>NC_063169.1:42062028-42702430 GCF_023159225.1 Perognathus longimembris pacificus
ATTTAGAAGCTTTCTAGAAAGTAAAATATTTTGTGTCACTGATATAAGCCTTAATTAATACCTTTTGATTATACCTGTTCTCAAATCTGCCATTTCCTTTCTGATACTATAAGCTCTGTTAAATTCCATGATCTCAGATCAGTAAGCTGCTTGAGAGGAAAGACTGTGTTTTTCTACGCAGTATTTAGCAGCTTACTGCTTACTTTTAAAAGGAATGTTAGACTAGAGGGAAAAGGGGTGAAAAAGTGCAGCAGTGGAGCTCCCTAGAAACTGATGAAAGGGAACTGTGCAAGAGGGGGGAGGGACTGGGAGAGAGTGAGGAAACAGAAGACACTGCGTGAAAGCAAATGTACTCATGACCTGACTCATATAATTGTAATCCCTCTGTACATCACCTCTGTAATAACAATAAATTATTTTTAAAAGAATGTTAATATAGTTAAATTGGATCAATTGATGATATTATAGAGATGATAGAAATTTGCAAAATTTGTTCATAACATTCATTCGTATTATCAATCATTCATTTCGTATTATCAATTCTAGTTCAGGGAGTTGTTTTTATTACTAGACCACTGTCATCCAAGTTACAGAATTCACTAAGAAACCCCCACTTTTTCTACATGATTTCTTTCCATATTTAATTCAGGGTACCACTTGGCATTTACTCATATCTCCTTTATCTCCTTTTCAACTGTTTCTCAGTGTTTAAGTTCGGTCATAATTTCTTTTATCCTATTTTGTAACATGCAGACCAGTTTGGGTTTGTGGAATTTCTCATGATGTTTCAGTAGGGACCAGGCAACTTTCTTGATCTGTTTCGCCAGGAAAACAGACCTTATCAACGGTCTGTAAAAATTACGCATTTCCGGGGCTGGGGAATATAGCCTAGTGGCAAGAGTGCCTGCCTCGATACACGAGGCCCTGGGTTCGATTCCCCAGCACCACATATACAGAAAATGGCCAGAAGCGGCGCTGTGGCTCAAGTGGCAGAGTTGCTAGCCTTGAGCGGGAAGAAGCCAGGGACAGTGCTCAGGCCCTGAGTCCAAGGCCCAGGACTGGCCAAAAAAAAAAAAAAATTACGCATTTCCAACTGGCACACTTGATTAAGTGGTGTCTGAAATATTTTCCTTTCCATATTTGATTTGATGCAAGTGAGTCACCAACCCTAATCTATGCTCAATTATTCTTCATCTATTGAAAGAGGAATTATTTTACTTTTTAATCATTTTCTTCAGAAACATCAATAAATGAATAAATTTGTTTTCTTTATCTAAAACAGACAGGATTGGCTTGTCTTTTCAACATCATGAGAAAACCACTTACTTCTGTCTTTTCCTTAAAGGCATATAATTTTAATTATGTTTCTAGCTAGCATAGGTTGGTTACTAATCTTCATGCAAGTTGAAATTTTGCAATAGCTAATTTAGCTAGGTAAGCAGAAAAACAGACAGACACCACGTTCATAATTAGCTATTGTTTTAATTATCATCTATAGAGGGAAAACTATATGGTTTGTCTTTTGGAGAGGGAATGGGAACACATAATCATTTTCAGACAAGATGAATTACATTATATTTTCATTCTATGCAGCTACATACGATATTTGATTATTAACTTGTCAAAAGAGATAACAGTCTGTCAAGCTAGAACTAGAAAAGACAATAAAAGATCCTCATTGAGCAAGTGAAAAATATCTTAGTAGATTCATGAGTATGGGGTTATTTGGGGGCTCTATAAAGCAAAGACTATATACGAAGTGAGACACCATTATCAATGCAGAGCCATGGTCTCCAACAGCATCTGTGTGCCCACAGATATGTTTGGACATCGGCCATTACATATTCCTAATATCCAATAATTAAGAATTTTTACATTGATCTTTGAGTTTCTGACACTTCTTTCTCTCTTTCTTTCTTTCTCTCTTTCTTTCTCTCTCTCTTTCTCTCTCTCTCTCTTTCTTTCTTTCTTTCTTTCTCTTCTTTCTCTTTCTTTCTTTCTTTCTTTCTTTCTTTCTTTCTTTCTTTCTTTCTTTCTTTCTTTCTTTCTTTCTTTCCAGTCCTGGGGCTTGGAATCAGGGCCTGAGCACTGTCCCTGCTTTCTTTTTGCACAAGGCTAGCATCTTGAGCCACAGCGCCACTCTGGCTTTTTGTTTATGCAGTGCTGTGGAATCAAACCCAGGGATTCATGCATGCTAGACAAGCACTCTACTGCTAAGCCACATTCCCAGACCCAGTTTCTGGTATTTTTTGCTAGCTCAAAAGTTCTAACAACACAAGGCTGTTTGATAGCTGTGGTCAATAGAAACCAAACAGCAGTTAGTGCCTCTTCTAAAGTTTCCAGTATGTTCCAGTTCCCAGAGTTCTTCCTGTTCTGTGCTCAGGCTTAGGGTCAACATGGCTTCTAGTGTCCCTTACTCATTGATTTTTCTCAAATGACATCTCGAATCAAAGAATAAAATAAAGGTATTTGAATTTCTAATCTTTTTCTGTCCTATTTTCATGAAAATAATTAATAATCAGGAAGCTCAAGATGAGTTTGTGTGACTCTGTGATTCACCTCTCTTATTGATTTGGTATCCCAATGTTCATCCTGAGAAACAATATTTCTTTAGAATAATATGAACTTAGCAGTCGGCATATATTTGTAGATGCACTAAAGGTTGATACTTTCCACATCACAAATATACATTTAATCAGTTTACTCGTTGCTTCCATTTTTTTTCTTATCTAGATTCGTGATTCTCAACTTTACACATGGCAATCTCTTGGTCTGCCTTTTCTGTATTGACATTCTAGTACCTGTGCCTAAGCTACAGATGTGGCTCTGTTTTAGAGCACTTGCTTGGAATGTGCAAGATCCTCAGTTTGATCCCTACCCCACCTTTGAACTCACAAATAATTCACTAATAGCTGTCTTAGAAATAAAGATAAGAGTATTCTTCAGGGCACCCTGTCTACAGGGTATTCACAATGCCCACCCCATAGCCTCTAGATCCCATTCTACTTCTAGATGCCCATTCTACATCTATCAATAGGATGGGAAATCTTGTTATATTTGATTTCTTATTCTAATCCCTAAAGTTACATTTGTTGTTGTTTGGTTTTTTTGTTTGTTTGTTTGTTTTTGTTGCCAGTCCTGGGGCTTGAACTCATGGCCTGAGCACTGTCCCTGGATTCTTTTCGCTCAAGGCTAGCGCTCTGCCATTTGAGCCACAGCGCCACTTCTGGACAATTTCTATATATGTGGTGCTGAGGAATCGAACCCAGGGTTTCATGTATACAAGGCGAGCACTTTACCACTAGGCCATATTCCCAGCCCACATTTGTTGTTAGAATAATAAAACAAGACATGCAGCTTCTAAGTCTACTTTTGGTAGGAACTGTGAGGTCTAATTTCTACTTACAAAATGGCTTTGCTATATGCTCATAAACTACTAAATATTATTTACAATCACCTTTACAAAATATAGTTTTGATGATGGGCAAAAGTTGGACTATTTAAAATACTTATTAATGAAAAATGTCTCATGACCGTATGCTCAAATTTTCATAATTTTACATTTTAATCTATTTTTATAAGTGGGATACCCTCTCAAATTTAGCACCCAATAGAAAGATGTACTGTTTAAAGTTCCATTCAATTGCAAAACAGATGGATTGTACCACATAATCTTATTCCTTCATACATGAATATTTTCTCCTAACCTCTAGATTCCTCAAGATATATGAGCTATCTATGAAAGACCTGGAGTACAATTTTTCTTTCACCTCAAACAGTTGGAGAATTATAGGATCTAGCACAGGATTAACATCTCTGTTGAAGGTCATGCATAAAAATTAAAATACCATTTTTCATGATGCTGTTTTATACATTGCTACTGAAGCTGCAGAGAGGTTCTTATTACCTCTCTTCAAAAACATTGTAAATTTTGTTAATGCCAGCATCTTGCTATGAATGCCAATGTATTATTTGATATTTTTGCACTCTTATATTTTTCCCATTTCTAGAAAAAGGGCAAATGAATCAAGGCTTGTCTTATACATTATTACTCCATCTAAAGATTCTTTCTTTAGAGAATTATCTGTGTATATATAAGGACTATTCTCTAAAATGTTTCCTCACTCTTTTAGCAAAAACCACAGATCTGTAATTAAGCTGAGGATATTAACATGTATTTAATTAAACTAAACTATGGAGGCAATGAATGGCAATTTGCTTTATATTCAAGGTCAAGATATCTGTGGATAATTTTTATCCAAGGATATTGTCCTGCTTGATAATTTTTATAAGACTCCACAACATTTACCTGCTAATTTTAAGAATGTCAGGAATCTGGGTAAACACGTATGTTTAAATTCAACCACTGTAGTCATTAGCTTTATTTTCAGTTTTACACAAGGGCCTATGGTAAAAGAAATCATTCCTCCCAAATCCAACGCTGGATGCTAATTCACTATTTGCAAAGGACTTTTTCAAGATCTGTTTTTGCCATTGTATTTTCTTATGCATATTACAAACAAAAGATTTAGGGTAAGAGGAAGATGTGCACAATGAAGTCTACCAAGGGCAAGTGGCAACCTGGAACACTTTTCTTCATCTGAGACCAAGGAGAGGAGGCTCAACATAATGAAACGAACTTGTGTTGTGATTATTGGAGTGCAGGGTGGGAGTGAGCCACTGTGGATTCATGTAAGGGAAAGCAAAGAACAATCACAGTCACTACTCAGAGAGGAACCTTTCCTAGCTTTTCTTTTGAATGGTGGACAAAGATAATTGTTACGCAATGCTCTCCACACCAAATATGCTTACAGTGTGGTGAAACAATGTTTATATACATTGCTCTAGGAAAGAACCATCTAAAACAAGTACTTGGCAAAATGCAAGCAGGCAGACATATACCATGACTTGCCAAGTCATAAGGAAGTATGAAAAACAAATAGATAAGTTATATTTCCATGACTAGGGGATTTTCAAGGTAGAAATTCATATCCAAGGAGAAGTCTCACAAGTGTTGTTTAAGTGTCTTACTAGAAAGCTTGCCAAGCCCAGAAAATCCAATGACAGACCTAATGAAAAGTTTTAATTCTTCTGTCCTTTAATTTGATTTTCTTTCCTCCACTGTTCTCCCTTTTCCTACATTCAAACCAAACAAGCTGGAAGTCACATTTTGGATGGGAAAGTATGGGAAGAAAAGAGAAGAAACTGTCCTATCAACTCTACCTCAAGAGGGTAGTTCCCAGAAGTCCTGGGTTATGGAAGGAATGAAACCAAGTATTAAAAGGGTAAACCATTCAATTATTCCATATTGATTGTAGTAATTACTGACCTGAAGGAAAGTATTGAAGCTTTCTTTTTGGATAACCTAAAATAACTAGGTATGCATATTCCTTAGTTGTAGACAGACTACCTGATTCTTCAAGTGGGTTTGACTCACCAGTGGGAAACAAATTAAGGTGATTTCTGAATATTGTCTTCCCTCTCACATTTCTACCACAGAATAGTGACAATCTATACATGACAAATTCTGCACTGGGACAAAGTGACTCATCAGTATATCAGGCTTGATGTATGCTATCCAGCCCTACATGGCTAAAATGGTCCTTCAATTAAGGTTGCCAGATTTAGTAAATAAGATAAAGGACATTAGCTACATTTGACTTTCAGGAAAGCAAAAATTGCTAACTTTTATTATAAGTAGATCTGAAATATAACTTGGGACGTGTTATCTAAAACAAAATCATATGTAAATCAATTGAATTCAGACTGAACCAAAGTTTGTTTGGTTTTTTTTTTTTTTCTGACTGCCTCTTACAGGGCTAGAAATAAGAAAAAGACATTCCTAAAGGATACATCTTATGAAAGACTGCATGGCAAGGATTGTTAGAGGAAACAGAGAGGTAGAAGGAAAAAGAATGCTAAGAATAAAAAGAATATAAAAGAAAATATTGGTAAGATAGGAGTTGTAAACAACAGTTGAGGCAGATAACACATTCATAAGATTAAAGAGGTAAAAATGGAAAATTATAAAAAAGAATTTAAAATACCTTTGAGAAAAGAAGCATAGCAAATGCTAGGGAACACTGAGATTATAAACAATGTTGTCGTATACATTTTCTAAAGCTCTTTATTCTGCTTCCAAGTATCATCAAAGCAAAGGTTTTCACACACAAAAAAAAATCTTTAATAAATGAGTCCTGTCACTGTCTCTCAATGTCATGCTTTCTCCTTGCTTTTCAAACACTGACTTTTGTATGATGGAAAATTTAGCTTGTCATTCACCATAAACTGTCTTGTATTTTTAGTTCAGATTCTTCTGTAGACATCGATTTGCCCAAGATTTTGAAATCAGTTAAATTTTGCCCCTATGTGGATCTCTTTCATCTTATCTTCTTTTGAACTCTACAAAATCACAAGCACCTTTCCATCTTGATGTAAAATAAATTACATGTTTGTAATAAATAAGGAAAGCTATCAGAAAACAAACTTGCAATCAAAAATGAAATTTAAGACTTAAATCATGTGTTACTTTGATTTACATTCAGGCATATATTTCTTTATCAGTGCACCTGTAAATCAACATTATGGAGACAGCTATCCATGCAAAAGAACAACTGAATATGTATAAACCAAATTGTGTTTGTAAATATGCACACTGAGATAGTAAACACGTTTAACACCAGTTAGAAATCTGTCACTGATTATACATAGGAAAGAAGGCAAACATCAGCTTTTAGTAAACAGTTTAAGAAGCTTGATAATATCAGTCGTCCAAGACTGAACTGTATACTGATAAACCAGACTGCAGATACAGAGTAGTACATGCAGAATATAAATATCTATAAAATCACATTTATGACATACTTTAAAGTTGTCCTAACTACCGTTGATATTTAAAGCTTTTGTAAAATTAATTTCACACCACTGAACCATTAAGGTATCATCTGAGAGTATTTTTCTTTTTATTATTTTATTATGAGGTGAAGAGGCAGAGTATTGGTGTCTCAAGAAGGTAGCCCCAGTTCATCCCACAGTATGCAGAGAAAACTTGGGTTTTAAGATGTGAAAGAGTCATTCTTCTTTAAGCTTCATGTCCCAAAAAATCCACCTAGAATTTATCCATAATTGTATTTGCTTCCAAATTATGAAAACAACAAAAATTCCACATGGTCTGACAAAACAAGTTCATAGTAACATGCAGAGTATTGAACAAATGACTTAAGTTCTTCAGAGATCAAAGCTAAACCTAATGATGGACAGAATGATAGATGCATCTCAGCCATGTATCAATTTCTTAATGAGATCAGTCACGTTAATGAATTAATGATGAAAGATCACAGTATAATGCTAAATTGTGAATAAAATATGACATGAATATTGGCGTATACCAATAGCCAATTAAATATGAAAGAATTTCCTTTAATTGAAAATCTTCTCTAAAAAGAATAGAAACAAAACATAAACCTCCGGTAATGGTAAAACATAATATTGAGGGTAATGGTATGTTTATTTTATATAAATTCAGAAATGGAGAAGCACATGTGCTACAAAGATTTCACTTAACACACTCTTAGGAATCCTATTACACTGAGAAAAATACAAATAAGAGATTCAAATATTTGAAATATCAAAAAATGCTATTTGCAGACATTGAGCTCTGTGCTCAGTCTTCCTAGTGACTCTTGAAGTCAGATCTTTCTAAACTGCCCAACCCAATGGCACCCTTCTCTTCTTGATAGTTGAAAGTTTAGCATAAAGAGGCAAGACTGTTAACTTAGTAACAGATATAGATGGATGAATAGAAAATCTAGCAAACAAAAGCCATAGTCAATTACAGTTACACTAGCGTATTCACTCTCTGAGTGCACATGAACAACTTAACTAGTAAATGATTCATGAAATGAGGTCAGTTTCACTTAGGGCATACTTCTGAGTCTCTTTTAATTACCTAAAACTTCTCTATTCTTTCTATTTTTGTTTGTATTGTTTAATAGTCAAGATCTAATTGTAGGTAACCAAATGAAAATATAATGATGTACTATGCACCATGGTAATATAACTCTAGTAGGTTTAAGCTTATCAAACTTAGAACAAAAACTTTTTGCACTGAAGATACGCACCATCCCAACCCACTAAGTGTATCTCTTAGCACTACGCTGCAGTCTGATTTTCATTTCTATAGTTTACCAGGCTTAAATTGAAATGCTTCTTTTAATGAAATACTCTACACAGACTGTATAAATGTAATGGGGAAAAAAACCCACAAAATCAGAAAACTGTCACTCTCATTAATAACAAAATCTCTAATCTCTCCTTGCCAGTAGATAATAATAATAACAACAACAATAAATAACCATTACATAGTCACTGCTATGGGACAAGTACTAAGCTTTATAGGTTCAACTAAATCTTGAACTTGAAGTATGGCTCAGCTGTAAGAATACTTTCCTGGCAAGCACAAGGCCCAGAGTTTAAATCCACCACCAAACAATAGCATCCCCCAAAACTATCTTAATCTTGAGAAGTACCCCATGAGTAGTTACTGTTGTTTCCTCATTTCACAAATGAGGATGTTAGAATACAAATGAGTAGAGAACTTTTTCTTAAATCACAAACCTAGAAAATACTATAGTTAAGAGGCAGATGTGGTGGCACAGGCCTGTAATTCTGTCTAATAAAGAGGATCCTGATTCTAGGCCAACCTAGGCAAAGTTAGCAAGTCATGTAAAAATGTATTCAAGTCTCAGAGTGCTTGCCTGTCATGTTTAAGGCCTTATTTTAAATCTCCATTATCATAAAATACATAAATAAAAAATACTAAATGACATTGGGACTCAAATCTACATCTTACACACCCAAGGTTATGCTTATACCACTGGGTTGTTTATTACTAATGGTCACCTGTAATTCCAAAAGCCATTTATAAATATTATTTTTTAATTGCAATGAAAATGAAAAATATGGTTTTAACCTGGCACCAGTGGTTCACACCTGTAATCCATAGCTACTCAGGAGGCTGATATCTGAGGATTAAGGTTCAAAGCATTGAGCACAAAAGTCCAGCGACAGCGGCTAGGCACTGAGTTCAAACCCCAGGACCAGTACAAAAAAAGAAAAGAAAAGTTAGTGTAAATTAAAGATGCTGTTGTTAATTATGGATAATGGATTTAGACTTTGAGAATAATTACTTTATACGAACAGACACAAGTCCATTTCTTAATTGTCTTAATTTTAAGTTCAGTCTACATTAACTTGAACTTCTCAAATATACATATGATCATTGCCACCATAGAGCTTAGTCTTCAGAGAGGGTTTTTTTCTTCACTCATTTGATCTCTGGCCTTAGATTTCAGGATATGAAGACTAAGCTCTATAGTGGCAATGGTCATATGTACATTTTAGAAGTTCTAGTAAGTGTAGACTGAACTTAAAAGTTATTTCTTAAATGGAATCAATTAAGAAATGAACTTGTCTAAATGAACGTTAGTTGAGCAGGATTCTCCAAACAAGTCTTTTAATGGAAAAAGATGTAATAAAGTTTAAGATTCTTTTCACTACTCAGTGCATTTCATGTATTTCAATTTCATTTGGTAAATGTTGTCTAGAATACGTTTTCATACTATGTACTATGGAATCAATTTTGAGAGAAGCATGGCCATTTCCTCTTGTTTTATCTTGGATAACAGGAAGACAAAATTCCTCTTAGCACCTATTCAGTGGTACTAAGTCTCTAAACTTCAGGTGGATGCCCTTTTTCTTTGTCTCCCATTTATACTGCATATTTACTGTTATTATTCATAATTATGTTGTTATTAATTATTAATAATAATATATGATTAATATCATGCCAATGTTCTGAACAATTTATTATACATTGTCACCAGTAACTGTCGGTAGTTTTTATGTTATGGTCACTACCATAATTATAATTAAAACTACAATTAGTAGAGCTGGGTGATATGGTTCATACCTGCAATTCTAGCAACTTTGTAGGAACAAATAGAGTTTGTCAGGTTCCTTTATTAACTCATAGGTGGACGTGATGATGAGGAAGAGCACACAAACCATAAGTTCACTCTAGCAAAAGCATAACATGAAATCTCCATTCTCCATAAATTTTAAATGTACAATACATTATTGTTCTCTAGGGTACAAGGCAATCCAGTATTTCTCTAGAGATTATGAATCATTCTTGCCTTCAGCTGTGCTGAATGGTGTGTTGAGCAGGATTCTCCAGATTATAGAACCGAGAAGGTAAAGATAGACGTCTATAATAAGGTATATACTCTGAAAACCGGTTCCTGTGTGTATGGAAGCCCACATGACTACAGTTTACCATCTTCAAGCTGGAGAACGAGGAAAACAATGTGGTTATTCTATGCAGATACTGAGGCCTGAGATCCAGAACTCCAAGACAATGATAGTCTGAGGCAAAGGCCTGAGAACAGGAGGCAGGGGTTCTGGTAAAAGTGGAATTGTTCAAAGCCTCAGAAACTGAGAGCAGAAGCTCCAACACCCAATGCCATATAAAGGTAGATACCCCAGACAAATAAGAGAAAATTCACTATTTCCCTGATGTTTATTTACATCTATTTGAACCTTCAATGGAGTAGATGATGTCTGCCTACACTGGTGGCAAAAGATCTTATATATTTAGCCTATTGACTCGAATACCTCCAGTCACATTTTCAGCCCCACATTTTACTAGTTAATTGGAGCTATAGTCTCAAACTTCTCTGGTTATTTGGGCTTCAAATAGCAATCTCAGCCTCCCAAGTCCTTATGATTACAGGCCTAAGCCACTGGAACCAATATCCATCACTGCCTTTATAAACCAGTTTCAACTGGTTTTATTGTTCTATTTTCATACATGAAAATAAACTACTTCACCTGTGTTTGTTCTCATTCAACCTCTTAGCCTTTCCCTCTCCCACTCACACTTCCCTCCCATCCAAGCCAGTTTCACTCCCTTTTCATTCATTTTATTAATATGCATTAATTATACTGAAGGGCCTCACCATGGTATTTCATACATGCATGTATTACATTTTGACCATAATGATCCTCTCTATTTTTTCTTTTCATCCCCTATCGATCATCACTTTCATTATGCCATCTGTACTTAGAAATTATTCTTTAGTAAAATGTAATTAATCTGTATATGTTACAAGATAAAAGTACATTTCCTTATATGGAAATTACAAATAATAGTTTACGATAATATGTTCAAAGTCATATTTCTCATTAAAATATTTTAAAGCAATATTTTTGAAGATTTATTACCATTTTGTTTTCCAAAAGAATAAGCCAATCAGTGAAAATTTCATGTTTTGTTTGTTCATGGCTACTCTTGATAATATCTAAATAAATAAAATGTAGCTCTGATATAAAGATTGGGGCTTATGAATCTGAAAGGACTTCATCTCTGCTACTAATTTTGGTATTACCTATGAAAATAAAAAATTTTAGCCACAACTAAAAGACAATTGCTCTAAATTCAAGTGTGAGCCATGAACTGAGGTATGGCTCAAGTGGTAGAGCACCTGCTTAGGAAGCCCAAGGCCCTGAGTTCAAATCCCAGTAGTACTAAAAAAACAAACAATATCAAATCAGGGTTAGACCTATATGCTGGAAAAAAACAAGAGGAATTTTGTCTTTGTTTAAATAAAGCTCAAGATTATGCTTTCTCTACTTGGTAATAATTCAGCTTCTAATGGTTCTTATTTCTCTCTTTTATAGTTAACATTTTCTGAAACTATTTTGGCTGCTTACTTATCAACAGCCTATTGTCAAAAATACTATCTTTCAAAGTAAGCCAAGAAATAAGTTTATTTTCATAATTCTAGATGGCTTTCTTCACCCATCCCCCATCCATCCTTCAACCTTCTTTAGATTTCAGCAGAATAAATGGAATTAAATGAGCTCTGAGTACTTTTTATTGTATAATATTTTTTGCTCGTAAATAAAACACCACTCATGGTATAAAACTGTGATAAAAAGAAACCTTGGAATTCAATTGATATGCAAGGATTAGAGGCAAAGTGAAAGCGCTGTATTTTCTCTAATGACAGACTGCAGATGCTTCAAAAAGTTGTTTATTTCCAAGAGGCAGCCTTCTATGTGCAAAGTTATTATCAGCCCTGAATTCAATTTACTCTAGTCTGAAATACAAGAGCAGTTTAGTATTTTCATAATTATCTGACTTAAAAACTGGAGAGATATTGGAGAGATATTTTTTACTCATTGGAAGCAATAGGAAAACTGAAGAAATACGATGATAAAGCAACTATTTTGACAACATAGTGTATGAAATTGATATTATTCTTATAAATTTTAATATGTGACATTACAATGAGCATCAAGATTCAGGAAGAAACTAATGAGATCTTATGCATCATGACATGGACACAACAATTGTAGATTGTGTGCCTTTTGTTCTCTAGAAAAAAATGCCTGGATCCCTTGTTAGTTGTGCCCGGGTCGCTGTTTGACACTGTGTTGAAATATGGAAGGTAATTATGTAATAGCCTTACTCAATGAGTCTACATTACATGCACCTCTCAATTACTTCTCCTCAAATATCTTCCAATATGGATATATATTATATTTGTCCAGAGGAGTTTTCCTGATTTCTGTTACCACAGAAAGGAAAGCATGGGGGGCGGGGGGCACTCTATAGCTTCCCAGTTTTCAGACAAACTATTTCATGATGCTAAGTGAAATGAACTTCATGTTATGGAAACAATTGTTATATCACTGTTGTAACTACATTCAACATGCTATGTGTAACTGTAGCTTCTATTATTGATGATCTTCTTGTATCCCCTTCCTGTGGTTGTACCTGCACTATCTCTGTATCTTATCTGAGTATATTGGAAACCGTGTATACTGGTATTAGAACTAGGATATTGAAAGGGAATACCAAAATCGAGAGACACAGGGTAAAAAAAGATAAACAACTACAAAAGCAATACTTACAAAACTGTTTGGTGTAAATGAACTGAACAATTCATGGGGGGGAAAGGGAAAGGGGGAGGGGAGAGGGGGAAATGAGGGATGAGGTAACGAACAGTACAAGAAATGTATCCAATGCCTAACGTATGAAACTGTAACCTCTCTGTACATCAGTTTGATAATAAAAAAAAGAAAAAGAAAAAGAAAACCATTTCAAGAGGCTTCACAAAGAGTGTTTCACAAGGTAGAAGTTTACCAAGAAAGTTTGTAGCAGAAGGATTAGGTAGGGAGAAATAAGAAAAGACAATATAACTTGAAACTCATGAGCAGGAACTGTAGAAGACTCAGAAAGGTGATTTTAAACTATGGCATTTAACTGAAAGATTCTATCTTGAATTTCCATCTACAAATGTGGTCACATCACATAGCAGATCTTAATCAATTACTAAGTTTCCAAGCATGGAGAGAGTAGATTTTAAGGTCAACCTATTACCAAAGACACATGTAAAATCAGTCTCACCATTAGTCAAAATACAAAAGATTGACCTCTGGGACATCTATTCAGATCTGTCCTTTTGCTCCTCTATCTCTACCCATTTCCTCCTTTATCTAGCCCCTGGTCATTCCTGTTGATCAGTTTAATAAACTCATTAAAAAAGCAGAGAAGCTTGATTCTCTTGAGAGAATCTTCTTGGCAAACCTGAGTAAGAAAATGCTTCACAAAACATGGTAACACACAGTCAGAGGTAAAAGAAGACTGTCAGCAACTTTGTTCATGTGGAATATGCAAATTTAAATGTATGAATTTAATACTCCAACAGTAAAATACATATTCACTAGAAAAAGCACCAAGTTGAGGGTAAAAGTTTAATCAGTTGCAAAATATACTGAAAAAACTATGTATAGGAATATTATCAGGACCTTGAAGCATACAAAAGGTTAGAGCAATGCTATATGTAAGTAGTTTCAATCTGTTCTTTTAAAGAAATATTTTTCTAAAAAGTTAGAAATAATTTTTCCATTAAGTCTTTTATTCTTAATTCTTTTCAAAATGAAATAGTTTTCAAACTGATATTCCATAAGTAAAATCTATTGGATGGTCAGGTGCTGGTGTTTCATTCCTGATAATTCTAACTATGTAGGAGGCTGAGTCCTAAGGATCATAGTTCAAAACCAGCCAGGTCAGGAAAGTTTGTAAAACTTTTATATCCAATTGATCACCAAAATACCAGAAGTGGAGCTATGGCTTCAATTGGGAGAGCACTAGACTTGAGCAGAAACACTCCAAAACATCTTCTAGGAACTGAGTTCAAGCCCCAGGATAGGAACCAATAAAACAAAACAAAAGAAAGCAACAGCAACAGAAAGTAGATATTCTCTCCAAGCACAGGTATATGGCAGGCAGTTTGAAGTAGATGCTCTAGATGAGATTCCTCCACTTGGATATAAACAATGAGAGCAACAGCTGTAATTTCCTATAATATGTAATATTATTCTATTGTTTCCTAAATTTCATTAAATATGGAATCCTCTCCATCCCTTTTTTATTTTTACCATACATATCATATATATGATATATTTATATATTTATTATATATATACTGTGTACTACAGTATATACTTTGGAAAATTCTGTTAAGATATAATTAAAACTTTTTCAAATGATGGATTACAAAAAAGTAACTTTTTACATTAATTTTAAGGTTTCATTAATAATTAGAAAATCACACCAAACATTGAAAACCAGGTTTTCAAATGATTTATTAAAAACAGAACAATCTGATCATATAAAAATTGCACCAGGCAGACCACCATAAGACCAAATTAAAATTTATTCCAACTAACTCTTACAAATATTTTTTCCTCTTTGTCACTGTTTTATGACATCTTTGCTTTATTACTGATTACATTAGAAAGGTTAAGGTTTTGATTGTTTTGAAATTAGTGAACAGTTTCTATTGACTTTACTTAAAATACCTTTTATTTTTTAGTTATGGGTCTTGAACTCAGGATCTGGGCACTGGCCCTGAGGTTTTTCGATCAAAGCTAGCACTCTACCACTTTGAACCACTTCTGGTTTTCTGGTGGTTCATTGGAAATAAGAATCTCATGCACTCTCCTACCTGAGCTAGCTTTGAACCAAGATCCTCAGATTTTAGCCTAGTGAATAGTTACAATTACAGATGTGAGCCACTCGTGCCCAGCTATTTAAAATATTTTTCATTCTGCACTTTATCTCCATAATGTTGATCCATTTATGCTCATAAGAGTTAATGGCCTTGATTATATTTTAGATATCAGATCCAAGTTATCCTTCATGAGAAGAAAAACAACACAGATTTAAGAAACCAAAAAGCAAAAAAAAAAAAAAAAGATAAAGTACGTTTTGGTTACATCTCCTCTAATTTGAAATGTTTCTTAGTAGAACCCATAAAAATAGATATGTATGAAATTTGCTGTTCTTCCCAAAGGAAGATACGTTTAAGAAGAACAAGTAGCCCACAGTGGAGGTAGCAATGAAAGCCATGTGTCTGATAACCAGTCTAAAAATAAGGAAGAATGAACAATATCTTTGAAATTGTCCGAGTCTGAATACTCAGACTGTGCTATTTATAGTGAGAAATTAGACCATTTTTCTTTCACATTTAAGCACTGCAGGAAAAAAAGTAGGGAAATAATATAAATTGATCTTCACTTAACCTATCTACAGAAGCAGCTGGTTTAATTAGAAATATTCAATGAATATGTGTGCAGCAACCATGGCTGGTTTGAAAGTATTTCAGGAGATACAGCTACTTATTAAGTGCATGGATTTCTGCCAATCTATCTTTTTTGAAAAGTAGGTTATAATTAAACATAATTACTTAGTTTCACTGGAATTTCTTCTTAGGTTTAAGAGTCAGAATTAAACAAAATCACTCTTACAAGATAATTCTTCTATAGCATTGGGGGTGAGATTTGTTTTCCTTTTGAACTACTCTCTTGGTTGCAATAATTTCAAATTGGCTTCCTTACTAGCCAAAAACATAGCAGATGGGTATGAATGGACTATCTCAATGATGCTGCATGACTATGGTAAGGAATAGAAGTTTTATGTCCCATTTTCAGGCACTTTTTTAAGTCCTCCCTTGTAAAAGTAAATACATTTCACTTAACCTAATATTCATTAATTATGGAAGACATTTAGCTAAAAAGAGTAGTGATCACTTATAGTTCTTGGAGATTTGTCTGGGAAAATTTGACAAAATATTTAAAATTTCAACTTTTGTGAACAAGTCAACTCTTGAAAATATGTAAATGAAATAATAAGCAAATGAATTTGTACATTTATTTTCTCTAAATATTTAACCAGATATGTTGATTTTTAAGATAATAATAACAATGTCATGCATAACTTTGTATAAAAACTATGCAGTTTCTAACTATCAATATCAGATCTGTCACTATCAAAATGGAGTGTAACCCTGGCTCCTCACAAATCTGTAACCCTAGTATTTCTGAAGCTGGAGCAGGAAGGTTGAAAGTCTAAGGCCAACAGGCTATGTATATGAAGACCACCTCAAAATCACACCAAAACTAAACTAAACCAAACTAAAATGATGTAGCATTAGGGATGACATGGTATTGTCTTTAGCAACCAGAAAAACAGAAACAATATATGAAGGATTTTAGAAAGCACAGATCTGTGGTTCTTTGAAGGAAGGTAAATATGATGAACTACTACACTAAAATTAACTAGTGCTCCATTAAATTATTATATGCTTTATGGATAGTAATGAGGACATTGTCTAGGCTAAAACCCAGAGTAGACAAAATACAAATACGACAGAGACAAATGAGTAGCTAAGTTGAAAAGACAGAAACTAAAGGACACATGGTTAAGGGACTGGTCATCAGGTCTTCTGAAGCATTTACTAAGATGATGATTAGGATTAGTAATTTTAAAAAAAACAACAACCCTTTAGCAGCCTTTGTATGGAGCCTTGTAAGTTTGCATTTACCTAACCCAGCTACCTAGCACTACTTTATGCAAGGAGAACTTCACAAATGGAAAACACATTTATCCTGTGGAAGTGAATCAATGAAAGTATATACCATGTGCATAAAGAAAAAAAAGGAACTGTCCCATGTCTTCTTGATCTTAAATAATGGGTCTCAAGTAAAGGTTTCAGAAATACTGTCATTGCATGTCATCTCATAATAGCTAGATGTCTGAATTGACTGGACTACCTGGAGATCAATGGCCATGCAACTAGGAGATCCTCAATTTTAAAGTCTCCTTTCTAACTGTGTGCTATTTACAATGCTAGCCAGATAAACTACCTAGATAAAATTTGAGATTTTAGTATTAAGTAATTATTCATAACACAAGTTTGAAAACTTTGAATCATCATGTGGCTATAATATATGTGGGGAGAAGAATATTACATGCAAGTATTTTGGTAATGTTTAGACTGGGTTTATAAAACTCCAGTCTTGAGGTTTGACAAAGGATAGGTGTGTTGTTGTTTTTTTAATTTGGGTAAATTGATGTATTAGTAAAAGCTCTTAGTCTGCTCAGATAAACTATGAGATAAAAATCATTCTAAAACATACATATTTAAAATGATCCGTGTGGGAAACAGAAAAGATTAAGAAAAATGAAAAAGGAAATGCAGCAATCCAAGGCATTTTCTCTTCATAGATTTTTCCCCCCACCCCCCACACACCGTGCTTTCTCTAATCTCTTTGCTGGAATTCTTCCCCTGTGTCTTTATTCCTCTTTACCTCAAAGTGGCCAGTGATGATCTTTGACACAGGGGAATTGCTTTATTGGTTCAAGTGGTTTGAGCCACAGCTTCTTTAGTTGGTAATGAATTGCTTGCTGCTTGAGGATCTAAGTGTATGCCTCGTGGCTAAGCCTTGGTTTCATGGCTTATTTTAGCCCAGATTCAACCTCCATGGGTCCTATGTTTCATGCATACAGCCTGTAGCTAGGAAAGTAGACAGGAATATGAGCCTGTTCAAAAAAGTAATTGAGAATTTAGATAAATGATTGTCTCTGTATAACAGCATCAGGATGAAGAGTATCCCCAATAATCACCAGAGAAAGGCAAAGAAACAAACCAGGTGTTAATCTGATGAATGTTAACAAGAGAAGAAAAGCCTAGGTGTCACATAATTTACATTTTTCTTTCTCCAATGGGAAGAAAATCAGCTTCTCCTATTTAATACACAGCAAAACTGGTGCCGTTGAGCAGCAGTTACCCAGGAATTTCAGTCACCCACATGACTTCCTTGCCTGCTATTATTAATCATTGCAGGGGTGGAAACCATCCAGCCTGCCCTGTCTAAGAGCCATGAAATCACTGGTACATGACAGCACAGACCAATATTCTTCTTAACTTCACATGGCCATCTGCCTGTATTGATCATTTTGTATAGCCCATGAAAGATGTTATATTTCTCCAAATGACCCTTGGCAGAAAAAAAAAAAACCCTAAAAATCTTTTCCCCATGCTCCTGAGCAATGAAGAATTTCAAGGTATCTTTTAAGTTTACAGCCCCATTCAGGGAGATGAATATTATCTATGCCATATCTTTGCTCCTTCAGTACAGCAAGAAGGACAGTGCCCAGAGGTTGATTGCATCATAGAAAAGATCCACCAAGTTTGTCAACTACCTACTACCCTCCACATTATAATACCTGTTCTTCTAACTCTTGTTATCAGAATTTTAGGAGAAAAAAATCCCTGGCTCCAGGAATCCCAATAGTCTAGACTTGGCCACCAGTCCAAATACACTAATTAAATGGAAGAGTGGTGGTGAAAGGCAGAGAAAGAAAATTTGATCCGTAGGACATGTTGGGAATAATAAAAAGATGCTTCAAGTCCCAGTCTAAAGTTCTATAAGAAACTTTGAGATTGCATAGAAAGGGGAAAGGAAATAAGGGGTTGGGATATGCATAGCTGATAGGGCAAGTAATTTTTGTCAGGCCAGTGATCTGACTGATCATTATCTCCATGCCAGGTAAGCAAGGGGTTCTGAAGAAGTTAATATGATCATCAGTTGAAGGAAACATTCTGGTTTCCATACAATGATTTTTCTTGATCCAGATTGCAAGCTCACCATTGTGGTTACTGCCCTCATTTAGGGGTAGGGTTGATCTGTCCTGAGAAGCTCAGTGTTGCTTGGAGTTAGTTTCATCCTTTGCAAAAGGTGTGCATCAATACATCCAGTTGCTTCTGGAATCCAAGATACTACAAAATGGAGTAGATTAGGAGGGAAATGTGAAAGGCAAAATTAGAGTCAGAGATGAAAAATGGAGTCAGTCAGGCCAGTAACAAGGGCCATTTTCTTAGCCTAATCTTCATTAATTTTTGAGAAAAACAAAGTGAAATTAATGGATAACTACCCAAATGTGAGAGTTCTAAACTTGACAATTAATCACATAGTTTAAACAGTAGACATATCAGTCTAGACTTGTTAATAGATAGGTGACCATGAATGTTTTTATGTTTCACATCTGGAAAAATTATTGGGGAAAATAGAATGATAGCCAATGAACTTAATTGATCACATATACACAATGGTACTTATGGAATTGATTGAAACTTCGTAAGAGTGTGTTGCAATTCATAAGAAAAACTCTTAATTAAAAACTTAGATTACCACTTATCAGGCTTTGGTAAAATAAGACTCCCTGGAGAACAAACACATAATATTTACATAGTTAATCATTTGAAAGTACAAAAGACAATGACATCACAACAGCTTATAAAACTAACGTACCATTAAGTAAAACACTAATGTACTGCGAGTCAAGAGTCTGCTCTGGCCTTTGTAGCTCCTTAAATGAAGTAATGTGCCAACATTTTTTTTAAAACTTCATTAGTTCTCTAATTGTGTAGTAATTTTGATCATTGCTTAGATATAGAATTATCTTTGCTGTGGACTTTGCTTTGCTGTGGGCATAATTTTTCCATGATTTTTATAAATATTTCACTAGATGTGATTTTACCCAGAAAAAGGTAGACCCAGCAGTGGAAACAGAAAATTGTCATGGCATTATTTTATAGCATTTTATATGAGAAGAGATTGTAAAGGCACTTGGTATTGAAAGTGAGAAACTTAGTCCTCCATGTTAAAAGTAAAGGTAAAAAATCTTCTTTCATCCGTCTCTTTTCTGAGAACATTAACCTTAGAAAATTCATATTTGTAAGTTATTTTTCCCTGTTTCTGAAATCTGAATGAGCCTCTCCACAAGAATTATGTTTGATTTCACTGAGGATGATAGGTAGGGCTGCTATTCTCTATTTTTCTCAGAAGATAGAGGTCTAAAATTTGTGAAAACCTTTTTCTAAATTTCAAATTTACCTCTAGCTAGGAAGACAGAAGTTTATATTTTTCTTCTGATAAAGCTAAGGTAGGGCCGGGATGTAGCTCAGTGGCAAAGCGCTTGCCTAGCAAGTGCAATGTCCTGGGTTCGATCACCAGTACCAAAAAAGAAAACACAGAAAAATACAGTTAAAAAAAAAAAAGCTAAGGTAAATGGTTACACCACGTATGACGTAAATTTAGGGTGAACTATATGTTAGCTCTCAGAATTTGTGGGTTCTGGCTGGTGCCTGCTTGGCTGTAAAAAGGGTCAGATTTCAGATCCTTCCAGTTTTGTAAAAGATTGTGAGATATATCATTCCAGTTTAATGATTACTATGATGGTAACATTACTTTCTCTTCTGGTTTTACAAGAAACTTTTCTGGGTTGCGAGGAAATTTTGCTTTTAGTTCTATTTCCTTAACACTTAGAAATATTT
Source organism: Perognathus longimembris pacificus (assembly GCF_023159225.1). Classification (NCBI taxonomy): domain Eukaryota; kingdom Metazoa; phylum Chordata; class Mammalia; order Rodentia; family Heteromyidae; genus Perognathus; species Perognathus longimembris. The sequence goes on from NC_063169.1 coordinate 42,082,779, forward strand.
GAGTAGTAAACAAGTAATTTCTAAGTAATCTGCTATGTCAAAAGTTAACCTGAGATTTTAAAATGGTTCACATTACATAATAAAGTGTGTGAGATAAAGGTAAAATAATGAGTACAGTAAAATTTATAACTTTAAATACTTATAATAGAAAAAGGATGTTTAAAGTCAATTACCTAAGGGGCTACCTAAAGAATATAAGAAAATAAATCATGCATCAGTAGCTCATATCTGTAAACCTAGCTACTTAGGAGGCTGAGATCCAGAGGTTTATGGTTTGAAGCAAACCTCAGAAGGGAAGTCCTCAAGACTCCATGTCCAAAATATCTAATAAAATGCTAGGCTGAAAGTACAGATCAAGTGGTACAGAACCAGCCAAGTAACTAAGCCAAGCAAGTGTGAGGCCCTGAGCTGAAACCCCAGTGCTGGTAGAAGAAAAGGAGGAGGAAGAAGAAGAAGAAAAAGGAGGAGGAAGAGGAGGAGGAGGAAGAAGAGGAAGAGGACAAGAGGGAGGAGGAGGAGGAGGAGGGGGAGGGGGAGGGGGAGGGGAAGGGGAGGGGGAGGGGGAGGGGGAGGGGAGGGGGAGGGGGAGGGGGAGGGGGAGGAGGAGAGGGAAAAGGAAAAGGGGACAAGGAGGGGGAGAGTGGGGAAGATGCAATGAGAGAGAGGAAAGAGAGGAAGAGGAAGAAAGGAATCAATCAAAAAGTTACTGCTGCAACATAACTGAGAGGAAAAAATAATATTAAACTAACTTTTTAGAAAACAGAGATCTATAAAACCACAACATCAAAATCTGTCCATCACTAAAAAGAAAGAAAAATTTCCTTGGGAACCTAAATTTAAAATTCCTTTGCAGGGGTGGGGATATGGCCTAGTGGCAAGAGTGCTTGCCTTGTATACATGAGGCCCTGAGTTCGATTCCCCAGCACCACATATACAGAAAATGGCCAGAAGTGGCGCTGTGGCTCAAGTGGCAGAGTGCTAGCCTTGAGCAAAAAGAAGCCAGGGACAGTGCTCAGGCCCTGAGTCCAAGGCCAAGGATTGGCCAAAAAAAAAAATCATTCAATATGCTTCACTATATTATATAAAAAAAGAAAATATTGTTAGACTTTCTATTGATTAAGAGGAAAATATTGGGCTGGGAATATAGCCTAGTGGCAAGAGTGCTTGCCTCCTACACATGAAGCTCTCGGTTCGATTCCCCAGCATCACATATATGGAAAATGGCCAGAAGGGGCGCTGTGGCTCAGGTGGCAGAGTGCTAGCCTTGAGACACAAGAAGCCAGGGACAGTGCTCAGGCCCTGAGTCTAAGGCCCAGGACTGGTAAAAAAAAAAAAAAGGAAAATATTTCAATAAATTATCTTCAAGGGAAAGGCAAACAAATAAGGAGAGAAAGGGGAGAGATAATTTAGTCATAATATTTAGTGCATTTCCAATGAAAGTAAGAATACTGAGGGGGGGGCGGTTAAATGGGAGAAATGGAGAATGTTGGAAGGCATGATATCCATCAAGATACCTTGGGCTTAAATTGTCATTTCTTGAATGGTAACCCCTTAAAACAACTTTGTTTATTCTCTCTAGTGCAGGAACTAAGTAAAAAATACTCAATAAGATAAAGAGAATTTGTGAAACCATTTAATCAGCATTTGAGCCAAACACCTGAAATATCTGTTTAGACAAAAGACTTGCTCAAGAATATATTTACTATCTTAGTAACCCCAAATTTCTATCAATGAAATGCTTCAATTAATGGGGTAGGCTAGGGCACCTCAAGTTTCCTTCAATATTAAATACTCATTTATTTTCTTTTGAAGGAGAACCCTAGTGTTCCTTGAGTAGATAAGACAGTTGTGGAGACTCTACATATTCTAATCTCAATGTAAAGATTTATTATTTTGAATACTTTGCCTAAATATAAGATCCTTTTAGTTTTGTACAGATTAATTCTGGTTTTTCTACTTGATTTCACTATGAATGTACAACAAAGAAAATACATTTGGGGTCAATAAAAGTCTACTAAAAGGATAGAATAATTTTAAGGGAAATGTCTGTTGCCTCTTGGCAAATTTACAATGCTTTTCTCTTATTCTGTTTCTCTGCTTGGAGAAAAGAAATGGTTACAATACATAGAGATGCAATTATGTTTTCCAGAATATTCCCTGGAGAGTGAATCACTTGCTCTTGGTCACAGAAGTGTGGAGCTGTGGTTAATTTTCCAGGAGTGATGATGACACATCGACACACTAGATTATGTTGGCCTGGCAGTCTCCATTTAAGTAATTCACTGTGTGTCATTTCCATTCAGAAGAGTGACAGTGTTTCCTCTCTCTCAGCCAAAAGCCTCCTCAGGAGGGAGCCATTTCTGACCTGTCAAAGGTTTAGAAGCTTCAGACACTCCTCAGGGAATTGTCTAATGAACTTGTGGTGACAACTGATATTTAATTGTGACATAGTCATCGATTTCAAGCTGTTACAAGTCATATACTTGTTGGGTAGAGGTAAAGCAAACATCCCACTGTCACTTAACATAATTTTAAATTTGAACAACTGACTTTTCATCCCTGTATTAGAGACAGTTTTTTTATCACTAATTCCAGGAATGAAATGAGAGGATAATTTGGAGATTGAGCCCATTAATAATTTCTCAGAGGTGCTGGTTATCATATTCCCAGAAAAAAAAAAAAACATGAGAATAACATTTATTGAAAGCTAAGCCCCATTGCTAAGTGCTTAACATAAATGGTGTCATTTATTCCCCCATACAAATAAAAAAATTCATGAAGTTGAAAGTTATTCAAGATCACACAGCTAATAGCTATTGAAGGAAAGAAACTCAGGACTATATGAACGAAGCCATTAATAGAATTGAATTTTTTATTTTATTATTATCAATATAAATCACTTGTACCAAAGGATATATTTCAATATATGTATGTAAGTTGCTTAGATCAAATCCATCTCTCCATTACTCTTTCTTATAATTTATTCCTTTCCTTGTTTGTTTCCTTCCCACAGATGGCTCTCCTGTTTGCATTTGTATTACAAATATAACTTGTAAGACGTATTCCACCCTCACTACACCTACCATGTCATCTCTAGTCTGTACAACTTTAATCCAGGGGCAGACACTTGGCTCCACTCTTCTACCAAACTTCCCTTTGAGAGACCACCAGCAAGTTCCTGTCCATGATCTTTTGTCAGCTTTATCTCTTTGAGCTCTCTGAAGCACGTGGCACAACTCCTCAGCCACCTCTTCCATAAGAAATTCTCCACAAAACGTCTCTCACTTGAAGTGCTAGCACTTTAGCCATGCTTCATTTCATCTTACATTTGGAAGAAACTGTACAAAATCACATGGCTAGCAAGTCTGTCCTGTGGTATTCACTCAGTCGTCTCCCTAGTGTGGAGGCACTATAGTTCAAATTGTAGGTTTTGAGCTTTGTAATTAGAGCTAGTTTTTCTCATGTCTGTATTTACAAGTCCTCTAGATTTTAATTCCCTTGGGTGTAAAATAAAATGGTTTTGCTTGCATAAGTTTATTGTATGATTACAATTAAAAGCACTAGTGAAATGTTGGCATAGATGGCATACCATAGGACTGTATTTCTAATTCTCATGTAATAGTACTCTACTCATATGGTTTAGCCCTGGTCATCACTGTATTTTATTTTGGTACCCAAGGTATTATATATATGTTTATCTGAATTAGGGAAGGGAAGAGGAACTTCAAAATGGTGAGACAAAGGACAAAGGGTGAACCAATGCAACAGCGATACTTACAGATACTTGCATGACAATAAGTTGTAAACCAACTATACAACTTGGGGGTGGGGAGAGAAGCTGGGGTGGGGGAAGTTGGGAGAAAAACGAGGGAGGTGATAACAAGTTTGACAAAAATGTACTCACTGCCTTATATATCTAACTGTGACCCTTCTGTACATTACCTTGACAATAAAATTAAATTTTAGAAAACAACTACTCAACTACTTAGCAAATCTGCACTGTCTCTTAGTCTGTAGAGACAAGGCTAATGAAATATAAACAGAGGCAGTAAGAATTTATATTTTTTAACTAAAACATGTCTCTTGTTTCCTTTTCTTGGAGTTTATTTCATATTATTTTATATGATCATGTGTATATAGCTATTGAATCTTTGTGTACCACACCTATGCATATCCTCCTTTGACCTCCATATGTCAATGACTAGAGTCCTATATAATTTATCATGTCCCAGTGTGAAAGAGCTTGTATTCTGACTACTTATTTTACCTCCATTTTTTTAAGTAATTTATAGTTTTTATTACCTTTTTTTTTTTGCCAGTCCTGGTGCTGGCAATATTAATCAATATTCCAGAGTCAGTCCTCAGATATCTGTTATTCTCTATGCATTCTCTCACATAAGTATAAAAATCTTCTTATGATCCAGCTGTAACTACAGCTTTATTTCCCTTTCCGAAGCTTCAATTTTTTTTCTTTATTGTCAAAGTGAAGTATGGAGGGGTTACATTTTAATATGTAAGGCAGTGAATAGATTTCTTATCCAACTTCAATTTTGTATTATCAAATGCTTACTACAAATATTTGTCAAGCAATACCAAGCACCTTTATCACTAACTAGATTTATCTTAATATTTCACCTATTTTTATATTGCTACCAGGTCTAATACTCTACAGAAATGACAAAATCAGTGTTCATAAATCTGACTCCCATCCTATCCCAACCCCAAATCTTTCATCTCATTTTGTATACTCTAGTTTATTTTTGAAACTAACATCCACATAACTTTTCAAACTAAAACCACTCTCTAGCCCTATAGATTCTCTGCAAAATCTGTTTCAAATAGGCATTCGGATTTATTTTTCATAGACTAGGAAACTTTGCGACAGAGAGACAAAGTAAGTCTCAAGTTGGTAGCTTTTAAATGTAGGCCTTTGATTCAAATAGAGGTCCCAAGGTTATGTTGACCTTTGCTGATCTCATGACATTTACTGATCACTTCCTTACAGAAGCCCATTATTTTTCTCCCACCCACTGTGGCATAGTCCTCACTATTCCTGGGGGCTTCTGTATGTCATCTTTTTTGTATAATAGTAAAAACTTGGCTACAGATATATGCTCTAATGTCCTTAATGACAAGACATTTCAGATTCAGGGTTCTTTCCAAAATCATTTTCTGACTTTTTTCTTTCTTAGGACCTGTGCATAAATTAAAATATTAATGCCTTATCAAAGTTCTTTTAGTATTATTTACTTACCACTTTATGTTACCACAGAAAAGTTATTTTGTTGTTATCTTGCTTCTTTCACTGATCTCATATATCTCTAACCCAAGTTTATACCACCTTAATGTGGAGAACTGTATTAATATCATTTTACCCATAGAACTTTTCTTAATGCTTTGCAAATATTGTCCGTTTACAATGAGAAGACAATGCCTCCGGAGGTTGTCTTGAAGGTTTTATTCTTCATAATGTCAACATACATGGGAAATGCAATGTGACTCATATCAGAAAGAAAGCAGTAAATAGAGGCAATTAATTCAATGACCCTTTTGAGAGAAAAAGTAAATGAAAATGTTTGACAGAGAACAAGGCTTAGTGGAGATATGTTGCCACTTTAGATAAGATTTTTGTTTCTGTTTTGACCTTGCCCTGTGGATTAGTTTTTCTCTGTGATATTTAAGCAGTATTTGAGACATCAGTTGATATATAAGTTTTCTCTAACTATAAGTTCATGAATATTTTTTTACTATATAAAATTTGCATTTTATGTGAAAAAGAATTTCTTTCCTATGGCCTTTCCCATTCATGCTATCTTCAGGGTAGGGAGAATAAGCTTTAGTAATTCCCATAATCTAAAACACACGCAAATAATCTTAAGATTTAAATGGATCAAAAGACTGATACTGAAACTATCAAAATTGTATATAATCAAGTAAAGTCACATTACATTGGCTTTATAAGAGATAATGAAGGCAGGAAAAGAACAATCTTTCCTTTTCATAATCTCAATGTCAAGAATGTAGGCACATTGTCATGAGAAATAACAAGGTTTTGAGTTTGAATAGATTAGAAAAGTCCTCCTCAGAAACCTAAAAACCACTTTAAGAATAGATCAAGAAGTGTTGGGGCTGGGGATATAGCCTAGTGGCAAGAGTGCCTGCCTCGGATACACGAGGCCCTAGGTTCGATTCCCCAGCACCACATATACAGAAAAAACGGCCAGAAGTGGCGCTGTGGCTCACTGTGGCAGAGTGCTAGCCTTGAGCGGGAAGAAGCCAGGGACAGTGCTCAGGCCCTGAGTCCAAGGCCCAGGACTGGCCAAAAAAAAAAAAGAAGTGTTGGACTCCTTACCCAATGTTTGGAATTATACTGTCTTTGTACAACTACATAATAATAACAATAATATAGTAAAATAATAAACCCTTCTACTCAATGAAGAAAATAATTCAATCAGAAAGAAAACTCATCAGTTTGTATTTGGGTTCAGAAAAAAAAAAAAACTCTTGGTCCATAAGACATGAAGAAGTTACCTAATTTAGTACTCCAATCATTAACAAACTTTCATTATAATTGTAAAAAACATACATTGTTTCGTTCAATTAGTCTGTCAGGGTGGAATCAGTAGATTATATTTGTTGACCCTATAACCATGTACTTGGAATATGACTAAAAAACTGAGGTAGTAGATGGGTAAAGTATAAATAAGTGTAGTTGAATAATAGTACTAGTACTAGATGAGGTAGTAGATGAATGAAATATAACTCAAAAGACTCATATTTTTATTTTTAGCAAGAAATGAGAACCTTTGGAGCTTACACTGAGAAAAATGCAGAAAATAGGTAGGTAGATTAAAAAAAGAATGTACTTATTTAAAGTGTAATGTGCTAGTCCTTTGAGAATTTTGCACATGTATATTTTCAATGTCATTACTACTTTTCTTATTTCAACTAAGATGTATTCTGTGATGATTATACTTTTCTGCAAATACAACTGTTTAAGTATATTTTTCTTATGAGGGTGGGGAAATTTGGATGGTCTTTAATATCAAGTACATGAAATATGTGACACTGATTAGATTTGGGGGTAAGAGAGAAAGTTTTATGATATACAGTATATGGAAATGTGCTCTTCATTTGAAAAATTTATTGAAGCTTGTCAGTAGCCTACTTCTCTTGTTTATAGCCAGACTAACCTACTGGGAAAGGAGTTTAAATGCCATTCTGAGCAGATAAAGAATACACAAAAGTTCAGCATGAGTGGAGCTTAGAGTTATGATTTAGTTCCAACATACCACAATATCTTTATGACATTGGGACTGAAACAATTATTTTCCATAGTAGCCTGGAAAGATTGAACTCATCAATTTCTAAATCATTTTAAAATGTAAATAACATTCTCATCTGTATTTTTAATGTTTTTTCTTCGAATGTTTCTTCCACAGAACTGACCACTGAATATCTTAGCAAAAGTGCAATGTTTTCTTATAGTAAATGTTCATTTCAGAAAAATGTGATTTATATACACAATGGAATTTTACTCATCCATTAGAAAGAATGATATTGTACTATTTGTAAAGAAATGGAAAGACTTGGAAAAAATTATGCTAAATGAAGTAAGTCAAGCCCAGAGAGACAAATGATGCATGTTTTTCATTATGTGTGGAAGCTAGATTTACTTTACAAATTCATTAGTAAATACATTTGTTGCTATGCAAGTGTATAACTGAAATAAGTTAGATTTAAGAGAGATCTCAAATAGTATAACTCTTTAGAAAGCCAAAATGAAAATTCAGCAAAAGAAAGCAGGTACTCATAACAATAGGATCAAAGAGAAAGGGATGGATGAATGAAGAGGAGAAGAGGGGCAACTGCAAACAAGAATCCACTATATATCCTACAAAATTAAGAAGGGTGAGGGAAAGGGTGGGTAGGGAAGAGGTGGTTAAGAATGTTGAAAGATGTGACACTGATCAAGATATATTGTATTCATAAACTGCCTTGTTAAATGGCAACTCCTTTGTATAACTACCTAATGATAATTTTTAATGTCAAAAATAATATTTCAGGTAAAAAAATCAGTCAACTGTCATTCCTATATGTTCATTTGAACAATTAAAAGTTCAATAGTAGTTTTAGGTCAGATTTTGTTTAGTTTTCCTAGGAAATGTTATCATACAAATGGAGAGGAATAAAATAGACTACAAAATATGAAAAGAAGAAGAAAATAGACTACAAAATATGAAAAGGAGAATATTAATATTAGTCCTTAACTTTGAATTTAAAAAAGAAAAGAAATGAAAACATCTAGTGTTAGCTTAGAGAATGTGAGATATTTCAATTTGTTATTTAAAAAATTACTTTAAGTCTCTGAGATTTAGAGCATTGTCCATTTTTGTCAAATCATGAAACTTCTCAGTTCCCATAATACCCTGCCAAGCCATGTCAACTTTTGAATTATTATTTTATTAGGAAATGAGATAAATGAGTTCAAAGAACAATGTAAAAAGATGCTTCCCTTAGGATAACCTTGCTTTTCTGTCCTGATTTTGCTATAAATTATTATTATCTTTAAGCCAAGGATCGTCTGTGGCACATCAATACACTTTATGTTCTTTTCCCCTTCAAAAATCAAATTTTATTCACTAGACACTAAGTTGAGAATGAGCTACACAACTTGTGGGTGGGGAAAAGAGAGAAAATACTAGGAGACAGCTAGGGAAAAGATGACATTGTCTAAAAAGAACTGTATTCATTACCTGACTTATGTAACTGCAACCCCTCTATAAATCACCTTTATAATAACAATTGAAAAATTGTCAAAGGGCTGGGAATATGGCCTAGTGGCAGAGTGCTTGCCTGCTATACATGAAGCCCTAAGTTCGATTCCTCAGCATCACATATATAGAAAAGGCCAGAAGTGGCGCTGTGGCCTCAAGTTGGCAGAGTGCTAGCCTTCAGCAAAAAAAAAAAAGAAGAAGAAGAAGAAGAAGAAGAAACCCAGGCCAGTGCTCAAGGCCTTTAGTTCAAGCCCCAGGACTGATACAAAAAAAAAAAAATTGCCAAAAAACATCAAATTTCAAGCAAAATGTTGGCTATGTATTTAAATTCATTTGGGTAAATTATCAGTAATAATATATATTTTACATTACCTATGAAATCCTAAAAGTAATCTTTATATATAATTTCCTTTTTATCTCCTTTCATAGTTACTAACACTGAATTTTTAAATGTTTGGAACATAGTTCACCTTGATGATAGTTGGCTCCTATATCAAAGCAACACTACTAAATTTTCTGCATCTTTAATGATGAACACGATTAATTCAACATTGATATTAATGGTAGGAAATTATAAATACAAGGACATTTATATTTACAAAGACATAAAAGTTCTTGAACTACAATTATGTCTAGGGCTTAGTAGTACTTTCCTAGACAGAGGGAAGAAAATGCTTTTATATATCAATTATTAAATTTAAACCATTCTATCAGGGTGTCCTGTTTCAAACTTTTCCAGATGAAATTTCATTGTTATAGGTATTCATTTATCCTTAAAGCCTTTTGTTTCACTGTACATAAAACTGGAAGATTTAGGTACCATTAGCAAAGAATCAATTTAATGTAATGTATTTAAACCAAAAAACCTTTGTGAAAACAAATTCTGGAAATTTTAGAGTCTAGTTGTGTCTAATATTATATAGTAAGTGGTACAGCATTAACATGTGACCATTTTTAACCAAGAGCATAGCTCTGTCTGTGTTTCAAATTGTGCCCAAGGACTAGTAGACAGAAGAAAATCAAAACAGGGTAGGAGAAGACTTATCTAAGGTTCTTGTGGTAGAAGTTGATATATTTTTGCTTATCTCAAACATTCATTCCATTTTTGTGTAACTATAACTAAATACCAGACACTAGAAAATATATGAAGAAAGGATGTTTATTTAGCCTATAGCTATGATGGCTGGAGAATTCAAACGGCTTGGTATCTGCTCATGACAAAGGCCCCTCGCTTCATCATTACATGGCAGAGAGTGAAAATAAACATCAATGGCATAAATATTCGTGAGGGATATATATATATATTATATGTATATTTTGATATTTAATTATTGATTAATTCCTATTAATTTATTTTCATAGGAAAAAAATAGGAATGTTGCTAATCTTCAAAGAATAGTTTAGATAGAATTAATTATAGTCATGCCTAGCTGTTTTCTGGGTATTTTCTTTCACTCACAGATGAAAATTGACAAATGCCCAAAGTTTGTATAGAAAATGACATGACTTGGGGCTGGGAATATGGCCTAGTGGAAAAAAGTGCTTGCCTCATATACATGAAGCCCTGGGTTCAATTCCCCAGCACCACATATATAGAAAATGGCCAGAAGTGGCGCTGTAGCTTAAGTGGCAGAGTGTTAGCCTTGAGCAAAAAGAAGCCAAGGATAGTGCTCAAGCCCTGAGTCCAAGGCCCAGGACTGGCAAAAAAAGAAAGAAAAAAGAAAATGACCTGACATATAGCACACATATGTTCTCCTGTATATACCTAATACACCACAAATGTAAATAGTTATGTTCTCTTGTTAGGAAATGTCAAATCTGTATGTACTCAGGACAGGCATAGGTTTTAATAATATCTTCATCCATGGTTGGAAGAGACTTGCTTTATTCTATACATTTCCCAAAGACTTCTTTATCATTAGGAGATTGATAACTGTAAAATAATGTAGGTTAAATTGGTGATTCGTTAGCTACGGTTTTCTGGGATCATTTCAAGTTCTTTTTGCTTTCAAATTATATTTCCCCTTACTTCAGGGGAAAATACTTAATTATATTTGTTTGTTTATTAGTTTTTCTCATTTTTTGTATTCCTTCCCTCAGGATCTCTGATGAGCATTCTTTGGCTCCTCATTATACTCTTAGTGCTTTAATCTCTTTACTTATTTCCTTTTTATGTTCTCACATTGTATCAAAGCTTAATCTAAATTGAGAATTCAGTTTTGAGCAATATATAATCTATTTTCAATATAAGTAATAGCTTAGCCTGCTCTATAACCAGTTATGCGTAGGACACATCAATGAGGTAGTATGGTAAAAAGCAAACACCAAATACATGTGTGTCTTTTTCTTTTCCTTTAATGCTGTTCATTTGTACTCTGGGGTCTTTGTTGTCTTTTCTTCTTCTTTATTCAACCGTTGAAAGTTGTTTGATTGCTAGGCTTCATACTTTCTTTTCTTATGTTTAATACTTCTTGCTTTGCTCATAGTTTCTATTTTCTCCCATGAAATGTGTGTAAATTCATCCTGTACTCCTCTAATACTTTTCAGAATAATAAAAACACCCTTTAGTTTGAAAATTAAGAGTTTTAATATATCATGTATCTTTGTTTATTTAGAAGGTTCACTGCAGAGGAAAGAGCTCTACTTGCTTGACTGCCATCTTATAGATAGATAGATAGATAGATAGATAGATAGATAGATAGATAGATAGATCCATCTCTGCTTTCTTTTGAATTGGTTAACTATCTTCCAAAGAAATGCATTTCCTTATTATAGGTATATATCATTCCCAATGAAGGGTCTCTCAGGTGTGTATTATCATCCTGAAACACAATATCTTTTCTACCTTTGCTGAGAGCCTGAGCTCTTGCTAGTGGCAAGGTACCCTCTAGTTAAGTAGCTTTTCTGAACTTTTCTTCCAGAGGTCTAAACACCCTGTAATCAAGATGTTCTCACTTATTCTCTTTCATTCTTGTGGTATATAAATTGTATCAAACTGGATTAGGAAGGTGGCTTAGTGGGAGAGTGCTTGCCTAGCATGCATGAAGCCCTGGGTTCCATTCCTGAATACCAAATAAACAAACAAACAAACAAACAAAAAAGGTTAGAAGTGGTGCTGTGGCTAGCATTGAGTAAAAGTGATGTTGTGCTAGCCTTGAGCAAAATGAAGCTCAGGGATAGTGCTCAGGCCCTGAGTTCAAGCCCCAGGACTGGCAAAAAAAATTGTATCAAATTCTGCTAGACTACTTATCAAAAATTGTACTATAAAGTTGAATCACTTTCTTTGTTTGAGTACTACTAGTAAATTTTTTGTTTGGTTGTGTCAGAGGATGGTAGCAGTCAACCCTCAATCTCCTTTCTCTCAATCTCTTTTCTTCCTTAGTAGCAGAAAGCTGTTTCTATTGTTGTATGTGAAGTTTCTAGAATAAAAAGTGGGCAGAAGTGTTTTGTGGAATTTTCACTAAATCACCTTAAAACATTCCAGTCTTATGCCCCTTGTTCTTTTCTTCTCTTTGTTTTACTGCTAGTTGATATTCCACCAACCATTTTGGAACATGGAAGTAATTTAGGGAGAGAAGAGTCAATGCTGTAATAAGCCTTCAACAATGGCAAACTCTTTAAACCACGAAAATTCTTTCATGTGGAAGAGAAAAAATTAAGTATATTTTTAAATCTACTATGTGAAGCTTTTTAATCACATGGAATTAAGCTTAATTCTATCAGCTAGTTCTGTTTTGCTAATTCTAACTTATTGTGTCAAGTGCTAGACCAGAAAAGATCCTGTAATTCAAACTCATGCCTATATAATGTCTAGACCAAAAAACAAAACATTCTGTGGAGACTACATTTTAAACATGTACTGAAATATACATAGGTAAAATTATAATAAAGTGTAACTTCTTGCAAATTTTTAAATTTTTGCTGTAAAGTTGGTCATAATTATCTCAATGTATACGATTTTTTTTTTTTTGTCAGTCCTGGGGCTTGGACTCAGGGCCTGAGCACTGTCCCTGGCTTCTTTTTGCTCAAGGCTAGCACTCTACCACTTGAGCCATAGTGCCACTTCTGGCTTTTTCTGTATATGTGGTGCTGAGGAATCAAACCCAGGAGTTCGTGTATGCTTAAACAAGCACTCTACCACTAGACCACGTTCCCAGCCCTCAGTGTATACTTTTTAAACTTAAATTCTATTTTAAAGGTAATATACAGAGGGATTTCAGTTATATAAGTCAGGTAATGAGCACATCTCTTCTTGAACAATGTTACCCTCTCCCTCAGTTTCTCCTGTTTCCCTCCCCCCTTCCTCATTCCCTTCCTCCCCAAGTTTTAAAGTTCATTTCCAACATTGTGTCTAGTGAGTATAACTGTTGAATTGGTTCACTCTTTGTCCCACCTTTTCTGTAATTCCCCTTTCCTTCCTCAAATCAGATAAACTTACATAGAGGACAAAGGATACAGAAAAAAAAAAAAAAAAACAGTGACTAAACCATGGAAACAAACAAAAAAACCCCAAATAACTGCAAAAGGTTCAATTAAAAACACCTTTGTTTCCATTTCTTGTAGTTCATTTAGATAAGCATCATTTTATGTGGTCATATGAACCCAGCTATTAAGCCATTGTGACCCTCTCCTAAGACTATCCTCCATTGTTCTCACTGTGTAATGTTTAAAGTGGTGTTTAACCATGTCCACATGTAATTATTTGTCTTTTACTATCTATTGGATCATCATATAGATTTATGGACATATTTTAGTTCTTACAAATAAGGGAAACCATGGAGCCTATGTTTTTTGGGGGTCTGGTTTACTTCACTTAATATATTTCTTCCAAGTCTTTCCAGCTCCTTATAAATGGATCAATGCCATTCTTTCTGATGGAAGCGTAACGTTGATTGCATATATACCACATTGTCTTATCCATTCATCCACTGAGGGATATCTGGGTTGGTTCCTTATCTTAGCTATAGTAAACAATACTGCAATGAACATGGCTGTGCTGATAGCATTAGTGCAGGCTGGTTTCTGTTTGGGTAAATGGCCAGGAGCAGGATTGCTGAGTCATAGGGAAACTGTAGGTTTAGTCTTTTGAAAAATCTCCATACTGCTTTCTAGAGTGGTTGAACAAGTTTGTATTCCCAGCAACAGTGTAGTAGCTTTCCTATTTGGCCACATCGTTGTCAGCATCTATTATTATTCATTTTCTTGATAATTATCATTATAACAGGAGTAAGGTGGAATCTCAATGTTGTCATGATTTACATTGCTTTTATGGCCAGAGGCATTGAACATTTCTTCCTGTGTCTATTGGCCATTCTTATTTCTTCTTTGGGAAAGTCTCTCTTTAAGTCTTTAGCCCACTTATTGAAGGGGTTGTTATTTCTGAGTATTTTAAGGGGGTTTAATTTTTAAAGTATATTTTAAATAGGAGGCCCTTGGCTAATGTATAGCACTAAAGATCTTCTCCCAATCTCTGGGCTTTCTATTTTTCTTGTGCGCTATATCCTTTGCCATGTAGAAACTAGGCAATTTAATTCAATCCCATTTATCCAGCCTTTCTTTGATTTGTTGTGTATCTGGATCTGTACTTATGAAATTTCAATCCATTCCAAGAGCCATAGTATTTCTCCTATTCCCTCCTATTATATTTTCATGGTATATGGTCTTGCATTGATGTCATTTATCCATTTGGAATTGTTTCTGGTGCAGGGTGATACGTAAAGATCTGACTTCAGTTTTCCACGCTTGTATAGCTAATTTTGTCAACACCATTTATTGAAGAGGCTAGAATTTTACACGGCCATCAGAAGGAATAAAATAATGTCATTTGCAGAAAAATGGATGAAACTAAAACAAGCCATGTTAAGCAAGACAAATGGCACATTTTCTCTCTGATATGTGGAAGTTAGATTTAAAACACACTGTGATATGACAGATTACACAGGATTCTAGATACTCACATACAGTAAGAAAGGTTAGTCTTAGAAGAGAATCAAAGGTGCAAGACCCAAGCACCTCTTTATATGTATATAAAATAATATACATAGGGAAATGAACTCCAAAGATATAGAAACAAAACTTTTTTCTTAATTTGTTTTTTTTATTTTGCAGATGATTCTGTATTCTTTACCTTCTATACAGTATATTCATGTGCATAACTGTAGGAGAGCAAGGGAGGGCACAGAATCCCGAGAAAAAGTACAGCAGTGGAGCACAGTGGATATTGATTAATGAGAGTGAATTATACAACTTATGGATGGATATGGGAGTGAGGGGATGGGAGAGGATGAGAAAACAGAAGACTCTGCAGAGAAAAGAAATATACTTATTACTTGACTATGTAAATGTAATCCCTCTGTATATCAGCACTATAATACCAATAATGGAATAAATCAATAAAAAAATTAAGTATATATACATTGAAGATGTGTGTTGATGTCCAAAGAATTTTTAGATTACTCATATTTTTCTCATAAAAATGGTCTAATGATTTGGCAGTGTGATAATTTATTTGTAGCCAAATAGGCTCATTTCTGTTCATTTCTATGAGTGCTTGATAGAATCATTTGCTATGTAGTTGATAGATAGCAGGTAACTCAATGCAGACAACTCTGCCTGTAAGCAGAGTTTTCATATGCCAGTTTACCTATGAGTCTCATTTTATGTCATTGTCCTAATGTTATAGGACTTCTCACAAGTCTCAATAAATTATTTACTTTGATATTCAATTATTATTAAGTCAAATACTGATGTATTTCTAGCCTTTGATATCTCAACTTTTTGCCATTTTCACTTCTCATAAATAAAGAAAATTGCTATTTCTCAGTGTTATAGCATACTTACTAATTTTCTTCTTTATTTCCATTGATCTCTGCCTTTTTAAATGCTGAGAGTGTTTGCAATTGTAATAGCTTCCAAGTGAGATTAAATGTTTTAGTTACTGACTTTCTTTTCTATTGGTTAATTTAGCTAGCAATAACTAGACACACGGTTTTCTTTTGGGCAGTATTTTCCTGGTGTACATTTCTATCTCTTGCTTTAATGTCAAATAGCTCACATGAGGACCCAAAGGAAATGTGGAAAAATGACTTTCAATCTATCAAATTAATCTAGTTTGTAAGGATAGAACCAGAACTCAAAACCAGGTTACCAGATTCAAAATCCTTCTTATTTTCAGTAAGAATCATAAACAACTCAACACCTAGTATATGCTAGGGTTCATACTAAATTTTAAGTTCTAATGCTTCTTCATATAATATATAATATCAGTACTGGGGTGAGAATGAGAATATTCTATGCTATATTTGACAAGAAACAGACAAGCAAGGAAATATTTTGGAAGGTTTTGGTTTTCTTTTTTTTTTTTTTTTTTTTTTTTTTTTTGCTTTAGATAAATGGACCACTATGAAAGCAAAACAGCTTTGATATTGAAGGGAAAAAAATAATGGTTTTGAATCTAGGTTAGATATGTTCATGATTTCTTCCCTTTCCAGCCTTTGTTACTGAGCATTTGAGGTCAGCCTAAGCACACTTTGGCCCAGGAACGTGTGTTTGCTGCTATTTTTAAAATTGTGCAGGATGATAGGCACACTCCCCTAGTGTGGAACTCATCAGAAATTCAGATCCTCTATTTAACCTACAACCTTAGTCATTTATGAAACTGCTGGTTTGATATCAGCGACTCCAATGAGACTTTTCAGGAAGCTCTGAAGGTCAGATTCCTTGGAACTCAGAGGACTCATCTGTTATTTATTTATTTATTTATTTAAAATTGTGTATTTAGATTAGACTTGATTGTAACTGAAAGATGCAAAATCTCCTAGATGACTTTTTCCAGCAATCGGGGAAAATAATGAAGCATAGTGTCCATCTGAATAACCTTGACACTTACTTACATTGACTTTGACTTTCTGTCTGCAGCCTTTTAAGTGTAAATTTGATTTTTTTTCTGGAAAATAACCATTATATGTACCTATTAATGGCAGAGTTCTCATCTTCCATGGTTGCTTTTCTGTGTGATAGGGCGATTGTTCCCCAGATCCTAAAGTCACTCCTATGTAAAGCTACAGGAGTTTTCCACTAGCTTACCATTAAGATTGTCTGGGATTCCTCTTTGCCCTTGCTAACTCAATTATTCAATGGTCATTCTTCATGGAGCACTTTACATGGATTATCATTGCTACCATACAAACAAGGAACCACAAAAGCCTGAAAAAAGAAAATAGAAATGGTTAATATTAGAGTCAATGCAATGAAATATAAAACACTAGATCTTCTCAGGAAGTTTTTCTAGTGCATCTATTTCCTTCTTATATCCTGAAGCCCCACCTGTCTGTCTCAGGTGTCTCTATCAAAAGATATTACTATTGTGACCAGACATTCTCACTGACCATACTGGACCTTAAGAGCTACTCTTTTTAACTCTTAATCTTACATAATTACAAGAGCAAGGCTACTCATCTTCATTAATGCAGTACCCAGAGCAGCTAGAAGAATGCCTAATACAAGAGTTTGTGTCCAGTAATTATATCACAAGATGACTGAAAGAATAATCTTATAGCTGGTATGAACCATCACTAAGTTTTCAGATCCCACCTCTTTCTCAATCTACACTGCCATAGCCTCCTGTTGCAGACCTATCCACACCTATCTGGTAACCTGCTCCCTGGTTCATCCCCGCCTTTCCACTCTTCCACATGAGAGTGTTATCTCATTTATGCTATTATCTCATTTCCAACATTCATCGTTTTACCTGATTCTGACATCATCTTATCTTTTTTTTGTTTTGTGGGGGTTTTTTTGCCAGTCCTGGGGCTTGAACTCAGGGTCTGAGCACTGTCCCTGGCTTCTTTTTTCTCAAGCTAGCGCTCTACCACAGCACCACTTCCAGCGTTTTCTATATATGTGGTGCTGAGGAATTGAACCCAGGGATTCATGTATATGAAGGGAGCACTTTACCACTAGGTCATATTCCCAGCCCCAGGTGACATAATCTTTAAAGATTCAAAGCTCTGGCAATAAAAAGATTGCTACGAAAGACAGCTAAATAATATTGGAAGAAAATAGCATACTTGTGGGTATTTGATGGTTCTGCTTTTATAAGTAGTAAGTTATTGGACATTCCAGACTATTTAAGGACGTGTGTGTGTGTGTGTGTGTGTGTGTGTGTGTGTGTGTGGAGTAGACTGTCAGAGAGGTTTAATTAGCACAGAGGTCAGGATTGTGCTCCACATATTTTTGTAAGTTGCTATATCTAATTGTAAAGCAGTTAGACTGTGCTGATTTCAGGCTGTTCAGGTTTTTAGTTTAATGAGACAGTGCAGTGAATCTTCACAGATCGCTGACCATTGTTTGAAGCACTGTGATGATAACTGCATTTAAAGTTATTGAGCTTGTGTTTAAATAAATTATACAGAGGTCAAGAACACACATTTAGTGTTCCACAAATGTCCAGAACCAGTGAGTCATAGCCTCTGAGAGAAAAGACAACCTTTTAGGAAATAATTGCAAACTGCATCTCTCTGCTGGTGTTTCCTAAGGCATTTTATATTTTGCAAAAGTAAGCAATTCATATAATTACCTTACAAAATTTTGTTACTGTTCTATGACAAGTTTGCAGGTGTTTTGTTTAATTACCTTAAGAGTAACAGTCACTATAACTCAGCTTGTTACATACTGTGAATTATGAAATTGTTAAAGTTACAAAGTTTGTTTTCAAATAAAGAAGGGAAGTTTTTATTAAAACTTACTCAAACATATTGTGTTGCTTTCTGAAGATGGTTTTTTAATGCTGAATTTTGGAGAATCGTCAGTGACATTTTTGTAAAGTTGTTTGGTATCTTTCCAATTTGGATAGTAAACATATTCAAAATAGATGGAGACTTTAGATAAACAAAATCTAAAATAGTAAGGTATATGATAGCATTTAAATAAAAAAAGCACTTATTAAAAAGGTAAGAGGGTAAGTAAGTAACTGGAATCTAGCAACATACTATATTTTATTCTAAAGCCTTCCATACATCTTCCTTGTTTACTAAGTGCTACAACTTCAGCATATTGATGATGTTATTCATATTTGAAGTATGAAGAAAATGAACAACCCCAGAGAGGTTAAACAATATACCTCAGATTACTTAGCTGGTAAAAGAAATAAGATTTCCTTTGGCCAGAAATGCATTTCATTTTTCCTATCTTTCTTTATAAACAGTTCTCAGATTTTCACCATTTCAAAGGAGAAGGCAGATTCAGATAGCTCTTTCTATCCTATCTCATCATCCTATGACTTACTATTAAAAAGGAGACATGGGAGATTGTAATGAAGTTCATTAGCTCACTTCCTGGTTTTAACCTCTGAGTCTGACCCTTTTGATATTTCTTTTTTTTTTTTTTTTGGCCAGTCCTGGGGCTTGGACTCAGGGCCTGAGCACTGTCCCTGGCTTCTTCCCGCTCAAGGCTAGCACTCTGCCACCTGAGCCACAGCGCCACTTCTGGCCATTTTCTGTATATGTGGTGCTGGGGAATCGAACCCAGGGCCTCATGTATACGAGGCAAGCACTCTTGCCACTAAGCCATATCCCCAGCCCCCTTTTGATATTTCTTTTTTTTTTTTTTTTTTTTTTTTTGGCCAGTACTGGGCCTTGGACTCAGGGCCTGAGCACTGTCCCTGGCTTCTTCCCGCTCAAGGCTAGCACTCTGCCACTTGAGCCACAGCGCCGCTTCTGGCCGTTTTCTGTATATGTGGTGCTGGGGAATCGAACCTAGGGCCTCGTGTATCCGAGGCAGGCACTCTTGCCACTAGGCTATATCCCCAGCCCCCTTTTGATATTTCTTAAAACTAATAATTTCTCTGTCTTCTTGCCTATCTCTTCTGCCACATTTCCCCCATAAATGACTTTGGTCCTTCAATTAAAGAACTTTTTTAAAAAATTAACTTTCACAAGCTATTGTTTTTCTTTTCTTTGTTGTTATTATTGGTTGTAAGGTTCAGAAAATGAGTCTTTTCTAACATTTTCTTTTTAGTAGTGAATGTTGGAACTTAAACAATTGAGAGCATTTTTCAGAAAGGAAATACGTGCAGACTTTTATGGTCAAGCTACTGTCATACACATAAGAGAAACCCCTAGGAATTCAAAGGGATTTTATTACTTTGGATTTCATTGACCCTGGATAAACTTTGGGCAACCTTCACTAAGTAGGAATAAGCCAAAAACCTACTGATCAAAACAACACACATACAGGATACAATCTTCCTTTCTCACCTTTGATTGGATTCAAATATGTTTGCATGTAATACAAATACCTGTGTACTTATTTTTATGTAAAGAAATAAAAACACAAGTGGAGCACCAGTGGTTCATGCCTGTAATCCTAGCTACTCAGGAGGCTGAGATATGAGGACTGCTTATGCTTGATTATTAATTATTATACATTCAAAAAGAATATAAATCATGACTACTAAACAGCTTAGGAATAACACTACTATAACTAATTTAATGACTAAGGAATCATTGTCTGAGACATTCCTCTAGAAATTTTGAAGTAGGAATTATTAGGAATGCTACTGTGTAACTTTTAAAATGTGTATGATTTAAGATCATTCTCTAGGCTGCTTTGGATTACTAATAAAGAAATCCATAACTAGTACTTTATTTCTGCTCTTCACTGCATATTACAAACAGAAAAATAGTAAAGGAGTTAATTTTGAGATATTAAAATGTAAATGCAATTTGTTAGTAGGACATGTTAAAGAAGAGACATTTTATAAAGAATAACTTAAGAAGTATATAAAAAGTACATATTCTTAAGACTTTGGACTACTCTCCTTCACAAAGGAGAAAGTAATAGAAAAACAATTCTTGACATTCAAGGCTAGCATTTTTCCTGGAGATGCTTTTGAAAGCCACCAAATCTCATATAATGAAGCAATTTATAGTTCTTAGGCATCAATCTATTCAGTATCTCTTCTAATCTACTTTTACTGTCCCATTTCTAACTTTGACCCATATTATCTATCACTAAAGCAAAACTCAGGATTCTTACTTTATAAAAATACCTTTCATATTTTACATTAGAATTAACTTTGGAGAATATCCTTTGATCAGTGAAAATTTGTCTTTAGTTATGTTATTTTCTTCTATACTAAAAATATGTCATCTAGGCTTTAGAAAAATCTTTTGTTTCTGTTGTAATACTATGCTTTTGGCTCCACAAGGTAGGAGACTTTTCTTCTTCTCCATGTGGTGATTATTCACCACAGACATCTCTGGTGACTTTACCCAAATTGAGAAACAAGAGATCTACTCTACTGTATAAACAAGAGCCTTTCTTTGGCCATATTAAGAGCAAGCTTATCCTGAAGAAAAAGAAATTTTAAAAAGTTATGTGAGTAGAGATGAAACAACCATACAGTTGAGTTTTTTATAGTGCTCAGGCTCATAAAAAACAGACAAATAGATAAATGGCCGAAAACTAGGCAATATGTTGCCATTTCTCTGTTATGAATGACAATGAAAACATCCAGAGAATTCAAATCAGAATCTATTCTACAATAAGAACTTTGTACTCAATCCAAGCGTGATGGATCATTTCTGTAATCTTAGCTACTTGAGAAGAGAAGATAGAATCATAGTTTAAGATAATCTGGAAGCTGATTATATGTATGTGTGTGTGTCTGTGTGTGTTGTGTGTTTATTTTTCTTATACATAATATATAATAAATATGTTATAAATATACACACATACATATCTGAAAGTTTATATAAAGACATATCTCACACAGTTTTGGGAGATGGCTGGTCCATATGCTATAGAGCAGAACCAGATAGCTAACAGCTCCGTTTGGACTCAATCCCATTTCAAAGACCAGTAGGTAAGAAAATATTTCAGTTTAAGTGTTTTCTTAGTGTCCAAACTAACACTTTATGAGTTTGGTCCTCAGTTTTGAGATCATAGAACTTTCTAGAGGTAAAACTTCATGTAAGGTAATTATTTAAGAATGTATCTTCCTTGGGAGAGTAATGTTTTTACAGTGCCTCAGTTAATTCCCTTGAGTAAGCCCAGCTTAGAATCATCCAGGCTTCTTTTCTTTTTCTTCATAATATTTCTGATTTAGTGACATCACATAAATTGATCCATATATTTTAAAATAAAGAAATAAAATGAAAATTATACCACTTATCTAGCAAAATCATAAATAAAAAAGTCATCTGGCAATAGTTGTTAGACAGGGGAAATGGGAAACAAACCAGTTTCTCCAAGAAGATTTACAGTCAGTACAAGCTATCTGCAATTCTAAAAACTTGGACTTCTGTTTTCTAATCTAAATAAGTAATCTCAGTCATAGGCTTTGGAAGAAAATCACTGTTTCAGACTAAGGATCCTCATTTATATTCACAGACCTACATCTTAATATTTTCACAGAACTTCGACCTTAGTAGTTAGAAGAGAGAACGATAATAATAATGTTAGCTCATCAAGCAATCACACTGTATCAAATTATGTTCTAGGCTCTTTACATATGGTTTTGGGTTTTCATTTCTGAAAAAGATGACAAACGACAGTCTGAATTCTCTCAGATGTGTGAATGTTACACATTTGACATGTTGCCTCTTAATAATACCACAGACTTAGTAAGGGCCTAAAGAGACAAGGCTGTCTAAA
Organism: Perognathus longimembris pacificus; assembly: GCF_023159225.1. NCBI lineage: Eukaryota > Metazoa > Chordata > Mammalia > Rodentia > Heteromyidae > Perognathus > Perognathus longimembris. The sequence goes on from NC_063169.1 coordinate 42,105,212, forward strand.
TTCAGATCTATCCTTCTACCTGTGTGGTAGATGAAAATGTGCCTTCTCTGTGCCTCATTTTGGAGGAACAATATTTCCTCATTACAAGAAAAAATAACAAACAAGGTATCTGATTTCGGCTATATTATTTAAGATCTTTACATGGAAATAGAAAACAAGAATGTATGACCTTGTTCTGACCCTCACATTGCATGTTACTTTTGAAGATCCATTGATCAACTTTGTTTTCTCATGTGCACTAAACAAAATGTAATGTCAAGTGGAGACATGTCTCAAGTGGTACTGTACCTACTTAGCAATCATGAGATCCTGAGTTCAAATCCTACAATCAACAAAACAAAAAAATATAATATCCTTCATTATACTAAGATCTGGAGTTTTTGAACTACATGTAAACATGACTAACCAGAAGAATAAAGTTTGAGAGTTCAAAATTAAGCCTCTTTTCTTTGATAATTGTTCACCCTTTCTTATAGACCTCAAGTTAATCAGAGGATACCATACACTATTCTTACTAACTTAGAGCATGTTTAATCAGTCTTTTTTTTTCTAGTTTTAATCTATGGTAACTTAAACTTAAGTTACACCCTAGTTATAATCTTTTTATTCTAACTTGTGATTGTGTAATGTTTTCTCTGTTGGGTGTCTTCTGCAGTAAGATGGAACCTGAGTACATTAGATCCCCAGTGACAACATACTGAATTGGATTACTTTTTGACAACTTTAATAGAATCCTAAAAGTAACCAAAAAATCATCAACTGGGGGTTCTCAAGGGTTTGTAGAATATGCAAAGCACATTATTTTGGAGAAAATATACCACCAAAGCAAGAAAATGTTAAGGCCCTCATACAGTGATCCTCCCTAAATGTATAAAGAACATATATACTGGGTATGGCAGGAAATCACAACTATTATAATTTATTAATCATACCTCTAACAAATCTTCAAACACATGATGAGAAGAAGCTATATGTGAGGCTCTGTAGAGATGGCTCTTCTCAATATTCTATCTAACCACAGACTGCATGGCCTTTTTTTTTTTTCAATTAAGACTGTTGTTTGCAAGATGCAGAACTTAACTTTAAAAAGCTGCAAATTACATGTGTGGGCTTTTTTACCCCCAGAGTTGAAGGCATCCATCTTCTCTATGATACAGAATGTTTCCTGTGCTGATTTTTTTCAATGCCTGAGGAGAAGAATTGGCCTTTATGCTTTGCTCTTTGGGCATTTCATATCAAGCTTTCCCTCTGAGTTTTGATGCTCTTTGCTTTGTGCCTTCCCTCAGAACTAGTGACTCTTAGGTAACATTTTCAGATTCTTGTTCCAACTAGGCTGCTAGCATTCAGTCTTAGCTCATGATTATGCTTCTCCACACGTTGGTTGTTCTTAGACTTTTGTTGTTGCTTGCTTTTAGGCATTCGTCAGAACAGAAGTGTTACAGCTGCTTTTGAGTTGCCACAGCAGCCATGGCTTAAGGCTAAATCATGACTGATGTGTGTTGGCTGCCTGTCACCTAAGCTCTCAGTTATAGCTCCTGGCAGCCTCCAGTGCTTCTGTTCTCCCCCCTGTATTCACATACATTAATGAAATATCAGCTCCAAAGTGTGAATACCAATGTCTGAAAGCCAAAGTAAAGCTACTAGAGTTACCCCTCTATGTCATCTTCATCACCATTCACTGGCAAATGACAGCAATGCAAAGGACAGAAGAAAGATCCTGTGTATATATGGCATGTCACCCACACAAGCTCCTTCATTCCCATCAAAGACATGTATCTTCCTCTCCACCAGCCATCCACCAAGGTCAAATTCCATAATCATCAGTGTGAACTACCACTGAGCACATTCAGGCACATGATTGCTTGAGTGAAGGCATTGAGTATTTGAGTCTTCTAATTTTACTTGCATTTATAATTATTTCTACTAGTAAGAGCAGGAATGTGAAAAATACTATGCAATATACAGAATATTGAAAAGGCAGGCAGTTTTCATTTGTCTGTATGCCTCTAGAAATACAGGAAATATACCCTTTTATGTGAGTTTTATCCCACTGGAAAACTATGGAGATATTTTCTTACTTAGACTCAATGAAAATGTGGGGGGAAAATAAAGTCAACAATTTGGTATGAGAGTATGAATTATTGCAACCTTCCATGACCTGATTTGCAATTCCAGGTCAAACAATCAAGTCCACAAATATTATCATTCAAGCAAATAATGATATACTATAATACTGTGTGAATGTGAGTGTGTGTGTGTATGTGTGTGTGTAGGTTGATCCTGGGACTTGTACTCAGGGTCTATGCACTGTCTCTGAGCTTTTTGTTGAAGGCTAGTGTTCTACCACTTGAGTCATAGCTCCACTTCTGGCTTTTTGTTCATTAGAAAAATAGGAAAGACAGAGGAGTCTCATGGGCTTTCCTGCCTTGGCTGGCTTCAAACCACCATCCTCAGAACTAAACTTCTTATGTAGCTAAGATTATAGGTATGAGCCACTACTGCCTAATTAGCATTATGGTTTTTTTCTTCAAAAATCATTCATTAGGAGACTTCCAGGAAGACAGCAGAGGAGCTGCAAAGCCCTAGCTGAGCTCCCTCCGACATCGCAGTTTTCTCACCCCATAGAAACTTTTACTCCTAGTAAGACAGCCAGAGTAAGTTCTAACAGTACAGGGATTCTGGCCAGGAAGGAAAAATCGACTTTACTCATCTGAAAACACAGATGTGAGCTCCGGGCGGCGTCCCACCGCCACGCCAGTGCTGGCACCGGCACAGCGCCCGGCACAGCAACCTGCACTCCGTGCAGCTAAAGCACATGGCATAGACCACTGAGAAATCCTCCAGACAGCAGCTGAGCACGGATGACCTGAAATTGCAGAGAAAGTGTGAGTACCCCACGAAAGATATTCTCACTCGCGCCAGCAGAGCAGCTACTGGAAGGCAGGCCTTCCCCACCGCCAGAGCAAAGGGCCATCTTTGCCACTGGCATAGGTTCAGATCAGATTGGAACTAAAGTGGGCCTGGAGCGAGGTCAAATAAGCAATCTTCGAAAAGGGCAAGAGGGACCAACCAGTGAGAACCAGCTCTGCCCAGGAAAACGCCCCCCGCCAAGGCGGGAGGTGTGTCCTGGGCCTCGGCTTAGCCAGAGGTGCCCCGCCCTGCCCACCGGAATTTCTAAATTCAAAGCAAAAGCGGCAAGCAGCTCCCGGCGGCACGGGGGAACAAACAGTTCCTGAGACAGTTAAACGGTTCCGTCACAGAGGAAGCCCAATTCCCACCTGAAAAGGAGCTGCATTCCATAGCCACCTCCACCAAGGAGGACGCCCCACCCAGGAGGGAGAAGCCTCCCCCAGGCAAGCAACTCTCAACCAGGTAAAACAGGCCAGAGATGCCCCACCCTGCTAAGTCCACAGCCTATTCAAAGCCAGGCATTAAAGGCAGTGGCCCCACAGCAGAAAGAGAAGCCACAGTTCCCGAGACTGGTCAAGTCCCCATCTACAGAGGACACCCAAGGCCTACCTGCAAGCTGTGTGAACCACAGAGACCCAGGATTACACCAACAGGGGAGAAGGGTCAGAACAGATCCACCCCCTGCAAACTGAAATCAAGTCAAACCCAGCCAATCAGGAAAATAGACTGCAGACCATCGCAAGGAAACCAGAGACTGAGGAAAGACAACCCAAACAAGGAGGACTCCATTTTTTTTTTCTTTTCAAACATTTTTATTTTTTTATTTTTTGGCCAGTCCTGGGCTTGGACTCAGGGCCTGACCACTGTCCCTGGCTTCTTTTTGCTCAAGGCTAGCACTATGCCACTTGAGCCACAGTGCCACTTCTGGCCATTTTCTGTATATGTGGTGCTGGGGAATTGAACCCAGGGCCTAATGTATACAAGGCAAGCACTCTTGCCACTAGGCCATATCCCCAGCCCCTTTTCAAACATTTTTTAAACTTAAAAAAAATTTTTTTTCATTTCTGAAAGGTCGTTGGTTTTTTTTGTTGTTGTTTTCCATTTTTACCTGATTGTTTTATCAAGTTTTTTTTCTTTTTTGTTTGTTTGGGTTGTTCCTTTCCTGTTTTTTTCCTTTTCATTTTTTTTATTTTTTAAATAATTTTTCTCTGTTTTATGCATCTATCTTCCACTATTTTTACTTTGTTTCTCCTTTTGCATTCTCTTTCTGTAAAAATTACTTTCCTGTGAATAACACCTCCACTCTTTTCTGCTAACGCTCAATTGTCTATCATTTTAACCTTGTTCTTTCTACTGATCCTACTCTTCTCCACATTTCCACATCACTGAAAATAAACCAAAATCACCCCCCCCCCAATACATTTTACTCTATTCTCTTTACTACTTCTAACTTACCCTCCTGACTTACTGCCTGGACCTCCAGTTTCCATCGACTCCTGGTTATTGGATAGAGGGTATCCCAGCTGAATCCGAGTGAATCAAAGGGGTTCATAGAGAAAGCCAGTCCTAAAAGAACTTAATAAAACAAGAATTACTTATAGTGTTGTAACAGTAAATAAGTAACTACTGGATACAAGGCCCAGGATTGGTTGTTATATTGAAATTGTATTCCTTAGAAACAACAAATCTAATTTTAGAGACAGGTATACAAGGTATCTGTATATAATTGTGAACTTGTAAGATTTACACAACAGTTCTTGGTAAGGGCTGCTTTGGGTCTTAAACGGTACTCACAGGTGCTGGTAGACTAGCATTCACAATCCAAATGGGCAAAAGGAACACAAAAAAGATGGCAAACAATGAAGACTTATACCCCAATCAAAACAAGCAGGAAGCAGAGCAGTCAATCAAAAACATAGAAGAGAACCCCCAAAATGCTCTACAAAGTCTACTGATAAACATGATAAATTAAAAGTTTGAATCTCTTCAGTCAATTATTCTAGAGCGTGAGGAGGCAAAGCAAAAATTAATGGAGACTTTCATGGCATCCACAAATAGAAAGATAAATAAACTTCAAGAGTCAAATGAAAAGATAGCTAACCAGCTTAAAGATTTGAGAGACAACACTCAAAACCAAAGTAATGAAGTTAATGAAGTAAAGAACTCCATAAAACAGCTAAGAAACGGCATGGAAATCATCAGAAACGACCAGTCAGAAGGAAAAGGGATTCGAAATCAAGTAGTTAGCCAACAGTCCCGACTACCTGAAACAGAGGATCGAATTTCAGGAGCTGAAGATTCCTTAGATTCTATGGAGAAAGATCAAAAATCAATACAAATCTAGTCCAATCAACAAAACAGATCGCTACAGGAGATTCAAGACACAATCAGGAAGCCCAATTTAAGGATAATAGGTATTGAGGAAAACTTGGAGAAAGAGGTTAATGGGATAGGCAACATATTTAACAGAATATTAGCTGAGAACTTTCCAAATATCCAGAAGGAAAGGCTTATACAGATACAGGAAGCATTTAGCACCCCAAACCGACCAGACAAGAATAGGACATCCCACCAACACATTGTGATCAAACAGGATCAGTAGAGTACAAGGAAAGAATCCTTAAAGCTGTTAGGGCAAAGAAAACAAACACATATAAAGGAAAAGCAATCAGAATTATCCCACACTTCTCAGAAGAGACCATGAAAGCAAGGAGAGACTGGAATGAAGTATACCAAACACTAAATAAAAATAACTACCAACCAAATATTCCGTACCCAGCCAAACTCTCCTTCATAGCCGAAGGTCATATAAAAGTCTTCCACAGTAAAGAAAATCTGAAACAATATATCTCCACAAACCAGGTTTACAGAAAATCCTCAAAGATGTACTATACAGAGAAAATAATCAAGATCCCAATACAGACAGAGAAATGAACCCTAAATAGTAAACATCAGATCAAGAAATGGGAAGACACAGCTTTAAACAAGATAGTGATAATGAAAGGAACAAACGATCAGCTCTCAATCCTAACTGTCAACATTAATGGACTTAATTCTCCAATCAAACAACATAGGCTCATAAGTTGGATCAAAAATCAAGATCCATCTTTCTGCTGCCTCCAAGAGACACATCTATCCAGCAAAAGTAAACAACTTCTAAAAGTGAAAGGCTGGAATCAAATCTATCAAGCAAATGGCCCCCATGAGCAGGCTGGAGTTGCAATCCTAGTATCAGACAAAATTAACTTCAAATTAAAAAAGGTAAGAAGAGACAAAGAAGGTTACTACATACTAGTAAAGGGATCTGTGCTACAGGAAGATATAACCTTTCTAAATATCTACACACTAAATGTAGGAGCACCCAACTTCATCAAACAAACACTACTGACTCTAAAAACACTCATAGACCCAAACACATTGATAGTTGGGAACTTTAACTCTCCACTATCACCTCTGGACAGATCAACACGCCAAAAACTGAACAAAGAAACCACAGAACTAAATAATTGCATAGACCAACTAGACTTAACCGACATCTACAGACCATTCCACCCAGCAACAACAGACTACACATTCTTCTCTGCAGCACATGGAACATTCTCCAAAATAGATCACATCGTAGGGCACAAGGAAAATCTGTACAAATTCAGAAGTATCAAAACCATTCCCTGCATTCGCTCAGACCACAATGGAATAAAATTAGAGCTCAACTCAAACAGCCACCACAGGAAATCCTACAATTCATGGAGACTAAACAACACACTGATGAACCATCAGTGGGTTATGGAAGAAATTAAAACGGAAATTCAAATGTTTATAGAATTCAACCAAATTGAGGACACAAATATAAAGGGGATCCAAATAGGAAAAGATAAAGTTAAACTTTCTCTCTTCGCAAATGACATGATCCTATACCTAAAGAATCCCATAGACTCTACCCCCAAGCTACTAGAGCTGATCCAAAACTTTGGCAAAGTTGCAGGATATAAAATAAACCCTCAAAAATCAACGGCCTTTCTCTATGCTAATGACCCGACGACCGAGGCTTAAATCAGGAAAGCAACTCCTTTTGCAATAGCCCCCCAAAACATAAAATACCTAGGAATAACCTTAACCAAAGAAGTGAAAGACCTCTTTGATGAGAACTTTAAAAGCTTGAAAAATGAAATTACGTCAGAACTAAGGAAATGGAAAAACCTCCCATGCTCCTGGAATGGGAGGATTAATATAATCAAAATGGCAATATTGCCAAATTCAATGCAATACCCATTTAATATCCCAACACCATTTTTTAATGAAATAGAGGAAGCAAACCAAAAATTCATATGGAACAATAAAAGACCTAGAATAGCAAAAACAATCCTAAGCAGAAAGAACAGTGCTGGAGGAATTACAATCCCCAACTTCAAGCTGTATTATAAAGCTATAGTAATATAAACAGCTTGGTATTGGCACCGGAACAGGCCTGAAGACCAATGGAACAGAATTGAAGACCCAGAAATGAATCCACAGAACTACGCCTACTTAATCTTTGATAAAGGAGCTAAAACAATAGTTTGGAAGAAAGATAGCCTCTTTAACAAAAGGTGCTGGCAAAACTGGCTCAACACATGCAACAAACTAAAACTAGATCCATATATATCACCCTGCACCAAAATCAATTCCAGGGCTGGGGATATAGCCTAGTGGGAAGAGTGCCTGCCTCGGATACACTAGGCCATAGGTTCGATTCCCCAGCACCACATATACAGAAAACGGCCAGAAGCGGCGCTGTGGCTCAAGTGGCAGAGTGCTAGCCTTGAGCCGGAAGAAACCAGGGACAGTGCTCAGGCCCTGAGTCCAAGGCCCAGGACTGGCAAAAAAAAAAAAAAAAAATCAATTCCAAATGGATTAAAGACCTCGAAATCCAAACAGACACCCTGAAAACACTAAAGCATGGAGTAGGATAAACACTTGGGCTCCTTGGCGCAGGACGGAACTTCCTTAACAATGACCCAGAAAGGCTACAAATCAAAGAAAGGTTGGAGAAATGGGACTACATCAAACTGCAGAGCTTCTGCATGGCAAAGGACATAGCTCTCAAGATAAACAGAAAGCCCACAGACTGGGAGAAGATCTTTACCAGCCATTCAACGGACAAAGGCCTCATCTCTAAACTATATACAGAACTAAAAAAATTACCTTCTTCCAAAACAAAACCACAAAGAACCAATAGCCCCCTCATCAAGTGGGCTAAAGACTTACAAAGAGACTTCTCTGATGAGGAAATGAGAATGGCCAAGAGACATATGAAAAAGTGCTCTACATCACTGGCCATAAAAGAAATGCAAATCAAAACAGCATTGAGATTCCATCTCACCACAATAAGAATGTCATATATCAAGAAAACTAACAATAACAATTGTTGGAGGGGATGTGGCCAAAAGGGAACCCTAGTTCATTGTTGTTGGGAATGTAAACTGGTTCAGCCACTCTGGCAAGCAGTATGTAGATGCCTCAGAAGGCTAAATATAGTACTCCCCTATGACCCAGCAGCCCCATTTTTGGGTATCTATCCAAAAGACCACAAACAAAATCACAATAATGCCACCAGCACAACAATGTTCATCGCAGCACAATTAGTCATAGCTAGAATCTGGAACTAGCCCAGATGCCCCTCAGTAGACGAATGGATCAGGAAAATGTGGTACATATACACAATGGAATTTTATGCCTCTATCAGAAAGAATGACATTGCCCCATTTGTAAGGAAATGGAAGTACTTGGAAAAAATTATACTAAGTGTAGTGAGCCAGATCCAAAGAAACATGGACTCTATGGTCTCCCTTATTGGGAATAATTAGTTCAGGTTTAGGCTAGACACAGCAGAGGATCACAAGAGCCCAATATCTATACCCTTATGAACAGATAAGATGATGCTAAGTGAAATGAACTCCATGTTATGGAAACAATTGTTATATCACAGTTGTAACTACTTTCAATATCCCATGTGTATCTGTAGCTTCTATTATTGATGATGTTCTTGTATCACCTTCCTGTGGTTGTACCTACACTATCTCTGTAATCTTATCTGAGTATATTGGAAACAGTGTATACTGGTATTAGAAGTAGGAAATTGAAGGGGAATACCAAAATTGAGAGACACCGGGTAAAAAAAGACAAACAACTACAAAAGCAATACTTGCAAAACTGTTTGGTGTAAATGAACTGAACACCTCAGGGGGGGAAAGGGAAAGGGGGAGGAGGGAGGGGGGTATGAGGGACAAGGTAACAAACAGTATAAGAAATGTATCCAATGCCTAATGTATGAAACTGTAACCTTTCTGTACATCAGCTTGATAATAAAAATTTGAAAAAAAAATCATTCATTCATCGTGGGTGTATTCTTTTTTTCCACCTTTGGTTACCTTTATTGTCAAAGTGAAATACAAATGTCTTACAGGTTCATATGTAACACGGTGAGTATATTTCTTGTTCAACTTGTTACCTCCTCCCTCATTTCCCCCCTCTTCTTCCCCCTTCCCCCCCCCCCATGTGGTTTATACCACATGGTTTTGTAAGTATTGCTTTTGGTATAATTTGTCTTTTTATCTTTTGTTTCTCGATTTTGATATTCCTTTTTTCCTTCCCTAGTTCTAATACATGTTTATATAGTGTACTGGGTACTCAGATGGGGTAGAGTGATAGTGGGAATACAACCACAGTAAGGGAATATGACAGAAACAAAAAAAAGGGTATGGTTTCACATGGCATATTGAAAATAATTACAACAATGTTATTACACTTGTTTCCATAATGAGGAGTCCATTTCACTTAGCATCATCTTATGTGTTCATACAAGAAAAGCTATTGGGTTACTGTGATATTCTGCTATGACTAGCCTAAACATGCGCTAATTATTCCCTATGAGGGAAACTATAGAGTCCATGTTTTTTGGGGTCTGGCTCATTTCACTTAGAATCACTTTTTTCCCCCAAGTCCTTCCATTTCCTTACAAATGGTGTAATATTCTTTCTGATATAAGCGTAGAATTCCATTGTGTATATATACCATATTTTCCTGATCCACTCATCTAATGAGGGGACCTGGGTTGCTTTCATATTTTAACAATGACAAATTGTCCTGTGATGAACATAGTTGTGTTGGTGGCTTTAGTGTGTTCTTGCTTGTAATCTTTGGGTAGATGACCAAGAGTAAGGCATCTGGGTCATAGGGGAGCTGTATGTTTAGCCTACTGAGGAACCTCCATACCACTTTCCGGAGTGGTTGAACAAGTTTACATTCCCACCAACAATGTAGTAGGGTTCCCTTTTGGCCACATCCCCTCCAGCATTTGTTATTGTTAGGTTTCCTAATAATGGACATTGTTACTGGGGTGAGGTGGAATCTGAGTGTTGTTTTGATTTGCATTTCTTGTATAGGCAGTGATGTAGAGCACTGTTCATGTGTCTCTTGGCCATTCTCATTTCCTCTTCAGAGAAGTCTCTTTTTAGTTCTTTAGCCCACCTGTTGAGGGGGCTGTTGATCTTTGAGGATTTGATTTGGAGGAATTTAATTTTTTGAGTTCTGCATATATTTTAGATATGAGGCCTTTGTCCATTGTATGGCCCAATCGGTGAGCTTTCTGTTTATCTTGCAAGATATATCCTTTGCCATGCAGAAACTCTGCAGTTTGATGCAGTCCCATTTTTCCAACCTGGCTTTGATTTGTTGCATATCTGAGCCTTTATTTATGAAGTTTCATCCTGTGCCAAGAAGCCCAGTGTTTTTCCTATTCCTTTTTGTAGTGTTTTCAGGGTATCTTATTTACTTCGAAGTCTTTGAGCCATTTGGAATTAATTTTGGTGCACGGTGATATATAAGGATCTAGTTTTAATTTGTTGCAGGTGTTGAGCCAGTTTTGCCAGCACCATTTGTTAAAGAGACTTTCTTACATCCTATTTTTTAGCTCCTTTATCAAAGATTAAGTAGGCATAGTTCTGTGGGTTCATTTCTGAGTCTTCAGTTCAGTTCCATTGGCCTTCAGGCCTGTTCCAGTGCCAATAACAAGCTGTTTTTATTACTATAGCTTTGTGATACAGCTTGAAGTTTGGTATTGATAGTCCTCCAGCACTGTTCTTTCTACTTAGGATTATTTATACTATTCACGGTCTTTTATTGTTCCATATGAATTTCTGGATTGCTTCCTCCATTTCATTGAAGAATGATGTGGGCATATTGATGGGTATTGTGTTGAATTTGTAGATAGCCTTTAGTAATATTGCCATTTTGGCAGTGTTAATCCTCCTAATCCAGGAGCATGGGAGGTTTTTCTATTTCCTTAGTTTTGCCTTCATTTCCTTTTTCAGGGTTTTAAAGTTCTCATCATATAGGTCTTTCACTTCTTTGGTTAACGTTATTCCTAAGTATATTAGGTTTTTGAGACTATTGCAAAAGGAGCTGTTTTCCTGATGCCAGTGTCACTCTTCAGGTCGTTGGCACACAGAAAAGCCATTGACTTTTGAGGATTTATTTTATATCCTGCTACTTTGCCAAAGTTTTAGATCCGCTCAAGTAACTTGGGAGTAGAATCTATCCGATTCTTTAGATATAGGATTATGTTGTCTGCAAAGGGAGTTTAACTTCATCTTTTCCTGTTTGGGTCCACTTTATGTCTTTCTTTTCCTTTATTGCTCTGGCTAGGAATTCTAGTACTATGTTGAAGAGGAGAGGAGAGAGTGAACACTTTGTCTTGCTCCTGATTTTAGAGGAAATGGCTTAACTTTTCACCATTAAGAATAATGCTTGCTGTGGGTTGTCGTAGACATTCTTAATTGTATTCAGTAATGTTCCCTGGAATCCTAGTTTCTCCAAAGCTTTTACCATAAATGGGGGCTGAATTTTATCAAAAGGTTATTCCGCATCCAGTGAAATAATCATGTGATTCTTGACCTTGCTCCGGTTGATGTGGTGAATGATGTTGATTGACTTGCGTATATTGAACCAGCTTTTAGCATTACTTTTATTTATAATAAAATTAGAGTCATTCTGAGCATTTATCAGTATGAGAATTGTTAAATGATGAAATACATATAGCACAGGCTATTAAGCAAAGGTCAGAGAAACAAAATGAATATAGATGTATTAAGAGAAAGAAAATTCTTACTGCAGTGTGAAGAAACAGTAATGTTATAGCACAAATAAAAAAGAAAAATGTAGAACATAAAGAGAAAACAAAATTGTAGGATGTAAGTAGTCATTTCAGTATCAATACCACAAACACATCCTGTCTGTAAGACTCTATTGCTATGTAGACCAGCCAAAGAAGGGCAAATAAGTCATTTTCATGTCACTAGTACATTGCATAGGTTTATTTAATTAATCACTTATTTGCCCAAGAAGCAAGACATACTTAAATGAACATGATGAAATGTATTCCCCTTGTACAATATTTTGAAATTCAGAAAATAAACCTTGAAAAATAACCTGCTTGGATTCAAGTTATATTCTAGACATTGTGTTGTGGAAGAATTTAATGTTAATATTTTTACCACTCTATTTCTTTTTTTATTTCTTATTTATTGTCAAAGTGATGTACAGAGGGGTTACAGTTACATACATTAAACCATGGGTACATTTCTTGTACTGTTTGTTACCTCCTCCCTCATTCCCCTCTCCCCCTTTCCCTCTCCCTGCCTGAGTTGTTCAGTTGGTTTACACCAAACGGTTTTGCAAGTATTGCTTTTGGAGTCATTTGTCTTTCTGTCCTTTGTCTCTTGATTTTGATATTCCCTTTCACTTCCCTAGTTCTAATACCAGTACATACAGTATCCTGGATATTCAGATGAGATACAGTGATAACGTGGGTACAACCACAGGAAGGGGATACAAGAGGATCATCAACAAAAGAAGCTATAGTTTCACATGGCATATTGAAAGTAATTACAAGAGTATCACTTTATTTCTTTGTTGGAGAATATTTACTTTGTTTGGAATATACATTTTCAAAACATAAATACAATTCTTTTTTCAGTGAATATAACTGAACAGGATTACAGATACAGCTTAGTGGTAAAGTAATTGCCTAGAAAGCATGAGGCCAATTTCAACCTCTAGTAGCCCAAAAGGAAGGAAGGAAGGAAGGAAGGAAGGAAGGAAGGAAGGAAGGAAGGAAGGAAGGAAGGAAGGAAGGAGAAGGAAAGTGAATTCCAGAAACAGACAAATTAATATTAATAGTACCATGTATTATGGAGTAAAGGAAAATAAAAAAAGGGGAAGCTTCAGAGAATACCCAGGCAAATAAGTTATATAGGAGGAAAATCGTGACCCTTATGAAAATGAAAATCAGGCACAAAGGTATATTACATTCATGACTGCAGAATGTTCGGTGAACATCACTTTGAATTTGGCCTAAAGGCTTGTATGCTCAAAAGCCAACGAAATTTAAATTTGTTTTGAATACAACTATAATTATTTCATGAGATGGGCAGATCATGAGTCAGAAATTTTGTGTAAACAGAAGTAACAACATCATGTGCATTCTTGAGAGTTTGGAATTTTCTGCTTAGCCTTGTAATGTCCTTTACTAAACATCTTATAAGTCTATGAAGGGATTTTGAAACTCACACAATAGGAGCTAAAACTGCCCGTGAAATAATCTTTTCAAAGCAATTTCTACACCTATCTAATTAAGTGATAAATCTGGATCATATAGATAGAAGTCTAAAAAAGAAAAAACTTGTTTGGACAGCTAACGTAAGATAGTAAAACAAAATTGAATTTCTAAATAAAAAAAAAAAACTTGATTGTCTAAAACATCTGAAAAGCAACTGAATATTATATACTGACTCTGCAGATTCAAAACCCACACATATTGAGATGTAGCTCAATGATTTGAAACTTTCTTCTGTCACCCTGACTGTAAACCATTGCATCACCAAAATTGAACCAAGATGATAGAAATCACCTAACAGTACAATTGAAGCAATAATCGTCTCTCTGTAAAGACAATTGCAGGATTCAACAGAGTCACTGCTGAATTCTCCCAGAACGTTGACGAACTACACCTATAGTCTTTACACTTTTCTGTTGTGTAAAAAAAATGACTAGGCCCGACAAATGAAGCAACACTACCTAACTCATTCTATAAAGCAGATGGCACGCTCATTTTAAAAGCAAATAATGACACAAGAAAAAATAATATTGACCAATACATTGAAATGGTCACTCAGCATGATCAAGGTTTTGTTTTTGTTTTTATTCCAAAGATGCAGGGTTGGGCTGGGGATATGGTCTAGTGACAAGAGTGCTTGCCTCATATATATGAGGCTTTGGGTTCAATTCCCCAGCACCACATATACAGAAAATGGCCAGAAGTGGTACTGTGGCTCAAGTGGCAGAGTGCTAGCCTTGAGCAAAAAGAAGCCAGGAACAGTGCTCAGGCCCTGAGTCCAAGCCCCAGGACTGGCCAACAACAACAAAAAAAAAAGCTTGCCAAAGATGCGGGGTTATTCAACATACGTAAATCAAGGTCTATCCTGTGAGGGAGTTAAGACAAAAATAGCATTATCCTCCCAACTGATATCGAAAATTAACCCTTGAAAAGTTGAGCATCATTTTATGAGCAAAACTCTGAACAAACCAGGAATAGAAGAAGAACAGAGGGAATGACACATACCTACATATTTATACATACACATAAACATACATACATATGAATACAGCATAACAAAACTTGCCAAATACTATTTGTGAAAGGTGAGAGAAGAATGAGGGTGAATTTGTTGAAAGTATACGCATATATGGAAATACTGTGTGTGTGTGTGTGTGTGTGTGTGTGTGTGTGTGTGTAAACTCAAAGATATAATGTGATCTGCACAGGTCTATTAAATCAGAAACAATGAGAGTGAGGCTAGAAAATAATTTCAACAAATCCTCCTTGTGATTTTGATGGAGACCCATTGTTCAAGGAAGATCTGTTTCTGTGAGTGGGAATTTTCAGTCTTAGTCTAACCTTTGATGTTTTTAGGTATTCCAAGTTTTGCATTATGCTGTCATATGTTCATCAGCTTTACCTGATATTCCATATTAACATGCCTATCCAGCCTCACCTCACACAACAGGGTAGACAATGGTTCTCCTTTCAGAGAATGTAGTCCCTTGCAATTATGTCTATCTTTAGGTAGTGCTTACACCTTGAATGAACATAAGATATCTTAATGCTGCCTCTGTTTCTACTCTTAGACAAATAGCAGATCAAGCTATTGTGTCTGTATGTAAAAAAAAAAAAGTATTTTGTTATCTAACAAATTGATGAGAAAATCAACCTCTTTATTTATCTCTAGGCCATCTTATCTTTCTGAATTGATCTTACAATCAATGTTGCATGATTCAGTATTCCTAACATGTGATTAGAGAAGGAAAACTTATTCCAGAAAGAAAGACATTAGCCTGAGTTTTATAAAAAGAGAAAGAACCCTAAATTTATATTTAGTTTTAAGTAGTATAATCAATCCTTTTGCATTTAGAAGATGTAGTTTACAATAAGTACAGTGAAAAGGGAAACATTTGCATTAGAAATTGTGGTGGTGGTGATGGTAGTTGTTGTTTTAAACTTTAAGAAAGGAAAGACAATGGGAAAAATATGTAATTTGAGTTTGAAACCAAAACTTGAAAAAGAGTGTTTAGAATTTCTCAAATTATTTTGCCATAATATTTGGTGTTTCACCTTTACTATTGGACACAATTTGAACAGAAGAAAAGCAAGTTTTCTTTGGCCTTTGATGAGAATATATTTTCACCAGTGCAATTTCTCCTCTCCAGCTGTCACAAGCTGGGAAGATATATCTCCTCTGTGTAAATTTAAGGAGCCAGTAGCAACATGACTGCACAACCATAAATAACACTGTCATCTGCCCTTAAATGATGTCTTGTTTTCCATTGCTGTCAGTAGTGTATCTCTCCTTAAAATAATATTTCATCAAACTTATAATAAAAATGATAATGCAACCCTGGTTATTTACAGCATGGATTTCTATTGGTTAGGCTGAGTTTAGTTATTTACAGCATGTGCTTCTATTGGCCGCATTGGCTTGGGTTGTTATTACATTAATCAAACACAGTATTTATTTCAGTATAGCTCTTGAAATTCTTAAACATTAGTTTTAGAAACAAAGGGATATGTTCTAAGGTAACAACATATGTAAGACTACTTGAAATACTATTTTTTCCTTTATTAACAATTTCAGTAAAAAGAAATAACATCTCTTCAAAAAACAAGATATTATGGTTGTATCTACCAAGATGAAGTTACAATAACCCACTAGGGAATTTTCTGGAAAATAGTAAAACAATCAAGAAAACCAAGTCTTCAGCCATATTCATGATATCGGAAGAACATGTAAGAGAGAAGAGACTATTTAACTGAAAATAACTTTGGCTTAAATATTTCTAGGGTCTTTTTAAAAACATAACAATGATGCTTTTATGATATAAAATTAAGAGTTTACTATATGTTTGCCATTCATAATTCACTTCAAAAATCAGTTTTTACAGAAATATAATAGAATGATAAAATTTTGGACATGAAATAGGGTTAAAAAAGAATACTATTATTATAGGGGAAAGCATATGAATATAAGTTCTAGCATTTATTGTTGTATGTGTATTGGGAAAGTTATCTAAACCTTTATACTCAGTGTCCTCATCTATAAGATGGGTATAGTAGGAGCACCTGCCTCAAGGAGTTGCTCTAAGGATAAATAAAGTTAATCTACAAATTGCTAAAATGAATCCTAGAATACAGGCTCTAAGTGAGTATGCATTAAATGTAATAAATCATCCAATGAGACTAAACTAGTTGGGGAAATGGTGCAGTAAAACATATCTGCTGGGATCTGCAACAATTAGACATTTTTATATATGAGTAAAGTAAAATTTAGCAAGAAATTAGCAAATAAAACAAGAACAATTTTAACATTAATAGTTTAATTTAGAAGTGCCTCAATATCAATTCATAATAATTTTATGAATTTAAAAAAGATTAAAACTGTGAAAGTAAAAAATGGAAAGCTATGTTGTTAATAAGATTCTTTTGCCTTCTCTAAATTCAAAATGCTCTTTGGGCTAAAGATTGCATTTAAAAGCAGAGAAAGTAAGGAAGCAAATATATATGCCCAAATTTGGCACATAGAAGAAGGTGCTGTGTGTACTGAATCTGTATACCTTTATCCATTTAATAATAATGTACACAAATTGCCCACAAAATGTTTAGCCATTATCAGAATTACTAGAGAATCTGCAATTAATATGCTTATGGACAAAAGAAAGGAATCTAGGTAGAATCTAACATCCAATCAATATTTATTTATATACCATGTTATATTGCAATGAATGTAATGAATGATACATACAAAAAGAAATGGCTACATATTCTGTATGTGCTTCACTTTTGGACACCAGAATTATGGCTGCAAAACTCAGTGCAGACAGCAAGATCTAGGTGGCAGTGTCAGTAGGAGGTCTCTGACTTAGAATTTAGGAAGCATCCAAGTAACTACTAAAGAATGATTGGTCCAAGCAGCCTGGCTGCAGGTATAAACATGCCTAAAGGTTGTTCCTCACAGAAGGTAGGCAGGTAAGCCTAGGATACCGGTAAAGTTAGCTGAATGTAGATAATAAACTCAGAAGAATAAGGAGGAACTTCTGCATTCTACATTCTATACCTACTTAAGTGTTTCTTGGAAAGTATTTATCAAGTGGAATGAAAGGAATTTTCTATAACCTTTTGGCAAGTGTTGAGGCATTTTGTAGGTTTTGATTCTTCAACCATTGTGTCACATTGCTCCAGATTCCCATCATTGCAGAAGAATACTGGTATATATCAACCAATATGTATATCAACCAATATTTAATGATAAGCCAAAGCACAATTTGTTGAGAAAATACCCTTCAGACAAAACAGTAAGTTAAGGAAAGAAAGGAAAGCAGGATTTCAGATCAGCTCTGATTAGGATACATGTTCATGATCATAGACCAGGACTCTGATAGATAATCTTTTTCAATAATAAAGTCAGGGCAATACCAGTTCTACGCAAATAGCAGCACTGTTGAAGGGCATCCAAGTAAAGAAAATGATATTTATTGATCCTGTTAGTAGATCAAAAATGTATTCTGGCATCTGTTATCTGTTTAACTTCTCTTCTAGGCTTGTGAGTGAAAACACATAGTGAAAGATACATTTCTTTATTTATTTAGCTAAGGGTGGTTTTCTTCTAATAATTTCAGTCTTATAATTCCTCTTAATTTTTTCTGATATCATTTCCACTATGCAAAAAAGAAAACATTTTATAAAATTAGGTGTTCAATATTTACATCTAAACAGAACAAATGAAAATCACATCTCAGGGGCTGGGAATATGGCCTAGTGGCAAGAGTGCTTGCCTCCTTCACATGAAGCTCTAG
Organism: Perognathus longimembris pacificus; assembly: GCF_023159225.1. Classification (NCBI taxonomy): domain Eukaryota; kingdom Metazoa; phylum Chordata; class Mammalia; order Rodentia; family Heteromyidae; genus Perognathus; species Perognathus longimembris. The sequence goes on from NC_063169.1 coordinate 42,123,563, forward strand.
GTTCGATTCCCCAGCACCACATATATGGAAAATGGCCAGAAGGGGCGCTGTGGCTCAGGTGGCAGAGTGCTAGCCTTGAGCAGGAAGAAGCCAGGGACGGTGCTCAGGCCCTGAGTCCAAGGCCCAGGACTGGCCAAAAAAAAAAAAAAGAAAATCACATCTCAAATAAAGACTTAAGAGTCTTAAAAAAAAAAAAAAAAAAAAAAAAACTATGATCAAAAAGAAGTGTTTACAGTAATCATCATCTTCTATAAAATAACATTAATTTCGCTTTCAGAGATGAAAATTATTTTTCTCAAATTAATGTTTACTTATGCAATGCCACTATTAGAATCATAAATCCTTTCAATTTTTACTCTCTGAAGATGAACCTCAAGGTATAATTTGTTGGTGTGTGTGTATGTGTGTATGTGTGCGTGTGTCTATAGGGGTGGTGTGTGTATGTGTTTGTGTCTGTGTTTATGTATATGCCAGTCCTAGGGCTAGAAGTCAAGTCCTAGGCACTGTTATTTGCTCAAAGCTAGTACTCTGCCACTTGAGCCATAGCTCTACTTCTAGATTTTTGTGGATAGAGATAGGAGTCTCAAAGACTTTTCTGCGTGGGCTGGATTTCAACAGTGATCCTCAGATTTCAGCCTCCAGAGTAACAAGGATTACAGACTTGAGACACCCTCATTTTTCCTTTTATTGAACAGTTGAAATGGTAGGAGAGGCAGAGTCTTTGCCCCTTAGCAAAGACTTAAGCAGCAATAAAAACAATCTAATGAAAAATTGTATCAAGTCTGAGGCTAAATATCCCAGTAAAAATTGAAAGTTCTCAATCCAAGATAATTTTCAATGCACATCATTTACATCTACTACTATGAAATTTAACCATAATAGCAGTAACTGATTTAATTTGCAGTATTTTAGTTTAGGATGAAGTAAGACTAATAGCATTTCATTCCATAATGTAAAGATCTTTCATTATATCAGTATTTTAATGTGATAATAAGGACCTGTGAGAACCTATGAAAATCTTCTAGCTCTTATTGCTGCAGTTAAGGTATTTCAAGATACAAGGTGTTGATTAGGATTTTTAAGAATGCTCAAGATCATTTATGATTAGAGCAAATATACCTTAAGCAGTAAGATGGACACTCTGAAAACAGAACAAATGCCCATAGAAACTGAAAAAAGGGAATAATTCAATGTGTTTCTGTGCTAACATCATTTTGTGGCCAATAAAGATGCTAAATCTGATTGTATACTTAACTTTATGAGACTATGATGTGGCTAAAAATTATCTAGACAACATCAGCTTGCAAACCAACAGCTGATAAATTGTTTGAACAATTGTATTTCAATTTACCACAACTCTGAGCTGCAACACACACAGTAGCAATAATAGAAATATTTTTAAATGTTGTCTCTTTTGAATTCTCTCATTTCAGATAAGTGAAATTGCCTTTCTTTTCTTTTTGCTTCCCTTCACTCCATTTACCCAAGAATGACTCATGTAGAGTCCATCTAGAGCATCTAGAGCTTGTATAACCCTTTCCTATATTTGTCGGGGGTTTTTAGCCTCCCGGGCTCTCCTGTCCTGCAAGAGAGACAGGAAAACACACCCTACCCAGGCAGGCCAGGAAGAGGAAAGGGCCGACAAACTGCCACCCCAGCCCCCCTTTTGTCGGAGGAGCCACAGACAATCCGGGAGTCAGAGCTAAGACTCGTTTAATGGCGGCAATGAGCTGTTCTTTTAAAGGGACCGGAGGGTGGCGGAAGGGGAGGGGTATGTGCACCTACATAGGGGCTGGGATTTGATGCCTGAGCTGTCCATCAGAGTGGAGCTCCAAAGGACCTCCCAAAGGGGCGGCCTACATCTACATCACAGCCCTCAGGACCGCCTCTGGGTTCATCATCCACAGCCATCTTGGCACACACGCACGTGGTCTGAGGCAGAAGGCGGAGCTGATTAGAGCCGCCTTTCTGGTTCTGGACCCAGAGAAGGCAGGCGGGGCTATCCACGCTGCCTCAGGGCTGGGACAAAAGGCAGGGCCAGCTAGAACCACCTCTTAACTATGCAAGGCGTCCAGGCAGGTGTGCCCCACATATATCCAACTGCACATTTTTACTTTTTCCTCTTTTTTAAGAATTGTAACACTTAAACACAGTCTCATATTGTTTACACTCCTCTAGATGAATAGAATGTAGAAAAAAATACTCTGCCAACTTCCAGGCTTAAGAAATGGAAAGCTTCTATTTGCTGTTCATCAAATTCTCCCTACTAAAACCTGAACACCATGCTTTGAGGAAGGTCAAATAAGGGCTTACCTGGAAAAGATAACATGCAGTCCTCATCCTCTGCCTACTGAGTACAAGTCAACAGTCAGCATTATTGTGCCAATCACATATAGAATGAGCTACCTAACTAAGACTTATCACTACCCCCATCCATGCCTGGAACAAACACAGCTTGCTTCAGTAACTTCTTTCTAAATTCAAGTTCATGTGCTACCAATCATCTTAAAGCAGTACTGTTGTACTTTGTCAGATGGTTTCTTTTTGTTTTGTTTTTTAAATTAAATAATAGGCAGTTAAAAGCAATTATCATATTTTTAATAAAAATTTTAAGATATATACCAAATGATTTGGGCTTGATGGTAGGTACATACTGCAAATGCCTTGATAAGAATTACTAAAAAAAAAAAAAAAAAAAAAAAAGTCTACAGACTCTGAGAAGTTTTAACAGCCTGCTTAAAAAAAAAAAAATTCCAGAGAACAGAGGGATTAAAGATAAGCAAATAAATTTACTGAAAACTGTAGGAAATAGGTTTTTGTTATATATTTTCTCTTGATGAATAGACCTTCCACAGACATGACACATGTCACATGGTTTTTTGGACAATGATCAACCTGTTAAGTTGAAGACTGCATTAAAGAAAAAACTTTTATGTGCTGGAGTAACTAGCACATTTCTCAAAGACATATAGTGTATTCTCCAAATAGGCTCAGTGTGCCATTCGGGGAAGTCACATTAATACTGAAATAGCAACTAGGTATCAAAATGATTTGAACATTCAGGCAAGAAACATCATTGTTTAATTACTCTAAGCATCTTCTGAAACAACCTTCATTTAAAACCTTATGTAATGCTGATCATTAATTAATGCACAAATTAGTAAATTATTGCTTTAATTGATATACTAACACACTTTGCAACTTCTTTTCAAGGGAAATCTATATATGTTTAGAAGAAAATGATACTAATTTGAAATTTAAACTCTTCAGTTTAGCCAATTAAAATATGAACACATTTACATTCTGAAATTTGGTTTTTTAAATCCATAAAAATTCTAAAACATACCAAATTTTCTTTTTTTAACATTAATGATGAGATATTGAATACATAATATCTAGTAAAACAAACAGTACCCAAAATACCTCAGCTATCTTCAAGATTACATATAATGAACAAGAAAAATCTTAAACTTAGGATCTAATCATAGCTTTCAGAGAACTTTGTTTCTAATTATCAACATCTATTCTGACACAAATCTTACTAAAAATTATCAGGCCAAAGTAAATGGAAATAAATATAAAGTCTTATTTTACATTAAAATTCCGAAGGATTAATACTGGTGGGACTGGGACAGGAACTGACTGTGGTTAGTGTAAAGAAATTCTATAGATCATTTTTCACCTTCATTCCAACATGAGATAACTCTGTGCATCTAACAGTCTTAGTATCAGCAACAGAAAGAATTCAAAATATTTGAAGTGATGTCGTTGTCATGAACACAGATGAAACAAAGATGAATGCCCTGTTCTGAGTACCAAATCTTAAAAGAAAATTTGAAAAGGAAATGTCTACAGAGATGAAGGGCTTGTCAGTCATTGATAAAGAATATGGACTCATATACCCTGATCTTGTAGGAGAGGAAAATAAAATGAGCAATGGTAAACATTGCCTTTACATAGAAATCAGGGTAGCAGAACTATTTTTCCCAGGAAGGCAAACAAAAATCAATTGGGAAAAAAGAGGAGCCATTAAGTAGGGGCCAGCAGATCTGGTGTGACATGATAATATAGGTATAGCACATGCTCACAGGGAAGAAAGGAAACTTTATGTAGTTTTTGGGTATATAATGTCAAGAAGCATGACATAGAAGAAAAAAGTGGATTCAAAGATGGGAAGCCATTTGTGATTTTTATAGTCCTCTTTAGGAATATATGCAAGTTGAAAAGTTTTAATTTTAGGAAAAAGATTGTATGACAAACATAGGGCTTTAAAATAATAAGCTGCTAGGAAAGAACATGCACGTGAAATTGTTTACATCTTTGCTCTCTTTTTTTCTTATTGTTATAAGGTGAGAAAACAGAGGAGCCACAATTTGAAGGATCAAATCTTGGAATCTTTATTAAAAGGCCAGTGACTGCATGGTGGACTTCTGTCTCAATGACCAACAGCCAGAAAATACATTGAACACTGTTAAGAAACTGAGCCATGAAGACCAGAGAGGAAAGAAAGAGCAAAAACAATACCAACAAACCAGTTTAGCTCCAATAGAAAGCTGACATGGAACTCCAAGGTAACCAGAGAGGAGCCAAGACACAAGACGCAAACACAGAGGCACATGACATGACATAATGACACCTGAGTTGGTCTGGGTCTACATAGGGTAAGATCAGCAGGCAGGGCCACAGGAAACTTCCAGTCCCAGACACTGGACTGACAGGTTTAGTAACCTATCAGCCAAGTGCCCACTCCTGCCTCCAGGGATTCAGGCACGCCCATCACCTTGGAGGTGTGAGTTTCAATTTCCCCCACCATGAAGACAAGATGCCAGACCCTACCATCCACCATATGGCTAAGGTGACAATGTCCGTGGCCATATCTGAATGCCCTGTTTCATTACCAGGAAAATGTCCTACTTAACATTATAATACCATCAAAGGAAAGGAGAAAATGGGCTGTGGATGTTACTCAGTGTTAGAGAGGTTGCTGGTATGTGCAAGGCCCTGGGATCAATCCCAGCACAGGCATAAAAGAAATTTTTTTTAAGAGAGGAATAAAAGAATTTAACTGTGTTTGTTTTATTTACTAAATTTATTAATTAGTATATTTTAAGTACAAGTAGTATACCTATATACTCAATATTCTCAAAATACTCAATATTTGTTACAGAAATACAAACTCATGTGATGAGTTTTATTATACTATTTTATATGAGCCTATATACATATCCATATAAAATATGTTTTTAAAAAACCAAGAGCCACTGTATTCTCCTAATTGTTTTCAACTTGTCTATATTTCCACTCACCTTTATCTTATGACTGTTCTGCATAATGAGGTAGTAAGTGAACTTTTGTTACAATGCAAATAAACAGTGCATGGCTCTTTGGAGCAAATTTGTGTACACAGAGTAATGTTGGTTACTGTGCACAGCACCAACTGAGTTGTTTTCCCAGTTTGGGCAACATACTTTAGGTCAGAATTAGCATCATGGGTTACATGTCAGTGCACAGAAAATGAATAGGAAACTACTCACAAGAACATTCCCCCCTCCTCTTTATATTGGCAACATGGAGGAGTTTTGAAATTTAAAAACAAAAGGTTAGAAATCCTCTCCCACTATACAAATGACATACATAAGCTTGAGCAAGATATTTACTCTCCCAAACTCACTTTTCTCCCCAGTAAAATAAAGATAAGGAGAAATAAAATAAGATTATATTTACAAAACACTCCCACAGTGTCTAGCATATTTAAATACTGCATTAATATTAGCTTCTTATTTCTTATTATAGTTATTATCTCTGAATACTTTCAAAATAGTGCAGAGAGTTTTCAACAGTTCTGTATTTAGACTATCTTCAAGAGTATAGAATAAAATGACAAATCAATGACCTACAAATCATTTAGGAAAAATATTTCAGTTGTACAAGGACATTTCATTTTCTTATATTTCAGTGATTCCTAAAATTGTTGAGTCTTTTACTAGAAATATTCTCTTCCTTCAACATATGCAAATATTGAGAGTTATAAAATCAATTTATTGAAAAAATTGCATATCAAGTTTTTCTCCAGAGCAGCATGCTATTATTCAATCTTTTAAAACAACTAAATTATATAAGGTGCATGTTTTCATTTGTAAAGTAAATATTTATCAGTTGCATTGTAGATTCCCATCATATGAAACACAGACAGGGTAGAGCAATGACTTGGGCCAGTCAAGTATGTAGTGCTAGATTTTGAAAAGCCCCGCTCAAAGGAGGAAATTGTTCCCAACATGGATACGTATTTCAATTCATGCCTACTCAAAATGGGAAAATTCATCATACTCATGTAACATATAAAAAACTCAAGCAATATGGGGGGAGAGGGCTGTTGTTCCTTGCTTTTAGCTCATAATTATTTTACCACTGAATAATGTAATTTCATGGTGTAGGTTATCAAGCGCATCTTTTTCCATACTGGACATCATAGCACAGATATTCAATTCCATTTATTTACTTTCATATCCTTGAATATTTCATTACATGCCTCCATTAGTCTCACACATTCACCAATATATTCAAAGTGTTGTAGGCTCTTGTCTTTTCAGACCTGCTCTGTGGGTACTGTCTTTCCTATTTCCTGTGCTGTAGTACTTGTTAGTTTTGTACATTTGTGTATTTACACGTTCATGCAACTTCTGGGATTATAGAAGACTAGATTTAAGGTACTACAATATATATTCAGAAAATTTGTAAAAGATGCCTAGGGAAAAATGATAGTAGACTTATTGTTTGGAGTCAGCAAGAATGCTTACTATACTTGATTAAAAAGAATACATTTGCTATGATGCATCTAGAGGAGTGAACTGCTCCAGAAAACCAAAGCACCTTGGCCTCGGAGCCAGGCTTATTGAGTTCTAAACCATGCTCTGACATACATCATTCAATGAGTATAGTTTCTTTGCACCTCCATTATATCCTATAGCAGCCTTTCCCAACATAAACTCCATCACTGCACCCATGGTATAGAGAGATTATCGAGGTACATAAAGATAAGCTTAGACAGATGGGTCATTTTTTTTTCAAATTTTTATTATCAAACTGATGTACAGAGAGGTTACAGTTTCATACATTAGGCATTGGATACATTACTTGTGCTGCTTGTTACCTATCATTTTTATACCCCGTAGTTACCATGAGTGACTTGACAAATTCCTGGAAATGAACAGGGAAAGGTCACTGGCCTCACAAATGAATTCATGAATAACCTGCTAGAAGTTTTGATATTGAGGTCATGTTATTAAACACTAAAGGGCATCTAACTAAATATGTCCTGGAGAGAAATTGGCTTACCTATCTCTTCGTAAAAATGGAGCCATTTTTTAAATCATTTGTTTGCATTGTGAAATTGGAACATTACTCACTGCTGGCTTTTCATCATTTCTTTTCACTGATTCCTTTCAGAAATAAAACAATTATCTTTTGATAAGTATGCATATAGCTACATTTACAAGAAATCAAAATTATCTTTCCAAAGGATATTGATGAAATATTGTCTCACTTATTATAAGTGAGAATGCTAGGTGAACAGTAGACAACAAAAGTGTACATTTAGATTATCTTTGCTTGTACTTTTCTGAAGTCATTCCCTTGCTTAGTAAACCCTGCTTTTAAATTCTAGTGGTTTGCTTTTAGTCTTTGAAATTTAAATGATGAAAAAATTTGTGTTAAAATATTAACAAGAAGTCTAAAAAGGAAGACTTCAAATGCTGAAGTGACTGGTTTCTGTATGCCATGGAATCTTGGGGAGCAAGCAGAAACAACCTGGTAATGGGTTAGCAAAATTCAATCTAGCCAACAACACTCAAATAAATGGTTCTCCTTTCACCCTAGGGCGGTCATCTCAGCAGAGCCCATCTTCCTCCAGGGGCTCTAGGTGTTACCCCTGCTACTGCACTTTGCTGGTACAAATTTAAATAATCCTCTCTTCAGGATTGTATGGAAGCAGTTACTTATTTTGCGTCCACATAAAATAAAACATGGCTTTTTTTCAGTTATGTTTGAATGGAAACAAAAATTTCACATAGAAAAAAATTTAATCCTTTAAGTATTGATCTTAGTTCCTTTTAGATTGAAAAAAAAGAATGTCATTACATGATCGTTTATTAAAAGTAAAAGCATTCATGCATTCATAAACAAAAATGACTAAAAAGGAAAAAAATAGGCATCACAGAAATATCAAGAACAATTCATGAGGGCTGGGAATATGGCCTAGTGGCAAGAGTGCTTGCCTCCCATATATGAAGCCCTGGGTTCAATTTTCCTGCAACACATATGTAGAAAATGGCCAGAAATGGTGCTGTGGCTCAAATGCAGAGTGCTTGCCTTGACCAAAAAGAAGCCAGGGACAGTGCTCAGGCCCTGAGTCCAAGTCCCAGGACTGGCAAAAAAAAAAAAGAACGATTCATGAAAAGTTCTTTTTTGAAAAATTCATTAGAGGTTTAAAGCTGCAAAGAGACTATGCTGACACATATTAAAACTAAGAAAAAAGAACTGTGTGAGGAAAAATCCAAGAGTAAGTGAAGACACAAAGAAAAGCACAGAGGGATGTGCTTATAAGAAAAGGACCTCAGGATAAAAGTGTGAAAAAAAATCGTAACCATGTGTAGTCACACTTGGCTACTGCCTCTGTTAAGAGTTCTCATTCGGTTTGCTTCTCAGGCAATCTATTCTCAGAGACAAGGTGGCTAATTGCACTGCCTAATGTCCTGCCCTGTTTTAGCCTGCTGTGTTCTAATCACCCAGTGGCTATCTCCTGTGGTAGTAAACTTTTAAAGTCGGTAGGGATTTCTGGAGGTTCACACATTCGAGATTCAGCCTCCTCTAGCATAAATTTACGGTATGTTAAGTAGAAGAATACACACGGCTTGCTTTAATAAGACTGCTTTTGAGTTTTAAAAAATACTGGATTTGATTTAGTGTTAATGAATGATGAATTTGTTCTGTGATAATGTATCATTAGATTCATGCTATGAAGAAAAGCTTCAGAGAACCATTATGAAACTCAACTTGCCAGACTAAGTTGTTTCATTTTAATTGAGAAATCTCATTTGGAGGCAAGCTCCACACTGGGACAGAATGCACACCATACACAAAGCACAAATAAAAGCAATTAGACCTACCACCTTGGCCTTGATGGGGCCTACCTCTTCTGAATGCTTGATTAGAGTCTAGTCTCAAAAGCAGACTGGAATGCAATCACTTAACTCTTCCTCCTCCATCTAGGAAGCGCTATTGAGTTTTGTTTCCATGAACCCTGGAGCCAAGGATAGTTGGAAAGAATATAATTGATTCCTGTCACACTGATTTTCCCTAGTAGATCCTGCAATTTAATAATGCCATATATATATATATGCTAATGATATATATCTTTTCATAATTATCTAGGAAGCATTTCAAAATTATTTCCTGGGATTATAGTTTTACTTCTTTAGTGAAGGAAAATCTTATTCTACAAACTTTTAACTGTCTAATGAGACTTTCTAAATTTACACCAAATTTATTTAAAGAAGTAATGTTTTTGGCTATTAAAGACCCTATAGATATTTTGTAGTACTATTTTTGACATACCAATAATATAATTTATCTAATTTTACTGTGTTGGAATAAACTTTAGTAACCTTCCCAAGTTTTTCTCCATTATTCAAGTTTAAACATGTTCTTTTGATGAAAGATATCTGTGAAAATGGAATTCAGCCATGATGTCTCCAGTTCTTCTTCAATAAATCCTTTCACCTATTCAAGTCTGGTTTCTCCTATCCTTCTTCATAAACACACACACTCATACCCACATATGCACTCCTATTGCCTCTAGTTTTCTTAAAAAAATATTGTAAAAATGATATACAGAGGGGTTAGAGTTACATAAGTAATGAGTACATTTCCTTTTTAATAGTGTTACCCCTCCCTCATTTTCTCCCATCACCCCCTTTTCCCTTCCCCGCCCCAAGTTGTAAAATTCATTTCCAATGCAATGTCTAGTGAGTATGACTGTTGCATTGGTTTACCCTTTGTCCCACTATTTCTGTGATTCCCCTTCCCTTCCTCAAATCAGATTGACTATATACAAAACAAAGTTTACAAAAATAAATCACAGTTTATGGTTTACCTGAAGTTGTCTTTATTTAACTCCACTATGTCTTCCTTTGGAAGACCTTGATCTAAGAACTGAACAAGGAAGATCCATATAAACCTAAATCAAGCAGAAGAAAATATTTAAGACCATATAAGAAATTAATAAAATTAAAAATAAAAGTCATAGGGAACATTAATGATGCCCTAATCTGTTTTTAAAAGGTAAACAAAATAAATGCCTCTAGCCAGGCCACATGACAAGAAAAGAAAAGACAAGTCTAGGCATAGGAGTGCCTAGTGGTCTTTGCTACTTGTGAGTCAGAGATCAGAGATTATAGTTTGAAGCCAGTCTCACTAAGAAAGTACTGAGGTCCATTCTCAACAAGTAAATGGTATGATGGTATGCATCTATATTTCCAGCTATGTGGGAAGATTATATTCTGAATCTTCCCCTTACAGAACATAAACATACAGAAACATAAGATCCTATCAGAAAAAAAACAAAACTGAAACTCAAAGGACCTTTGGGTATGGCTCAAGTGGTAGAGTACTTGACAGCGATTTCAAACTCCAGCATCAACAGTGAGAAATAGAGAGAGAGAGAGAGAGACAGAGAGAGTTATGGACAGAGACAAGCAGTGAAGCAGAGAGAGAGTACCATAGATTATTAATATCTGAAGTGGAAATATAATTTCTGCTACAGTCACTAAGAAATAGTAAGTGGGTATTATCAGCAGCTTTCTGCCCACAAGTTCAATAACCTAGATGACATAGTCCAATCCCTTAATATATGTACGTCATAAATTGAGAAAAATGCCATATGATTGTTATCTACTACATAATTATAGCAATAATTTAAAAACCTCTGAAAAAAGATAGCACCAGGCCTACAGTTTAAATGATTAAATCTACCCGACATTTAAAGACTTTGTGATAGAAATTCTCCACAATCTCCTTCCAATACAAACACGTAAAGACACATCTCTGTTTCACTATGAAACACAAATTTAGATCCTCAACCAAGACATTTCCTTTGAACCCAAGGTATGCTTATTCAACTGCATACTTTCATATCTTTTGTATGTCTCACAAATCACTCAAGTTTAATTGCCCAAACACACTTCAAAACAATTTCACCCCTTCATCCAACCACTTTCCATATCTTGGATACTTCCAATATGTAATGTCATTTTTAGAAACCTATGGATTGTGTTTCAACCTCAAGAGACTTTACATTTTTGTGCCAGTCCTGGGGCATTAATACAAGGCCTGGACATTGTCTCTGAGCTTTTTTAGCTCAAGTCTAACACTCTGGCACTGAACCAAAAAGCACTCCCAGTTCTTTTGGTGATTAATTGGAGTCTCACAGATTTTCCTGCCTGGGCTGGATTCAAATTGCAATCTTCAGATCTCAGTCTCCTGAGTAGGTAGGATTACAGGCATCAGCCACAAACCTGGCAAGAGACCATTCTTTTGGTCAATAGCTCATTTTTATAGATGCATAGCATTCTATTGTTATTTTTTATCCTTACTCTTGACAGTTAGGTTGATTTTCAGTGTAACCTATTATTCACAAAGCTACCCTAAATATCTTCATGAACATCTGTTATAAATAATTTTCAAAATATAGATGTCATTATTTGTTCTGATTTTTAGTGAATTCTGTTTTTTGCTATTGATGTTTTTAAATTTAATTTTCAAATTTATATCAAATAGTAAAAGAATTCTGAATAGCAAAAATAATCCTTAGCAGAAAGAACAGGCTGGAAAAATATCAATGCCAAAATTCAAACTCTATACAACAAAACTATAGTAGTAAAAAACAGCTTGGTACAAGAACAGGCCTAAGGACCAATGGACTAGAACATAAGACCCAGAAATGGACCCGCAGACCTATGGCCACCTAATCCTTGATAAGGGAGCAAAAATATCATAGAATGGAAGAAAAGACAACCTCTTCCACAAGTGGTGCTGGCAAAATTGGTTAAACACCTGTGGAAAACGAAAGTTAGATCCTTATATAGCACCATGCACCAGAATCAATTCCAAATGGATCAAGGAAAAAGCAGATACCCTTGAAAACATTGAAGGAAGGAATAGGAGAAACATTAGGGCTCCTTGGCACAGATTGAAATTTTCTTAATGAAGACCCAGAAAAAGAACAAATCAAAGAAAGGTTGGACACATGGGATTGTATTCTGCATTGCAAAGGACATAGCTTCTAAGGTAAATACAAAGCCTACAGACTGGGAGAAGATCTTCACTGCAGACAATGGCCTCATATCTAAAATATACTTAGAACTGAAAAAATTAAGTCCCTTCCCAAAAACTCCTCAAAAAAAAAACCCAAACACCCCATTAATAACTGGACTAAAGACTTAGAGACTTCTCTGAAGAAGATATGAGAATGGCCAAGAGATACATGACGAAATGCTTGACATCTCTGGCCATATAAGAAATGAAAATCAAAACAATATTGAGATTCCACCTCACCCCAGTTAGAATGGCCATTATCAAGAAATCTAATACCAACAGATACAGGCAGGGATGTGGACAAAAGAGAATGCTACTACACTGTTGGTGAGAGTGTAAACTTATTCAACCATTCTGGAGAGTAGTTTGGAGGTTCCTGAACATAGAGCTCGTCTATTACCAGCAACCCCACTTTTGAGTATTTACCCAAATGATCACAAACAAGGCCACTCTAACGCCACCAGTGTTCACTGCAACATTATTTACCATAGGTAAGGTATGGAACCAACCCAGATGCCCCTCAGTAGATGAGTGGATCAGGAAAATGTGGTATATATATACACAACGGAATTCTATGCTTCCATCAGAAAGAATGACATTGCCCTATTTGTAAGGAAATTAAAAGATTTGGAAAAACTCATATTAAGTGAAGTGAGCCAGACCAAAAGAAAAATAGATTCCATGCTTTCTCTCATTGGTAATAAACAATACATGTCTAGGATAGTGCTAGCAAAGGATCACAATAGCTCAATAGCTATGTACATGTGATCCTATAAGATGATGCTATGGAAACAAGAGGTTTTTCATTGCTGTTGTTATTTTAATGTACTATGTGAAATTATTTTTGTTTTCTTTCATTTGTATTTCCTATAGTTTATCCCTTGTTGTCATTGTATTTGATTTTGATACCTTTGGTGTTGTATATACATTTATCTGAATTAGGGAAGAGAAGAGGAACATCATAATGGTGAGACAAAGGACAAAGGGTGAACCAGTGCAACAGTGATACTCACAATACAACGTGCTGAAAATTAACTGTACAAAATGGGGGTTAATTGTGGGAGAGGGAAAGTTGGAGAAAAATGAGGAAGGGGTAGCGAGTATGACAAGAATTTTACTCACTACCTTATGTATGTAACTGTAACCCCTTTTACATCACCTTGTCGAGACTATTTTTACATGTATCTGCAAAGGCGGGGGGAGTAGGAGCTAGAGCCAAAGGGAGAGGGGTAGACAAATGAAGTAGGAAAGAAGAGGAGAATGCAATCAAGAATCCATTTTGTATATAATAAAATCAAGAAAAGTGAGAAAAGGGATGGGTTGAAGGGTGGTGAAAATCTTGAAAGGGGCAATATTGATCAAAATGCATTGTATTCATAAATTGGTTTGTTAAATGCAAACTCTTTTGTACAACTATTTAAAGATAATTTTTAAAAAGATAATAGATATTACTTTTTCCTCCACATTACATCTTAAACCAAAAGCTGCCTCTATCTTTTTCTCTTCAGTACCATGCTTTTTGTCTGACTCTTCGGTGTAATGACTAATAATGCTCCATCTTCTGTTCCTCTAACACATTCTCTGTACTGGTTGATAAGCCTTGTCATTAAACATAAGTCAGCTCTTGCCATCCATCCCACTACTTCAACTGATTCAATATTTCCTCTCACTGTTCCTATGGTAACATTAGGTGTCACTTTGTGAGCCTGAAAGTTTTGCGTAATTTAGTTTCTACCAGCTTCTCCCTACCAATTCCTCTGCACTAGATTCCACATTTAACCACACTTGGCTTTATTTCAATGATTTCAAACTCAAGACTTCTAAAATTCTATTCTCTTGGCTTGGTTTACTCTCTTCTCCATGCAATAAAGTTCTTCAAGTTTTAGCTTACATGCATCTTCCTAATAAAGGTCTTCTTTGATCACTATTTCTATTTTTCCTCTTTTGTTTCATTCTTATAAGCTTAGCATTGAGCTAATTTTAAAAATGAGTCCAAAACTACATGAGTCTGGTTTGCTTTTTCTGTTTTCCAATCCTCAAAAAGAATTAAAACTCCAGAAGACCTGGAAAAATATTGAATTTATTCACATCAATATTCCCAGTCTTCAACACACTATATGGCTACTACATTCTAAATGCTTCTTGAGTCTGTGAATATGATTAGAAAAATACAGAGAAATAAGATTTCATAGGATAGTAAGCAAAAGAAACAAAATGAAAAAAGAACTCCAGCTCAAATTTAAATGACTTATTTGTCTACATAATTTTCCACATATGTGTTAAACATAGCATTTTTCTATTCCATATGGAAAAACAAACCCACGGAAGATCAATCAAAATTGTAGAATAAGAGCTTAGATTTAAATGTAGCCAGTGTACCAGTCATCAATTGAATTACCCTTAAAAGCATTATTTATGTTACACCTGAGAGATATGGTAAACCATATTGAATGTTCACAAAGGAAATTTTGTGAGCAAAATCAGCAGTTGGCAGCTTTTTAAAAAAAATCTTCTCTTAGGGTGAAGAGCATTTGTTCATTCCTCGTAATTATTTCATATTTCGAGTCTGCATAGGGTAAAGCCTGCGTTCTGGTGTTGAATCCTTGACCAGTTACTAGCTAAGTGATTTTAGGCAGATTACTAAGTCCAAATGACACTCTGTTTCTCTCTGTCAAAAGAGCTAATAGCATCCCCAGTGTATTTCTTTTAATTTATCTTCATATATACATATACATATATACATATCTTCATATATACATATACATATATAATGTATTTATTTTAGAATAGGTATTTTCAAAACTTTAGTATGTGTTCATTATTAAAAATATCAACAATATAAAAATAGCTTCAATTATGAAACATTTCTCAAATGCATAATTAACAATATTGCCTATTGTGTTCACTGTTGAGAATCTCATTCTTTCTGCATTCATGCAGGTGAATTTAGACTTAAAAAATCTTCAGGCATTGGGCTGAGAATATGGCCTAGTGGTAAAGTGCTCGTCTCGTACACATGAAGCCCTGGGTTCAATTCCTCAGCCCCACATATATAGAAAAAGTCATAAGTGGCGCCGTGGCTCAAGTCACCGAGTGCCAGCCTTGAGCAAAAAGAATCCTGGGACAGTGCTCAGACCCTAAGTCCAAGGTCCAACACTGGCAAAAAAAAAATCTTCAGGCAGCCGGATGCTGGTGGCTCACACTTGTAATCATAGATACTCAGGAGGTTGTGATCTGAGGATCACAGTTCAAAGCCAGCCCAGGCAAGGAAAGTCCATGAGAGTCTTATCTCCAGTTAACTATCAGAAACCCTGCAAGTGTAGTTATGGTTCAAAGCGGTAGAGTGCTAGCTTTGAGCAAAAAGACCTCAGGAAAAAAAAAACGTAAAAAAGAGTATCAACAGGCAGTCAGGCACCAGTGTTAATCTTAGCTACTGAGGAGGCTGAGATCCAGTGATTGTGTGCCAAACAAAGCCAGCCAGGCAGGAAAGTCCATGAGACTCTTATCTTCAATTAAACACACACACACACACACACACACACACACACACACACACACACACACACACCAAAAAAGCCACAAATTGAACTGGAACTGTGGATCCAGTGGTAGGTTAGCATGCAAGCCTTGAACAGAAAAAGCTCAGAGGCAGTACCCAGGCTGCTTAGTTCAAGCCACAGAATGGGAGCACCCACATACACACACACACACACACACACACACACACACACACACACACACACCGAATCCTTAATCCAGTAAGCCATACAAGTACTCAGTCTTGAAAAAAATCACAGTTCTGTTAATGATGACATTATATAACTGCTAAAACTAATAACAATTGCAGACATAGGGGGATTTTTTGGTCCAAGTTTTTAAATTAGGGAAAATTTAAATTCTACCTGCCTTAAAAGTAATAATTTCCCTCTTTTGCCTTCTTTCTTTACTCCTACTCCTTCCAAATTAGCTATCAAAAATTGTCAATCAAACTTCATAAAACTGGCATATATAAACACAAGGTTTATGTGCATATATGTGAGTATATATGTATAGATACCTTAAATTTCAGTCGTACATGTTTAAGAAATACACATGATATTCAGATAGATAGGTGTTAGTTCAATAATGAAATGATAGAGATAGATTATGATGATGATGATAGATAGATAGATAGATAGATAGATAGATAGATGATAGATAGATAGATAGATAGATAGAGATAAGAGAAAGAGAGAGAGCGGTGATAAAAAAGATAGGAACTATTACTCCCATCTACTTTTCACAGTTACATTTTCTGGGGAAAGAACTTGAAGTCTTTTAGTCTATTTGTGGTATACACTCATGTTTTTATTAACTATATTTGTCATGATTTACATTATACCTCAAATTATTTATTCCATAATGAAAGTAACTTTGTGTCCTAGGAGGGATGTTGCATCATTCTATATGTAGTTTTCTAAAGTACTCAAACTCATGGAAGCAGATAGTCCTGGAGAGAAGAGGCAGGGATGAGTGGGAAATGGATATGTGAGTCACTAGGACTTCATTAATGAATAGCTGTACCGTTAAAAGATCTTGAGCCATGTCTTATCTAAAAATGCCTGCCAAATGTTGCTTTTACCATAAATGATAACTTCGCTAGATAAATATTCTTAGATCATTTTTTTTGTCTCCCCCTCAGAATTTTAAGTACTTTCCAGATGGTATTGAAAGCTGTTGTGGAGAAATCTGTGGTATTTATCATTTCCTGTTTCTCATCCATATCAGAAGACAGGATTTCTTTTCATCTAGCCTATATGTCTAAATAAGTCTTTTTGAAGCCCATAATTTACCTAGAATATATTTTTGTGTTTGTCTAAATTTGGGAAATATTTTTCCTTTTTATGTTTCACAATAATTTCTATTCTGTTGAATAGAATTTCCTCTAAAATATAGCAATTGGGGCTGGGGATATAGCCTAGTGGCAAGAGTGCCTGCCTCGGATACACGAGGCCCTAGGTTCGATTCCCCAGCACCACATATACAGAAAACGGCCAGAAGCGGCGCTGTGGCTCAAGGGGCAGAGTGCTAGCCTTGAGCGGGAAGAAGCCAGGGACAGTGCTCAGGCCCTGAGTCCAAGGCCCAGGACTGGCCAAAAAAAAAAAATAAATAAATAAAATATAGCAATTGTTCTTATATTAGATCATCTTTGCCTTCAAATTGCTTATTTTTTTGCAATTTTTAAATCTGTTTATTTTTCATCATTAAATTTATTATTATAAGTTTTTCCCGCTGGGCAAAAGCTCAATATTTTACTCTCTTTCCTGTTTCCTCTTGTTTGTAATTTATTTATTAGAGCTGTAAATGTTGATGCTTTGAACTTTATTTGTTTTACTAGCCCTGAAATTTTTCTTTTCATTTTATTCTCGTTTAGTGCCTTGTCTTTGACCTGTTTCTTATTGATTTTGCATTTTATTAAGTTCTTTATAGCTCTAAACATACTTGGAAGGTTTTCTTTCTTTCCCAAGACAATATATATCCCTGACTAGGAGTTTTGTTTGTGTTGCATTGCTGTATTCCTTTTACCTAATGTTGTTCAATAATATTTGTGTTTAGTTGCTGGTCATTGAAAACCTTGCCATTGGTCATAAATGTATTTCTAGCATGAGCATTAATTTTCTCTGTCATTATGAGTGTGAATTCTCCTTGAATTGTCACATTTTATCCAAACTACAGTTTCAGGACAGGATTTTGTTTTCATTTATCTGAAATCTGAGACTTTGTCATGTTGAAATTGGGAAAGGGATATCTGAAAACAGATTCATATCTTCTAAGATGTGTCATCTATTTTGTCCTTGAGTTCTTTCAAACATCATTAAAGAACAACATCCATACAACCAGGGCTTTCCAAGAGACTGTTTCATTGAGAAAAGATGGTTTCCTGGAGCCATGTCCAATAATTCTGAGATTATGTTCTCAGAGATTTTGTATTGACATTTTCCTGCACTGCCCACTCAATCTCCACCTGTAACTCAGCATTCTAGAACTCTCTCTCGCTCTCAGCATTCCAGGAAACTCAGCTCACCTCTTATTCCCATTTACCTCCTGGCTTGGGAATGAGGTGGCCGTAGAATGAGGAGCTATTTTCATACCAAGGTTTCTGGTTTATTTTTCCCTTAACCATCACTTTTCAAAACTTATAGCATAAGATTTCTCCACTTTTTACTCCTTATGTTAGCAAAATTTAAATATGTTATGAAAACTCACTTCTGTTCTTTATGTCCTAAAAATCAGAAACGAAGTATTAAAGATATCTATATGATCAGGAGATGAAGAAAGGGGTGACACTGGCCAAGAAGCATTGTATTCATAACCTGACTTATGGGCATATAATCCCTTTGAACAACTACATCATTGTCATCATCATCACCATCACCATCATATAGAAACATTTAAAAGTCTTTATTTAGAAATTGTTGAATACTCATGAAGTCACAAGTTTGAGAAGGAAAAAGTACTCATGTGTTTCTATGAGAAGAATGCCAGCATCTAGTCAGATGGAAAAGGAGAAATACAGAATAGGATGTAAAATATTGGCATAAAAATGATGTGTACATTCATATACTAATGTCAGCAGAAGTACCTTTGAGACAATATGCAAGTATCTTGGGGAGGAATGACCTTAAACTGTATGTAGTGTGTTATCTCTTGAATTTTAAATATATACTTAACCCACTGAATATAGGCATGAGCCACCAGTGCCCAGCACAGATCTTGCTTTTAAGTGTTTAATTCATGTGAGTTCATATTGGAAACCTGATATCAGATAGGGGTATGATTTTCATTTCACTTTTTTAATGATACTATTATTATAAACTTAAGTTTTCCACAACATTGTAATGTTTCAAATTATTTTAACCAAATTTACCCAAAGCAGGTATACTGGGATGTGAGGCCCTGCATATATTTACCATCACTTTGTGCTTTTTGGCCTTTTAATCATTGCCTTCTATTAGATTTTCTGTGGTTCTTATACTGTATTTTGTTTATATTTGTTGCTAATTTGGGTTTTATTTTCCTCTACTGATATAAATGCTCAATTATCTTCCCTAGTTTTATTAAGTTCTAGTCTTTCATTTATTGACTTTTCGAGTTCTCTATATGTTCTTTTACTAGGTCATCCTGACTACATTTCTTGCAACTATTGTCTTATAATTTGTGCATTATCTTTTTATTCTACTTCTTATCTTATTTAATAAATTCCACTTCATGTCTGCAATGTCATTAAACTTACAATCTCTTACTTTTTCTCTCTTAACATGTATTGTAAGTCTACATATTTATGTATTTATGAAATCTTTCTTTACCTTGGTGCCTCAAAATATTATTTTGTTTTATAACAAGTTTGTAATGTGCTTTTCACATCTAGATCTTAAGACATGAAGAATTCAATGGGACATAAGAGCATACACCATTGGCCTTAGTTACTCAGAAGGCAGATGTTTGGAGCATTGTGGTTTAAATACAGTCTGAGAGGGCTGGGAATATGGCCTAGTGGCAAGAAGTGCTTGCCTTGTATACATGAAGCCGTGGGTTCGATTCCTCAGCACCACATATATAGAAAACGGCCAGAAGTGGCGTTGTGGCTCAAGTGGAAGAGTGCTAGCCTTGAGCAAAAAGAAGCCAGGGACAGTGCTCAGGCCCTGAGTCCAAGCCCTAGGACTGGCTAAATAAATAAATAAATAAATAAATAGTGAAAGTTAAGGGAAGGTGTTATTTTCTATGTATGTAAGACCCAGGACTTTTTTCTTATAAGTGCTATATATTTTGCTGTATATTTTGAATTAATCTAACTATATATGCCACAGAATAGGTGCAATTTGGTGCCTAGTTTCTTCTCAGTTCACTCAATCACTTTGACCATACTGTAGTTTCAGTTTTTCTTAATTGCTACACATGACTCTGTTTTATGATTATTCGTTGATTTGATCATCTATTCAAGAATTAAGAACATTTTCACGTAACTATAATTCTGGAAACTCAGGTTATAAATATCAAAAAAACAGTTTACTTTTGTTAATCTTCAGGACAACTATTTTATAACTCAGATTAATACCAATGTTCATAGCAGGTGATTTTCTTTGGTATCCTTGGAGTGGCTATTTCTATCCTGCTTCTACTTATCTCATGGTTCTTTATTCTATTGGTTCAGTCCTATGAAGCTCAAATCCCTCAGATTTCAACAATGACTTCAAGGCAAACCCCATCTTCAATGTTTCACCTACATCTTCAAATTACTGTCTGTCCTTGTTGTTTTTGTTTATGTTTTTAATCAACAACCCAATGCATATAACATGTTCTTTTCACATTCCCCAAATTTTCCATTGCCTTTAAGTAAGAAGCTCCATCTTGAACTGAGCTCACCATATTTTAAGGAAAGGAAGTAACTCCTCCATGTACCCTTTCAGTGAGCCCCTTAGGCAATATTTCAGATAGACCTGAATTTTATTTTCACTCTACTTTCCATTGAGAGAGTGTATATCTTCTCTTTGAATCAATCTACCATGATGGATTGAACAAGAAATACCCTTGTGGTGCTAATTCCCAATCTTAGACCTTAAAAAAAATCACATTATACACTTTGAATCTCCTGGCATATTTGTTCTTTCAAATTACATTAGGTATGCAACTATTTATTCTGTATAAGTAACCTACTGGCTGACCCAGTGCTCAATTATCTTAATCATTGAACCAAGTAAATCAAAATTGTATCTTAACAATTATTCTGCATGTTTTCCATAACTCATCAATAAAGTAAGTGTGTAATGAAGTATGCATGATATTTGAGGAGAAATGCAGTATGCCTTTGCAAGTGTAATGTTAAATATAAGATCAAATATGAATAATGTGATTATATAAAATGTATAGTAAGAAGCAGGCATTTAGAGCATTGATGTATGATTTGGAAAAGAATTCTTCAAGATATAAAGAAAGAACCATTTGATGTGAAACAAATATTAGAAAACAAATAGTACTTTCTGAAGCAATGCATTTTTAGCCATCATTCCAAGTTAGAATCTTACGAGGGATTTAAAAAAATACAAATAGTCATGCTTCATTAATTCCCAAGCAGGGAAAACTGAGAGGAGGTAGTGAGAGGAGGTTTGTCTCAACCTTAGCTAAACACTATATTATTTACACAAATTTAAATACTACCAATGTCCAAACTATATTTCAAGCCAACTAAATCAGAATACCTGAAGGCAAGCACCATGTACCAGTAAGTTTTTAACCTCTTCAACTCTTTCCAATTTGTATGTGAAGCAGAAAACTACTAGTCTGAAATATTGACTTGTATATATTTTGTAATATAAGAAAAATATTTGAAAATGTAGAAGTTCCATACAATTAACTACATTTGCATTTCATTACTAATTCAGCCTACATTGCTATATGATTTAGCCATCAACACTCTTTAAGTACAGTTTCCTAACACAAGGTACTAATTTTTTTAGAAAAGAAAACTTAGTGGTGTATTGCTATTTTAAAATCAAACTCTGTTAATTTGAGGAAGCTATGTAAGTTTTTCTAATCTAGAAAGTAAACTTCTCTATTCAGTCCAAAGATATAATTTAACATTACCTACCACACATGGGGCTTCTGTTCTACTTAAATAAATAAAATGTTAAATAGATTTCATTTATTGGTAAGACATGTATATATTAGTCTTTTTTATATGTTATTCATCTAACATAAATTCTAGAAACATAGTGATCCTAACCTCATGACATTTGCAATGTATTGAAAAGACAGGAGGCTTCAGATAGTCACACTGTGTCTTTATAATGATTACTAAAGAGAGACAAAAAAGGGAAAAATGTATGATGGTACTGCTATGTGGTATTTAATAGAAGAATATGGCAAGAGACAGTAGACTAGACTAGGTTTAAGCATTATGCCTTAAGTAGTTTTCCTTCATTTCCTTTCTATTCAGGTCTTTCTTCACTCATGGATTCAAGGTGTCTTGATGCAGGAAAGGCCAAGCAGCCAGTAGAGAGGTAGGCATGGAGAACTAATTTGCCTCGACCAAAGATACTTTTCCAGCCAATAGGCATATGTTGTACACGTGTATAGGCAGTTATGGAGTGGAAATCATAAACAGCCCTCTTCCTCCAGTATGAAGAGTCAGTAAGGGCTTCTCATACAGCTGGTTTCTCACAAAGGGTACTCCTCAAACATCTCTAATCCCAACACTTGGTAGGCAAAGATAAGAGAATGTCAAATTCAAGGCCAATTTGCACTATATCTAGACTTAAGATCAGCCTGACTACTTGGCAAGATTCATTCTCAAAAATATAGTAAATTAAATTAAAAAGTATGTTTCTGAAGAAAGAGCAGCAGTTAAGGCATGTCAAATGTTCTCTGAAAGAGCGTACTTACATTTAAGTCTTACCTGAAAATCAGAATATTTTGTTACTGAATGGATTGGGTTGTCTGTAAAATAATATATTTTGAGTTATAAAATTTTAAAAATAGTCATATACTTTATAGAGAACATCATTAACCACAGAATACATACTGGTACAAAAGACAAAAGCAGGATATGGTGAAAACAGATGTAACTGAGTCAAAGAATTTTAAATTCACTCAATTTTCATTCCTGGCTTTATCCCACTGGAATATGATTATATATTTTTAAACCGAGAAAAGTGAATCTTTTTAAAGTTTTGGATCCAGCAGTAATGGGATGAGATCGATAAACATCCTACTCTGTTTTGTACCAGAAAGGCATGGTCTTCTGTTTTGTGTAGAAACAAACCTGGCTAGCTCTAACACTCAAATATCTAGAGCACAACACTTAACTTATTCTGTTACTTATTCTGTTAACTTATTCTGTTAACTTATTCTGTTTCAACTCATTAATTACAAATTATAAGCACACTGATCTAAGCAAATCCTTGCATAACATATTTTGATGAGGAGAGATGGAAGACATTATATTCTACTCTTTGCCAGCCATTTAGAAACAAATGCATGTTGACGTGGTTTCCTGTCTTTGTGTTGCCCTTCTTTCCCATCACTTGTCAAGATATGATTGAAGATAGTGAGACTGTATTAAGGCTCAGAGAAATTTTGACATGTGATGGATTAAAGGGTAGAATTAGTCAGACATCCTGATTTTCAGACAGCTCCTGCAACTGTTTATCTTTGATGCACCAGTGAGCAGAATTGAGCATGATATCTTATCCTTTCTCACAGTACACACGTACTACCATGACATGTCAGCTTTCTAGAAAGCACGAGCTCTCTCTTAAGCTTCACTAAGGTCTCCAATATCATAAGGAATTATAATTTCTTGAGTTAAGGACTCAACTACACAGTAGTTCATGCTGTCCCTCTTTTTTTAATGTGCCCCATTGGGTATTAATAGAGTTCAGATTTATTTTCCATAATTTAGAGCTTGCCTTATAAAATATTAAAAGGCTTATTAATGTTTAGAAAAGTAGTAGAGAGACTAATATACATTGCAAGCAGCACATTGCTGCTGTTCTTAAGCTACATACTAATTAGCCACCCATACTTTAAAAATAACAACAAAAAAAACCCTCTACTGAACTTTATCTTCATTGTTCAGAAGGAAACAAACAGGAAAAAAACAAAGAAACACATTCCCAGGCTCTGAAAACAAGCCAGTGTTTCTCAGAACCACTAGCCATTAGCTGAACTGGCCAAATAATATTTATGAATGGATAGGACAGAATGGTTCAATTTTTTTTTTTTTGGTCAGTCCTAAGGTTTGAACTGAGAGCCTGGGAGTTGGTTCCTGAGCTTTTTTGCTCAAGGCTAGTGCTTTCACAGTTTGAGCCATAGCTGCATTTCCAGTTTTTTGATGGTTAATTAGATATGTGAGTCTCACTGCCTTTCCTGCAAAGACTGATTTGAGCCTTGATCCTCAGAATTCAGCCTCCTGAGTAGCTAGGATTATAGGCATACCTGGAAGTTCAATACTTTGTAAAGGTCTCATTCCTATTTGTTCCTAAATAAAAAATATTCAAATTATGAGTCTTTTGTATTCCTCACTTCCCATGAGTGGATATGGCACACACATGCACACATACACACATACATGCACCAAACAGTAACAAACTGAAGTTATTTTATTCATGCTCTGACTAACAAGTGTAAGCTACATTTGCAAGATTACAAAAAAAGATTGTAACTGGGGAAATCCTACGTACATAATACTCTGTGCTGCTGGGTTCACTAATCATAAACTAAAACTTGCAAAATCATGCATGTACTGTGATCGCTATATGTCTACAAACACTAGTATCACCAAATTGGCCTTTTGACATCAGTCACCACTATGAACCGTAAGGAGGGATAAACTGAATCAGTGCTAACAAATTACTTTTGCCTATAATCTTAACTACTTAGGATGCTGAGATCTGAAGATTGCGACTTGAAGCCAACCCAAGCAGAAAAAGTCCCCGTGAGATTTTATATCCAATCAACCGTTCAAAAATTGCAAGTGGTACTATGGATCAATTGGTAGAGCATTAGCTAGCCTTGAGCACAAAGAGGCTCATGGGTCAGCACCCAGGCTCAGAGTTCAAACCCTACAATTCACACACACACACACACACACACACACACACACACACACACACACACACCATTTCATTTGTTGTTAATTTTACAGACATGAAATTTTGTAGAAATATACTTTTAAAGGATTTTGCAAATAATATTTATTTGGATCTGTTTTTTACTTATTGATCTTTCCTAGAAGAAAAGATAAGTAAAAGAGCTATTTAGAACCTGTCCAAGTAAATTCCCCACTCCTAGAACTTTTTGATATCTTGCTACTACTCCTTTCTTCCCAATAACCCCACTTTAATAAATTAATAACATATAAACTCCTCGGTTTTTCATGTTAGTAAGGTTATGATCAATTTTGTCATTCTCATTTTCTGCACACTTCCACCATAAAAATGTATATTGCTTTTATTCTTACTAGTAAGCAACAGTAGGAAACTATCTCACATACAGGAACCACGATTTCTCTAACCCGCAAAATGCAACAGTATTATATGATGCAAAGAATAAAATTAAATGAGACACTTTCCCAAAGTTAATAATCATAATATCATCTTTTATAAAGCATTAGATCTTTTGACATGTTAAAATGATTGTTGTAAAGTGGAATACTGCTTTTGTCTCCCCATCCATCCAGATGTTGAAACTTCAATTCCCAACATGATGGCATCTCTGGGAGGAAGTCAGATGATAGGATGTAGCTCTTCCTGTTAGGATTAGAAAAAAAAACACACTACATAGCTTTCTTTCTCTCTCTGCTTTTTGACATGTGAGGATGTGACAAGGAGATAGTCATCCATAAAACTGAAAATGGCCCTACACTAGATACTGCGTCTGCTTACATTTTGATCATGGATTTACCAACTTCCAGAATGTGACAAATAATTAATTGTGGTTTAAGTCATTCAGTCTAGGGCACTTTGTTAGAAAAAAGTCACAACTAAAATATAGATGAAAAGTAATCATTTCTGACATGATTACACTCAGTATTGATAATGAGCTAACATTCAAAGCACAGTTTTAGTAAATTACACAATGATGTTGGGAAGAATAAGAATGAAAGTGTTTTTGAATGATTATTTCCCATGTTACTTTGAGCACAATAATGACAGTACAAAGATTTTGTGCTTTTATCCTCCTTCCATTAAGGAATGCATTTATACTTCAGGTAGATGTTGGCTTTTAATTACAACACACCACTTCAGTTCAATGGTTTAAAGAACTATTTGGTCTGGGATGGGACTCCCCTGAGACAGCAGAGCTATTCCCTAGTATGCAACCACTAGTACTACATTCCTCAGTACTACACATATTTATATGCGGATAGATGGACAGACAGATCCCTTGTTAGAAAAGCATAATGTGCTGTTACTCAGAGAAGATTGACAAGCAATCTTCTATTATTTTTGCACCAATGTACACACATATTTGTTGGTTTTTGTTTGTTAGTTGGTTGTGGGTCTTGAACTCAGTGCCTGGGTACTGTTCCTAGGCCTCTTTGTGCTCAAGGCTAGCAGTCTATCTCCTGAGCCACAGCTCCACTTTGGGTTTTCTGGTGGTTAATTGGAGATAAGAGTCTCTCCCAATTTCCTGCTCCATCTGGGTTTGAACAGAGAGCCTCAGATCTCAGCCTCCTGAATAGTTAGGATTGCAGGTGTGAGCCACGGGTGCCCAGATATTTGTGGTTTTGTTTTTTTTTTTTTGCCAGTCCTGGGGCTTGGACTCAGGGCCTGAGCACTGTCCCTGGCTTCTTCCCGCTCAAGGCTAGCACTCTACCACTTGAGCCACAGCGCCGCTTCTGGCCGTTTTCTGTATATGTGGTGCTGGGGAATCGAACCTAGGGCCTCGTGTATCCGAGGCAGGCACTCTTGCCACTAGGCTATATCCCCAGCCCCGATATTTGTGTTTTTTAACTGATGGTTAGTAATGAGCTCAAGCACACAAAGCTTTGCAGTGAGCAAACTAGTGTAAGTGCACTTGAAAGACTATTAAGGCAAGTGACCTTCCCATGGAGAGACATTGTAACTAATGTCTGCGCATTAACTGACATGGCTGTTAATGGACTGTCAGAATATGAATTATGAGATAAGATTATTCAAGATAGTGAAAGATATTCTTATTTGGTTTTTTTGGTACTCAGGATTACATTTTGATTAGTATGAAATCTACTGCAAATAATAGATATATTATGAAAGATTGGCCCAGAAAGGTTAACATGTACAACTTTTTGTTGTTTGTCTTCTGTCTTCTCTTAAGCTTAAGGTGGTTCTTTTTTAAAATTTATTTATTGTCAAAGCGATGTACAGAGGGGTTACAGTTTCATACATAAGACAGTGAGTACATTTCTTATCCAAATTGTTACCTCCTCCCTCATTTTTCTCCTACCTTCTCCCCTCCCCACTTTCCTTCTCCCTCCCATAAATTTTACAGTTGATTTACAGCATATAGTTTTGTAAGTATTTCTGTTGCATTGGTTCCTCTTTTATCCTTTGCCTCTCCATTTTGATGTTCCCCTTCCCTTCCCTAGTTCCAAATGGGATCAAAAGTTAAGCAAGATCAAGAAATGGATATCTCTCTTTTTCTGTCTCCATGCTCTATATCATTTATTTTCCTTCACTTTGCCCCCCTTCCTACCTAAAGGATTACAGGACAAAAATACCATCCATACAGAATATATGAGCATTAAAAGCATAATTATATACATTTCATTATTAAGCTTATTATCAGAAATATTTTCAAAAGCCTCTAATGCAGTATACATTGTATATATTTTTTTATTTTGTATTACATTTTAAAATATATCATTTTAAGCCAGGAGCTAGTGGTCTAATCCTGTAATCTTAGTTACTCAGGAGGCTAAGATCTGAGTATTACAGTTCAAAGCTAGCCTGAGCAGAAAAGTCCATGGGACTCATCTCTAATTAACCATCAAGATACGCCAGAAATGGAGCTGTGGCTCAAGCAGTAGAGCACTATCCTTGAACAAAAAAGCTTATATAATACATGCCTAGGTCATGAGTTCAAGTCCCAGGACTGTCCAAAAAGTGTTGAGACATCTTAATTTGCTGTCTTATTTTGATCTTTTTTCTCTCATGTTGTGATCATTTTTAGTATACTTATTATCAATTGTGATATCACTTATGAATATACAGCAATGTTTGTGAAGTTTATAAGCAATGAATTTTATACACCATGTTCATGAAGTTACTGATGATTAAGAACTTAAGGAGGAACGAGGGTGTAGTTCAGTAGTGAAACATTTGCATGCTCTGGGTAAGGCCCTGGAGTTGATCTTCAACACCAAAAAATCTCCTAAAAAGTCTAAAACACTAAAGAAAGCATTTCCGAAGTGAATACATACGTATCGCCTACTACCTCAAGGACTAACATTTGCTAAAGTTCATCAATGGACCAATTAGAAATGCAAGTTGAAAAATCCTAAACAAAGTTAATTTTAGTCTAATGCTACATCATTTTAAGGCTTTTCCTCAGAGTTTACAAAAGTCATGGGTTTCCCTTGGTTAACATGGTGTCTTCATGTATAAAATTTTAAGTGATTCCTAAAGCTAATTTGACTTTAATTTTTCTAAACTTTAAGCAAGGAATTCATTCCTGTAATAAAAAGTTAGAGCCTGGTGTGATGGAACATAGTCGCAGTATTCAGGAGGCTGAGACAGGAGGGTGAATTCAAGGACAGCCAAGACTATATAATGAGGGATGTCTCAAAACAAGATGAAATTTTAAAAATCTAGGTTTGATAATTACAAAAAGAGATAGAGGAAGGTTCACAAGTGGTAGACTGCCTACCTACCATGTGTGAAGTCCTGAGTTTGAAAACTTCAGTATTTAGCAAAAATACACAAATAAAGATGGCACTACTAAAAGGGATATATACCAATGGCTAATGGCTGTAGTTCCCAAGAGGCAGAGAATGGGAGGATCACAGTTGAAGGCCGGTCCAGGCAAAATGAACATATGATCTCATGTCATCAGGAAAAGCCAGGCAAAGTCATATGCACTGCCATCCATGATAAGATAGGAAGTATACATCGAAGAATAGCTATTTAGATTAGTTCAAGCTAAAAAAAAATCTTATTTGTAAAGTAATTAGAGAAAAAAAGGCTGGGTTTATGGTTTAAGCACATACCTACCAAGTCTGAAGCCCTAAGTTCAAATTCCAGTGACAAAAATAGAATAAAAATGAATTGAAGAGCCATAGTAACACTTGTTCATATGAGGAACCTTGAAAAGTTGAAACATGTATAACTCAAATTTGTTAATAGATTACTTGTGGCTTTCAGAAGTCTCTTAAATTGGGGGGAAAGAATAGGTAAATTGGTTCCTAAGAGTTATATTTACATAAGATGATGTTATGAACTATGCTTTGCATATTTTCGGTTTATTTTATTCAAGACTGGTTTAAGAACATTAAATAATAGATTAGTCAAATGAGTGGAAGTATATAGCTGAATTAAGTATCAAACTAATAAATTGTGCTAAATATTTGGAAATTACTAACATTCATTTAAGGTTGATACTTTACACACTAACATCGACAGAGACAAAAATAAATATCAGACAACCAAAGGCAAATAACCTTTGGTTGACTTAGCATGATTTTTAAATTTTCAGAGACTGAGCACATTTCCATTTTGGAATATCTTAATTCATATATTTTTCCATCACTCACTTCAAATGAACTTGTTTAAACTATCAGGCAGAACAAGTGATATTCAGAACCTGATATTCCTTCTTTAGAAGCTGTTTGAGATCCTGTGAGGATAGGGCACAGAAAATGAATAAAGAAAGGAAGGGTTGAGAATTCTCATCCATAGGAAATGGAAGGACTTGGAAAAAATTATACTAAGTGAAGTAAACCAGACCCAAAGAAACATGGACTCTATGTTTTCCCTCATAAGGAATAATTAGTACATGTTTAGGCTAGTTATAGCAGAAGATCACAATAGCCCAATAGCTATGCCCTTATGAACACAGAAGATAAGTGAAATGAATTCCATGTTATGAAAACAAGTGTTATATCATTGTTGCAATTATTTTCAACATGCCATGTGAATCCAAAAGCAATATTTATAAAAACCATTTGGTGTAAACCAGCTGTAAAACTCATAGGGGAGAGAGAAAAAGGGAGATGGAGAAAGCAGGGGGAAAATGAGGAAGAAGGTAACAAGTTGAACAAAAAATGTACTCACTGCCTTACATATGGAACTGCAACCCCTCTGAACTTCACTTTGACAAGAAAGGAAAAAAAAGAAAAAAGAAAAAAAGAAAATTCTCATCCTCTGAAGGTGTATCATGTGAAACACATGGCTGACGAATATAGCACACAGGTCATCACAGGCAGCAGCGTGTTGGGAGAATACATAAATTTCACAGTGTTTCCTTTTGTGACAGAGAGAGGGGAAATTGTGTCATTCAACCAGATGGTACAGCCTTTGGAAACCTTGGAGAACATGATAAAAAGGAAAGAAAGGATACATTATATCCATAAATCTAACTGATACTAATTTAAAATACTAGACAGGATGACCGCTCCATTTCGTAAGTACCTAAGTTGATCACGTATTATGATGAAAATAACAAAATTGTAAGTTTCTCTGTGCCTCTGTCCCTATTAACTTAAGACTGACTTCATAATCAACCTGAGGAAAAGCTTTCCATTCAAGTACTCCTGGCAAATAAACATGAAGGTATGTAAATCTTCAGTTATTTCTCTGTAAGGATTCTGAAGAATGAAGTTGTGATACTCACCATGGTAAGCACTGTGGCTCAAATAAAAGCAAGCTTTAAGAAAAATATTTACTAAATAGAGGAGTTGTAGGAAATAAGACAAAGGAGTATATTTAAATTTCTATTTAATGTTTTCTGTAAGAGTCAAAGCACCAATACATCTGGGAAATTAGGACAGCAAATATGAAGAGAGAAGAAACAAAAATCTATAAAGGAAGTATAAATATGATTAAATGAATTGTATCAGAGACAATAAGCTGAATGATAAATAGTCAAGAAATAAAAGTGATTCAGTGAAGTACAAAAATATTCCCACCATTCATGAGAAAATAATGAGATTTAAAAAAGATATGTTTAATAGAGATCAAATTGAACCCACTTTCAAGAGGAATTGGAAAAAATAAGGAGAAAACAGGTGGTTAAAAATCAATAAAGTTATCTGACTTATGTAACTGTAACCTCTGTGTATATCACCTTTATATTAACATCAAAAGACATTCAGTATGATTATAAACTGCAAAAATGAGAGTTGATCTGATGAAAGTACTGAATATGCTTGTATGACTGTCATGGTGAAATCTGTTTGAATATTTACGTATTTTTTGACAATGTCTTTTTTTTTCTTTATTATCAAAGTGAAGAACAGAGGGGTTACAGTTTCATATGTAAAGCAGTGAATACATTCCTTATCCAACTTGTTACCTCCTCCCTCATTTCCTCCCTTTTCCCCTCCCCATGTCCCTCTCCCCATAAGTTTTACAGCATAAAGTATTGCGTTGCTTTGCATTGCTTTGTCTTTTTATCCTTTGTCTCTTGATTTTGTTATTCCCTTTCCCTTCTCTAGTCCCAATTCGCATACATACGATATCCAGGGTACTAAAATCAGTTACAGTGATATCAGGGGTAAAACCAAGGGAAAGGGATAAAAGGGCACAGTTTCACATGGAATGTTGAAAATAAAAACAACAATGATATACCACTTGTTTCCATAACTTAAAAGTTCATTTCATTTAGCATCATCTTATGTGTTCATATGGACAAAGGTATTATGATCTTCTGCTAGGACTATCCTACATGTGTACTAATTATTCCTAAGGAAATGACAGGAATATAAAACGGGTCTGGTCCAAGGAAGGGTGAATGGAAATGGTGAAGAAGGATGAATTTGGTCAAACAATGTTATGTAAAAAGCATGAAGATGGAAGCTTATTCTGGCTTAGGAAGGAAAAGAGAAGATGTGAGTGACAGATGAGGTAAGTCAGATGGGGGTAATTGTATGCATATGTGGACATGTCAAAACTAACTCCCCACACACAACTAACTAATGCTAATAAAAACACACAAAATATCAATGAGCCTGAATGTTCAAATTCACTAGGGTAATTCAGAAATCAGAGATCTGGAGCGAAGTAAGCATAACTGACTCTGAGATTCATTACAAGTGAGTGCAGTTTCTAATCTGTGTCTTACATTATAAAGTAAAATATATTTGCAATAACCAATACTGAAGAACTAATAAATCATTCCAACATAGGTAAGGCCATAAAAACCCTAATTAAAAGGATGCTTACCTAGTAGGTGACAAGTCAAAAATCTGTATACAATAAAGCTAGATAAATAGATGTACCAAAAATTAAAGATATGTATAAATATGAGATATCATGTCTCAAATCCTTGGTATTGAACAAAATGAACTGTATACTAAAGAGATTGAAAATTAAAAATGACAAATGAGGACACAACTAAGATTCCATTTCTCCTTAAAAATGTAATAAGGATTGTTGTTTAGGAATGTGATGAAAGCACCACAGAGCTCATGACACAGACACTATAGGCATGGAAGACTAAAACTCTAGCAAAAGACACAGAAGGAGAAAGAAGAAAATGGAAAAAATGTTGGTAAGAGTAGAAAAGATCTAAATGAGAAATCAAATAAGATTTTTCATGGAATTCTGTAAAATTTTTCCATAGGGAATGGATAGTTTATAAAGTAATTTAGGAAAATTGACCTTAGAACACATTAGAAAATGTTGGAAAAGACCTTCCTAACTCCTCCAAAGACAGAGAATTAAAGTGGAAGGCCCCTCCCATTTTTTGCCAGAATTGTGAAGTCCTAACTATAATATTGCCATCTTAGCTGTTCCAGGGAATTCAAACCATAGAAAAACCTGCAAATAACTTTTATGAGACAAATATGAAATGACACTGACCCAAAAATATGACACAATTACAGAAAAAGAACATTACAAATCAATCGTTCACACAGATAAGTCAGAAATCTAAAATATTAGCCATGTGAATACAATATCCTATTAAAAATTAATATACAAACATCATAAGGTATTTTTCCAGGAATACAGGAGTGGATCAATATGCAGAAAGCCATTAATTTAATCCATCACTGTAATAGATCTTAGGACTAAAAGCATTATGAGTGTCTCTTCAGATTGCATAAGGCATTTGACAACAATGATAATCCCTTCATATTTAAAAGATTTAATAAATGGAAAGTTATTTCTTAAGTTCCCTAACACACACACACACACACACACACACACACACACACACACACACACAATTTGAGACAATAGAGTAACTCCTACTAATCTAAGCAATAAGAAAAAGGCTTTTCTCACCTGCCTTCACACTTCCACCCCTACTACCCCACCCCACCAATAAAAACAGTAAAACAGAAAAAAAGGAAAAGAAAAGGACTTTTGCAACTTCTTTTTACTATTAAATTGGAATAACTAACCAGAGAGAAAATAATTAGGTATACAAAATTTTAAAGAAAGTATGAAACTTTGTCTGCTTACAGAAGAATCATTAAGTAGAAATCTTATAATAAAAATGTAAACAGAAAAATAATACCATAAAGTAAGGGAATTAAGTAAAACTAGCCTAACAGGATAAATAAGCAGAATTTCTAAATGAAAATAATAAGCATTACCATATAAAAATAACAGTTTATTAGAGAACAATGAAACTTGTATCATAGAAAACAAGAATAAAGGAACAGAAACTATGAATAATGATACATAGAAAAACAGATTTTAAAATGTAAAAACAATTACCATGGCATTAAAAAAAGTGAGGACTTCAGGGAAGACGGCAGAGGAGCAGCAGATCCCTAGCAAAGCTCCCTACAACATCCCAGTTTTACCACTCCAGAGAAACTTTTACTCCTAGAAAGACAGCCCATGTAACTTATAACAGTATAGGGATTCTGGCCAGAAAGGAAAAATAGACTTTGCTGGCCTGAAAACACAGATTTGAGTTCCAGGCAGAGTCCTGCCACCAGGCCAGTGCAGCGGTCAGCACAGGGCCTGGAATTTGGTGCACCTAAAACACACAGTAGCAACCAGGAAAAAAATTGTCCAGATGGCAGCAGACAGATGTGGATCACAGGCTGAGCAACGACAGGCTGAAACTGCAGAGAAAGCATGAGTACACCACGAAAGACATTCTCAGTCTTGCCCACAGAGCAGTATCTGGAAGGTAGCTTTTTCCCCACCACCAGAGCGAAGCACCATCTTTGACTCTGGCATAGACTCAGTCAGACCAGACTGGAACAAGAGGGCCAGGGGAAAGCAAGGATGAAGGAGCCATCTTTGAAAAGGGCAAAAGTGACTGACCGGTGAGAGCCAGCTCCACCCAGGGGAACATCCCCCCTCCCCCAGGCGGGAGGCTCTTTCCCAGGCAGTGGCTCACAGACTCAGGTAAATTCAGACAGAGGAGCCCCACCCCGCCCTGCCCTGCCACACCTACACTGTGGCTGCTGACTCTCCAGCTACTGGTGGCACAGAATAATCAGACAGGAGAGTAACTAAAACTTTTTTATTTTTCATTTTTGAGTTGTCATTTGTTTTTTGTTTTCTGTTTTCTGTTTGTTTTATTGGGGCTTTTTTGTAAGTTTTTTCTTTTGTGTGTTTATTTTTCTGTATTTTTCTTTGTTTCTCTTTTCACATTTTCCTTCTTTAAAATTACTTTCCTTTGACTAACACCGATACTCTTTTTTGTTGACTCTCAATTGTCTATCATTTTAACCTCATTCTTTCTACTGATTCTACTTTTCTCCACCTTTCCACTTCACTGAATTGAAACCAAAATCATTACCTCCCATTCATTCTACTCTGTGCTCTTCACTACCGCTAACTTACCCTCCTAAATTTACTTCCAGGAACTCCAGACTCCACTGACCCCTGGTTATCGAGTAGAGGGTTTCCCTGTTCAATTGGAGTGAGTCAAAGGGGTTCATAGAGAAATCCCACCAGTCCAAAAGGACTAAATATAAGAACAAAAATTGCTCATAGCATTACAATGGTAAATAAGTAACTACTGAATAGAGGGCTCAAGGTTGGTTGTTATATTAAAATTGTATTCTTTGGGGAGGGAGGGGGGCATGAGGGACAAGGCAACAAACAGTACAAGAAATGTATCCAATGCCCAACGTATGATACTGTAACCTCTCTGTACGTCAGTTTGATAATAAAAATTTGATAAAAAAAAATTGTATTCTTTGGGGACACCAAATTTGCTTTTATATACAAAAAAGAGAGGTAAGGAATCTGTATATAATTGTGAACTTCTAAGATTTATACAACAGTGCTTGGTAAGGTCTGCTTTGGGTCTGAAACGGTGCTCACAGGTGCTTGTAGATTCACATTTCCAATCCAAATGGGCAGAAGAAGCACAAAAAAGATGGCAAACAAGGGAATCTCATCTCCCACTCAAAACAAGCAGGAAGCAGAGCAGTCAATCAAAGACCCAGAAGAGAACTCTCACAATGCTCTACAAACTCTACTGATAAAAATGTTAAATGAAAAGTGTGAATCTCTTCAGGCAACTATTCTAGAGCCTGAGGAGGTGAACCAACAATAGAGGATTTCATGACCTCCAAAAATAGAAAGATAAATGAACTTCAAAAGTCCAATGAAGAGATAGCTACCCAGCTAAAAGATTTGAGAGAGAGCACTCAGAACCAAATTAATGAAGTAATGAAGTCCATACAGGACCTAAGAGAAAATTATAGCAAAGACATGGAAGCCATCAAGAAAGACCAGTTGGAAGGAAGGGAGATTCGAAATCAAATAGCTAGTGTACAGAGCAGACTAGAAGAAGAAGAGGATTGAATCTCAGGAACTGAAGATTCCCTATAATCTATGGAGAAAGAACAAAAAACAACACAAAACCAATCCAAATGGCAAGACAGATCACTCCAGGAGCTCCAAGATACAATCAGGAAACCTAATTTAAGGCTAATAGGTATCGAGGAAAAGTTAGAGAAAGAAGTCAATGGAATAGGCAACTTATTTAACAGAATATTAGCTAAGAACTTCCCAAATATCCATAATAATAGGCTTATCACGATATAAGAAGCACTCAAAACCCCAAACCGAACAGACCAGAATAGGCGGTCCCTTGGGGCTGGGAATATGGCCTAGTGGCAAGAGTGCTTGTCTCCCATACATGAAGCCCTGGGTTTGATTCCTCAGTCCCACATATATAGAAAAGGCCAGAAGCGGCGCTGTGGCTCAAGTGGCAGAGTGCAGGCATTGAGCAAAAAGAAGCCAGGGACAGTGCTCAGGCCCTCAGGCCAAGGCCCAGGACTGGCAAAAAAAAAAAAAAAAAAAAAAAAAAGTTCCAGAATAGGCCGTCCCATCGACACATTGTGATCAAAACAGGATCAGTAGAGTCCAAGGAGAGAATCCTTAAAGCTGCTAGAGAGAAGAAAGTAATCACATATAAAGGAAAACCAATCAGAATTTCCACAGACTTCTCAGCAGAGACAATGAAAGCAAGGAGAGCATGGAATGAGATATGCCAAACCCTAAAGAAAAATAACTATCAAGCAAGAATACTGTACCCAGCTAAACTCTCATTCATAGCCAAAGATCAAATAAAAGTCTTCCACAGTAAGGAAAAACTGAACCAATATATCTCCACTAAACCAGCTTTACAGAAAATCCTCACGAATGTACTACACAGGGAAAATAATCAAGATCACAATACAGGCAGAAATGAACCCTAAATAGAAAACCAGAATATTAGATCAAGAATTGGGAAGACACAGCTTTTAACAAGATAGCTATAATGAAAGGAACAAACGATCATCTCTCAATCCTAGCTCTCAACATTAATGGACTTAATTCTCCAATTAAAAGACATAGGCTCATAAATTGGATCAAAAATCGAGATCCATTTTTCTGCTGCCTACAAGAGATACATCTATCCAACGAAAGCAAACATCTTCTAAAAGTGAAAGGCTGGAATAAAATCTCCCAAGCAAACAGCCACCATAAGCAGGCTGGAGTTGCAATCCTAGTATCAGATAATATTGACTTCAAATGAAAAATGTAACAAAAGACAAAGAAGGTTATTACATACTAATAAAGGGATCTCCCCTACAGGAGGATATAACCATCCTAAATATCTTCACCTCAAATACAGGAGCACCTACCTTCATCAAACAAACACTACTGACTATAAAAACACTCACAGACCCAAACACATTGATAGTTGGAGAATTCAACACTCCACTGTCACCACTGCACAGATCAACACGACAAAAGCTGAGTAAAGAAATCTCAGAACTAAACAACTGGATAGACCAATTAGACTTAACCAACATCTACAGAATATTCCTTCAAACAACACCAGGATACACATGCTTTACAGCAACATGTGGAATATTCTCCAAAATAGATCACATCTTAGGGCACAAAGAAAGTCTGTACAAATAAGGGACTATTTTACAAACCTTTATGCCAACAAATTTGAGAACCTGGAAGAAATGGATCATTCCTAGAAAAAAATTGATATCCCCAAACTCATCCATGAAGATATAAACCTTCTAAGCAGACCCATAACCATCATTGAAATAGAAAATGCAATAAGACATCTCTCATCCAAGAAAAGCCCAGGTCCAGACGGATTCAAGCAGAAATCTACAAGGCCTACAAAACAGAACTCACACCAATATTTCTCAAACTCTTCAATGAAATCGAAAGAGAAAGTTGCTACCAAACACATTCTATGATGCCAGTATAACCCTCATCCCAAAACCAGGCAGGGACTCATCACAGAAAGAGAACGATAGACCAATGAAAATTGATTCAAAAATTCTCAACAAAATTCTGGCCATTTGACTTCAACAGGTCATGAAAAAAAAAAACATACACCATGATCAAACTGGATTCATCCCAGAGATGCAAAGTTGGTTCAATATACAAGTCAATTAATATAATCCACCACATCAACTGGAGCAAGCTAAAGAATCACATGGTTATATCCCTAGATATAGAAAAGGTGTTCAATAAAATCCAGCACTGATTTATGATAAAACCCCAGGAAAAACTGGGATTCCAGGGAACATTCTTGAATATAATAAAGGCAGTCTATGACAAACCAACAGCAAGCATAATTCTAAGTGGTGGAAAGCTAAAGCCATTCCCTATAAAATCAGGAGCAAGCCACGGATACCTGCTCTCTCCTCATCTTCAACATAGTACTAGAATTCGTAGCCAGAGAAATTAGCCAAGAAGAAAGCATAAAGGGGATCCAAATAGGAAAAGATGAAGTTAAACTTTCGCTCTTCGCAGATGACATGAACCTATACCTAAAGAACCCTATAGACTCTACTCCCAAGCTACGAGAGCTGATCCAGAACTTTAGCAAAGTTTCAGGATATAAAATAAACCCTCAAAAATCAATGGCTTTTGTATATGCCAATGACCCGAAGACCGAGACTGAAATCAGGAAAGCAATTCCTTTTGCCATAGCCTCAAAAAACATAAAGGACCAGGAATAACCTTAACCCAAGAAATGAAAGGTGTCTATGATTATAACTTTAAAGACATGATAAACAAAATTAAGGCAGAACTAAGGAAATGGAGAAACCTCCCATGCTCCTGGATTAGGGGGATTAATATAATCAAAATGGCAATATTGCCAAAAGCTATCAACAAATTCAATGCAATACCCATTAATATCCCAATACCATTTTTTAGTGAAATAGAGGAAGCAATCCAGAAATTCATATGGAACAATAAAAGTCCCCTAATAGCAAAAACAATCCTAAGCAGAAAGAACAGTGCTGGAGGAATTACAATACCCAACTTCAAGCTGTATAACAAAACTAAAGTAATAAAAACAGCTTAGTATTGGCACAGGAGCAGGCCTAAAGACCAATGGAAAAGAACTGAAGACCCAGAAATTAACCCACAGAACTATGCCTACTTAGTCTTTGATAGAGGAGCTAAAATAATAGGATGGAAAAAAGATAGCCTCTTTAACAAATGGTGCTGGCAAAACTGGTTCAACACCTGCAACAAACTAAAACTAGATCCTTATATATCACCCTGCACCACAATCAATACCTAATGGATCAAAGACTTCAAAATGAAAACAGATACCCTGAAAACAGTACAAGACGGAGTAGGAGAAACACTTGGGCTCCTTGGCACAGGAGGAAACTTCCTTAATAAAGGCCCAGAATTGCAACAAATCAAAGCCAGGTTGGACAAATGGGAGTACATCAAAGTGCAGAGCTTCTGCAGGGCAAAGGATGTAGCTTGCAAGATAAACAGAAAGCCCACAGATTGGCAAAAGTTCTTTACTGACCATACAATGAACAAAGGCCTCATAACTAAAATATATGTAGAAACAAAAAAGACTAAATTCTTCCAAAACAAAGCCAAAAAAGAACCAACAGCTCCCTCAGCAAGTGGGCTAAGGACTTAAAAAGAGATTTCTCTGATGTGGAAATGAGAATGGCCAAGAGACACATGAACAAGTGCTCTACATCACTGGCCATAAAAGAAATGCAAATCAAAAAAAACATTGAGATTCTATCTCACCCCAGTAAGAATGTCCTATATCAAGAAAACTAACAATAACAAATGTTGGAGGAGATGTGGCCAAAAGGGAACCCTACTTCATTGTTGGTGGGAATGTAAACTGGTTCAGCCACTCTGTAAAGCTGTATGGAGAGTCCTCAGAAGGCTAAACATAGAGCTCCCTATCATCCAGCAGCCCCACTTTTTGGCATCTACTCAAAAACCTATAAACAAGAACATACTAAAGCCACCAGCACAACAATGTTCATTGCAACACAGTTTGTCATTGCTAAAATATGGAACCAACCCGCCCTTCAGTAGACAAATGGATCAGAAAAATGTGGTACAAATACACAATGGAATTTTATGCCTCTATCAGAAAGAATGATGTTGCCCATTCATAAGGAAATGGAAGAACTTGGAAAAATTTATATTAAGTGAAGTGAGCCAGACCCAAAGTATCATGGATTCTTTGGTCTCCCTCATTGGGAATAATTAGCACTGGTTTAGGCTAGTCACAGTAGAGGATCACAAGATCCCAATAGCTATGCCCTTATGAACACATAAGATGATGCTAAGTGAAATGAACTCCATGTTATGGAAATGAGTGCTATATCACTGTTG
Source organism: Perognathus longimembris pacificus (assembly GCF_023159225.1). NCBI lineage: Eukaryota > Metazoa > Chordata > Mammalia > Rodentia > Heteromyidae > Perognathus > Perognathus longimembris. Next base: position 42,163,720 of record NC_063169.1, read on the forward strand.
TAATTACTTTCAACATGCCGTGTGAAACCATAGCTTCTATTGTTGATAATCCTCTTGTATCCCCTTCCTGTGGTTGTCCCTCCGTTATCACTGTATCTCATCTGAGTACCCTGGAAACTGTATATACTGGTATGAGAACTAAGGAAGTGGAAGGGCATATCAAAATCGAGAGACAAAGGATAAAAAGATAAATGACTCCAAAATCAATTCTTGCAAACAACTTATGGGGGGAGAGCAAAAGCCAGTGGGGGGAGAGGGGAATGAGGGAGGAGGTAACAAATAGTACAAGAAATGTACCCATGGCCTAACATATGAAATTGGAACCACTCTGTACATCACTTTGACAATAAATAAGTAATTATTTTTTTTAATTTGAGCAACATTGTAAGTATATAAATCCAAAAAAGTTTCATTTATAAATTTAATTCAATTCCAATAAAGTATCACCAATTAGCTTTTTCCTAGAACTACACAAATAAATTATCTAGACTAATAATAAGACATTAGAGTCACAATAACCAAAAAACAGAGTTAATATTACCTTAAACACACACACACACACACACACACACACACACACACACACACACCACTTAAGAAAGAATAAATGTTGTGTGCTTCACTTACATTACATTCCAAAACAGCCAAAGAATGATTACTATTAATTGGGAATAGGCAGATGTGAGCCTGCTGGGGTAATAAAAATGTTTGAAATATTGTTAGCAATGGTAGTGACATGACTATATATATATATATATGTATATATATGCATATATAGTTTTTAAGAAACTCACAATTTATAGTACAAAGGTACACATTTTAATGAATAAACTTTCTAACTTTTCTTCTAAACTTTCTAAGTTTTAATTTCTTCCAAAATTAAATAAATTCACTGCCATTCTCTTATACCTCCTAGTGTGTTTATATTTCTTCTTGTCATTACCTTGTATCTGTGTAGTTTACTTTTTACAGTTAGTGAACTAACACTGATAAACTATCATTAATAAATATCTATAATCATTAAATTTCATCTTACTTTGGTATTCACTATGTAGTATAGTTCTGTGAGCTTGGCAAATATGTCATGTATCATGATAAACATGTCATATATCCTCCATTACAATGACAAGCAGACAGTCAGAGCTATATTCCACATGCTGTGAATTTTATACATGATACTATCTCAATGATTTCAAGATATTTCTTCCCAGCTGACACTTCTTTTTGCTAATAGAAGAAAATATTCATTTAACTTCTCATAGTTAAACTGTTAGGAATTTTCATCTACAGCAACTTAGGCATGAAAAATCTTCACAAAAATACTTTTCAGTAAGAAGTTAATGGAAGTATTGACTTCTCTTTTGATCCAGCTCAATACTGTGTTGTTGTTTTTTTACTAAAGGAAAAAAAAGAACACTTCTGCCTGTGCACTGGTGGCTCACGCTTATAATAACCATAGCTCCTCAGGAGGCTGAGATCTGAGGATGGCAAGTCAAAGCTAGCCTGGGCAGGAAAGTCTATGAGACTCTCATCTCCAATTAACCACCACAAAGATAGAAGCAGAGCTGTGGCTCAAGTAGCAGAGCACTAGCCTTTAGCATAAAAGCTCAGAGAAGTAGCTCAGGTGTAGAGTTCTAGCCTGTAGGGCCAGCAAGGAAAAAAACAATCCAGTTCTAAATCAATGTAGTTTATCTAAAGTTTACTCTATCTTTGAGGCATTGAAAAGTCTAAATTAATCAGCTTGGTCTCATTCTTTGATTGAAAAGAGGTCCAAGATGAATATAAGTATTTGCTTTGTGATCCAAAGGCTAAGGCTCACTCCACATTGTATTTGTGCTGACTCTCCCATCATGAGACTCCAGATGTAGCCTGGAAGAAGGAAATAAAACAAGTTATTAAAATGATTAAGGGATTTAAAACAGATCTTTAGCAAGAAAGAATATAAAGATAACATTAAAGATGTTTAGAATCATTAGCTATCAGAGAAATGAAAGTTAAAATCAGACTAGAGACTTAGGGCACACTATTAGGATGGTGAAAACAAAGAGCATGAAAAGGAAGCAGAAGTAGCTTCTATTGTTGAGGATCCCTTTGTATCCCCTTTCTGTGGTTGTACCTTCACTATCTCTGTATCTTATCTGAGTACATTAGAAACTGTTTATACAGGTATTAGAACTAGGAAATTGAAAGGGAATACCAAAATCGAGAGACACAGGGTAAAAAAGACAAATGATTACAAAAGCAATACTTGCAAAACTGTTTAGTGTAATTCTACTGAACAACTCATGGGGGAAAGGGAAAGGGGGAGGGGGGAATGAGGAAGGAGGTAACAAACAGTACAAGAAATGTATCCAATGCCTAACCTATGAAACTGTAACTGCTCTGTATATCAGTTTGACAATAAAATTTTTAAAAAGAAAAGGAAGCAGAGAAAATGCACCTCCCTTTGTGTAGAAAGGCAGGAAGATGCCCCCACTGATAAGGTGCAGATCTAACAGACAACTCAGAAAGGTCATTACTAGGTACAAAAAATTGCCATCAGCTTTGTTCACTACTGATAAAACTTTGAATAAACATTCTCAGGCCCTTCGATAAATAAATGTTCAAGCCATGGTGTAGTTAGTTATACAATGAAGTGCTGATCAGCAATGGAAGGACCAGCTACTGAAACAAGCATATAAAGGGATCTCAGAGTGCTCCTATTTCGAAAGATTTCATACTTAACAATTTCATTTTATAATTACTTAATTCTGTGGTTGTCAGGGATTTAGGAGCAGCTGCACGTCAATAGGAATGAATGAATGAATGAACAAATGCATCTGGAGCTGGGATAACAAATCACTGATAGAGCTTTTGCCTGGCATGCATAAAGCCCTTCATTGATCTCTAGAACTGGAAAAGTAAGACACATGGGAAGTTTTTTGGAAAGTTAAAGCTCTTCTTACTCTGATTGTAATGGTGATTGCACAAACCTATACATGTGTTAAAAACCACAAAATCAAACATGGGTCATATTAACTGAAAGAAACTTAATTTTTTTTTTACTGAAGAATTGCAAGATGAACAACAGATAATATTAAGGTGGTAATAGTAAAAAGGAGAAAGCATTTGAGTGATTGGGGTGTGGTTTTTATGTTTGCTACACCAATTATATATTTGTAATCTCTACTTCTTTGGCAGTTAACTAAGGCTATGTAGATTTATAAATACTCAATGTAATCTTTTCTGGTCCCAGTTGGCACATGATATCTGACTGATGGCTGTCACTTCACAGAGTGTACATCACTTAAGCTCTCTCAGACAAGGGAGAAATTCCTGTTTGGAGATTTTTGCTCGATTCTATGGCTTTTGAATTACAAGGGACAAACTACCCACATGTCTTTTTCTATAAATCTGGTAATAAATTTCTGTCCCCTCTGAATTGTGCAAGGCACAAGAACATAAATACAATGCATTGTGACACCAGGTATAGGAGGGGGATGGGAAGGAGGAGGGAGAATTCCTCATTCCCCATTTCCCTATTGGATATAGCTGGGAGCATTTACTGGTGTCCTGGCTAAGTTCCAGCTCAGGTAATTACTTTCTCTCAAAATATCTCACCGTAGATTTAATTGAACAATTTTTCTTTCACTTCCTTCCTTGGCCTTTCTCAACAGCTTCAGAAACACATCTACTTTGAGGTAAAATTCAAGAGCCTTTGGAGGTAGCCATTTTATAGAAACAGCAGCACACTTCTTAAAAAGACATTTGATTCTCTTTCTGAAAGAAAAAGCTGAGGACATTTATAAGCTCCTCTACCTCTCTAGAAAGATGTATGATTGAAGAGACTATATAAGAATATGTGATATCCTTGAGTTTTACTGGTATACAAAACAGCAAGGCAGAATATTGTTGAAATATTGATTTTTTTGCAATACCTAAGGAAATATATCTCCATATCTCCAAAATATCTCCATTTCTGATGCTGAGTCAATGAGAAACTATTAAGACACACCAGCCAGCATAAATTTTCAGGCATTTTTTTCAGGAAGTTATTATTTTGCTGGGTATCAGAAGGATACTGCAAAAAAGCTAAATGTCAAGCCTACATAACCATAGTTGCTTTTATACCAAAAGGAAAAAAGAAAAAATGAAATTATTTTGTTAGGATTTGCCTGTTACCAGTGGCTCATACCAGTAACACAGGAAGCTAAGACCTGGAGAATTGTAGTTCAAAATCAGCTTGTACAGAAAAGTCTGTAAAACTTCATCTCCAAGTAACCAGCACAATGCCAGACTGGAGGCATGGCTCAAGTAGAGTTCCAGGTGTTAGCAAGAAAGCCAAGTATAAGGCAGTGAATTGAAATCCCAGTACTACCCACTCATACCCTAGCCAAAAAAAGATAGGTCTTTCTGAAAATTAATTAGGCTAGTGGTTCTCAGTTGCCTTACATATGATACAGTAACCCCTCTGTATATCACTTTGACAATAAATAAGTAATTTTTTAAAAGAAGCCCTTAGTAGCTAGAAATTCTACAAAAGGCATGCTATCTCATCACTAGGATGTATATGTGTATTATATTAACTTTCTTCTGAAATTTCAACAATGTCAAATGTAGTTGTAAGCTTCTGATGTTAATCAGTGAGTAGAATTACCTAGGACATTAAAAAATATGGATTAGAGAGATTAGCAAACATTAGTACTGGAAGTAAATGTAAAATTGCTGGCCCTGCCAATACTTCCTGGATTTACACATTTTCTATTAGCTGTACTATGAATTATTTGATAGGATAAAGTAGACTTTAATTGTGACTTTCAGTGTTTTTACTTACTTAGAAAATCCTCAGTCCGCTAGAGACCCAGGTTGCTTCTGGTCTTGAATTGGCATGCTTCTAAAAACAATTCTTACAGTAAAATGACTCAATGCATGAATAAGTAGACATAGCAAACCAAATGACCTTCGTTTAAATCTAATCTCTTTCTCCTCATAGGTGAGTATCTTTACTAGTATTACCAAACATCTTTCAATTCAGTTTTTTCATTTGTGAAAAAGTAATACAAATTATAGCTTCTTTTTAAAAATTATATTTATATTCTCTTTGTGTGATTGTACAAGGGAGTTACCATTTCAAAAACAAGGAATTTAACCTATTTCAACATTTTTATCATTCTCCCCCACCCCTCTAATTGCAACTTCTTACAGAGTCACTGGGTGGAAATTTACTACTATCACTTAGCTTCCTTAGAATCTACAATAAAAGGAATATAAGATGACCTAATGTATTGCTTTTACATCTTTCATGTTTCCTTATAACAAAATTCATTGTCACTTTAGGATTTGTACTGCTTATTGATAACTTGAAGTGTTACTTATTAATTAGTATAAATATTTATCACTTCTATGTTAAGACTAGCTTAAAGTTTTGTGAAACTTTATTCATGTGTGTTTTCATAACATGAGCCAACGCTCCTGGATACAAAGTGATTGTAACTTCCTAAGTGTTAAAATAGGTATGTTATATTCTTCCCATGGAAGAAGCAAGGAAGACATTACATATTGGAAAGCATGTAATTTACCAGTTATACAGGGAAGAAATGACATGACGGAAAACAGGAATGAATAGAAATAAATATCTATAAAATGTGTTTAATATGTCAAAAAAGAAGAAAGGAAATGTATATAATTCTGTGAACTGAGGATAACAGAAATAGCTATAATATTATAATCTTCTTTCCTTGAGAGACAAACAACAGAAGATCAAGCCTAGAAATGCATACAATCCCTGACTTGGTGTGGAATGGGATCAACAAGAAGTTCCTCATTAAATTAGTCCCTTGTTACCTATCAGGAAGCCTGAATCGGTATTCTAGAATCTTATAGTTGTGTTCTTTATTAAGATGTGATGTCCGTAGGAGGGAATACGGCCTAAATTATTGCCATCAACCTAAGACTAGTTTAGAGCAAGGTACTCTGAGCATGACAACTAGACTAGGTGTATAAGAAAGAGAATATCTGGCATGACACATGCTATATGTTTAGAAACGGAACTAAGAATGATTATATCTAAGATGAAAGTAAAACAAACCAAAGAGGTAGCATTAATTCTTCTCTTTCATTTAAGAAAATGAGCTACAAGCTCTTGCTGTACCTTCATCTTCCAGCACACAATGTCATAGCATTTATCCTCAAGGATAAAAGAAAAAATTCTCAGAGACTCAAGTCAGGTAAGGTTATAAGCGCTGTCATGGTTGCAAGCTCTTTGGTTTATGGCAATGTTAGAAATCTGGGCCTCTTCCTGAAGTATTGTAGATGCAGAATGCTAGAAAAGGATATTCCAAATCACAGGACATAAGCCATTATGTCGAGGGAAGCATATTCCTAGTCAAAAATAATGGCAATAAATCAGAAACAGTGAATGTGACAATATGGTTTTATTTTGTTAAATAAATGCTTGCTACACTTTTTATGATACTCTGTTGGAAACTCAAACCACAACAGTTATATACAACTGTAGTGACTGCCCTAGAGATTTAATCTCTGTTGTCACTAGGAACAACTAGTGAAATATATATATATACATATATATATATATATATATAATCTGTGCTATGTGTGCACATCTGTGTGTATTTGTTCATTTCTAAATTCTCTAAAAGGAATATAACAAAATATAGCCAGGAAATTCAGAGCTTCAATCATACACAAATGACCATATTTCCTTCAAAGAACTTTCTGATTAAAATTGAGTCAATATCCAAATCTTTCCCCTAATGTTTCTTTCAACTCAATTCAGTCACATGAAGGACTACTGGTAAATACTTGTAAAAGATTTTTAACTTGAATGATCATGTGTATAGACTGTCATTTCTGTTGATATTGTCTTTGTACTAGTTTAGAAGCTTGAGTGCTAGGGCTTAAAGATGTACTATTTTGAGTACTGACAAGTGTCAATAACATCTATTACAGTTTCATTCCTTCTGATACACGAGTAAATATATATATATATATATATATATATATATATATATATATATATATAACATTTTCTTGACCAATGCCTGCATTAAGGGGCAACTGGGCTGATTTCATATCTTGATACAGTGAGTAGTACTGTAGTGATTGTGCTGGTGGCTTTACTGTAAGCTTGTTTGTGTTTTATTGGTTAAATATCCATGAGTGAGATTGCTGGATTAGAGAGTTGCATTCTTAAGGAATGGAAAGACCTGGAGAAAATTTGTATTAAGTGAAGTAAACCAGACCCAGAGAAACAAAGGTTACATGGCTTCCTTCATTCCTGGTATATAGAATACACCTAAAAATCTATAAGGAAACATATTGGGTGGTATGCAATTGGTCACAAATGAATTAACTGAAATATAATAGTCTCTATGGAGAGCTCAAAGAGTATAATCTTTCAAAAAGACTAAGTTAAAGCCCAACGAAATCAACACCAGGAAATGAGTATAACCTGGAGGTTATGGGGACAAAGGGATAGATAAATGAAAAGTCAAAGGGGAAAGAATGCAGTCAAGAATTCATTGTCTATAGCACAAAAATAAGATACAAATACTTAAAAACAATAGAATATAAAAATGAAGTCTATTACAAGGAAATATACAGTTTGTGGAAAGAGTTACTAAGTCATAGCTTTCAATAGCTTCAATAAATGGCACTAGTGTTTTGAATTCTATTAGCCAAAAGAAAACACAGAATGTTTGCTTTTGGAAAATCACTTGTTCCACAGAAAATTAGTAAAACCCAACTGCTACTACTTGTGAAGCTGAGAAGAGAATATTGGAGGACAGCTACATAATTATTAGTTTTAAGTAAGAGGTTTGAGATAAATGAAAACAATTTAACTTTGAATGATATTGTGTTTATTGTTTCTATTATTTTAAAACATGTTCTGTAGAAAAACCAAGCAAAATAAATGACTTTCAAACCTGATTCATTGGTCCCACTAGGACACAACTGTCCATCAATTAAGTTTTTGTTAGTTCAGAAAGAAAACCGAAGTAAAAGAATCAAGGAAAAAAAATCAAAATCATTTCTATAGTAATCTTTAAGACACAAAACTCAGCCAATAGAAAAAAATCATTTGTAGGATACTACCTAAATACAGCAAAGATTTTTTTATTAATTTATTTGCTGTCAAAGTGATATACAGAGGGGTTACATTTTCAACTTATTACCTCCTCCCTCATTTTTCTTCCTCATCTCTCCCTATTTCCTTCCCCCATGCATTATAAAGTTGGATTACTGAATATAGTTTTGTAAATGTTGCTGTTGCATTGGTTAGCTTTTTACTCTTTGTCTCTCTATTTTGATGTTACCCTTCCCTTCCTTAGTTCTAATAAACATGTATACAATACCCAGGGTGCTGAAATCAGTAACAGTGACATCAGTGGTAAAACCATGGTGAAGAAAGAAAAAAAAAATGGCATAGGTTCACATGGTATATTGAAAATAACAATGACAGTGGTAAACTACTTATTTCCATAACTTGGAGTTCGTTTTGCTTAGCATCATCTTATGTGTTCATATGTACATAGCTATTGAGCTATTGTGATCTTCTTCTAGGACTATCCTAGATGTGTACTAATTATTACCAAAGATAGAAACCATAGAGTCTATGTTTCTTTGGGTCTGTGGAGCAAAGATTTTTATACCTAGTTTGTATCTTTTTTAAATAAAGCTATCTAAGAATCAAAACAATAGAAAAAATGATAATGTTACACTATGAATATATAAAAAGCTAGTAATGACTCATTACTAGATGACTCATATGAACAGCTTTTGAAATATGTTTATGATTTTCTGATTCAAAAGCAATCAGATTAATTTATCTCACAGAAATATCAATAGCTTTTCATATTTGAACAAAAAAACTAGAATAGGGGCTGGGGATATAGCCTAGTGGCAAGAGTGCCTGCCTCGGATACACGAGGCCCTAGGTTCGATTCCCCAGCACCACATATACAGAAAACGGCCAGAAGCGGCGCTGTGGCTCAAGTGGCAGAGTGCTAGCCTTGAGCGGGAAGAAGCCAGGGACAGTGCTCAGGCCCTGCGTCCAAGGCCCAGGACTGGCCAAAAAAAAACAAACAAAAAAAAAAAACTAGAATAAAAAGATGATGACATTTAAAATCAAATACACTTAAATTACAACCCAAGCATGACTTTGTTTGAGTCATTAATTCCTCTGTCCACTTGCAAGTTAGTTTGGGTATTAAATGAGGAAGAGCATATCATGTGCCTAAACTTGGAAACATGCAAAGCATCATTTGTAGAAGAGCACATGATACTGGTATCATTTTGTTTATCTATCAAAGATGATCACTTCTTATTAATATTCATCAGTAGACATGTGAGGTACATTCCACATTGGAGATGGGATTCAAGACCATGAATATGGGATACAGTCTAATATTCAAGAGAAACTGATTCATCAACTACTCATTGATAACACTTTTTATTAGCTAAATTAACTAGATATATGTTTATACACATATATATGCTAATACTAAAAAGATTTTTTTAAAGATATCTACAGGTTAATGTATCTAATGAATAATGTTTGACAGAGAGGGTTTATTTTGTCATATTCTTGTATACAACGTGTCCAGGTCAAACTCTCCCCTCTATCACTTTCCCATATATCTCACTTTCAAAGCAATTTCACCAGTTGCCACCGATCTATTTTCATGCAAATAAGCTACTTCAATCCTATGAATATTACATATTAAATAGACTAATTTATGTAGGAACTATAATTAAGGGGCTTAATTAGTAACAGAGGATGAAGAAAATTAATTGGCCAACTTTGATTATTCTGCTGTCACTTTTGTATTAGCTAGAATTTCATAAAAATACATACTGATTTTTATGAAACTATAAAATGTAAAGAATATTTTAATTTTTCACTATAATATAAACAATAAATTGGAGCTTTATTCTGTGCCTTTCTGGGATTTTTTGCAAAACGACCTCTGCTAAGTAGAACTGGCTTCAATGTACAACTAATATATTTTTTTCCAGTTCTCAGTAAATCACTTACTTGCCTTTCCTGCCTTTAAAAGTTATCATGAATCACACTTTTTAAGAAGACTCAGAAGGAAAAGGAGTCTCACACTTGCATGAACTCTCCATTACATGGGTTATTAACATGAATCACTCAGGGAATCTCTAAGAGGTCACATAGGGACAGCCAGCACCTGGTACCTTGCACAGTACTGAGGTATGGACTTAGTAAAAGAATAAAATCCAGAGCTCATCAAAGATTGTGCCTTGTAAATCCTAAATACATGCAGAATAACCTTTTTATACTAAAGTAAAGCTGAAATATGCAAAGTAAGCCTTGCTCACCTAATTTATGTCAGATTACCTTCACCATAACTACTTTTCTGCTTAATAAGGTCCAAAACAAAAATAAGATAAGCAAGGTAAGGTAAGCAAGATTTCAGGGTCTTCTTTTTTGTGGTAACATGCTATTGTATAAATACAAAAAAGATCTTTCATCACAGTACTATACAAAGATTATTTTAAAACTTTATTAATCCATTTGTCAGCTTTGCAACATATGATTTGAGAGATATCAAAGTTAAAATTTAATTTAAAAATTACAACTTGCAATGATTGTATTACAATTTTGATAGGTTCCCATTCTTTAATGTATGTTGTTATAATTCCTACTTTTAGTCTAATATTGTGTACCAATAATAATTAGATAGCTCAATAAAACAGATTTTGGAGTTAATCACTAAATACAACTTAAAATTAATTTTTTATAATATGCTTTCTTCTTGAAAGTACTTGGGATAGTCTCGTTATTAAAGCACTACAAACAAGACAAAAGTAATAGAAAAGGAGATGCTGAATCATTTGTTAGTGCCCACTTGAATCTTTTTTCTAAACTTATGGCAATGTGCAGGTAAGCCATAGAAACTATTTTAGATAGGAGACATATTTTCTTATCTATTTTATCATATAAATTTGAGGATCTTCAATATTTTAATTGCAAAGTAAATAGATCTTTACATAATGTTAATTAAAATATCAAACATTTGCATTATTAATGAAATCACCCTCAATTTCATTTTTTGGGAAAGAAGTAAAAAATGTAATCTCTTCATCTGAGAATCCTAAATGAAGGTTTTGTAATATTTAAACCTTTATTTCTTCCCCAGACACAAAAGAGATAATGTTGATTCTGACCCAAACCAATCAATACCCATATGCCATATACCCCATTCCTTCATTCTTTCTCCAAGATCATGAATGCTCATTTTTCTTTTCTCTTCTGCATCAGTGTATCTCTCTCTGTCTGTCTGTCTGTCTCTCTCTCACTCTCTCTTTTGGCAGTCCTAGGGCTTGAAGTCAAGGCCTGAGCACTGTCCCTAGCTTCTTTTCTTTTTTGCCCAAGGCTAGTACTCAACCACTTAAGCCACAGCACCACTTCTAGCTTTTTCTATATATATGGTGCTGAAGAATTGAACCCAGGGCTTTATGTATATGAGGCAAGCATACCACTAGGTCCTATAACCAGCCCCTCAGCCTCTTTTGTGATTTACTAGTTCTAGTGGTTTGAACTATATACACGCAGTACTTCCTAGTTTCTCTAATTCTTTTTAAAATGTTTCTTTACTTTGCAGATCTCCATTTATGTTTAGATTACAAGTTTCAACCAGTTGGTAACTTTGGAGCAATAAGCATGGATATAGAAGATGAGCTTACTATGTAGGTATCTTGAGTTGATTGAACTATTAGACTGGCCATGTTTCAATATCAACTCTCTCATCCTAGTTAATAGTTGAGCTGTAGGGAACTATGTGTGTTTCGTCAAAAATGAAAAAAATGAGTTTAATTAAAATGTAATTTCATTGTGAAAAATAAGTTAGAATTCCAATCAACAACTATGTACTAATCTCCTAAAATTGCCACACACATGGCCACATTTTGGGTGACATGCCAAGAGAGCATTTTTTTCATGGTCAAGGAGACCTAGAAAGTCCATTATGCACTGGCCATAAAAGAAATGCAAATCAAAACAACATTCAGATTCCATCTCACCCCAGTAAGAATGTCCTATATCAAGAAAACTAACAATAACAAATGTTGGAGGGGATGTGGCCAAAAGGGAATCCTACTTCATTGTTGGTGGGCATGTAAACTGGTTCAGCCACTCTGGAAACAGTATGGATATTCCTCAGAAGGCTAAATATAGAGCTCCACTATGACGCAGCAGCCCCACTTTTGGGCATCTACCCAAAAGACCACAAACAAGAACACACTAAAGCCACCAGCACAACAATGTTCATCGCAGCACAATTTGTCATTGCTAAAATATGGAACCAACCCAGATGCCCCTCAGTAGATGAATGGAAGGACTTGGAAAAAATTATACTAAGTGAAGTGAGCCAGACTCAAAGAAACATGGACTCTATGGTCTCCCTAATAGGGACTAATTAGTACAGGTTTAGGCTAGTCACAACAGAGGATCACAAGAGCCCAATAGCTATACCCTTATGAACACATAAGATGATGCTAAGTGAAATGAACTCATGTTATGGAAATGACTGTTATATCACTGTTGTAATTACTTTCAACATGCCATGTGAAACCATAGCTTCTATTACTGATGATCCTCTTGTATCCCCTTCCTGTAGTTATACCTGCACTATCTCTGTATCTTATCTGAGTACATTGGAAACCGTGTATACTGGTATTAGAACAAGGAAACTGAAAGGGAATACCAAAATCGAGAGACACAGGGTAAAAAGACAAATGACTACAAAGCAATACTTGCAAAACTGTGTGGTGTAAATCAACTGAACAACTCATGGGGGGAAAGGGAAAGAGGGAGGGTGGAGGGAGGAATGAGGGAGGATATAACAAACAGTACAAGAAATGTATTCAATGCCTAACATATGAAACTGTAACCTCTCTGTACATCAGTTTGACAATAAAAATTTTAAAAAAAGAAAGTCCATTATGAAGGTCAAGTGAGACATCTTTTATTATATTCCACCAATGATTAAAATCAAACGCACTTTAGTTTCCTCCTATCCTTAAAATTCTTCTACAGGGTTTTTTTTTTTTTTTTTTTAATTATTTGCCTGAACTTTCTTCTCTCACCAGCTTTCCTCCTGTTCCCCAAACAGGCCAAGTCTGTTCTGTCTAAGGTTCTGGTGAATGATGATCCCTTTACCAGAGCCCATGAACTCCAACAACACGCACATAAGCATACAGTCATGTTTAGTGCACATTCACCCTTAAGTTCTTGGTTTAATACACCATCTTCAGTGAGACCTTCTCTAATTCTGTTACATAGTCCAAGGTTTATATTACTCTCAGTTTATACATCTTTAGAGATAACTAACAATTTGTGATGTGATTACTGTTTATACAGCCTAAGGAAAGAGATTATTTCTATTATATTTATTAAGATCATTCATTCTGTGCATTTCCCAATACTTCATACCTCATAGCAACATTGAATTTAAATGCATTTAAATTATATGTATATAATATATGTCTATTGATAATATATTAATGTATTAATATAATATATTAATATGTATCTACCCTTACTAAGCAAAAACCTTTTTAAGAATTGTGTTCTGTTTGGGCTATAAAAAGGGACCTTTGAGCCTTTGAAGTCATTCCATTAATTGTTTCAAATATGTAATTTCTATAGTTTTAATGGGAAGTGATTTTTCTTTTTATGTATCACTGATCATCTGTTAGTTCTGATGGTCTACAATGATATTCTGAGGCAGAATCTGCAGTTGAGTTCAGGAGCAGCAGAAAAGAGTTGTGTCAGATAAATTTTGCTGATAGAGACAAAGCAATTGGTAGAGCAGGTTTTCATCTTCTGCTTAGTAAAATTACATAATCCAGAATGCTAATTAGATATGTGTTTGAGTAATTCTCATATTTGAACTACTTTTGAGATTGAAAGCTAAGATCAACTTATTATTGTACTTGGTTGGAAGAAATACCATCATGAAAATTGCTTTTCAGGATATATTAAAAGCTTTCATAGCCTGATTCTACCCAAAAGAAAAAAATGTCTCTTTGGATAACTTAGTGAATGCACCCTAAGATAATATCACATTATTTAATCAAGACTCAGAAAAATATATGTCATCATCTCTAACTGAGAAGCATCTTTTTTTTTTTTTTTTTTTTTTCCAGTCCTGGGCCTAGGACTCAGGGCGTGAGCACTGTCCCTGGCTTCTCTTTGTTCAAGGCTAGCACTCTGCCACTCTGCCACTTGAGCCACAGCGCCACTCTGGCCGTTTTCTATATATGTGGTGCTGGGGAATCTAACCTAGGGCTTCATGTTTATGAGTCAAGCACTCTTGCCACTAGGCCATATTCCCAGGCCCTGAGAAGCATCTTTATCTTGCTACTTTTCTTTGCCAAACTGGAAAGTGAAATTTTTACAGCCTTATACATTTACCCGATACTGTATAGGAAATGATAAATGGCTTTGAAGCCATGCCTTTATGTGAAAATAAATATTTTTATTATTGAATTTAATTTTAGTGTGCCAGGGTGGTGAGTGACAAGACATCAAAAGGTGATAATTTAGGTACCACTAGAATAAAATAGTCACTTCTGTTTGTAGCAGTAATGTATGCTAGAAAAGAAATGGCCTTACCTTAGATGTGGTTCCAAGAAAGAATTTAACAGTTTAATTTACAATTACTATTAGTTAACTCTTGGGAAATAGAATTCAGTAATTTAGGTTTCATTATGTGACCATCTTTGGCATTTCATTTACATTCTGAGTTCAACCAGTTGGCAAAATAATACAAATCACAAATATTTGGAAAATAGTTTCAGTATTAAATCTCTGAATGGCCCTAGGACAGGATCAAGTGTTTCAGTCTGTTGTGTGTTATTTGAAAGTAATATTTATCGTCTCTTTTCATTCTAATTAAATATTACTTCTAAAACTTTACCTTTATTAAATTACATGTTATTTTTACTCCGTATTATTATCTTTTAGTAGCTGTATAAAGGAATTGCCATTTATCAAAGCAGTTTATCAATAAAATATATCTTGATCAATGATACCTTTCAACATTCTCACCCTTCTGTCTACTACTCACTTCTTCCTTCATTCTTCTTAATTTCGTAGAATATACACTGGCTCTTGACTGCCTTATCTTCTTGGTGAACACATCATCCTATTTCTCAAAGTAAATTTCTTTGGAGCATAGTGGTATGATTCATGATACAAATAAGATCAACAAAGTCATCAAACAGAAACACTACAGTCAAACTTATTCTCCTTCTCTAGATGTTTCCGTAATCTTTTCTTCAATTCAGATTCAGGCTATCCATTTTCTGCCCATACTTTTTGTTCCAGATCCCTGTAGTTCCACACATATAACAGCTTTTTAATATTCTTTTCTGTAGTTTATGACTTCTCTTACACTTGGGCTCCCCATTGTACTCTTCATTTAGATCAGACTTCGTTTCTCCAATACAATCCCTTGTGAACATTCTGCAGGCTTCAATTCCATCCTATAGCTCGGCTCTGGCTCAATTCTACTCCGTGCATGCTTGCACCGTAGCCAAAATGACTGGTAAAAACACTACACAAACAATGCTGACTGCTCATCCTTTAAGTTTAGGACCACAAATAACCTGAGTAGGGCCTGAGAGCAGTAATGAATCTGCTGTTAACTTCCTGTTCTCTCAGGTTTCCAACACCTCTTCCTTCAGCTACACCTCAGGTAAAGGCTGCTTTCAATGCCACTGAAGGACACAGCGGCCAGGAAAGTGCTAACCGCGCTCCACTCCCATGTCTTTCCCTGTCTGTGGTCACTTACCCTTTTTATTCTTAATAGCTGGACCATGTATGCTCCATGTCTGTAAGGAACATATACTCCTTGTCTCCAAAGGAATGACACATCATTCTGACAATTTTCTCAACTAATATAATTGTAGTCTGTCAATTTTATTTTTCTTATCCATAAACAGACATTACTTCTTTACCATCTTAAGAACACTAATCAAACTAAAGTGGCTCTAAATTCTGTTTTGCTACTGTTTCCTCTCTGTTCACTTTTATAACAACACTTATGGAAATGTCTATCAATACTTGTCCCTTGCCGGCTGCCAGGGCTCACACCAAAAACCTCTGTGCTCTGAATTTAATGCTCAATTCATAGGTCATTTTAGATTTACCACCACTTAGCTCGGCTCATATCAGTTATCCCTTGCTAATCTCTCCTCCACTCACTGACAAATAAGCATTTAGATCTCATAATCTTGAACCTTTTGCCTCTCACTCCCTGATCTAAGTATATCTTATATTTTAACATACCATTTATAAATGATTTATTCCCAAGTTTATGGTCCCATCAAATACTTATATCATAAATGCCCAATCTACACTTTCAACTACTATTAACATATTTGCCACCCTATCTAACAGAGATTCTAATTTTAATAAGTGTCTCCAAATATAGTCCAATGGTTCTCCTATACATATCAATTTAATTCCCATGACATTCTTCTGATCATTGAGTTGAAAAGGGAAAAAATAACCAGAATATGTTTGGTGCCTCTTTGTCTGTCTTTCTTTGCCCCTTCCTTCCTTCCTTCCTTCCTTCCTTCCTTCCTTCCTTCCTTCCTTCCTTCCTTCCTTCCTTCCTTCCTTCCTTCTTTCTTCCTTCCTTCCTTCCTTCCTTCCTTCCTCTCTGTCTCTGTCTCTGTCTCTCTCTCTCTCTCTCTCTCTTTCTCTCTGCCAAGTGCTAGGGCTTGAACTCAAGGACTGGGCACTGTCCCTGAGCTTCTTTTGCTCAAGACTGCTTGAGCCACCAGGCCACTTCCAGCTTTGTCTGTTTATGTAGCATTGAGGATTCGAACCCAGGGCTTCACATACGCTAGACAAGCACTCAACCACTAAGCCACATTCCCAGCACCTGGTGCTTCTTTTGCTTTAACAGCCCAAATCAAATTTTCAAAAAAAAATAAAACAAAACTTTTAACCAGACCTACCTCTAAACATTCCCTTAATCTGTCCATTTATCACCACCTTCATATTGGTAAGGATTGAAGCTCAAGGCATAATAATCTCTGGCCTAAACCAGTACAAATTCCTCCTCTTTTCCTCAGTTCTTTGTTAGTGACTTTTTTCTCACTTCATTTCAGCCACTAACACTTCCTTGATGACTTGAACAGGACAGCATATTCCTATTCAGCAGATTTTCCCTCTTCTTTCTGTTCAGATTACTCTTGCCTACAAATCTACAGGCTTTTTGCCATTTATCTACTCCTATGTCTTCAAATAATGCTTTCTTGGTTTGTGCTTTCCTGTTTAATATTAAATTCATCTCACTCTGTGTTGCAGAGTGCATCTATATCATCTGTGTATTTCTTATATGAATGACTACATTATATACGCGTGTCAGAGGCAAGTCTTATTTTTCAAAGCAGAATACATAAATTGTTCAAGGTACCAGTCAATCATATTCCTTTGACATATTTTAGTTCTTTCAAACCACTTTTATATAGAGAGACAAACTCCATCTTGTAAGGAGTAATCAATGAAAGATGAATCTATGACCAGTAGAGATGTGGCTTATGCTTAGGAGAATATAATAATAGGCTTGAAATTATATAAAATCTAAATACTGTTTATTTTTCTAAGGTGTTTTTCAGTTACAGCACTTAATTTATATGATTAAACTTTAAGTTTAAAGTCACAAAAGTGACTTTATAGTTACACAAAGTTACAATAAACTTTAAAAAACAGTATCACAAATGATTTTCTTTTAAATTTCTTATACTATATCATCATTTTTAGCAAATTAAGAACTATGCCAAATTAAGAAATTCCATTTGATTTTTTCCAAGTCTTTCCATTTCCTTAAAAATGGGGCAGTGTCATTCTTTCTGATAAAGGCATAAAATTCCATTGTGTATATGTACCACATTTTCCTCATCCACTCATCTAGTGAGGGGCATCTGGGTTGGTTCCATATTTCAGTGATGACAAATTGTGCTGCAGTGAACATAATTGTGCCGGTGGCTTTGGTGTGGTCTTCCCTTTTAACCTTTTGGGTAAATGCCCAAAAGTGGGGCTGCTAGGTCATAGGGGAGGTCTATGTTTAGCCTTTTGAGGAACCACTACACTGCTTTCCAGAGTGGTGGAAAAAGTTTACAGTCCCACCAACAGTTTATTAGGGTTCCTTTTTGGCCACATCTCCTTCAGCATCTGTTATCAGTTTTCTTGACAATGGAAATTTTTACTGGGGTGAGGTAGAATCTGAGTGTTGTTTTGATTTGCATTTCGTTTAGGGCCAGTGATGTAGAACACTTCTTCATGTGTCTCTTGTCCATTCTCATTTCCTCTTCAGGGAAGTCTTTTTTTAGGTCTTCAGCCCACTTGTTGAAGGGGCCATTGGTTCTTTGAGGATTTGATTTGAAGGAATTTAATTTTTTGAGTTCTGCATATATTTTAGATATGAGGCCTTTCTCTGTTTTATGGCCAGTGAAGCTCTTCCCCCAGTCTATAGGCATTCCATTTATCTTGGAAGCTATGCCCTTGGCCATACAGAAGCTCTGTAGTTTGATGCAATCCCATTTTTCCAACCTTTCTTTGATTTTGTGCTTCTGGGCCTTTATTAATAAAGTTTCATCCTGGGCTGGGGATATGGCCTAGTGGCAAGAGTGCCTGCCTCATATACATGAGGCCCTGGGTTCGATTCCCCAGCACCACATATACAGAAAATGGCCAGAAGTGGCACTGTGGCTCAAGTGGCAGAGTGCTAGCCTTGAGCAAAAAGAAGCCAGGGACAGTGCTCAGGCCCTGAGTCCAAGCCCCAGGACTGGCAAAAATAAATAAATAAATAAATAAATAAATAAATAAATAAATAAATAAATAAATAAAGTTTCATCCTGTGTCAAGAAGCCCAAGTGTTTCTCCTATTCCTTCTTGCAATGTTTTCAGGGTGTCTGGTTTTACCTCAAGGTCTTTAATCTATTTGGAATTGGTTCTGGTGCAGGGTGATATACAAGGATCTAGTTTTATTTTGTTACAGGTGTTGAACCAGTTTTGCCAGCACCATTTGTTGAAGAAGCTGTCTTCTTCCATCCTATTTTTAGCTCCTTTATCAAATATTAAGTAGGTATAGGTCTGTGGGTTCATTTCTGGGTCTTCATTCAGTTCCATTGGTCCTCCGGCCTGTTCCTGTGCCAATACTAAGCTGTTTTTATTATTATAGCTTTATAATACAGCTTAAAGTTTGGTATTGTAATTCCTCCAGCAGTGTTCTTTCTGTTTAGGATTGTTTTTGCTATTCAGGGTCTTTTATTGTTCCATGTGAATTTCTGGATTGCTTCCTCTATTTCATTAAAGAATGGTGTTGGAATATTGATAGATATTGCATTGAATTTGTAGATAGCCTTTGGCAATATTGCCATTTTCACAATGTTAATCCTCCCAATCTAGGAGCATGGGAGGTTTTCCATTTCCTTAGTTCTGTTTTAATTTCCTTTCTCAGGTTTTTAAAGTTCTCATGCTAGAGGTCATTCACTTCCTTCGTTAAGGTTATTCCTAAATACCTTATGGTTTTTGAGGCTATTGCAGAAGGAGTTGCTTTCCTGCATTGTTGGCATTCAGAAAAGCCACTGATTTTTGAGGATATATTTTATATCTTGGTACTTGTCCCGAGCGTTGGATCAGCTCAAGTAACTTGGGAGTAGAGTCTATCGGGTTCTTTAAATACAGGATCATATCATCTGCAAAGAGAGAGAGTTTAACTTCATCTTTCCCTATTTGTGTCCCCTGTATATTTGCCTCTTGCCTTATTGCTTTGGCTAGGAATTCTAGTACTATGTTGAAGAGGAGTGGAGAAAACAAACATCCTTGTCTTGCTCCTGATTTTGAAGGAAATTGCTTTAACTTTTACCATTAAGTATAATGCTAGATGTTGGTTTGCCATAGACAGCATTTATTATATTCAGGAATGTTTCATGCAATCCTAATTTCTCCAAAGCTTTCAAATGAGCTACACTCAAAGAAACATAGACTCTATGCTTTCCTTTATTGGGATTAATTAGTACACATTAGGGATAATCCTAGCAGAAGATCACAATAGCTCAATAGCTATGAACACATAAGATGATGCTAAGTGAAATGAATTTCAACTTCTGGAAACAAGGGGCTTGTCATTGTAATTGTTATTTTCAACCTACCATTTGAATTTATGCCCTTTTTCTTTTTTTTTCTCAATTTTTTATTATCAAACTGACGTACAGAGAGGTTACAGTATCATACGTTGGGCATTGGATACATTTCTTGTACTGTTTGTTGCCTTGTCCCTCATGCCCCCCTCCATCCCCCCCTTTCCCTCCTACCCCCTGGTGTTCAGTTCACTTACACCAAACAGTTTTGCAAGTATTGCTTTTGTAGTTATTTCTCTTTTTTTACCCTGTGTCTCTCGAATTTGGTATTCCCTTTGAATTTCCTACTTCCAATACCAGTAAACACGGTTTCCAATATACTCAGATAAGATTACAGAGATAGTGTAGGTACAAACATAGGAAGGTGATACAAAATATTATCTATAATAGAAACTACACATACACATAGGACGTTGAAAGTGGTTACAACTGTGATATATCACTTGTTTCCATAACATGGAGTTCTTTTCAATTAGCATCATCTTATGTGTTTCTAAGGGTATAGCTATTGGGCCTTGTGATGTCTTTCTTTCCCATGGTTTTACCCCTGATATCACAGTAACTTATTTTTGTATCTGTATGTTGTATATACATGTATTGGAACTAGAGAAGGGAAAGGGAATACCAAAATCGAGTTACAAAGGATAAAAAGACAAACCAATGCAACAGCAATACTTACAACTCTACAACTTAATGGGGGGGGGGGAGATGGAGACGGGCTAGGCAGAGGAAAATGAGGGAGAAGGTAACAAGTTTGATAAGAAATGTACTCACTGCCTTATGTATAAAACTGTAACCCCTAAGTACATCACTTCAACAATAAAGAAATGAAAAGAAAAAAAAATTGATGCAAATCTAAAAAATATTACTTTTTGAAAGATTAAATAGTAAAAAAGAGAAATTTCATAGTAATAACACTACTATGGGATTATTTTTAAATGTCATTAATAATCTATAATAAATTACTCTACTTAAAAGTACGAAAATAATCACAAGGATTGGCTTGATTGAAAGTTTTAAGGACAAATTTGCTAGGCAAATCATTGATCTAAGTTTGTGTTATCATATTTTATGACACATTAGAATCACCAAAAAGCTTGCTGAATTGCTGATGGCTGGATGCTTTCCCACATTTTTTATAGTAAATTTTGGGTGTCAGTTCGCATTATCAACTCTCCAGGTTATGTTCGTAGAAGGAGTACAAGTGTCTTAAACCATCATGCAGGCTTTCTGCTTTCTAAAACTCCAACTAATTCCCTAGGCTTAGATAAAAGAAAAAAAAAGTCTTTTTTCCTATGATAGTTGGCTAGTGCCAGAATTTTGTTTTTCCCTTTTGGAATCAGACCACCCTACATATCAATATCCCAACAACAAAGAGATTTGGGGGGCACCTAGTATTAGGACATGCACTACAAACACAATTTGTCATCTTTGACATGTGACTCCCTATTGTGTTACTTCTAAAAGGGAAATTGAGAAGAAAATGAATTGTAAGTTTGGGAGTGTCATAGAGAATTACAGCTAAATCAAAGCCAGAGTACATCAGAGTTTCTGATTAGGTGGGATTATCCTTGATTGACTAACTAGATAACACTGCTGAATCTCTTAAAGCCCAGTTGCAACCTGCAGAGAAAGACTTTCTTCCTCAGCCTGTGCTTTCCATTGACATTGTAGGATTAAAAGATGTCTTTGGCCTTAATTGAGAGCATTGTCCAGCAAACACCTTCTCAAATGTTTCAAGACTAAAGGGGTTATGAAGAGAGATAGGAAGAATAAGACTACAGGGTGCACTTCTGACTGAAAAGTACTTAGTGTGTTTGATTCACTCTTACGTATAAGTTGATTGAGAAAAATGAGACTCTGGCAGAGACAAGGTTTATCTCTTACTTTTACGTACAGTTCTTGATAAGCAGGCAACTGAAAAGACAACTCCGAAAATGAGCTCCATATATCACAGATAGCTATCAGGACTGCGCCACTCACAAGCTAACATTTGTTTCTACTGAAGCTCTTAAACTCCTGGTTGAAGTTAAGTCCTGCTGGGTGCTCCTGTTCCTACTGTAAGACGTTTGTATTCCCAACGCTGATATCAGTCTCATCCATAAATTCTTCATATCACCATCCCTTACAGAAATACATGAATGTTATGATGCTCAAAAGCACACCATGCATTTTCATTTAAAATTTTGACACAAACCAGGAATATGCAAATGACTCCTCTGCAGTCCCTGAAACATACAGCAGCCCTGGACTAGGAAAGCATCTTCACCTGACTGAAAAAAATTAAAAATGTGTCTTCTATAGTAGGCTAATTTCTGAATTTAATTCTGAATTTATTTTTTTAAGTTGTCATAGAAATTAATAATGAAGTAGATTTAGACTGAACTCAAAACTAAAATTTATCTTGATAGAAATAAATGATTAAAGGATACAAATTCTTCTGACCATACAGAATTTCTGGGCATATGATGTACTAGAATGGCTATAGATTTTTTTTTAAGAATCTGAAAAACTTCTATGAGTTTTAGTCATAAAAGGAAAAATATCCAGGGGCTGGGGATATGGCCTAGTGGCAAGAGAGCTTGCCTCGTATACATGAGGCCCTAGGTTCGATTCCCCAGTACCACATATACAGAAAATAGCCAGAAGTGGTGCTGTGGCTCAAGTGGCAGAGTGCTAGCCTTGAGCAAAAGGAAGCCAGGGACAGTGCTCAGGCCCTGAGTCCAAGGCCCAGGACTGGCCAAAAAAAAAAAAAAAAAAGGAAAAATATCCGACATAAAAAATACTGATATAGTATTTATGCCGAGATAATCATGACTTCAGCACAATTCCTCTCTCTCTCTCTCTCTCTCTCTCCATCTCTCTCTCTCTCGTGGCATTAAAATAAAGTCTAAGGACTTAATTGGTGCATAGTAATGTACAGAAGTTAATGAAAACTTAAGAAGCTGAAATTGAAAATAAATTTCTTCTTTGATTTATATGAAAAGAAAAAAGTCTTTGATCATTGATTATTACCCAATGGAGTTCTCTATTCCTTGAAAATAAGTAAACTTTGTAGTAAACATAAATGACAAAATATCAGATGTCTTGAAATAAATGAAAGCAGTCTATGATTTTAAATCACCTTTGAATATAACATAAAAAATAAAGTTTATGAAAACTCCTTCAGAAAAGGAATAATTTATCTTTCCAGTGATTTCTCCCTGATGGTGGAAACTAAAATCTATGCCATTATTCTGAAGAACACTAAGTATACTTGTCAGACCTAGTTTGGCTGGTCACATTCAAAGTCCTAGAGAGTGATAAGGAAAATGAATGCACGGATTCCATTTTTCTCTTTGTATTTATGTATCTACTTGACATTCTACTTTGTTTGTATATAATACATTAAAAATAACAAATGTAACATGTAAAATGTAACACATGTAAACAAAGTAACAATGCATGAAAAATAAAGGAAAGGAAAAGTAAAAATTGACAAACAAGATAAAGTAGGCCTAGGAGTATAATCGCAGATGATAATAAAATGATTATGAACATATAAATATCCTTATACATACATATCTAGATACAAATATGGTTTATAACTATTATAACCTTGCATATATAAGCTTGTTAAAGATGAGTCATTTCCTGCTTGGCTTAAATTCCTAAGAAAAGTTACCTGAAATTGTCAACCTTAAAATAGCAATAAGGCTGAAAAGTAAACAAAGGTGTGTGAATCATAATTTGTTTGTTTCTGATACTTTTTAGATTGTCTAAAGTCCTTCCCTATAAATTCCTAGACCTTATATTTTGCAGCTGATGAAATAGTTGAAACTTAACTCCTCTTATCGGCTGCCAACAATGATTTCCATGGTAAATATTTTTTGTGTTTGATTTTGATAACTTTGTTTCCATTTGTCTTGTATCTTCACTTGTCTTGTATCTTCACTGCTCATTAACACTATTTCAGGTTGTTAATTTTACACCTGAGAGGAAATCATCCATTTGTGTTTAATGTTTTTACATACAAGTATCTGCCCATTCATATTGTTGATTACAATGTGAATTAGTGCAGCAAATAGCATGGAGGCCCCTCTTATGTCCATGTAGTCCATCTGTCTTGCTACTACATAGATAGCAATAACTACCGACATCAGGAGGTCAGAGACACAACTGCATGACCATGTTCACTACAGCACAGGTCCCAATAGTGAAGAAATTGAACTTCCCTAAGGATTCACCCTTGATGAATACATAAAGAAAATGTAACATAGATGCAGAATTCTGACACTAAAAAGCCTGAAATCCCATAATTTGCAACAATGTCAATACAGAAGCACAAAAAGGCAATTACCCTGTAATTTCATTCATGTGGAAACTAAAAAATGGACTTCTGCATTGCATATGTAAACATTTACACATACACAAGTACACATACACACATTCTAGAAAATAGGTCTGAAATATTATACACCAAAATGTTGACAGTTGCTAATTCAGAATAATAAAATTGTAAGTTATTTTTACTTTCTATTTCAGATCTTTTCTGTGAGATTAAACCCAGCACTTCAACAAACATTCTAAAACAATTATGATTTACAAGTGGTTATAGGTTCATTGTTTAAATAAAGAAAAATTAAGCTCGGTGCTGGTGGCTCATGCTTGTCATCCTAGCTACTCAGAAAGTTGAGTTCAGGGGCTGGGAATATGGCCTAGTGGTAGAGTGCCCTGGGTTCGATTCCTCAGTACCATATATATGGACAAAGCCAGAAGTTGTGCTGTGGCTAAAGTGGTAGAGTGCTGGCCTTGAGCAGAAAGAAGACAGGGACAGTGCTCAGGCCCGGTGTTCAAATTCCAGGACTGGAAAAAAAAAAGATGAAGGTTGAGTTCTTAGGATCCTGGTTCAAAACCAGCCAGGGCAGGAAAGCCCATGATATTATTATCTCCAATTAATCACAGAAAAAGCTGGAAGTGGAACTATGGCTCAAGTGGTAGAGCCTTAGCCAAAGGGAGGGTGGAGGGGGAGAAAGGAGTTCAGGGACAGAATCCAGGCCCAGAGTTCAAGCCCCCAAAATTGCAAAAAAAAATTGAAATCACCATATTAAACAAAATGAATAAAATAATCAAAAAGCTGGTTTTATAGAAATTAGTAGTAGAATTATGGTTGCCAAAATCTGAAAGAGCAGGGGTAAAGGATAGAAAGGAAAGTTGATCAATATGAGCTAAATTACAGTTAGATAATGCAAAGAAGTTCTGGCATTGGGTATGGTAGTTCATCTTTGTAATTCCAGACTTGAGAGGTACCCAGTCCCACAAGTGGGGCTGTTTATGTAGAGTACAAGACCCTATCTGAAAAATAAAGCAAAAAGGGTTAGGGGTATTGGCTTAAAAGAAGTCCTCAAGTGCTATTATCCTTGGGTAACTTTAGATAATAATAATGTATGGTTCATTTCAAAAAGCCAGAACAGCTGATAACTCACATTTGTCAAAATTCTGGCTCCTGAAGATACTGAGATTTAGGGGTGTGCAGTGCAAAGTCAGCCCTGGCAGAGAATTTCTTGAAACTCCATCTTCAATTAGCAAGCAAATTGTGGGGCTAGAAGTGTGGCTCAAGCAATACAGGGCCAGCCATTAGCAAGGAAGTCAGTGACAGTTAAAGGGCAGAGTTCAGTCCCCAGTACTGACACACACACACACACACACACACACACACACACACACACACACACACGTGCGCGCTAGAAAGTATTTTGTGCAATAGATGTTTGCTTTGAAACAACACATGGTACCCCGTAAACATGCACAATTCTTATATGTTCCTGTATCAGTTTAAAAAAACTTAATTCAAACTTCAGTCAGAGTCAGAAGAATCTTTGCTGCTAATGGGGGTAGAGCTGCTGACTATAAGTGTAACGACTGTTGGATTTTCAGCTTTTATCCAAAGTCCATGTCTTTATCCACCTGTTTAATCTCTTCAACTTTAAAATCTAATTTCTTCTTTTAAATCCTCTTTTCTTGTTTTGTTTAGTCTCCTCACCCTTCAAGTACTTTTAGATAAACTCTAAATGTGGTTGAAATAATCCCTATTGATTCCCATGTTTCTCATAAAGCTTGAAAGGTGAAAAACAAATTCCAATCAAAAGTGACATCAATGTCACTGAGCTAATAAAAACAATAGATGTGTTTAATATTTAAATATTTAACAATAGACAGTTGTCCCAGAAGGTGTACCTTTAATACTAAATGTCTATACTAAATGTTCAGTCAATCTTTCCATACCTCTTTATGATGGACATTGTTATTATTTCCATTATACAAATGAAGGAAGAGTTTATACATTAAGTCCCTGCTCCAAAATCACACAGCCGGTGAGCACTGGAATATTGAGTAGAACACTAACACTCTGTTTTCTTTTTTTTTTTTTTTTCTCAAATTTTTATTATCAAACTGACGTACAGAGAGGTTACAGTAACATACGTTGGGCATTGGATACATTTCTTATCCTGTTTGTTGCCTTGTCCCTCATGCCCCCCTCCCTCCCCCCTTTCCCTCCTCCCCCCTGGTGTTCAGTTCACTTACACCAAACAGTTTTGCAAGT
This sequence comes from Perognathus longimembris pacificus, assembly GCF_023159225.1. Taxonomy (NCBI): domain Eukaryota; kingdom Metazoa; phylum Chordata; class Mammalia; order Rodentia; family Heteromyidae; genus Perognathus; species Perognathus longimembris. The sequence continues at coordinate 42,190,490 of NC_063169.1, forward strand.
ATTGCTTTTGTAGTTATTTCTCCTTTTTTTCCCTGTGTCTCTCGAATTTGGTATTCCCTTTGAATTTCCTACTTCCAATACCAGTAAACACGGTTTCCAATATACTCATATAAGATTACAGAGATAGTGTAGGTACAAACCTAGGAAGGTGATACAAAACATTATCTATAATAGAAACTACACATACACATAGGACGTTGAAAGTGGTTACAACTGTGATATATCACTTTTTTCCATAACATGGAGTTCATTTCAATTAGCATCATCTTATGTGTTTCTAAGGGTATAGCTATTGGGCCTTGTGATGCTCTGCTATGGCTTGCCTAAACCTGTACTAATTATTCCCAATAAGGGAGGCCGTAGAGTCCATGTTTCTTTGGGTCTGGCTCACTTCACTTAGTATAACTTTTTCCAAGTCCTTCCATTTCCTTACAAATGGAACAATGTCATTCTTTCTGATAGAGGCATAAAATTCCATTGTGTAAATGTACCACATTTTCCTGATCCATTCATCTATGGAGGGGCATCTGGGTTGGTTCCAGCTTCTCGCTATGACAAATTGTGCTGCGATGAACATTGTTGTGCTGGTGGCATTACTGTGATTTTGTTTGTGGGCTTTTGGATAGATACCCGACAGTGGGGCTGCTGGGTCATAGGGGAGTTCTATATTGAGCCTTCTGAGGAATCTCCATACTGCTTGCCAGAGTGGCTGAACCAGTTTACATTCCCACCAACAATGAAGTAGGGTTCCCTTTTGGGCACATCCCCTCCAACAATTGTTATTATTAGTTTTCTTGATATATGACATTCTTGCTGGGGTGAGATGGAATCTCAATGTTGTTTTGATTTGCATTTCCTTTATGGCCAGTGATGTAGAGCATTTTTTCATATGTCTATTGGCCATTCTCATTTCCTCATCAGAGAAGTTTCTTTGTAAGTCTTTAGCCCACTTGATGAGGGGGCTATTGGTTCTTTGCGGTTTTGTTTTGGAAGAAGGTAATTTTTTTAGTTCTGCATATATTTTAGAGATGAGGCCTTTGTCTGTTGAATGTCCGGTAAAGATCTTCTCCCAGTCTGTGGGCTTTCTGTTTATCTTGAGAGCTATGTCCTTTGCCGTGCAGAAGCTCTGGAGTTTGATGCAGTCCCATTTGTCCAACCTTTCTTTGATTTGTAGCCTTTCAGGGTCTTTGTTAAGGAAGTTCTGTCCTGTGCCAAGGAGCCCAAGTGTTTCTCCTACTCCTTCCTTTAGTGTCTTCAGGGTGCCTGTTTTGATTTCAAGGTCTTTAATCCATTTGGAATTGATTTTGGTGCAGGGTGATATATAAGGATCTAGTTTTAGTTTGTTGCATGTGTTGAGCCAGTTTTGCCAGCACCACTTGTTAAAGAGGCTATCCTTCTTCCATACTATTGTTTTAGCTCCTTTATCAAAGATTAAGTAGGCATAGTTCTGTGGGTTTAATTCTGGGTCTTCAATTCTGTTCCATTGGTCTTCAGGCCTGTTCCGGTGCCAATACCAAGCTGTTTTTATTACTATAGCTTTATAATACAGCTTGAAGTTGGGTATTGTAATTCCTCCAGCACTGTTCTTTCTGCTTAGGAGTGTTTTTGCTATTCTAGGTCTTTTATTGTTCCATATGAATTTCTGGATTGCTTCCTCTATTTCATTAAAGAATGGTGTTGGGATATTAATGGGTATTGCATTGAATTTGTAGATAGCCTTTGGCAATATTGCCATTTTGATTACATTAATCCTCCCAATCCAGGAGCATGGGAGGTTTTTCCATTTTCTTAGTTCTGACTTAATTTCATTTTTCAAGCTTTTAAAGTTCTCTTCAAAGAGGTCTTTCACTTCTTTGGTTAAGGTTATTCCTAGGTATTTTATGTTTTTGGGGGCTATTGCAAAAGGAGTTGCTTTCCTGATTTCAGCCTCGGTCTTCGGGTTGTTAGCATAGAGAAAGGCCGTTGATTTTTGAAGGTTTATTTTATATCCTGCAACTTTGCCAAAGTTTTGGATCAGCTCTAGTAGCTTGGGGGTAGAGTCTATGGGATTCTTTAGGTATAGGATCATGTCATCTGCGAAGAGAGAAAGTTTAACTTCATCTTTTCCTATTTGGATCCCCTTTATATTCTCTTCTTGCCTAATTGCTCTGGCTAGGAATTCTAGTACTATGTTGAAGAGCAGGGGAGAGAGTGGACATCCCTGCCTTGTTCCTGATTTTAAAGGGAATGGCTTTAGTTTTTCACCATTTAGAGTTATGCTTGCTGTTGGTTTGTCATAAACTGCCTTGATTATATTCAGGAATGTTCCCTGGAATCCCAGTTTTTCCAGGGCTTTTAGCATAAATGGGTGCTGGATTTTATCGAACGCTTTTTCCGCATCCAGCGATAAAACCATGTGGTTCTTTACCTTGCTCCGGTTGATGTGGTGGATTACATTAATTGACTTGCGTATATTAAACCAGCTTTGCATCCCTGGGATGAATCCAGTTTGATCGTGGTGTATGATTTTTTTGATGACCTGTTGAAGTCGATTGGCCAGAATTTTGTTGAGAATTTTTGCATCTATGTTCATCAGGGAGATTGGTCTGTAGTCCTCTTTCCGTGATGAGTCTCTGCCTGGTTTTGGGATGAGGGTTATACTGGCTTCATAAAATGAGTCTGGCAGTGAACGTTCTCTTTCAATTTCATTGAAGAGTTTGAGAAATATTGGAGTGAGTTCTGTTTTGAAGGCCTTGTAGAATTCTGCGGTGAATCCATCTGGACCTGGGCTTTTCTTGGATGGGAGATCATTTATTGCTGTTTCTATTTCAATACTGGATATGGGTCTGTTTAGAAGGTTTAAGTCTTCATAGTTGAGTTTGGGGGTATCAACTTTTTCTAGGAAATCATCCATTTCTTCCAAGTTCTCGAATTTGTTGGCATAAAGGTTTGCAAAATAGTCCCTTATTATTTTCTGAATTTCGGTTATTTCTGTGGTGATGCTACCTGTTTCATCTCTTATCTTGTTTATTTGAGTGTGCTGCCTTCGTTCTTTGGTCAGGTTTGCCAGGGGTCTGTCTATCTTGTTGATTTTTTCAAAGAACCAAGTCTTTGTTTTGTTGATTCTTTCGATGGTTTTTTTCGTCTCTAATTGATTTAATTCTGATTTGATTTTAATTATTTGCTTCCGTCTATTGACTTGGGGTTTGGCTTGCTGTTCTCTCTCCAGAAAATTAAGGTGCTTTCTTAAATTACTGAGTTGCTGTTTCTCCAGTTTGTTGATGTATGTACTCAGAGATATAAATTTTCCTCTGAGTACTGCCTTTGCTGTGTCCCAAAGGAGCTGGTACTTTGTGCCCTCAACTTGGTTGAAGTCCATAAACCTTTGAATTTCTGTTTTAATTTCTTCAATGATCCACTGATGGTTCAGCAGTGTGTTCTTTAGTCTCCATGAATTGTGGGATTTTCTGTGGTGGCTGAATGAGTTGAGCTCTAATTTTATTCCATTGTGGTCTGAAAGAATGCAGGGAATGATTTTGATACTTCTGAATTTGTACAGATTTTCTTTGTGCCCTAAGATGTGATCTAGTTTGGAGAATGTTCCGTGTGCTGCCGAAAAGAATGTGTATTCTGTCCTTGCTGGGTGGAATATTCTGTAGATGTCGATTAAGTCTAGTTGGTCTATGCAATTGTTTAGTTCTGTGGTTTCTTTGTTCAGTTTTTGGAGTGTTGATCTCTCCAGAGGTGATAGTGGAGTGTTAAAGTCCCCCACTATCATTGTGTTTGGGTCTATGAATGTTTTTAGAGCCAGTAGTGTTTGTTTGATGAAGTTGGGTGCTCCTGCATTTGGCGTGTAGATATTTAGGATGGTTATTTCTTCCTGTTGGAGAGATGCTTTTACTAGTATGTAGTAACCTTCTTTGTCTCTTCTTACCTTTTTTAATTTGAAGTCAATTTTGTCTGATACTAGGATTGCAACTCCAGCCTGCTTATGGGGGCCATTTGCTTGATAGATTTGTTTCCAGCCTTTCACTTTTAGAAGATGTTTACTCTTGCTGGATAGATGTGTCTCTTGGAGGCAGCAGAAAGATGGATCTTGATTTTTCATCCAAGTTATGAGCCTATGTCGTTTGATTGGAGAATTAAGTCCATTAATGTTGACAGTTAGGATTGAGAGGTGATCGTTTGTTCCTTTCATTATCACTGTCTTGTTTAAAGCTGTGTCTTCCCATTTCTTGATCTAGTGTTTACTAATTAGGGTTCATTTCTCTGTCTGTGTTGGGATCTTGATTATTTTCCCTGTATAGTACATCTTTAAGGATTTTGTGTAAAGCTGGTTTGGTGGAGATATATTGTTTCAGTTTTTCCTTATTGTGGAAGACTTTTATTTGACCTTCGGCTATGAAGGAGAGTTTGGCTGGGTACAGAATTCTTGGTTGGTAGTTGTTTTTATTTAGAGTTTGGTATACTTCATTCCAGGCTCTCCTTGCTTTCATGGTCTCTGCTGAGAAGTCTGGGGTAATTCTGATTGCTTTTCCTTTATATGTGATTGTTTTCTTTGCCCTAACAGCTTTGAGTATTTTTTCCTTGCACTCTGCTGAAGCTGTTTGATCACAATGTGTCGGTGGGAAGTCCTATTCTGGTCTGGTCGATTTGGGGTTCTAAATGCTTCTTGTATCTGTATAGGCCTTTCCTTCTGGATGTTTGGGAAGTTCTCAGCTAATATTCTGTTAAATAGGTTGCCTATCCCATTAACCTCTTTCTCCAAGTTTTCCTCAATACCTATTATCCTTAAATTGGGCTTCCTGATTGTGTCTTGAATCTCCTGTAGCGATCTGTTTTGTTGCTTGGACTGGATTTGTATTGATTTTTGATCTTTCTCCATAGAATCTAAGGAATCTTCAGCTCCTGAGATTCGATCCTCTGCTTCAGTTAGTCGGGACTGTAGGCTAGCTACTTGATTTCGAATCTCTTTTCCTTCTGACTGGTCTTTCCTGATGATTTCCATGTCATTTCTTAGGTCCTGTATGGACTTCTTTACTTCATTAACTTCCTTACTTTGGTTTTGAGTGTTGTCTCTCAAATCTTTAAGTTGGGTAGCTATCTTTTCATTTGACTCTTGAAGCTCACTTATCTTTCTGTTTGTGGATGCCATGAAATTCTCCATTAATTTTTGCTTTGCCTCCTCACGCTCTAACATAATTGACTGAAGAGATTCAAACTTTTCATTTATCATGTTTATCAGTAAACTTTGTAGAGCATTTTGGGGGTTTTCTTCTATGTTTTTGATTGACTGCTCTGCTTCCTGCTTGTTTTGGGTGGGGGATAAGACTTCATTATTTGCCATCTTTCTTGTGTTTCTTCTGCCCATTTGGATTGGGAATGCCAGTCTACCAGCACCTGTGAGCACTGTTTAAGACCCAAAGCAGCCCTTACCAAGCACTGTTGTGTAAATCTTACAATTTCACAATTATATACAGATAACTTGTATACCTGTCTATAAAGTTAGATTTGGTGTTCCTAAAGAATACAATTTCAATATAACATCTGATCCTGGGCCCTGTATTCAGTAGTTACTTATTTACTGTTACAACCTTATACACAATTCTTGTTTTTATATTAAGTTCTTTTAGGACTGGCTTTCTCTATGAACCCCTTTGATTCACTCGTATTAAGCTGGGATATCCTCTATCCAATAACCAGGAGTCAATGGAGCCTGGAGGTCCAGGCAGTAAGTCAGGAGGGTAAGTTGGAGGTAGTAAAGAGAATAGAGTAAAGTGTATTGGGGGGGTGGTGGTGATTTTGGTTTAGTTTCAGTGACGTGGAAATGTGGAGAAGAGTAGAATCAGTAGAAAGCACATTGATAAAATGACAGACACTGGAGAGTTAGCAGAAAAGGGTGTAGGTGTTATTTATAGGAAAGTAATTTTTAAAGGAAGAGGATGCAACGAGAGAAATGAAGTAAAAATACTGGAAGACAGATACACAAAACAGAGATAAATTATTTCAAGGAAGCATAAGTAAATAAAAAGGAAAATAACAGAAAAGGGACACCCAAGCAAATAAACAAGCACAAAAAAAAACTTGATAAGACAAACCAGTAAAAATGGAAAACAAACAAACAAACAAAAAAACAGCCAATGATGTTTCAGGTGTGAAAAAATTAAAAAGAAAATTTAAAAGAAAAGTTTAAAAAAAAATGTTTGAAAAGAAAAAGAAACCAGTCTCAGGTTTCCCTGCAGTGGACTGCAGTCTATTTTCCTGATTGGCTGGTTTGACTTGATTTCAGTTGGCAAGGGGTGGATCTGTTCTGACCTTCTCCCCTGTTGGTGCAATCGTGGGTCTCTGAGGTTCGCACAGCTTGCAGGCAGGTCTTGGGCGTCCTCTGTCGATGGGGACGTGGGCAGTCACAGGAACTGTGGCTCCTCTGTCTGCTGTGGGGCCGCTGCCATTGATGCCTGGACTTGACTAGACTGTGAACTCAGCAGAGCGTGGCGCCTCTGGCCTGTTTTGCTCCACTAAGAGTTGCTTGCCTGAGGGAGGCAGCCTCTTTGGCATAGGTAGCTATGGAATGCAGCTCCGTTTTGGGCTGGGAATTAGTTTCCTCTGTGACGGGACCGTTTAGCTGTCCCCGGAACTGTTTGTTCCTCCTTCTGTTGTTTCCGTGCCCCTGGTAGCTGCTCGCAGCTTTTGCTTTAAGTTTAGAAGTTCCGGCGGGCAGGGCGGGGCATCTCTGGATAATCCACGGACTCGCCTCCCGCCAGGGCAGGGGGCGTTCTTCTGGGCGGAGCTGGTTCTCACTGATTCCGCCCCTCCTGCCCTTTTCAAAGATGGCTTTTTTGACCTCGCTTTCCCCAGGCCCGCTTCAGTTCCAGTCTGGTCTGACCCTATGCCAGTGGCAAAGATGGCGCTTTGCTCTGGCGGTGGGGACAGGGATGCCTTCCAGAAGCTGGACTGAAGGCACAAGCGAGAATAATTATTTTTTTTGCAGGGTACTCACGCTGTCTCTGCGATGTCAGGTCCTCCATGCTCGGCTGCCGTCTGGAGTATTTCTCACTTTAGCTGCGAGGAGTGCGGGGGGCTGTGCCCGGCACTGTGCCGGAGCCGGCGCTGGTGCTGTGGCGGGACGCCGCCTGGAGCTCAAAACTGTGTTTTCAGACCAGCAAAGTCGATTTTTCCTTCCCGTTCAGAATCCCTGTACTCTTAGAACATACTTTGGCTGTCTTTCTCGGAGAAACAGTTTCTATGAGGTGAGAAAACTACGATATCGGAGAGAGCTCTGCAGGGCTCAGCCGCTCCTCCGCCGTCTTCCCCACAAATCCCTAACACTCTGTTTTCTATCAGTGCTCTGGTTTGTAAACTGCCTGTCTATCTGGGGATGGTGTTTTATGCCTGTAACCCCAGCTCTTTGGGAAAAGGAAACAGAAGGATGGTAAGTTTGATGCCAGTACCAGCAAAGTTAGATCTTATCTTCAAATCCAAACACAGAAACAAAAGAGCTGAGGACGCAGCTCAAGTGATAGAATGTTTAATGCAAGTCGTGAGAGCCCCATAACCAATATGATTAAAAAGTAAATAAAATATGCAAACTCCCTCTCCTAAGAGGACCTGATCTCCAGGACCTTTGGCATCTTAGAAAATCCTGACCTAGCCCTCCCACACACAGATTACACTCCTCCCTAATAACATAATGTCACAAATAAAGAATAATTCAGGCTATGTAATTTGTCGATGAGTGGAAAGATATTTAAAATACGTATTTTTCACTTGTGTAAAGAAAAGTCAGGAAAAGAGAGAAGAGGAGGAAGTCAGTGCATGTGTTTAGTCATCAAACATATACATCTTTCAACTCCCATGACGCCTTACAAGTCATCTTTTTGTGCATTTTTTCCATACCCAAATTTTAACATTCCATAAATTCTAGTGAAACATCAATTCACTTTTTGAAGATGTCTATGTAAAATGCAGACATTTCAGTGATCATGATGATAGTGCTGTTGATTTAAATTATGAACAATTTTTCATAACTAATACTTTTTAAATTATTATAAAGACATAATAGGGTAGCATCTATAATCAATATAAAGTTACCTCTGTTCCTTTGATGTTTTTGCCTCTAAATGAATAAGGATCTTGAGTTTGCATTTCTGGGTTCAATCTAGTAAAACACAATTTTATTATGCACTTAATATTTTCAAAAGTTGAGCTAGATTCTGGAAGCAGATGGTGTTGTGCATACAAAATCCAATGTCTACTCTCGTTTCAGAGAAATCCAAACTACTTAAATAAATTCTAGGAGTCAAATATGCGAACGATGATTATAATGCAATTAAAACTATTAAGAAAATTTTAACATGCTAACCTCTTCAGCTTGCATGAAAAAAAATGTCTTGAGGTCAGACAATGCAGGCATGCAATGTGACAATGAATAGCACTACTGATGGAAGGCGCATCCTGAGCAAGGACACAGTGACAGAGAAGATAGATGCAGGCTCTGTGAATAGCAGCTGCTGAGCTTGGCTCCCCAATACAGTTAGGGAGGGAACCTACCAGGAGTGACTACTCAGGGCCTGATGTTAGGAAGATCTGAATGTCAGAGAAGGACATGAGAAGTTACAGAAGTTTATGAAATCAGGGAGTGATGCATTAAGAGATTTGATTGGAGAAACTTCCTCTCAACACTGAGCAAGAATTGACTGGCTGAAGACTAGAAGTGGGACAAGCAATACTGAAGCTATCAGAGTTGCCTGGACTATTGGAGGGAAAGTCTGCACCAGGTCAGTGGCAATGACTTCAACAAGCAAGAGAAACTTACAAAGGTTTGGCCTCTTGGGGGAATTTCTGAAGCATAGTTTCTGAGAGAAAAGAAAATTTAAAATTAGTATATAGTTGACGGTAAAAATAAATAAATAAAGCCCATGAACCTATCAAATGATCATAGGAGAAATTTTCTGTAAGAAAGACAAATTTGATTGTGAGTATGATTCATGTGAGGTGGTCAGACAAAAATCTATACAAAGATGCCCACTACACATGGAATATTGTGAGTGGGACTCAAGAAGAGGTGAGAGGGGTGGATATTTTTGGCTGGGTTGGATGAGGATTTGAGGTAAATGAAACTGTGACTTAGCAGAAGAAAAGGAGAAAATAATGTAGCCTAGGATACCCGAGGCAAGATTCTTAGAACTGATGCTTAAAACTAAATGAAAATTTGGAAAGAATTAGTTAAAATCTTCACAGAAAAAAATTACACAAAAGCAAAAGAATAATATTTTACAATGAAGATAATGTAGTAGAAAAATATGAGGAGAAATCAGAAGCTATTCAATTTTGTAGTAGGAGAGTTTTTATGTAGAAGTGACATAAGACTGATGATGGTAAAAGGTGGTCAATATATATTAAGGCAATGAACATAGAAAGTATAGATTTGTAGAAATATAATCAAAGAAAAACACAAAGGAGGGGCTGGTAATGTAGCTTGGTGGTAGAGTGCTTACCTAGCATGCAAGAAGCACTGGGTTCTATTCCTCAGTACCACATAAACAGAAAAGACAGGAAGTGGTGCTATGGCTTAAAAGGTAGAAGGCTATCCTTGAGCAAAAAGAAGCCAGTGACAGTGCTCAGGCCCCAGGACTGGCAAAAGAAAAAGGAAAGCAAAAGAAAAGAAAAACAAAAAAAAGAAGCCCAGAGTGTGTAGTCACCCCTAATTGTCAATGTCATAATGATCTCATTCCATTTTCATTGTCTCATGCCAATTTCACAGTGAACGTCTTACCCATCCATCTTATCCATCCTGAGTGTTGTTAAAAAGCAATATGTCTTTTTGTTAACAGCATTTCAGTTATTTATTTTGGCGCCTCAAGATGTGACACTTGTTCTATGCTTGTAGTAGCTTCACTATATAAATTTTGGTGAGTGACATAGGTGTTTATCATACATACAGTTCCTCAGCCACATCTACCTTTACACTCTTTTGCAGGCATGAGTTCTGCACATAAAGTTTAACAGGGAAAATGGTATGCTCACTGTACCTCCATTTAGCAATGTTTGCAACCATTATTCATTGGCACATACATAGCACAGTATAAAAAATAATTTCAAAGACCACAGAATAAGTTATCAGCTTGATACAGGCCCCACATAATGAAGCTGTCAGCAATCTTTTACTCAAGTGAAATAATTATTATGTATTTATTTAGTGTTATTACTCCTGGAGGCATTTTTCAATCATTGATTTACACCACATCATGTGTTATAGGCAGAAAAAAAGACTTGTTTTAATAGGATTTACAACATGTGAAAATACTACCCCTAATAAAAATCATCTTTTAGGGTAGCCTGTGCTCCACTTGGTACCTTTGCTTTTGTGGCAACTATCCACATGGACTTTATGTGATTTCACTTGATGTCTTTTCTTCTTAAATGCTTTATTAATGATTGCCTTTCTATCTTTCTTTACACAGTTAAAATTTCTCCTCCTGGTATTATGATTTCCTAGAAGGAAATATCTAAGGGTGATTGTAGTGAAAGCTATTTAGCAACAGGGAAATTTTGAGTTTCTTTTACTTCTTTTCAAAATAAGGCAGCAGAAACAACTTATTATCCAGTAACTTTCTAGTATAAGTGTGAGACTGAGCTCTCCAATATACGTGATTTCATTTCAGTCCTGCAAGATCTTGTAAGTGAAACAATTTTGTTTTCAAAAGGAGAAAAATGACAGAAAAGAGAATGGACCAGTCTAAGTGTATGACCTTATTAGAATGCTAACCAACTGAGATGGACACAATGACTTTAATTCTATACCTACATCCTTTTCTCTAAAAGTTCTTAAATGAGATCAGTTTTCTTTGTTAGAGCATATCTGGTTTGGATTGTGAGTGTCTCAGGCCTGTAGTACTGTGGTTAGGAGGTGTGACCTAATGGAAGGAAGCTAGATCATGAATTAAAACATTTGAAGCCATGAACTCAAAAAATTCTTCCTAGAGCTGGGAATATGGCAAGAGTGCTTGCCTCGTATACATGAAGCCCTGGTTTCCATTCCTCAGCACCACATATATAGAAAACAGTCAGAAGTGGCACTGTGGCTCAAGTGACAGAGTGCAAGACTTGAACACAAAGAAGCCAGGGACAGTGCTCAAGCCCTGAGTTCAAGGCCCAGGACTGGCAAAAAAAAAAAAAATTCTTCCTTTAAATTGATTAGCCTGAGGTATTTTGTCACATTAATGTAAACAGTGGATTTGCATTAGTTCTTAAGTGTAAAACACATAACACAGTCTCTTTTTTTCTTCAACACAGAAGGCTTTTACAGACATTAGAACCCATTGTCATATCCATGTATTCTAAAGAGCATCAAATACAAACCCTGTTTCAAGAAAATTTCTTTTTTTGTGTCATGAAATTTTATTTGCAAGTTGTATTCTCACATCAAATCTAATATTTCTTTTTTATTTCTTTATTGTCAAAGTGAAGTACAGAGGGGTTACAGTTTCATACCTAAGGCAGTGAGTAAATTTCTTATCCAACTTGTTACCTCCTCCCTCATTTTCCCCCACCTATCCCTCCCCACTTCCCACTCCCTCTCATGAGTTGAACAGTTGGTTTACACTATATAGTTTTATAAGCATTGCTGTTGCATTGGTTTGTCTTTTTATCCTTTGTCTCTCGATTTTGTTATTCTTTTTCCCTTCCCTAGTTCCAATACACATATATACACTATGTAGGGTTCAAGACAATTTCTAATGAAGAAAGAAATTTAAGGTATCACATGAAATTTCTTTGCCAAAAGAAAAGCTAGGGGAAAAAAATCCACAAATTCAGTCCCAGGGCCTACAGATGAAAGTGTGCAAATGATTAAGAGACTCCAAAGAAATTCCCAGAATGCAGATACAGTGGAGTTGCTGAGAGCTACTGACACAGGGTCAAGGGTGCATAGTGTCCCTAAATTATAAATGTCATGATCTCACTCCATTTCCATCTACTCACACCAAGTTCACAATGAACTTCTATCAACTGTCTGTTTTTCTTTGCAAAAAATGAAGGAACTGAGTGATGTTTTGTGTTGTTAGAGATTTCATAGGCTTACAAAACAGCACTGTTTGTTCAAGTTTTCTGTTTCTTGAAGGAATGTCTAACAAGTCTCTCACTGTCAATAGATTTCCTTTTCACAGATGGCTGGCTTGCTTACTAGCTGTACTTTCATAGTTATTACAGTTAATTTACTTAGAAAATGAAGGCTTCACTCTGCCGCACAAGGGTATTTTACACTTAACTGACAAATCCAATGCTCTTCTAATTGCACTAGCATACTCGGACTGCCATGCCTGGCCCTGCTCATAAATTTTTTTTACTCCAATTGTAGACAGAAGCCTGTGTGCAGAAACCCCTTCCCAACATTCTGCAATCAGCAATCAAATTAAGAATTCTATTTCTAAACTATAGTTGGAGGATTACCAGATGCAAAAGAAAAAGGATCATTTTAATCTTTGGACGGGAAAACAGAAAATCAAATTCTGACTCATTACCAAGACTAGAAGAATGTTTAATCCACTTATCATATAGTGAAAAGTCTCCAAATCCATACGGTTTACATCCAAGGAAGGCCAGATCAGTTAAGAATTACAGTAACAGGGAGAGAGTCAACTGACTATTCTTTAACACTGCTCAATTCATAGTCCAACAGGAATTTTGTCTCTGCCATTACCATGATGCCACAGCAATATGGAGAGTGTTGTCATGACTGTTGAAAAAAGTGGATGAAGACATTGTTTAGATCATCTCAGGAGGAGTACTGAGGAAACCACATTATTTATTTGTTCTACTCACCAGCTGAAGCACATTTAGAATGTCATACTGATCCATATATATATATATATATATATATATGGAGTATATGTATGTTCTCATGTTTAAAATATCTATGTGATATTAAGATTTTTATGATTGCCTTTGTCTTCAAAGGTAAAATTTAGCATTAAGAATATTTTACAGTATTAGCATGGACACACGTTAGTATAAAATTATTAATTCGTAAATGCAGGAATTATGTATATGGTCTCTCAATCAATTTATCTCTCTGTATTTCTGTCTGTCTCTTTGTCATCTTACTTGTCTCTAAGTCCATATATCCTCTTTATGTCTCTTAATCTGTTTCTGTCTTACACACCTCTCTGTGTCTCTCTGTTTGTGTCTTCGTGTGTGTATCTCTCATTTACTGTCTCTATCACTCTGCTTCTCTGACTGTAGATCTATCTGTCTCTGTCATTTCTGTTCCTCTACTCTGTCTTTTATTTGTCTCTTGCTTTTTCTTCCTCTGATTCATGCTTCCAGTCTCTAAAGATATAAGATATAAGTTTATGTGGGTTTTAAAAATCTGTGCATGTGTATACACTCCCACATACACATATATAATCACAACTATTTGGGAGAAAATCGATAGGAAAATTTGAAAGAAAAAATAATAAAGCAGCAATCATTGTTACTGGAAGTCTAGATGTTTTTAATTCATTGGCTTTTTTCCTACATTTTTTTTATTTTTTAAATTAAAATTTAAATCACAACATGCACTCGCCAAAACTAGTTAGTATCCATTTCACATCATTCAAAAAGTTAAAGAAGCTGGATTTTAAAGAATTCTCAGAGTTCCTGCTCCTATAAATTGTCCAGCTGGCTCTCCTGCACTTCTTAGTGGCCAGCATTTTCTCTCACTTTATTTCAATTTTCTTGGTGATTTGTTCTCCTAATTTTGGTCAGCTCTACATTTGGAGCTATGTGATGATTTTCTCTACAACCCTGCCCACATCTATAAGTGCTTAGATTTTTCACATCATTATCTCATCCCTCCCTAGGGGGAGAATCCAATTTGTTGCATTTTCCTATCTTATTCTAAAGGAACACCTTTTCCAAAGAAAAAAATATTTGAAATCTCTATCCACAAGCATCCATCTGCTCTTCTATTAGAGATTTCTCTTCAGTGAAATTTTTAAACCCCTTATTTAGAAAACGTCCCTTAACACCACATGCATTGTTCCTTTCCATTGGATGATAAAATAATGAAAGCTTCTGTGAGCCTCCCTCTTACTTTGCTCTATCAACTGTTTAATGGTAATAGGTATGAGTAGTATTTAGGAAAGATATCAACATATAAACCAAGTAGAGTGTCACAATGTCACACACTGGAATATCTCCCAAGCTAATTTGTTCCATCTTGTTTAGGAATGGCTCAGAATCATAATAAATTAAAATAGAAAGTGAGGTCATATCCTGGAATAGACAGAAGGCACGTTTCTCAAAAAGACTGAATATATGAATCAAAGAGTACTGTTGAAGAATGAATGTCAGTAAAATTTCAGGATATCATGCCTTGCTGAAAAGTCATTGTTAGCCAGTGAATCCACAGGAAGAAGGGTGTTTAATTCAAGGAACTGCTAGAAATAGATGTAAAAGAAGAAAAAGGAAAATCAATGATTGGCTGGCTATGACTTAAAAGAAATCATGCTGAGCATAGTTTAAGCTTTGTCACGTCTCTCCTGAAGGCTCATAAAGCAACCAGTGAGTAATATATTGAGTAATTTTCAGAAACCTTGAGGGTACAAAATGCCAAATGTAACAAGAAATCTTATGTTCATGGAGAATTTATATTTCTTTCAGGATTTCATTAAAATTAGGGGAGCAAGGGTGAATTGTATTAAAGGAAGACTGTGAATTTGAAAGCAAGTGTTGTCATCTGGAGTTGGAGGTCAGCATCTCAATTTCTCATGTGCTTTGTATTAGTCTCCTCAGATGCAGAGAGATTGTGAAGTTAGTATGGGGCTGTGTCATGTCACTACTCTGTTTTATGAAGAAGGCTGCTCTAAGGATGCTGGGATCCTCTTCAAGTTCATTGGACAAAGCAGATCCACTGGTTTCACACTCCATTATTGCCTTTTGATGCAGAATGATGGATTTGCAATTATGTTGAAGAAAGTTGACATACAACAGCACAATTTCTTGTCATGATCTCCTACCTTTCTTAGTCCATTCACATATTTCAGGAAACAGTAAGTGTTAAACTTATTTTCAATGATGTTTTCAGATATTTACTGCATTTCCAAAATAAAACTATTTCTAATTTCAAAATGATATAGCTTCCATTTATAGTTTAACAATCAAGGATAATTCAACATGTGAAGCAAACCATTAAATATGGTACACACATTAACAGAATGAGATTAATCTGTAGATTGAAAAATGCAATAGCAAGAAAACAAGTAAAGGAATTTTAAAAGATGCAAAGGAGCTAAAAAAGATATCTCTCAAAAGATGATATACAACAGTCAACAATTTTATTTTAAAAATTAACATCACTACTCAACCTAAAAATGCAACATAAAATCAAATCATATTATCACCTTACAGCTGTTGAATTGGCAATATCAAAAACTTCAGAGATACATCATGGGGATGTAAATTAACACAGGTCTGTTTAAAATGCCATAAAATTTCCTTTTAAAAAATCTAAAAAGTAAACTAAAATGCCAGCTGAGCTCTAGTGGCTCATGACCGTAATCCCAGCTACTGGGAAGGCTGAGATCTAAGGATCTGTATTTATCTACCAGAAGTATAGTAGTGGCTCAAGTGCTAGTGCACTAGCATTCCTCACAAGAGCTCAGGAACAGCACTCAGGCTCTGAGTTGAAGGCCCAGAATTGACAAGTACACACACGTGGTGGGGGTGGGGGGGAGCCAAGAGAGGTGGAGAGAAGGAGGGGAAGAGATAGACAGAGAGAGAGAGAGAAAAAATGAGAAGAGGAGGAGGAGGAGGAGGAGGAGGAGGAGGAGGAGGAGGAGGAGGCAATGAAAAAGCAAACAACGTAATTTAGCACCTCCTGATTCTAGATGTGTATCCAAATGAACTGAAATCAATCTTGTGCACCACATTGATTGCTCATAATAAGAATATATTGCTAAGGAAAAGAATCATATATATGCACATATATGTAATGGAGTAGTATACACATACATGTAATGGAATAGTAGTCATTCTTTAAAAGATCCTACAATTTGCAATAACATGTACAAAGATGGAGACTAATATGGTAAATGAAATAAAGCAAGCAAAAAAAAACAGGAACCATATGATCTTATTTACACATGGACTCAGTGTCAAATTCATAGAAGAGTAAAACTGGTTTCTTACACTTTGTGGACAGTAAGGAATGGGAAGGTGTTGGTGAAAGGATTCAAAGCAATCTTCCTATGGAAGACAAGAAAATTAGTATTGAGATCAGTTTTATAGTGTAGTGGTTATCGATTCATAAAGCATTGCATCTTTCCACATTGGTAAATTTTAAATGTCTCATTACAAAATGATCACAGAGGTGATAAATGTTTGTTCACACTATGTGCTTTAATTACAACATTATACATATTCCTTCAATATATATAATTGTAGTTTTCTACTAAAATATAGATCAAAAAAGTATGCTTTGGAGGATATTATAGGCCACTAGGACTGTACAACTTGAATGAGATCCATTTGCATGAGTATTATAGAAATAAAGGAATGTATGATAAAAGGGGTAACACTGATCAAAAGGCATTATATTCATAATAGTTTTGTTGAATGCCAACACCTTTGTACAACCACTTAAATGACCAAAATATATATTTTTTATATTTTTCTTTATTGTCAAAGTGAAGTACAAAGGGGTTACAGTATAATATGTAAGGCAGTGAGTACATTTCTTATCCAACTTGTTACCTCCTCCCTCATTTTTTCCCCTGCCTCCCTCCTACGCATTGCCCTCCCCCCCCCCGCCATGAGCTATATAGTTGGTTTACACCAGGTAGTTTTGTAAGTATTGCTATTGGGTTGGTTTGTCCTTTTATCCTTTGTCTCTCGATTTTAATATTCCCTATCCCATCCATAGTTCCAATACATGTATATACAATATTCAGGGTACTAAAATCAATTACAGTGATATCAGGGGTAAAACCAAGAGAAGGGAATATGAAAAAAAGGATAGAAGGGCATGGTTTCACATGGCATGTTGAAAATAACTACAACAGTGTTATAACCCTTGTTTCCATAGCATCAGGTACCCGTAAAACACTAAAAAAAGGAATAGAAGAAACACTTGGGCTTCTTGGCACAGGACAAAACTTTCTTAATAACAAATCAAAGAAAGGTTGGACAATTGGGATGGCATCAAACTACATAGCTTCTGCACAGCAAAGGACATAATTTGCAAGATAAATAGAAATCCCTCAGTCTGGGAGAAGACTGGCCATACAACAGATAAAGCGCTCAGACCTAAAATATATGTGGAACTCAAAAAGTTAAATTCCTCCAAAACAAATATTCAGAGAAACAACAGCCCCTGCAACAAATGGGCTAAAGACCTAAAAAGAGATTTCTCTGAAGAGGAAATGAGAATGGCTCAGAAACACATGTAAAAATGCACTACATCACTAGCTATAAAAGAAATGCAAATCAAAACAACATTGAGATTACACCTCAATCCAGTAAGAATGTCCATTATCAGGATAACTAATAATAACAAATGCTGGAAGGGATGTGGCCAAAGGGGAACCCTACTACACTGTTGGTGGAAACGTAAACTTTTCAACCTCTCTGGAAAGGGACCTCAGAAGGCTAAACATAGAGCTTCCCACATAGAGCAGCCCTACTTTTGGGCATCTACCCACAAGCTTACAAGCAAGACCACACTAAAGCCACTAGCACAACTATGTTCATTGCAGCACAATTTGTCGTTGCAAAAATATGGAACCAACCTAAATGCCCCTCAGTAGATGAGTGGATCAAGAAAATATGGTATATATACACATAGAATTTTATGCTTCTATCAGAAAGAACTACACTGCTCCATTTGTAAGGAAATGGAAGGACTTGGAAAAAAATCATACTAAGTGAAGTAAGCCAGACACAAATTAACATGGACTCTGTGGTTTCCCTCATATGGAATAATTAGTACAGGTCTAGTATAGACCTAGCAGATGAGCACAATAGCTCAAGAGCTATGCCCGTATATATGTGGTGGTTGGTTTTTTTTTTTTGCTGTTGTTGTTTTTTAAAGAAACAGAAGAAGGCGCTAAAAGGCATGCACAGGTAATAATGTTAGTCCACTGAATTTCTCCTGGAGGGACATTGAGTTTTGTTCTTACATTTATTTGAGAATGTGCTATTGGTTTTCACCTTTCTCCCCTTTATCAGCCCAACATTTTCAAAGAGAGCCTAAATATAATCTTCCAAATGTTTCTCAAGGAAGAAAGCACCAAATCATTTATATGCCTTCTTTGGCATCTATGATTCTCACAAGCCAGCATCTTTTATCTTTTAGCTTTACTTTCTTTATCAAACTAAGATCCTCTAGCATAGGAACCACGGTCATTTCTTAGAACACAGCAATTGTTTAAAAAGAAAGAAAAAGTACACTTCCAAGCATGATTGTTTTGCGGTTTTAGCCTTGTGGTTCTGCTTTTTCTAAATCAATGCTAATAATGCCAAAATGTATTGGCTTCAAATTATGGTTTGTTTCAGTAGTAAAACCTGCATAAACCTTAAGAATCAGATATGGACATTCTCATTTGCCTATAAACAACTGCGTTTATAAAACCTTGTATTTTCTTGTGTGCATGAAAGAGTGTGTTTAGTATATATGTGGCTATCATGGAAAGTAATAGTGAGAAATAAAAATTATATGTTTTTTTACTTTTTTCTGAGCATCTCAATCATTTGAAGAGACAGTTGTTGAGTAGCGGTTGACAAATGATGTCTATAATTTTGTTTCCAGCCAGCCCAAGGAATCAAAAATGGATATATTTTGTCATTTTCTATCTGCAAACTTGGTTGTTTTTGAGCTCTACAACTCCATAGGTGAGAGTATTAACAATGTACTTGATTATCTCATTCCATGTTGTGAAAAAATGTTAAAAGTCTTTGGTCTAATTAGTTTTGTTTTGTTTTGTTTTGTCATTTTAAACAAGAAGTTTATTTAAACAACAAGATGCTTGACTTGAAGGGAAAACTATCTAGGATTCTTTTTGTTAAGAGTAATTTACCCCTACTTAAAGACAGATTGCCCTAGTAACAGCTACGTACAAAAAAGTTATAAAATTGTCCTTGGTTTTACAATGATAAATGAAAACATTAAAATTCTCCAATCAAACAAGGTATGCAAGGATTTTTGTTGTTTTTTTCTTTTTTTTTTTTTTTTTGTTAAAACAGTGAGAGCAAAATCACTTACTGAAATATAAAGATAAAAGCTGAATGAGCATGCCAGTAATGGAAAAGGGGATATTTTCACAGAACCAGTCCCCATCCCATCTCCATTTGATGTCAATCAAAATATACCATTGGCCATTTAGGTTTTTGTTTCTTTTTTTTTTTTTTTAAAGAAAAAGGAAAAGAAAAGCAATATGCTTGTGCACATACACCAGTTACTTTATGTACAATAAAAGAATGGGGAAGGGGAAAATGAAAGAAAAGAGAAAACTATACTGTAGTAGTCAGGATGTGGTGGAACCAAATTGCAGTTTTCTAATTAAGAATGTATTTTTGGTCTATAAGAACAAAGTTCTGGAGCAAAGTAGCAGGTTCCCTTTCTTAGTAGACACCTCCTGTCTGCTGCTGGAACACATCAATTGTATCTTCATCCTCCATTTCCAACTGTGCAGGTGTGTCTGTTTCATTGATTGGCTGCCCATCAAATCGGAATCTGATCTGCCTCATCGATAAACCCTGTCGTTCACAATAGGCTTTCATTAGTTTACTAAGTGGTGTATGCCTCTTAATCTTAAACTGCACCACAGAACCATCCTTCCCCGCCACCTTCAAATTAATAGGATCGTTGTTCTCAGTCTTGACTCCTTCCTTGGGCTTTTCGTCGGCCCTCGCGAGCGCCGCCGGAGTCTCCTCAGATGCAGCTTCACAAGAGAGCCCCCCCCCCACCCCGCCCGCCTGCCCGTCCGCACCGAACTAGCACACAGGCAGCACCACAGCGGCTGGAGGAGGTGGCAGCCTAATTAGTTTTGTTTATCTTGAAAAAATATGTAAGTTCCTTTAACTGATCACCTTTCTCAGCCTTGTGAATGGGAGCATACCACTCTTTCCTTTGACACTCTTCTTTAAACTACTTTTCTGATTTTTCAAAGAATAAAAAACCCATGGTGTGCCAACTTTGCAATTTTTACCCCCCTCTCAACTTCAATTAACTCAAATATCAGGGTCAGTCCGAAGGGCTGCAGGCTCTTTCTGCGTGGAAACAAGTGAATTAGTGAAACAAAGGAAGACAAGCAGGGACTTGCAATCTAAATATGAGCTCTAATGACCAGGTTTTGATGAATTTCCAACAGAGATGCCTACCCAGGCAGTACTTTCCTATTACTGCCTACTCAAAAGCCACTTAAGACTTCTAAAACAAAATATCAATTAACGCTCAAGGCTCTACTTTTTATGGTTTTATTTTTCTTTCCTTACAGGTGTTCATGCTGTCAAAACGATTTCTTCAGAAAATAAGCAGGAAGACGGTGAGGGCTATCTTTGCCCTCCTCTCACACGAAGGCCTGCCTGGCAGGCTTCGATTCACTCCTGGGCACACTGCGGCTGAATTCATTAAACAGTGCTCCGATTTCAGTGGGTCTCTTAATATGAAGGAGGAACCCAAGCTTTTAATGTGTGATCAGCACTTCAACTGGAAAACACTTTTTTTTTTTCTTTTCCCTTTTTGGAAAATGCTGGTGTTGGAATTCAGAGCCTCACACTTGTTAGTGTGACTCTGCCATTTCTTCCACAAGTCATTTGTTAAGATTGAGTCTCGCTAATTTTTGACCTGTGGCTGGACCTTTGAACTACAATTCTCTCAATCTCTGTCTTTTGAGTGGTTAGGATTACAGTGCGATCCACAGCACTCAGTCCTCTTTTTTTCTATTTTTGTATTATCAGTGTTCATTTATTATGCAAAGTACTAAATTTCATTATGGCATTTCCACACACACAAATAATGTGCTTCCATCATAGGAGAGAATGTTTGTGGAAATCATTACAAATGTCAAAGTTATACAAAACTGAAACTGCTTTGCCCATGTTGTTTTGAAGTATCCACTCTCTGTAAGGCATAAAAAATCTGAAAATATTTATTAGATGTTGGATTTGGCTTCAAGCATATTTTCCTGGTGACTGGAAACACTCAGAATGGCTAGAACTATTTCCAGTGACCATTAAGCTCAATGCAAGTGAAAATCTTCAGCGTCAACTTTATCATCTGTGGCTCCCCAAGCTTAAGTAAGCCCTGGGAAGTGAGGGGGCTGGCCTAATGGTGTTAGCCATCTTGGCTCCAGGATGTTCCCAGAACTGAAAGTCATATGCCTAAAAGCCTGTTTGGGGTTGTTGTTTGTTTTGTTTTGTCAGCAGTGCCAAGCATTGCATAGAGCCTTCCTGTTAGACAGGGAACTGTACATGGATAACTAAGTGTGCTTGTCTAAGATCCAGAAGAAATGTTTCTGTAAAAATGTTTATAATGTGTTGGGAATCATGTTACAAATTTAGTTCTAAAAATGCTATTATTTACATTTTTCATGAGGAAATTCCTAATAATTGTGGAGGACCAGGTTCTAAACACATTACTTGCCTTCTTTTATAGTTTTATCTCCTACAATTTGTATATGTGTGGATAGATGAGAAATATTGAAATAATAAAAATATTAAAAATAAATAAAGATAAATTAATATATTGCAGTAAGGGGTTTTGATCTCAGGGTCTCACACTTGCTAGGCATCTGCTCTACCAGTTGCGCCATGCAGCAAGCTTTTTTTTCTTTATTTTGCAGGTAGTATCATATATTGTTACCCCGGCCTGGCCTCAGACTATAATCTACTTACTAACACTCCTTCTTGTAACTGAGATGACATGAGAGAACCATTATGCCCAGCTCATTGACTGCTATTGCTATGGTGGTCTCATCTACTTTTGCCCAATCTGGTCTTGAATCATGTTTGTACCTTCCAAGTATCTGAAATTACAACTAAGTTACTAGCTTTTTTGCTCATCTTTCAAAAATTATTTTATTATTATTATTGTTGTTGTTGTTGTTTATATATACACAGGGGTTACCATTTTATAAGTAATGAGTATACTTCCTTATCTTCTTTTCTTTGCTCTCTTCCGGTTTTTCCCTCCCACCCTTGCCAACAACTTGTTCAGTTCATTTTCAGAATAGTGTCTACTGAGTAGCACTACTTTGTCCATTTTTAAAACAATGATCAATGAGGAACTTTCAAAACATCCATAACTGTTATTACACTCATTTGTTTATAGGTACTAGATTACATCAAAGAATGAAGATTATGCTCTTTTACTTGGATTTAAAGGCCTCTGTACCATGTCTCCTGCTTGGAAACATGATCCTCAAGGCCCCATTTCTTTCTTCTCTCAAATATTCCAACTTAAATCTTCAGGGTCCAAGATTCCTGCCATGGGCTGGCTCTTTTCTGCCTTAGGAAGACTGGAGGTTATTCCTGTGTGACCATCTCACCAACCTTCTCCTAACAATTCATCCAGCTAGTTGCTATTCATTTTCTGACTCTTGGAATAAGCAGCAATTTCTCAAGGTGGTGAAAAATGTAGTTTTTGCATGACTATTGGAATATATATTTTAGCATTATGAGGCCATATGACAAAATTTATTCTATATTACAGAGCAAGATTCTGTTTTATTCCTTCATAAAATCACCTTCTTACTTGCCAGAAAAATGTACTTCAGTTTCAATTATTAAGTTTCACTTAATCATGTGCATCTATAACCCAAAACCTCAAAATCCAAAAGAGAAAGAGAGATGTCTGCTTGATTTATTGCTGAATCTGCATAGTATAGAACAGAGTTGGGTACACAACAGGAACTCAGTGCATAATTATTGAATGAATAAATGAATGAAGGAAGGAAGGAATGACTTTTTCTGTACAAGTAGCTTCACTCAAAAACCCTTAGGTAAATTTACTCTTTGTTAATATTGTCAGGATTATTTTTTCCCTCCTTTTGTCCCATTTATTAGAAGAGCTTAACTGCCTGGCTGTGAAATACGAGAATTCACAAGGTTGTGACATGTTAAAAAAAAAAACTAAAATAAAATAAAATATTGTTGTTTTTACTCTTGGGACTCCCAGTTTGCATTTACATCAATACATCTTATTATTGATTATATAATTTACACTGCATTCAAACAAATCATCATTTTGCTCCTTGACATTTTTTGTTTAGTGCACATTTGTTGGTTCTGATAACTATGCACTAGGGAGAGTTATAGAGAGACTGAATTTGACATTCACTCCACCACCAAGCACTTATTGAATGCAAATACAAAGTACATACTGTATCTGGGTTTGTGTATAACAGAAGGAAGCAGAACATGCTCTGGTTTGACATACTCTGTGTTAATCTGAGGCTAGCCTGTACTGACATGACTGTCGTGCTCTTTCTTGGAGCTCTTCTTCACCCTGCATTTCCACAATACCAGACTTCTCTTTCTCACTCTATGCCCTTCTCTTCCTCAGCTCTCCACTATTTGAGGGCATCTCTTCAACTTGTTTAATCCTTGAACATGCACATATTGAAAGTTCACCAAGTGGGCTGGGAATATGGCCTAGTGCTAAAGTGTTTGCCTCTTGTACATGAAGCCCTGGATTCGATTCCTCAGCACCACCTCAGGCCCTGAATTCAAGACCCAGGACTAGCCAATAACAGCAACAACAATAATAATAATGATAATGGAAAATTCACCAATGTTGTCTACTGACCTGTATCTTGCCATTATGATAGGGAACAAGGTAAATGCAGCCTCTGTTCCCATAAACCTTGATTTCTTTCTCATTAAATCTCCTTGAAAGCAATTGACACAATTTTTGCTAATGTCTATATGCTGATCACACCCAAACCTCAATCTAATATAGACTTGTCTCCTAATTATCTGTATAAAGGGTAGACCCCACCCAGATTCAGTAGGTCCAAACTAATCTTGCCTCTCTCCTTATGAAACATGTCCATACTCTATTTTCTAACTGGCTAATGACACAAGTTTTACAACCTTTTGAACAGTCCAACAATTAATTCTAACTGTCCCTCAAAGGCAAATTGGTATCTAAATTCTCTGTTTTACATATGTCCTTACCATTCTCAGTGCCCAAATTACATATTCTCATTATTTGTTTAAAATCTTCACATCATGACTGGTCTTCTATCTTTTTATATCTCAGTACATCTTCCATACAACTAGTGGAATATTTCTATATTCAAATATGGTCCATGCATAAAGCTTACCAATTGCTTTTTGTTTTGTTTTGTTTTTTGGCCAGTCCTGGGGCTTGGACTCAGGGCCTGAGCACTGTCCCTGGCTTCTTTTTGCTCAAGGCTAGCACTCTGCCACTTGAGCCACAGCACCACTTCTGGCCATTTTCTGTATATGTGGTGCTGGGGAATCGAACCCAGGGCCTCATGGATATGAGGCAGGCACTCTTGCCACTAGGCCATATCCCCAGCCCCACCAATTGCTTTTTATCTGCTCTAAAATGATGACAAAGTATTATAGCACCAAATGCTATGATTTGACCACAGCTTACCGCTCCACTTCCCATACTTACCTCGCTATCATGTCAATTTCCCTCAATGACATATGGTATTTTATGTTCCTATACATTTATATTTTACTCTGCCAAAAATGGCTTCCCTATGCTGCCTGCCAATAACTTACACCTCTAAAATTTGTATTGGATATCTTGTTATAAAACTTTCCCTGACCTCTTTAGAAGATGCTATACTGATATTAATTTTTAAATACAGAATATATATTTTCTGGTGCTATTATATATTTAAACATTTGCCAACTCAAAACCTCTTTGTACCCTTAGAACCTATTACCACAAGCCAGGGTACATAATGAATCCTACATAAATGTTCGTGGGATGAGTGAATTAATGACCATTGATAAACTATTAATGAATTAAAGTCCTCCTCCTCTGAATTAAAACTGCCTCTACAAATGAAAAGTTAATTGGGAAAACAAGAAGAGTGTCACTAAACAATATTTGTGGAAATTCAAATTAATATTAACTATGATTAACCATAACAATACTTAATTACTGGAACATTTTTTATTTATGGACAAAACCGGACTTATTAAACTTTAGAGAGCCATTTATGAATTACCATTCCTTATAATTCTAGTCTGTAAATCTTTACATCTGATCTCCTTAGTAAAAATATTATCTGTAGAGATGTTATTCCCCTTCATCCAATAAAGATATTTATTATTTTTAAATTATGAGATCTTTTTTTGTTGTTATTGTTTGTTTCATTTTGGTTTTTCTGCCAGTCCTGGGACTTGGACTCAGGGCTTGAGCACTGTCAATAGCTTTGTTTTGCTCAAGGCTAGCACTCTACCTGTTGAGCCACAGAGCCACTTCCAGCTTTTACTGTTTATGTGGTGCTGAGGAGTCGAACCCAAGGCTTCCTGCATGCTAAGCAAACATTCTACCACTAAGCCACATCCCCAGCCCCAATTGTTTTGTTGTTGTTTGTTTTTCTTGTCGATCGTGGGGCTTGAACTCTGTGGCTGGGACAATATGCCTGAGCTTTTTCTGCTCAAAGCTAGCACTCTATCACTTTGAGCCCCAGCTCCACTTATGGTTTTCCAGTGGTTAATTGGAGATAAGAGTCTTACAGACTTTCCTGCCCAATCTGGCTTTGAACCGTGATCCTCAGACCTCAGCCTCCTAGGTAGCTAGGATTGTAATCCTAGTGGCATGAGCCTCTAGCTCCTGGCTGATATGGTTGTTCTTATGTGGACCTTACATTCAAGACTTAATTTTCTGAGGGATGTCGATCATTTTCTATTATTGTTTATTACATTATGTTCTTGCTAATAACTGTGATGACTACAAGCTTCTAAAACTCACTATAAGTGTGCTATACTCTGCTTTACTTATCCAAAAGTTATAAACAGGGTATTTTTGCTTTGTAATTGATATTACTTATAAAGAGAAAAAGCCATTGCCAGTAAGTACTTAATGACTTCCTGAAAAAGAAGGATATTATCTCATCATTTTGGGAAAGAAAAACAGACTCATACTAAACACATTTGGGAGTAGAATTCACTTCTCCTGGAAAATTACTCAAAGATAATTCTATTCCAGTATATTGGACAGGGATACAAAATTGCTACAGCTCCTGGCATTCATTAAAATTTGTATACCTAAACAAGAAAATCAGTTGACCCAAAATTAGTTTATATCTATTTATTTTAAAAAGTAAGCTTTAGCTAGTCGTGTTGCAAGTTTGGGGAGTTAGAGTAGTGAGAAGCTAATCTAACCCTAATGGACACAGAGACGTCATAGAAATACCAGGCACAGAGTAGATTACTACTGCTATTGAGTAGCATCTGTCTTGTTTGGTTTCCTGGGGACTTAGATTTTCCCCTTGATAGCCAGTCTCGAACCACTGTCTAGGGAAAGAATTCCTTGAACCTAAAAACTTTAATTTGAAAGTAGGGCCTTGTGCTTGTGATATAGGGCTCTACCACTTGAGTTATACAGTCAGGCCTGCTTTTTGCTGAATAGTTTGTTGATGTAGTCTGGTGAATTTTTCTGCCCAGGCTTGCTTCAAACCATAGTCCTTCAGAACTCGGGTTCCATAGTTGTTGGATTAGAGATGTGAGGCACCAGTGCCCAGCTTTCTTTAGTTCTTTACGGTGCCTTGTTTTGTGTGTTCTTGCTAGTCTGAAGACAATCTATGCTCAGTTCTTTCATTCAATTCAGACATCTCTGAAATGATGATATTAAAGTTGATGATAGTGATAAAGATAGGGTGCCATTGCAATCCAAGGTAAAAAAAAAAGAAAGATAAAATTCCCACTATTTTTTAAATGAGTCACCAGGAATTCCCATGAGTTGGTTAATGGTCCTCTTAATTTATTTAAATTAAGCTAGTAGATTAACTTTGACACTATCTTTTCCTAAAGTAAACAAGTAAATTCTATTATTGTTATATTTTTAATATAAATTTCAAAGCTAAATAAATAGGAAAAGACAAAGTAAGCACCTTTACTAAAATCATCAGACCTACGAAAGAATGTTTGTGTTAGTGGAACAATGATACACTCTCCAAATCTAAGAATTAGTAATACAACAAGTATATTATAGACTGGAGACCAGAGTAAAATGATTACAACGTATAGAACTAAGTTTATATACATCCATGAGTAATACACTTCATGATATTTTACTTTAATATGAAGTCAAAATATTTTACTGTAAATTCATTATATTTACTAACTAGAGTCAATTGTTTTAAATATAAATTTAACTTATCACAGAAAGTAATGACCATGCATTCATAAATGATCTACATTCAATAAAAATCTGATACATTTTGCAACTCTAAATTGCCTGGGTTTATTACTAAAACACTTGAAATCTTCTTTGTAATTCCGCTCTCATTTCTGCAGATCCCCTAAGAGCTGTCAGGTGCATCCTTGGAAACATCATTGCTTTTGTTTTCATCGACTCACATATTCTTGGCATTTTCCCATTGCTTGTCAAAATAATTAATATCTGGAGCTGAAGAAAAAGGCATACTGCATTTTAATATAAAATTTGGAGAGAAACATGGTTAAAGGAATAGTCTATTAAAACAAGCTTTCTGTTGTTGACCTTTTGTTGCATTGCAAAAACATTTCTGATCAGCTTAAAGAATTATGGACACAGCTGTCATCTCTATAGAGTTAATGAAGGGTTTACTTTCAAGAGATCATCTTGCAAAAGTTTTTCTTATAAATTTGGCTATTAATCAATTTAGGGTCTCTTCATTGTCAAAGAGAATAAAAACCCATTCTATAGATTCACATGGAAAGCTTTTAAGAATTTAAGGTGCCTATCACTTTGGAAGTGGAACTTTTCTGGCTGATTAATAAATGTGCCTAAGTCAACTATATTCTTACAAAGTCCAAGTGCGCCATCAATCATGTCACTGGGTGCCCAGAGAGTCAAAGCATCTGCTGAATTTCAGCAGATCAAATTCTTTCCATGGTCCATTAGAAAACAAAAGGATTTGACTCTACAAAACAACATCATTCCTGATATTTTGTGTCCTCCCCTGCAGATGCTGAGCCAGTGGACAATGATATCATCCTCACATAACACACCTGAGGTTTTGATGCCATTGCCTGTGCTTTCCATATATGGCAGGGAATCTTTTCTTTTTTTGCATTTTATGAGTTTATTTTTTATTTATATCATTTTACTTTATTTTGTGCTGGTTCTAAGGCTTGAACTCAAGGTCTGGGCACTGTGTCTAAGCTTTTTTCTGCTCAGGGTTAGCGCTCTACCACTTGAGCCATAGCTCCACTTCCAGGTGTTTTTTTAGTGGTTAATTGTAAATAAGAGTCTCACAAACTTTTCTGCCTGGGGTTGGCTTTGAACCATGATCCTCAGATCTCAGCCTCTTGAGTAGCCTGGATTATAGGTATGAGTCACTAGCATTTGGCTATTTTTAAATTTTATTCATTTAGCTTTTTTTTTATTAATTAAATTTTGTTGACAAGGTGTTGTGCAAAAGGGGTACAGTTACATAATAGGGCAGTGAGTACATATCTTGTGATATCTTACACCCTCATTTTTCTTTCCCTTCCCTATATCAGGTAGGCATATATACAATACCCACTGTACCAAAATCATATACAGTAGCCATGTGACATATGCCAAAGGAAATTCACCTAGAACTTTAAATGTAACATCAACAATAGAGTCTGCTTATCCTTGTCTTATATGATCATACGTACATAGCTGTTGAGCTATTGTGATCCACTGATAGGTCTATTCTAGACCTTTTTTATGTTCAGTAGTTGTTTGGTTTTAGATACATAATGTAAGGTCACTGACCCAAACCTGTGGAAGTACCATTTGGCAAGAAGTTTTTTGTTTTGTAGACCTGGTCTCTACTGTCCTCGCCCTCCCTCCCCAACAATCCTATAGCAAGGAGACCATGCCCCTCTTTTCTCTGTGTTCTAGGCTTGTCTCGTTCAACATTATTTGTTCAAGTTCTGGCCATTTCCCTGCGAATACCAATATTTTATCATTTCTAATTGTTGTGTAGTACTCCATTGTGTATAGGTACCACATTTTTTGGATCCAATCATCTGTAGAGGGGCATCTGGGTTGTTTCCATATTTTGGCTATTGTGAATTGTGAAGCAATGAACATGGATGTGCAGATGTCTTTTTGATATCCTGAGACCTGTTATTCAGGATAGATGCCTAGGAGTGGTATGGCTGGGTATGTCTATGCTGAGCTTTTTGAGGAGCCTCCATACTGTTCTCCAAAGTGGTTTGTTTTCTTGTTTGAAGTCACTTTCAAGAGTTACTTAAATCAACACAGAACACAGTTTCATAAAATGGAACCAAGCACCAAACGTACTAATAAAAATCAAAAATAACTGGGGAAAGATAGAATACACTATTCCTCCTAATATTATACTCAAAAAATCATGACTCTCTTAAGACTAATTGAAAATAATTTAAACCTAAATAATGAAAAAGATGGCAAATATCGTACAAGTTATTAGAGTCTTTTATAATATGTGCTCTCTCTCCTGGAAGACACAATAATACAGAACAAAAGTAGTATCTGATGCATTTAAAACCTCCAAATTTTATAAGAAATTTCCTCCACATTTTCTAGAGATCAACTCTTCATCTTAGCAAAGTAGACACAAAATCAAATTCTAGTCCTATCCTTGTCCTTATTTTGCCAAAATAATATTGATGAAGTTTTGAAACACACAAGCACAGAGACTTGTCAGCAATGCTAAAATGTCTTCAAATACCAGTTTCTAAATGCTGGAATTTTATTTTATTATGTCAATTATTGCTCTTTAAAAGCCTAAATTGATATTTGAAATGGCAATTAATCCAAAGCAATAATAATAATAACTGTACGTGGTTCATGAATATTGAAGGTAAATCAATGTGTAATTTAATTTAGTTCTCTCTTGGAAGTATGTAATTTCATTTTGCTGCAGAACTTTGTGAAGAATAAACCTCCCTCTAGTTGTCTGTTGATGCCAAAAAATACCTTAACTGAAGATACATCTCTTAGTTGACAATTATAGATTAGGTATGAAGAATAAAAATGTAATTAGAAAAGAGTAGAAATTTGATTGCTCAGAGTGTATGGGAGAGATGTGTGAGTCTCTTTGGAAATCAGTTTTTTTTTTAATTTTTTTTCAAATTTTTATTATCAAACTGATGTACAGAGAGGTTACAGTTTCATACGTTAGGCATTGGATACATTTCTTGTACTGTTTGTTACCTTGTCCCTCATACCCCCCTCCCTCCTTCCCCTTTCCCTTCCCACTCCCCCCGCCCCGGAGGTGTTCAGTTCACTTACACCAAACAGTTTTGCAAGTATTGCTTTTGTAGTTGTTTGTCTTTTTTTACCCTGTGTCTCTCAAATTTGGTATTCCCTTTCAATTTTCTGCATCCAATACCAGTATACACGGTTTCCAATATACTCAGATAAGATTACAGAGATAGTGTAGGTACAACCACAGGAAGGGGATACAAGAACATCATCAATAATAGAAGCTACATTTTCCTGATCTATTCGTCTACTGAAGGGCATCTGGGTTGGTTCCAGATTCTCGCTATGACAAATTGTGCTGCCATGAACATTGTTGTGCTGGTGGCATTACTGTTGGAAATCAGTTTTGACAAGTGCAGAAGAAGAGGAGAAGGCTGGAGAGAGGTAGAGCTGGAGATAGAAAGAAAGGCAGGAAGGAAAGAGGAAGTGAAATCACCAAAGGCGAACTTTGTACTTGAAAATGTCTCTCTTCTACTCTTTAATTTTCTTGTCTCTCTTTCCCTTTGTCCAGCCCTGAAATCTTTTCACTTAGAGAATGATAGCTGTGGACATATTTCAAGTTGGCAAACGTCAAGAGATATCTCATGCATCCTTTTTTTCAGGAATTCCAGATAAAAAGAGCCTATTTCAGGCTGGGATTCCAAAGACTGAGAGGAAGAAACCACTGCTGTTTTCTTAGGTTGTTGGGTTTTTTTGTTTGTTTGTTTGTTTTTGCCTCACCCTAAAATAACAGGAAGCAATTCCATCAGGTCCTTTTCCTAAAAGAAGCTTTAGTATTAAGACATGGTTTATCTAGGGTTTTTTTTTGTTGTTGTTGTTTGTATTTATTTGGTGATGGGGGCCGGGGGGGGGGGGGTCGGTACTGGAGCTTTCAAGCTCAGACCTGGGCACTGTCCCTAAAAGCGTCTTCACTTAAGACTGGTGCTCTATCACTTGAGCCACAGCTCTACTACCTTTTTGCTGATGACCTGGTGATAAGAATATCACAGACTTTACAGCCTGGGCTTGAAAGC
Source organism: Perognathus longimembris pacificus (assembly GCF_023159225.1). Classification (NCBI taxonomy): domain Eukaryota; kingdom Metazoa; phylum Chordata; class Mammalia; order Rodentia; family Heteromyidae; genus Perognathus; species Perognathus longimembris. The sequence continues at coordinate 42,221,882 of NC_063169.1, forward strand.
CTCCAGAGTATCTAGAACTACTCACATCTAGCTGTGTCTGGTGTGGTATGTGTGTGTGTGTGTGTGTGTGTGTGTGTGTGTGTGTGTGTATGTGTGTGTGTGTAATAACTAAGACTGTAACAATGTTTAAAACTACAAAGGAAATTTCTTTTTATAAGTTATTCATTCTCCAGCTAAAAACACTGAAGTCTTGAAATGTTTTATTGGAAAAAAACAATAGAGTATTTGTAAAAGAGATTTCTCAACCCTACAATACCACACGTTAGTTACTCTTATTATACCTACTATTTTCTTGTGTACGAGAACCAAGATATGGTGAATATTCTGTGATAGTGAACTCTTAGAGATCATTCAGTTAGAATATGCTTTTATCTTCTGTCTTCAACTGAAATTATTTCCCATGGTCCCTCCTTTTCCTATGGCTAATATAAGAATTGACACCTGGCCCAAATTCTCACACAGGGAGTTATTACACAGCAAGTATGTAATGACAGCAGCATTTGTTTGCTTTACTGGGTATCCATCATACTGGACATGGTGGCATTCCTGTAACAAGCGGTTATAAATGTGTGACTAGGACTTAGTCTCCACTTTATTTCTGCTCTAAATTCTCTTGCCCTTCTAGCCTTCTAACAGTGTGTAGAAGGTCAGGCCCCATGAATATTTGCTTCTATTGATTAGAATCGAATGAGCAGCAGGTGGTAAAGTTGAGTAAAGTTCAGAAGATTGCACAGCAGACCCAACAAGAACGCGATGCAAGGCACAATGGATTTACAGAACAGCATGGGCCAATGTAATTTAGAGTGACCTTTCTGGTTTTCTGTGTGGGAGTATGCTATTCTTTTGCAATTACAGGAATTTAGCATGAACTGTGTAAAATTTATTGAGACTGAAGTTTTATACTACATTTCTGGGCCTGACTGTATAGCACAAAGTTTTGTATTCAGAATTATTGTAATTTTTGTAGGAAAATTATTCAGATCCTGATCTCTTTTCTCCTTTTCCTTTTAGTCATCTCTTTCCTCACTTCCAACACTTGTGCATGGAAAGCGTCCACTTAAGCAATATTCTGAAGATTAAAGCTACTTCAAGAGCCTCTTGGTATTCAACATTTATAACAAGAGCTCTTCTTTTTTGGTCCAAGAAAGATCACAGCTAAAAATAGCTAGATATATAAGACTACTAAAAATGGAAATAAAAAAGAGAAAATCTTTTTCTTTTCTATGTGGATTCATCTGTCTTTTAAATTTATACCTGCAGGATAAAATATTTGACTTAATGTGGAATCTATATTTATCCCCTGAATGTTGAATTAAAATTGATATATTACTTGAGTTCTTTCTCCATGACTAGCATTGCAATTGCTTACTCTCATTAGACTTACTTTACTACTTAGTATTATTTTTCATATTATTGGCATTAACCAGCTATACAAGAGGGCTTTGTTTTGATATATTCATATATGCTTAGAATATACTTTGATCAGACACCTCTTCTATCACTCTTCCTCACCCCACTCTCCCATCAAAACCAATCTAAACCAAGCTCCCTTGTTGCATGTTTACATATTTCCCTATTTTGACCATATTCACCCTCTTTCACTCTGTGTGTTCATCACCTTCACATTCCAGTGAAATAACCCTACAGGACTGTCATTGATGTTTAGTATACACTAATTATTCAAAGGAGTTTTACCTGTTTCCTTCATTAATATGAGACTGACCCCCTTGCTTAGCCTCTTTCCTCATCATCCACTAATTCCCATTGTGCAACTGCTTTCAATGACTTTTGTTTTGCATTTTACCTACAGATACAATTACTGTGATGTTGTTTACTCTCTAGTTTCTCTTTTCCTCCCCAACACACCCTATCCAATCCACTCTAACAATTACATACACATATATATGATATATATATATATATATATATTACACACATACACATATGACCATGATAAGGCAGAAACAGATAGTGGAAAGCTGTCTTAGGGCAGACAGGAAACATAGAAAGAGCAGGAAGAGGTCAAAAAGAAGATATATTATTCAAAAGGATGCTACCAGTGACCTACTTCCTCCAATATACATCAACTCTTATCTTTTATCACCTCCTAGTAATGGCAACAAAGCATGATTCTATCATTCAGTTAATACAATGACAAAGTCACAGTTCTCAGTATTTAATCACCCCAATGCACTATCAACTGGCAATAATCCTTTATCACACAAGCTCTTTAGGTTAAAAAATAACAATATCAGACTACATTATAGATAATTATGTCTTATTTTATTAGGCAGTGACTTTTACATTATGCATTTCTGCCAGAGAACAAGCTTTTGAAAGCATTTGGTTATAAGATATGGAGACTTGAACTCCATTAATCTCCTGTCTGTGGACTAATGAGTGACATTCTTATAACATTGTTTCAAAGTGAATTCTGATAGCTAATACCAGTTGTTTCATTACAGCTAGAATTGAAGACTAGCTGAAGCTTGATCAAAGGCGGCTTAATGTGAAGTTTTATACTCAAAGAGTGCTAATTTACCACTACAAATATATGATGCTGTACAGCAGTTATTCATCATTTTGACTCTCTAGAAAAATGAGCATTTGTGGCCATCCTGTTAAAAGGCATAAAGGGCATCATTTAATATCCTTTTCTCCTCATAGTACTCTAGATACATTAACAGGCAGAAGACACTGAGTCATGTAACCTGAGAGCATTCGATGGCTTATAAAATAATTAGGGGTTGGATCATGGCCTATGAGCTATTTATTAAACAGCCATCAATATGAAAGGAAATTTAGGAGTTATTCATACACAAATAAGCACATAGAGACACACTGAATTCAAAGGGAAGAGAACTAAATTGTGTGCTATGGAGAAGAAGGGTAGAAGGAGGACTCAGAGTTCAAGGCCAGCCTGAGCTATATAGTGAATTCAAGGCAAACAAACAAATAAAGCTGAAAATGAGGAAGGCTAAGAATCCAGGGACAGTCTGACCCTATGCTAAAAGTCCTTTTGAGTTTCTTGAAGAACTCTGAGACAAGATTGGATCTTAAATACACAAGTCAGCACTCTCACACAAGTTTTAGGAGCTACATAGCTTTGACTGATCATATTCACAGACAGTAGAAATAATTTACATATAATTGTGCTTTGTAAGATTTAACATTTCTATCTGAAATTGCATTGCATCCATCTACATAAACTATATAGCCAAGTTAACTGTGTTCTTAACATTTTATCTACTATAACTGGCCTATAATCATAAATGATGGAAAACTAGCAAAAATGGTTACAGGAGGCAGTGATGGGGTGAAACTGGTACCATCAGACCCTGCAGCACAGGGGCAACTCCCAGCTATTGTGATGTAATGAAAGAGCTTGAAGTAACAAGAGTTTCTTTCTTTATTGCATATTATTGACACTAGCATCTCAGATGTCACTGTACACACTACCTTTCCCAGGCCTAACCATTCCTTAGAAAGAGAAACAATTTGCCCAAGAAAATGCCTTTCATCAGCAACAGAAAGAACTCAGAATCCATGACCCCCAAATGCCTCCTTTAATTCACCTTCACCACGCCAGTGTCTACCATCCCTAAACCCAGAGTAGCAGCTATGCCTCTTCACTGATTTCTTCCCATGAAAGTCACAACAATGGTCTTAACCCATCTTTTTTCTTCTAGATCCTTCTGCTGCCTGATCAATTCTGTGGCTTCCACAAAGCATGGTGTGGCTCTCCCCCAGAAACTATAAGTAAAATGTTGTAATTAACAAAAATCATCTCTTAAGAAGTATCATTCTATCTCAAGGGAGGAAGTAACAAACAGTATAAGAAATGTATCCATTGCCTAACGTATGAAACTGTAACCTGTCTGTACATCACTTTGACAATAAATAAGAAAAAAATCCAAGATATATTTCAAAACAGAGCAATTTTCAGATCAGAGTGAGTCTTAAAGCTGTTGAGGAATGGGATTAGGGATTTATTGGAGGATTCTAGATAAACAATATGACTAAGCTGTGTCTAATGCTTCTACCGATGGAAGGAACAACATATACACACAGCAAAAGGGAAACTATAAGAGTCAGCTCATGTAATATGGAAGAAGGGAAATTCACTATCTGTTTTTAGCAATCTGGAGGGCTGGAGACCCAAATTAACCAGTGGGATGACTCCATCCAAGTCTGATTGCCTGAAAATCATGTGAAACATCAATTATACAAATCCAATTTTTAAATCAGGATAAAATGAAATGTCCAGTTTCAAACCGTGAAGCCAGGAGGAAAAAAGATGAATTCCTAAACTGTGTACAGTGAGTCACAGCAGTCACCCTATCTACTCAGAAGGTAGAGACTGGAAGGACTGTGGTTCTAACCCAACTCCAAGCAAAAAGTTTACAAGAGCTTATCACAAGGACAAAGTAGGGCATTGAAGCACAAGTATTTTATCACAGATATAGAGGGAAACATAAATAAGAGGATCGTGGTTCAGGCTTCCAAGGAAATAAGCAAGATGTTTCTAAAGGAAATAAATTAGTAATGCAGAGAAAAAGTCTGAAGGCATTGCTCAAGAGGTAGAGTGCTTTCCTAGATAGAAAAAGGCCCTGAGTTCAAGCACCAGCACCAACACAGAATAAATAAGTAATCTCTTCTGCCCTGTATTTTATTTTATTTCAGACATGAACAGATCAGATGATGTCCAATCTTGAGTCGTGATCCATAATGAGCCCATGGATTCAAACACATCTAGAAACTCCCTCACAGACACACTCAGAAATCATGTGGAGCTGCACAGAACTATCCAAAAATATAAAAAAAATTATATATATATATATATATATACACATATATATTTGAAGAAATCAATGTTCCTCTCAAACACAAGTCATCATTCTAAAGGAAAATATTTAGGAGACACTATTAGAAATGCGGCAAATATGATCTCTAGCTTTCCAGGGATGAGTAAATTGTTTTTTTACTAAGTGCCATTTAGATATTCATAACCTCATTAAGGGGCCTACAAAGTCATCAGCACAGGCAGATGGGCCATGCACAGCTGATGAGAGAAATATGTGTCTATCCTGCCATGTACCAAATAATTTTTATATGGCCCATAGGACATATATTCCCCATATCTGTGGGGGCTTATCTACTTAATTATCCTTCAGTTGTAATCAATTTTTGTGTTTTTTTTAAATAGCTGTATAAACTAATGGTGTAGTCAACACCAAAGCCCAGGCTCACCATAGCATCCAGGCATTTCCCTTCATTCATACTTCCTTAATAAAGAACAGTCATTTGCTACCAGAAATTTTGTTCAGTGAAAGGATAACTTTAAGAAGGACTCCTTTAATTTTAATCTGTTGAATAGGGGAGAGGAACAATGGAAAGAAGACAATATGGGAGGAATCAAATTGAGGATATAACGACAATCTGATTTACTGGTAACTCATTCATGTCTCTCTTGCTCATCCACTAGCAAATATGGAAAGAGAAATGCTCTGTGCCAAACACACTTCTAACTTCTAGTTAACAACTAGAAATGTACAAACTAAACTTGTGCTTTTAAACTTGGGGGTTTGAACAAAGAAAGCAGACATTAGCAAAGCAGATGTACAAAAACAATTTAGAACTGTGAAAGTTGCAAAAACTGAAGGACAAGAGAAAGAACAATGACATATCTGCATCAGAAATAAGTCAGTAATGAGAGGCTTTTTATTGTACTGTTTGCAGCTATTTTTTCCCTTTTTTTAATTCCCTTTTGCTACTGTTTTTTTTTATTTCTGTACCCTGTGTCATGTATAGAAGTTTATCTGATTTGAGGAGTGGAAGGGGAATCACAGAAATGGAGGGACAAAGTGTGAACCAATTCAGCGGTTATACTCACTAGACACTATGTTGGAAATAAACTACACAACTTGGAATGAAAGAAAGGTTGGGAGGGGAAAATTGAGAGAAAATGACAGAGGGGATAACACTGTCCAAAAGGAAATGTACTCATTACTTAACTTATGTAACTGTAATTCCTCTGTACAATATCTTTACAATAAAATTTAAATTAAAAATGTGTCAGTCATAAATAATTTGCCATCAGACAATATTTTTAAACAACTGAATATTTGTATTTCATATGTATAGGAGAAGTAGCAATAAAACCCGATTTGTTTAGTTCTTTCTAACTTTTACAGGATAACGCTTCATGGCAGAACATTTATTTCTGCCCCCCCCCCCACTTTCTGAAAATCTAATGGCTTGCTTTAAGTTTTCCGCTAAACATTTTATAGTTCAAGAAGATGATACAAATTATTCTATTTTATAGATATTATTAAGGCATTCTACCAATACCAGCAGCAATATGTTGGAAGTATTTTCTTGCCTAAGAAAAGTTAATCTCTACTTGGATATTATATATCACACCATTTATAAATTAATTCACCTATACCATAAGATACACAGAAATTTCTATTTGTGTTTAAGTTTATATTTCTGTTTAGGTAACCAGGATTCTTAATGCAACAGCAATATTAGCAACACAATGCCCCATAATTTAATAATCATTTGGAAGAGCTATATGATTATATGCTTTTAGCCACAAGAGCAAATACAATGTAGCATTTATGAAAGGTTTCATTTATAAAGCCTTTACACTATGATTTGTACTATGAATCTTCTTACTGTGTACAGTTTGGTAATTTAAGCTAAAAGATCTTGTATTTGAATGGATCAGGAAAATGTGGTACATATACACAATGGAATTTTATGCCTCTATCAGAAAGAATGACATTGCCCCATTCATAAGGAAATGGAAGAACTTGGAAAAAATTATACTAAGTGAAGTGAGCCAGACCCAAAGAAACATGGACTCTATGGCCTCCCTCATAGGAAATAATTAGCACAGGTTTAGGCTAGTCACAGCAGAGGATCACAAGAGTCCAATAGCTATGCCCCTATGAATGCATAAGATAATGCTAAGTGAAATGAACTCCATGTTACGGAAATGACTGTTAAATCACTGTTGTAATTACTTTCAACATGCCATGTGAAACCGTAGCTTCTATTATTGATGATCCTCTTGTATCCCTTTCCTGTGGTTGTCCCCATGCTATCACTATATCTCATCTGAGTACCCTGGATACTGTATATACTGGTATTAGAACTAGGGAAGTGAAAGGGAATATCAAAATCGAAAGACAAGGATAAAAAGACAAATGACTCCAAAATCAATTCTTGCAAAACCATTTGGTGTAAACCAACTGAACAACTCATGGGGGGAGATGGGAAGAGAAATGAAGGAGGGGGGAGTGAGGGAGGAAGTAATAGTACAAGAAATGTACCTGTGGCCTAACGTATGAAACTGTAACCCCTCTGTACATCACTTTGACAATAAGTAATTATTATTTAATAAATAACTTTTTTTAAAGATCTTGTCTTTGGTACTAGAAAATCAAACTTTTTGGATGCTTACTTCCAAGTGTATGTTTAATGGAAGAATTTTCACATGAAGTATGACTTTTGAACTCTATTGTGTTACTTATATCTTATCTTGATATATGCTTATTCACTATTTTCAGAGTGCTGTCACTTGCCATAGTAACTCTGAAGTGTCACATAATATCCAATATCAAATGAGAAAACTAAGGTTCTGATTTTGACAGTGATACTTCATGTCCTTATCTTTGAAGATGATTTGGTTCTGTCTTATTAAAATGTCAATAGATCTGGGTGCAATGGTGGCTTACACCTATAATCCTAGCTACTAAGGAGGCTGATATCTGAGGATCAAGGTTTGAAGTCAGCCAAGGCAGGAAAGTCAGAAAAAGCCAGAAGTGGCACTGTAACTCAAGTGGTAGAGCATTATCCTTAAGCAAAAGGAGCTCGGGGCAGCGCCCAGGCCCAGAGTTCAAGCCTCAGGACTGGCAAAAAAAAAAAAAAAAAAAGTGAATAGTTTGCTGAATATTCATACTGTACAGGCCAACTGTGCCAGGCTTGCAGGATTCAAAGCATGTGAAACTTGTCCTCTTTATAGCCTTGTATTTCAAGGCAATAATCCTAGAATTGTGTTGACCCCACTTATTCTCTCACTTAGAACTTTCACAACGTGTCTCATTTGTCTTTTTCATTCCTTGTCTTTCACTGCATTGACAATTTTGAAGACTATTTTCAGTTACCTAACATAGTATTCTTCAGTGTGTGCTTTCTCATTCTTCTTTGTGATTATGTTTGGATTAAGACCCTTTACTTGAATAATACAAAGCAAGGCTGTGTCCTTGCCAGAATATCACATCCAGTGACACATGATTACCATTGCCCTGGTTTTGATAATTTTTTAACTGTAGTCTGTTTCTGGCATTGGCTTTTTTAATCAATAAGCAATTTGTGAAAAGGTATTTTGTGACTATGTAAATACATGTTCATCATTAAACTGTCCCATCTTCAGAATCTATTTAATATCATTCCTTATATTAATTATAACTGCTACAGTTAACTCCATAATTCTTTCTATAGTTGGCTCTCATTCTCAAGATATTAAAAACAATGCAGTTCCTTTAGTAAGCCCTTTATACCTTGGCTTCCTCTTCTCTAGAATGCTCAGAAATCACTCTTTAGGGCTTCTGTGAAGCTAAGAGAAAGTAATGTATACAAATAAATTAACATAATGGCCACTACAAACCTGATTTATTCTTTTCAACGGTTTTCAATTTATTTATTCTAAAAGGTCCTGCCTCATTTGATATATAGTAGATATTGTAATAAATGATAATGTTGCAATAAAATGATTTCTAGATAAAAAATCATTATATAAATAATGTCATTTCAGCCCTCTGGAATTAAGTACATTGTTAATTATGACCACTTAAGAAGCAACTGCAGCTCTACTGCTTTTCACATTTTACTGCTCAGTTGACCTGCTTGCACAATTTTGTAATACAGCTGTTATTGGAAAATCAGTCAATACAAAGTTCAGAAGCATCTAGAAAATTGATATCGCTCTATATTATTTTTAGATGGTTCTTTAATTTCTTTTCCGTTGCTGGACTAAAATTCAGTTTTGGTGTTGCTCATATGTATTATTTCTATTCTCTTGCTCAATATTTCTATTACTTATTTTTCCAAGTATAAAGCTCTATTTGTGGTAACCCTCAGGTCATGGTTATCAGAAGGAAAACTACAATAAATATGTGGAAGAGATTGGACTCACATACTGTATTAATCAGAAAACTACAGTAGTCCAGTAAAGGGAGGGAAAGGGCACATGTTTTAAACACCTCTGAAACACTGCAGATATCAAAGCTCTCTGAATTCCTTTTTCACTTTTCTTTGCACCCTTTGATACCATATGACACACACCAGTCAACATCTTGGAACCTTTCCTTCCCCTCTTGTTTTCTGATCTGAACCATGACAAGCCTGAGAAAACTACGTCTTTCCCTTACCTAGGTGTCATCTTACCTACAAAGGCACACTCACTGTCTAAATCAGTGCATACACATATTCTATTTGGGGGGTAAAAAAGTTTTCTACCCTAATGACCTTGGTAACATGTCTCTTCTCATGATAACCTATTAAAAGAAATGGAAAATGGGCTGCTTCCCACATAAACATTGTAAAATATTTCCTCAATAGGCAATATCAGTTTCCCGCTAATCTTAGTAGAAACTAACCAAATCCTAGCCCCTTTCCCTTATAGTGAGCTCTGATCCACCATTCTCCTGTAAACCCCAATTAAGTTATTTCCCATATCCTGTCAGTGGTGCTCCCAGCATCCAATGACATTGACACCATAGTCACACAGAAAGTGGAATTGCCATTTTATTCATACTCACACTTTATTGGCAGCCTTGTTCACACCATGCAGTAACTAGTATTGACGCTGCATAACTAGAGCTAGGGTTTTACCTCATTCTCTCTAATCTATCAAACACTATTAACCTCAAATCAACTTTACAAGCTAGCATTTACTCGGTGAACACCATTTGAGCCAAGGCACTGACAACTTCTGCCTCCTAAGAGAACTCTTCCTAACTACAATATTTCTACCCATTTCCCTCCTTCCCACACTCACTAGAACCTTGTAATTTCTTTTCATACCAGCACCAATGCATGGATTTTTCTTTCTCACTGGAAACAAGAATTAGGGGCTCTTTCATCTCCTAAAAACTGGCTATAGACCTGATCTTTTCACCATTTCTTTTATTCCCTTGTGTCTGCTGGCTGTAAGGAGGAAAGAGGAACCAAGATGGTGGCATCTATTTATGTCTTGGGAAAAAAAATTCTTCTCCATCCCCACATCAAGACAATGAAAGCTAAGCGAGGACAAAGAAAATTAAAAATAAAATAAAAGGAAACTAAAAGGTATATAGTTTTTCTCTTTAAGGTTCCAAAAGAACCATGTGTTTAAAGCCAGCCCATGCTGCTGTTAAGAGGTGGTAAAACTTTCCAGGACAGGAAGTAGTGAGAAGGTAGTTCAGTCATGGTGTGTCTGTAAAGTGAATATTGGGACCTTAGCCCCTTTGTATGTTTGCAACCTGGACACCATCAGGTGAATAAGGTATTCTCAAGCATAGAGTCCTGCCATGATGCACTGTGTCAACCCAGACCAAAAGTAACAAGGACAGTTGTCCATGGATCAAACCCCAATCCAAAATAATTGGAAACCAGGAACAAAAGGAACATTTCCTACTTTTAAGTGGTATTTTACATAATTTGTCACAGCAGTGGAACCCTGAAAGATATAGAAACAGTTCAGTTAAATGTATACATTCAGGACATTTCATCAGTTCTTAGATAATGATGGGACATGAAGCTTTGTACCACAATCAGTATGCTTAAAGACATTCATAACACAATCCAAGATAAATAACTCCACAATGATATAGATAGGCCCTAGGCCCTGAAGTTTCTACATTAAGCATCATTTGTACATGCACTTTCCTATAGTGTAAGTGCCAACTCACCTGAAATGCCCTGTTAAATCCCCTCTGTGTCCTTTCCCCTTAGAAGGTGAAGCCTTCACTATATAGCCTTTGTAATAATGTAATGAATACAATCCAAAAACCAATGTCTCCTGAGATGGAAGGAGCTATTATTATGTCTCCATCTTTTTGGAGAGACGATATAGGTAAAATAAATGTTTTCTAAAAATAACACTGATGTTCAGAATTCATTACAAAACCCTTGTAATGGATTTCTCAGACTGTTTCTTGGATAAATCTTCTGACTACCCCTGATGAGATGAGAACTAAGCTGTCATGATCAACCAGAATTCTAAGTTACCAACATGTTCTATACTATATCCCTTTATCGATTGTAAAGCTAACAAGTTCTCTGGAAGAACTATAAGAATGCCATAGATTTGATCATTTTGGAATACAATTAGTTATAACATCACTTCACTGGAGTCTCAGGAGTCAGATCTGCATACGTAGCTCCAGAACCATCGATATAAACTACAAACCATTGCATAGATACAAGCTATCCCCCTCATGGCTATCATCATCTCATCATTATTCCTTGAAATCTATCATTCTTCATCCTCTAGCTCCCTGTGAATCAGCATGTCTTCTCCTGCTTCTCAGACTCATAAGACAACCATAAGTGCCTCAGAAAAAGATGCTGGTCACATTCTCTTCCCCATGGCCACATGTTATGCACATAGTAGAGGCTGACTTCTAAGTTAAGAAAACTGTTTTAAGTCCTGAACTGTGAATGGGTGTTAAATGAGACAAGTCCAACAAAGAGTTTAATTTCCCCTCACCGAAGTGGACAAAATGATATTATGGTGACAATTTTTCTTCAACTCTCTGATTTGACTTCTTGTGTCTCATGTACTCTTTCTTCACCAGTGTCTGCTTTTCACACTGCTGGGGCTCCAGAGCTCTGTTTAGAGCTGCTTCTGGGCCTCCCTTGAGTCAACACCATAAAAAAATTTAAAACAATGAAAGAAAAACATGTTTAAGTATAAAATCCTTACATGTTAAATGAGTTCTATGTTTCCCAAGAATAAATATATCTATTCCATTGTAAAACACTCAGGTTTGGACTGTGAAGGAATCTTCTCTGGGTGCGTTTATTTAATAATTTCCTTGTATTTCCATTCCCGTGTCCTTTAATATCCTTTAATATTAATGTATCCTACAAAACTACATGCATCTTAGTTTGGAATGCATGAATTTTTTATTTCCATTTATGATATTGTGCTATAGCTCTAACTGTAGATCTTAGACAAATAGTTAATAAATTCACTTCAAATCCTGGAATTTCCATCTACTATCTGAACTTATGTACCTCAATTTCTTTTTTTTCCTTTTTATTTTAAATAATAATTATTTATTTATTGTTAAAGTGATGTACAGAGGGGTTACAGTTTCATACCTTATGCCATAGGTACATTTTTTGTACCATTTGTTACCTACTCCCTCATTCCCCCTCGCCCCTCCCCTTTTGCTCTCGCACCATGAGTTGTTCACTTGGTTTACACCAAATGGTTTTGCAAGAATTGCTTTTGGAGTCATTTGTCTTTTTATCCTTTGTCTCTCGATTTTGATATTCCCTTTCACTTCCTTAGTTCTAATATCAGTATATACAATATCCAGGGAACTCAGATGAGATATAGTGAAGCGCGGAGACAACCACAGGAAAGGGATACAAGAGGATCATCAAGAAGAGAAGGTACGGTTTTGCATGGCATGTTGACATTAATTACAACAGTGATTTAACAGTCATTTCCATAACATGGAGTTCATTTCACTTAGCATTATCTTATGCATTCATAGGGGCATAGCTATTGGGCTCTTGTGATCCTCTGTTGTGCCTAACCTAAATCTGTGCTAATTATTCCCTATGAGGGAGACCACAGAGTCCATGTTTCTTTGGGTCTGGCTCACTTCACTTAGTATAATTTTTTCCCAAGTTCTTCCATTTCCTTATGAATGGGGCAATGTCATTCTTTCTGATAGAGGCCTAGAATTCCATTGTGTATATGTACCACATTTTCCTGATCCATTCATCTACTGAGGGGCACCTGGGTTGGTTCCATATTTCAGCAATGACAGATTGTGCTGCGATGAACACTGTTGTGCTGGTGGCTTTAGTGTGTTCTTGTTTGTGGTCTTTTGGGTAGATGCCCAAAAGTGGGGCTGCTGGGTCATAGGGGAGCTCTATGTTTAGCCTTCTGAGGAATCTCCATATGGCTTTCCAGAGTGGCTGAACCACTTTACATTCCCACCAACAATGAAGTAGGGTTCCCTTTTGACCACACCCTCTGCAATATTAGTTATTGTTAGCTTTCTTGAAAATGGACATTCTTGATCCAATGCCCGACTAGGTAGAGATGCCTAAAGCACTCAGCCCTCAGCCCTCAAGCAAAGCCAGCTGGGAATCCCATACAGTGAGTGCACCTGTGATGTGCCTCCAGCAGAAGAGATCAAAGGCAAGACTCTTCCTGCTGTCCTGGCCCTGGGCCCAAGCCCCCGGTCCCTGGTCCCCTGCCCCTGGCCCTCCCCAACTTCACAGCCCTCCCCTCCGCTCATAACAAAATAAAAGAAAAATTCGGCTGGAATCTAAAAAAAAAAAAAAAAAAAGAAAGAAAGAAAGAAAGAAAGAAAGAAAGAAAGAAAGAAAGAAAGAAAGAAAGAAAGAAAGAAAGAAAGAAAGAAAGAAAGAAAGAAAATGGACATTCTTACTGGGGTGAGGTGGAATCTCAGTGTTGTTTAGGGCCAGTGATGTAGAACACATTTTCATGTGTTTCTGGACCATTCTCATTTCCTCATCAGATAAGTCTCTTTTTAATTTTTAGTCCACTTGTTGAGAGGGCTGTTGGTTCTTTGAGGTTTTGTTTTGGAGGAATGTAATTTTTTTTAGTTCTCCATATATTTTAGATATGAGGCCTTTGTCCGTTGTATGGCCAGTAAAGATCTTCTCCCAGTCTGTGGGCTTTCTGTTTATCTTGCAAGCTATGTCTTTCGCCTGCAGAAGCTCTGCAGTTTGATGAACTCCCATTTGTCCAACCTGGCTTTGATTTGTTGCAATTCTGGGCCTTTATTAAGGAAGTTTCCTCCTGTGCCAAGGAGCCCAAGTGTTTCTCTGACTCCTTCTTGTAGTGCTTTCAGGGTATCTGTTTTTATTTCAAGGTCTTTGATCCATTAGGAATTGATTTTGTTTTTCATGTTTTTAAAGTTCTCATCACAGAGGTCTTTCATATCTTTGGTTAAGTTTATTCCTAGGTACTTTATGTTTTTTGAGGCTATTGCAAAAGGAGTTGCTTTCCTGATTTCAGCCTCCGTCTTCAGGTCATTGGCATACAGAAAAGCCATTAATTTTTGAGGGCTTGTTTTATATCCAGCTACTTTGCCAAAGTTGTGGGTCTTACGTCCTGTATTAATTTGGTTCTGAGTGCTCTCTCTCAAATCTTTTAGCTGGGTAGCTCTCTTTTCATTGGACTCTTGAAGTTCATTTACCTTTCTATTTGTGGAGGTCATGAAATCCTCTATTGTTGGTTCACCTCCTCAGGCTCTAGAATAGTTGTCTGAAGAGATTCAAACTTTTCATTTAACATTTTTATCAGTAGAGTTTGTAGAGCATTGTGAGGGTTCTCTTATGGATCTTTGATTGACTGCTCTGCTTCCTCTTGTTTTGAGTGGGAGATGAGATTCCCTTGTTTGCCATCTTTCTTGTGTTTCTTCTGCCCATTTGGATTGAAAATGTGAATCTACAAGCACCTGTGAGCACCGTTTCAGACCCAAAGCAGACCTTACCAAGCACTGTTGTATAAATCTTAGAAGTTCACAATTATATACAGATACCTTACCTCTCTTTTTTGTATATAAAAGCAAATTTGGTGTCCCCAAAGAATACAATTTTAATATAACAACCAACCTTGAGCCCTCTATTCAGTAGTTACTTATTTACCGTTACAACCCTATGAGCAATTTTTGTTCTTATATTTAGTTATTTTTGGACTGGTGGGATTTCTCTATGAACCCCTTTGACTCACCCGAATTGAAAAGGGATACGCTCTACCTGATAATCAGGGGTCAGTGGAGTCTGGAGGTCCTAGGAGTAAATTTAGGAGAGTAAGTTAGAGGTAGTGAAGAGAATAGAGTAAAATGAATAGGGAATGGTGATTTTGCTTTGGTTTCAGTGAAGCAGAAAGGTGGAAAAGTGCAGAATCAGTAGAAAGAACGAAGTTAATATGATAGAGAATGAAGAGTCAACAGAAAAGAGTAAAGGTATTAGTGAAATAAAAGTAATTTTAAAGAAAGAAAATGTGAAAAGAGAAACAAAGAAAAAATACAGGAAAACAAACACTCAAAACAAATAAAAATTACCAAAAAAAAACCCAAACAAACAAACAGAAAACAAAAAAACAAACAACAACTCAAAAATGAAAAAAAAAAAGTTTTTTTTTAACGTTAAAAAAAATGGAGTCTTCCTTGTTTGGGTGGGCTCTTTGAAGTCTCTGGTTTTCTTGTGATGGTCTACAGTCTATTTTACTGCTGCTTGGCTGGTTTGATTTGCTTCCAGCTTGGAGGGGGTGGATCTTCTCTGACCCCCCTCCCCTGTTAGTTAAATCCTGGGGCTCTGTGGTTTGACCAGGTTGCAGGTAGGACTTGGGTGTCCTCTGTAGTTGGACACTGAACATTCTGGAGAACTGTGGCTCCTCCCATCTACTGTGGGGCCGCTGCCTTTAATGCCTGGCTCAGAGTAGGCTTAGGACTCAGCAGGGCAGGCAACGCAGGCCTGGTTTATCTGGCTGAGAGCTGCTTGCCCCAGAGGAGGCTCCTCCCTCCTGGGCAAGGTGACCTTCTCCTGGATGGAGCTGGCTGTGGAATTCAGCTAGGTTTGCTGGTGGGAGTTGGGAGTTGGGTAAAGGGCTCTGTAAAGGGGCTGTTTACCTGTCCTAGGAACTACTTACTCTCCCATCTGATTGTTCTATGCTGCCAGTAGCTCCTCGCTGCTTTTGGTTTGATTTTCGAATTTCTGGCTGCTGGAGAGTCAGCAGCCACAGTGTAGGTGTGGCAGGGCAGAGCAGGGTGGGGCACCTCTGGCTGAGTTTACCTGAGTCTGTGAGCCATGGCCCAGGAAGGAGCCTCTCACCTGGGTGGGGGGATGTTCTCCTAGGTGGAGCTGGCTCTCACTGTTCAGTCCATCTTGCTCTTTTCAAATATAGCCCCTTTGTCCTTGTTTTCCCCTGGTCTGCTTTAGATCCAGTTTGGTCTGACTGAGTCTATGCCAGAGCCAAAGATGGAGCTTTGCTCTAGCGGTGAAGGAAGGGCTATCTTCCAGATGCTGCTCTGTGGGCACGAGTGAGAATATCTTTCATGGCATACTCATGCTTTCTCTGCAGTTTCAGCCTGTCGTTGCTCAGCCTGTCGTTGCTCAGCCTGTGATCCACATCTGTCTGCCGCTGTCTGGAGGATTTCTTCTTGGTTACTGCTGTGTGCTTTAGGTGTGCAGAATGCTGGCTTGGCAGCAAGATGCCTCCCAGGGCTCAAATATGTGTTTTCAAGCCAGCAAAGTCAATTTTTTCCTTTCTGGCCAGAATCCCTGTACTGTTATAATTTACTTGGGCTGTCTTTCTAGGAGTAAAACCTTCTCTGGAGTGGTAAAACTGGGATGTCAGAGGGAGCTTAGCTAGGGCTCTGCTGCTCCTCAGCCATTCTCCCGGAAGTCCTCAATTCTTAAAAATGTAAACAAATTACATTTCAAAGTTAATTATTAACTCACAAACAGTAATTAAAACATGCTAAATTCTGTACAATGTTATTATTAACATTGTTTCTATTTCTTATATAATATTGGCTCATGAGATCCATGATGTTGTATACCACTGGCTATTATGTGGTACATCATAATATGTGTTTACTACATTCTAGTTTTTCATTATCCCAGCTTCTATTGATATTTCACACCATTTTACATTCCTAATCACTTTTTTTAACCAATCCTGGGCTTGAACTCTGGGCTTGAGCACTTCTCCTGAGCTTTGTTTGCTCAAGGCAAGCCACTTTGTACCACTTGAGCCACAGTACCACCTCCAGGTTTTTTGACTGTTTGATTGGAGATGAGTCTTACAGAACTCCCTAAGTTCTGACCCTGGTTGGCTTCAAACAGCAATCCTAGGATTATAGACATGAGCCGCTAGTATCCAACATACCTAATAACTTAATGGATATTTTTCTCTGTGAACCATCTACTCCTAACTTACTTATATTTATTGCTTTCTGTACTTTCCTAATTTAGTTGTAAAGTGGTATGTGTGCTGCCGTTATATACAGCGCGTTAGTTCTAAACAGAGTAAATAATTTTTCCATTTTATATGACTGTTGATTGTGTTCCTAATGTTGATAGTCAAAAAGAAATCTCCTGTTTAAATAAAACGGTATTAATCCATTTTTCTACTGGATTATTTGTGCCATTGAGGTTTTCTTTAGAAAGTTTTCTTTACTCTGTCATAGGGATATTCTGCTCATTTTACTGGATTATGCAACTTTATAGTAGGAGGTGAAAACTAGATTTTCTTTTCCTCAAAAGTGGGAACCACAGTTTTGCAAGCCACTTACCAAACAAGTCCATCCTTCATCAGTCTGAGGTGGAATGGTGGCACTGAAGCACCTGCATGGGCAAAAGCTGACTATTTAACTTTTAAAGGAGATTGCAATGGTCCATTCAGCATATTTCTCTCTCATCACAGCACCAAGTTCTTGATTATCTCATTTGAAATTATTGTGGGACACATGGGAAGTGGAAATAAACTCAAATCAGACAGTTTACCTTGCCTTCCCATTTAATATCCAAGACTAGTCTGCTGCAGAAGCGGCGCGCAGCACGTGGGGGCGTTGCTGGACCAAGGCTTCCAAGACCCTGCCGGCAGTGGAAACTGAGACTGCGCCGCCACAGTGAACAAGAAATAACGAGGTGAGGGAGTCTGGAGGGATACCGTGAAGCGCAAAGACCGAATGAACGTCATGGAGGGCTCTGGGGAGCAGATGATCCCACAGCCCCCGCATTCCGGGGACCACTGCATTCACGATGGCGACTTCGTGGTGCTGAAACGGGAAGATGTGATCAAAGAACCTGTTCATTCTGTTCTCTTCAGCCTAAGCAATATGGATGTGTGAGTATATGAGGCTGCCAGTACCAAAAATGTCTGCCATGCTCCCTCAGTGGAATAAGCTTTTTTTTAAATGTTAGGTTTTATTATTTTGATAGCTGACAGCTGGGAAGGTCCAAGAACTTATTTTATTGCTTTGTGGGGGTAGGTGCAGAAAGGTTTCATAGGTACTTTATTTGCATTAATTTACCATTTCTCTTATCCTTTTTTCCAAATAAAGTGACTAGAACACGTATGTGTTGTGTGTGTGTGATACTAGTATACACACACATAAACACATTTGTATATATGCACAGAGACAGAATGTACTACCTATTGAACTACATACGGTAAAGTTTTGTGCAAGACTTAGAAAAGGTCTCATTGCATTGGTATCACTCCCTGTCAAGTGTGTGTTAAAGTGCTTTTTTCTGGTGATTAATTCTGGTCTAAAGAGCTCTGCCATGATTAGGTAGTTAGCCTTATCAGCTCTAAAAAATGATTTGACCATCTGTTACAGCAAATAAAATATTAAGAGTAAAAAAAAAAAAGACTAGTCTGCTTAGTTAAAGGATAGATTTAAACATTTCTGAGAAAGAGACTTCAGTTTTTCCTGTGCTACAACTTGCTTTGGAAACCTAAATTTATATCCTAACACCTACCATGGTTTCTCCATTGTCTCTACCTCATAAGTGTTCTAGTCATTCAACAAGTTTTGAGCAACATCAGAGCATTAAATGAAGTACACAGTGTGACTTAAATGGTGTGAATATCGCAATGAGCTACAGTTCACAATAGTGACATGATTTGGTCCAACTCAACTACTGGATGGATATACTAATTCAATAAATAACTGAAAATATAAGTTGCAAGCTAATGTAAGAAAGGAATGAATAAGATACTGTGTGAAAGCATAGCAGGATAGTGGAGGATTCAGATTGGAGGAAGAGTATTAAGATATATTTGAAGTACAATTTCAGGTGAGAGGTGACAAGGTATGAGTTTTTTCAAGGACTAAGATCCTCTAGGAGATATTCAGACTGAAGGGACTAATGGGAAAGAGTAAGGCAGAAGTATGTGAAGCTCTGAATATGATCTGATGGCTCCCTGAAGTGTTCTGTGTAATAAAAAAGGGCCATGGTCAAGATAATTGGATTCAGAACCATCTAAACATTTCTAACACAAAATTAACATTAAGACCCAAATCCCATTCTTAAAAGAAGATTTCAATCTATAAAGTGATATTTGTGTAAGGCCAGAAATTTTCTAGATTTATTATATGGCCATAGTCAAGATAATTGGACTTGGAGCCATCTAATTATTTATAAAACAAAATTGTAACCCAAACCAAGATCCCACCCTTACAAAGAGATTTCAATCTACAAAGTCATAATTTTTTTTTTTTTTTTTTTTGGCCAGTCCTGGGGCTTGGACTCAGGGCCTGAGCACTGTCCCTGGCTTTTTTTTTTTGCTCAAGTCTAGCACTCTGCCACTTGAGCCACAGCGCCACTTCTGGCCATTTTCTGTATATGTGGTGCTGGGGAATCGAACCCAGGGCCTCATGTATATGAGGCAGGCACTCTTGCAACTAGGCCATATCCCCAGCCCTCCAAATCATATTTTTGCTTAAGCCACAATCTAAATCAACCAGGCATACAAAATTTTAGAATAATAAAATTAGAGAACTAGTAACATAAATTTTGTTCTTGGTTGAGGGTGGAAAGCAGACATAGATTTCCATAATAGACCAATATATGTCTAATATACTGGTCCAGGCATAGAAGTGAGTGAGAAGGAAACAAAAATTTCTGATGAATCTTATGACTGCCTTGACAATTTAGAATTCTAAAGCCTCAGTCTATAGGTACATGAAGAATTTGTAAACATTCACCAACAATTCATCACCACCATTTACTAGGCTCTCACAAGACAGTGTAAGGGTGAGGGGTGGGGCAGAAGACAGGGCTTATGTCTCTGCGGGATATGAAGTTGGAGGGAGCAATCAGCTGTAAGATGGAGAATTGGCTCAAACTCGGTGGTGTTCTAAACTCACACTTCCCCAAAGTAAGGACTGTCACTGACTCTTTTATCCCAGGAAAATGTTGATAGCTAGTGGAAGGAGCTTGGAACTAAATGACATGTGGTATCCTGAAAGGGTTGCAAAGCACTCTTATTCCCATGTCCCAAAAATGTCTTCATTTCCTGGGTGAGGTAGAAAAACCAGACTCTCTGCCCTGCACTGAACCTAAGCATGGAAAATCACCTATCAGTGGAAGGAGGACATAGAAAAACTAGGTCAATATCTAATGCTTGTTCAAAGCAGAGGTGAGAAGTAGAAAATGCAGTAGAAAGAAGTCTGAAGTTGATCTATTCTCGCCACTCCCAATATCATCAGATAGGAGTGGGCTGGAGTGAGGAGTATGTGTCTGTGTGTATGTGAGTATGTATTTTGTATGGCCATGCAATTGCACACATACACACACACACACAGTGAGAGAGAGAGAGAGAGAGAGAGAGAAAATGAATTATAAAGAAGGAAAGAAAACTCTTCAAAGAATATCTTCAAGTTCTGAATCTACAATAGAGCTATGATAACAAATATGAGAATTTAGCAGAAATACAAAGTAAATATGAATATTTAAAATAAATTTAATTCATAATATTGGCAGCAAACTTTGGAAAATGAAAATTTACAATGATATAGTGCCATCCAAACAAACTGAAATACAGACACGTTCTGTGAAATATATGCAAAAGCTATACTCTGAAATCTAATGTTGATGTGAGAACTTAGAGATGGAGAATTTATAAATGGAGAGATTTGCTGTGTTGACAGGTTTGAAATCCATTAAGCATGAAGTCAGAGTGTTAATTCATCACTCAATCACATGATCAAAATCAAATTGTCAGAAAACATTTCTGTTGAAATTATATAGCTAATCCTAAATCTTTGATCCAACTAGAATTTCAGAAACAATTTTGAAGAACAAAGTTGGAGCTCTAATGCTCCTTGGATTGGGGTTTCATACAAAGCTATAGCAATCAAGAAAGTGCTATATTGGTGTGAAGATAAATGTAGAGATCAATGAAACCAGACAGAGAGTTCATAAGTAGACCGACATATGTCTAACCAACTGATTTTCAACAACTGGCCAAGTAATTCAGTAGGGAGGAGCAATATTTTTCTCAAAATTTGTTCTCTAACAATTGAACATCTATATGCAGAAGATACGTTCTAGTTCATATTTCCTAAAACACACAAAAAGTATTGAAATGCAAATATCATCAAGATGCTATCCTCAACCATCAACAATGCAACAATATAAATGAACGAATAAATAAATAAATAAATGCTGGTGAGGATGAAAAGGAGAGTCAGGGAGGAGGACACTTCATAGACTCTTGGTGGGAATATAAATGACTTTAGTTGCTATGGAAACTAACTGAACACAGAATTACCAAATATCCTGCTATACCATTCTTGGTAATAGATGCACACAACAGAAGTACTTGCACATCCAAACTTATAGCAGCACTAATAAACAAGCTATGGAGTCACCCTGCATTTCCAACAAATAACTTGATAAAATATAATATAGGTCCACAATGAAGCCTTAGTCAGTTGTAAAGAAGAATGAGTTCATATTGTTTGTAAAGAAATGGAGAGGGCTGGGGATATAGCCTAGTGGCAAGAGTGCCTGCCTCGGATACATGAGGCCCTAGGTTCGGTTCCCCAGCACCACACATACAGAAAACGGCCAGAAGCGGCACTGTGGCTCAAGTGGCAGAGTGCTAGCCTTGAGCGGGAAGAAGCCAGGGACAGTGCTCAGGCCCTGAGTCCAAGGCCCAGGACTGGCCAAAAAAAAAAAAGAAATGGAGAAATTGAAAAGTGTTGTATTGAATAAGACAGTCGCAGAAAGACAAATGTGATGTTTTTTGCTTATATGTGAAATACCATGTGACCTCAAGCTAATAAAAATGACCTTATTACAAACAAAAGCATAAACCATAAAAGAAAGAAATCTGCTTTTATTTAACTTCAACAAAATTAGCAACTGTTCTTCTTCTAAAGATCTTATTTTGGAAGATGAGACTAAATACCACAGACATGGAGAAAATGTGATAAAACTAATATCTGGAAAAGATTGTATGTAAAATCACACTTTGAAATCACACTGAAAAAGGAGAAAGCAATGAAATTTTTTTAATGTTTGCCAGTCCTGGTGAGGTGCCAGACTTTGAAGTCAGGCCCCACCACGTGAACCCCATTTTAGAATCGAACCCTGAGCCAATCAGATTTGTACCTGTGTGCTAATCTTGCTTGCACAGCTGATTGTTGTAACCTTGTTCTTTGCCTTTATAAGCCCTGTGTAATCACAGCTTGGGGCTCCCTCCTAACCTCCGCTGTGTCGGTGGGTAGGACGAGGCCCGAGTTGGCAGCTCGTTAAATAAAGCCTTGCCTTGCTTTTGCATTTCGGAGTGTCTGAATCTCGGTGGTCTTCTTGGGGGTGGTCTTGCAACTTGGCACAACATTTGGGGTTTCGTCCGGGATAGCCCCAGAGACCCCGAGATCCCAGACTCCGAAGGTAAGAAAACAGCGCTGTTCATTTGTCTTGTCCTGTAATGTGCCTGTTTGTTTGTCTTGCTTTTGCTTATTTCTTGAAGGGGTTGTCGAAGCAGATGTACTTACTTGACAATCCTGGTGAGACCGGGGGATGTCCCAGACTCTTCACCCTTAAAGGGGGATCTCTGGAGCCCCGCTTTCAACTTGAATTCACTCTTTCTGCATCCTTGCAGGGGGATGTGTGGGCCAACTTGGGAAATCTCCAGTTTTTCTTGTTCTTGATCTTGCCTATGTTTTTTTCCTTCTGTATTAATTGTTTTGGTTTCTTTTCTTTTGTAGCCTTTTGGACTGGCCATTTGCTACTAGTGATCTTTACAATTGGCGTGCCCAAAATGCCCCCTTTTCTGAGAAACCTCGGGACTTAATTCGCTTGTTTGAAACTATACTTTTCACTCACCAGCCCACTTGGGATGATTGTAGCCAGCTTTTACAGGTACTTTTCACCAATGAGGAGAGAGGTCGTATTCAAGAAGCGGCCCGGAGACTTATCCCTGGCCCCAACGGAGCACCCATCACGGATCCTGCCTTGATTGATACCTATTTTCCCCAGACCCGACCAGCATGGGACTACAATACGGCTGAAGGTAGGGAGCGACTCCTTGTCTATCGCCAGGCTCTGCTGGCAGGTCTCAAGGCGGCGGCTCGCCGACCTACAAATATGGCCAAAGTTTATGATATCAGACAGGGAGAAAGTGAAAGTCCGGCAGCATACCTTGAGCGTCTTATGGAAGCCTTTAGTCAATACACCCCATATGATCTTGAGACCCAGGAATCTGCTCAGATGATTATGTTTGCCTACGTAAATCAAGCCGCACCGGATATAAAGCGGAAATTGCAGGCTCTAGACAGGCTTGGGGAAAAATCTATTAGGGATCTAGTAGCAGTGGCGGAAAAGGTTTATAAT
Organism: Perognathus longimembris pacificus; assembly: GCF_023159225.1. Taxonomy (NCBI): domain Eukaryota; kingdom Metazoa; phylum Chordata; class Mammalia; order Rodentia; family Heteromyidae; genus Perognathus; species Perognathus longimembris. The sequence goes on from NC_063169.1 coordinate 42,245,507, forward strand.
AAGAGAGAAACAGGAGAACGAAGACAGGAAAGGAGTCTGGCTAGGATTTTGGAACAACAACAGAAGGAACTCAGGGAAATCCTGACCTCTATGCAGGCAGGAAACTTTAGACAGTCCTCCTCTCCAAGTAAGGAGCAAAAGCCCAAACCCCAACCAAGGATGGGGAAGAATCAATGTGCTTATTGCAAGAAGGAGGGGCATTGGATCAGAAACTGCCCAGAGCTAGCCCAGGAAAAGGAGGAAAAACATAAAGTAGGATCAAGAGTGTTGTCAACCTTAGAGATGGCTGAGGACAGTGACTGAGGGAGTCGGGGTTCAGATCCCCTCCCTGAGCCCAGGATAACATTAAAAGTGGAGGGGAATCCAGTCATGTTCATGGTAGATACGGGAGCAGAAAATTCAGTATTACTAGCCCCGAGAGGGCCGATGTCCACTAAAACAACATGGGTCCAAGGTGCAACGGGCACTAAACCCTATAAATGGACTACTCAAAGAACAGTGGACTTGGGAGCGGGCCAGGTAACCCACTCGTTTTTAGTCATCCCTGACTGCCCCTATCCATTGCTTGGACGTGATCTCTTAACGAAAATGAAAGCTCAGATACAGTTCACAGACAGTGGGATTTCTGTGACGAACTCAAGAGAAAAGCCTGTTAGTATACTAATAACTAGCAAGTTAGAAGAAGAGTATAGGCTATACCAGCATCTCAAGCCCGAGTCTCCAGAAAATGAGTGGCTACGGGCGTTTCCCCAAGCATGGGCAGAAACTGGGGGAATGGGACTGGCAAAACATCGTCCTCCAATTTTTGTGGAACTTAAAGCCGGAGCTGACCCAGTAAGAGTTTGCCAGTACCCTATGTCACTAGAAGCAAAGAAAGGGATCACTCCTCACATCAGAAAATTATTAGATTTAGGAGTTCTGAAGCCCACCCAGTCAGCCTGGAATACTCCATTATTGCCTATAAAAAAGTCTAATTCCAATGATTATAGACCAGTGCAAGACTTGAGAGAAGTTAACAAGAGAGTAATGGACATTCATCCAACAGTCCCAAACCCATATACCCTGCTGAGCTCCCTGTCACCGAGCCATGTGTGGTATACTGTGTTGGATCTAAAGGATGCTTTCTTTAGCCTGCCCTTAGCCTCACAGAGCCAAAGCTACTTTGCATTTACTTGGCACGATCCTGAAATCGGGATAAGCGGTCAATTGACCTGGACCAGGCTGCCTCAAGGATTTAAGAATTCGCCTACAATCTTTGATGAGGCGTTACATGAAGACCTAAGTGAGTACCGCTCCCAAAATACTGAAATAAGTCTATTGCAATATGTAGATGATTTGTTAATAGCTGCTCCAGACAAGGATAGTTGTTTAAAGGGAACAGCTAGGCTCTTAAAGACTCTTGGCAATTTGGGCTATAGGGCCTCCACTAAAAAGGCACAAATTTGTAAACCTGAAGTCACCTATCTGGGCTTCATATTAAAAGAGGGCAAGCGTTGGCTGTCAGATGCACGTAAAGAGACTGTGCTAAAAATTCCTGTGCCTAAGTCAGCGAGACAAGTCAGAGAATTCCTGGGAACGGCGGGTTTTTGCCGGCTGTGGATACCTGGGTTCGCTGAGATGGCCAAGCCTTTATATGAAGCCACCAAAAACCTCCCAGAATTTCATTGGACTGAGCAGATGCAAAAAGCCTTTGAGGCAATCAAGAAAAGCCTTCTAGAAGCCCCAGCCTTAGGCCTACCTGACGTGAATAAACCATTCACATTGTTTGTGGCCGAAAAGAAAGGAATAGCAAAAGGGGTGCTCACCCAGCCAATTGGGCCCTGGAGACGACCGGTCGCCTATTTGTCAAAGAAATTGGATCCTGTCGCCGCTGGGTGGCCTCCGTGCTTAAGAATAATAGCTGCAGTAGCCCTCTTGGTAAAAGATGCAGATAAGTTGACTCTGGGACAGAATCTGACTGTAGCCACTCCACATGCTCTAGAGGGGGTGCTAAAACAACCACCTGACCGATGGATGAGCAATGCCCGCATGGTCCATTACCAAACGTTGTTACTTAACCCGGCACGTATCAGCTTCTGTGTACCAACAGCATTAAACCCAGCAACTCTGCTGCCGGATCCGGATCTGGAAGCGCCCCTGCATGATTGTGACCAGATCCTGGCCCAAACACATAGCCTCCGGCCAGACTTGCTGGATTTGCCGCTATCACATGCCGAGCACACCTGGTTCACCGATGGCAGCAGCTTCATTCGAGATGGAAAAAGGTATGCGGGTGCGGCGGTTACTACGGACACTGAGATATTGTGGGCAGAGGCACTCCCTCAGGGGACTTCTGCACAAAGAGCAGAACTAGTGGCACTAACAAAAGCTTTACAGATGGGAAAAGGAATGAGACTAAATATCTATACGGACAGCCGGTACGCTTTTGCCACTGTACACATCCATGGAGCCATTTACCAAGAAAGGGGGCTACTGACAGCTGAAGGAAAGGCCATTAAAAACAGACAGGAGATTTTAAGCCTCATCCGGGCCCTATGGGAACCAGCAAAGATTGCCATTATGCATTGCCCGAGTCATCAAAAGGGAGTTGATTCGGTGACTAGAGGGAATAATCTGGCTGACCAGGCAGCTAAGGAAGCAGCCCTCCATCCCAGAGCAGAAGTATTGACTGTAGTAGACCCAGGACCACGAGCTTTGCCTCCTGTACCCCAGTATTCCCAGGAAGACTTGGAGTGGATAAAAAAAAAATTCCCATGACCCACAAAACCCTGGACAGAGAAGGAAACGATGACTGGTGGAAAACTGGTGAAGGGAAACTTATCTTGCCACAAAGGCTAGGTAAGGGGATCCTTAAAAGAATCCACCGAGCTTCTCACATGGGAACCCGAAGAATGCAGGACTTGCTCCGACATTCCAAAGTAAAAATTAGACAAGGAGATCAACTTATTGAAAATATTGTTAAAAATTGCAAGGCCTGTCAGCTTACCAATGCCCCCAATCAACAAGTTACTAAAGGAGCTCGCTTCCGTGGGGATAGGCCAGGCGTGTATTGGGAAGTAGATTTCACAAAAATCAAACCTGGAAAATTTGGATACAAATATTTGCTAGTTTTTGTAGACACCTTTTCAGGATGGGTGGAAGCCTATCCAACAAAGCATGAAACTGCGAATATAGTGGCTAAGAAGATCCTGGAAGAAATCCTACCCAGGTATGGCTTCCCATCCACCATTGGGTCGGACAACGGACCGGCTTTCGTTTCAAAAGTAAGTCAGGGAATAGCCGCTGCACTGGGGACAGATTGGAAATTGCATTGTGCTTGTAGACCCCAGAGTTCAGGACAGGTAGAGAGAATGAATCGGACTCTAAAAGAGACCTTAAATTGGCCTTAGAGACTGGCGCAGACTGGGTGTCACTCCTTCCTTTTGCTCTACTTAGGGTAAGAAATTCTCCCTATCAACTTGGCTTTACTCCTTTTGAAATAATGTACGGGTACCCTCCGCCCATTATCCCTAGCCTTCAGACTGAATTGCTCACTGATTTGGATGATATTGAATTTTTGTGTAAACTTGATTATTTGCAGCTCGTGCACAAGAAAATGTGGCCCCAACTCAAGGCATTATATGATTCTGCTTCTGTCCCTATCCCCCATTTATTCAGGCCAGGAGATTGGGTGTTCGTCCGGAGGCATAACTCCAAATCCTTAGAACCACGATGGAAGGGACCCTACGTGGTGCTACTGACTACTCCCACGGCCCTTAAAGTAGATGGCGTCACCACTTGGGTCCATTGCTCCCACGCCAGGCCAGCTGACCCCTTTGCCCTGGATGACAACTACCGTGATGGAACATGGGAGGTCTCCAAGCACCCAACTCAGCCGCTTCGCCTTCGCCTCAAGAAAAGAAAGTTAGACTGAATATTGTTATAATTTTCTTTTTGCCTTCTTTCCTTACTACCCTGGCTAGTGTTGATGTCATTTTGGCAGCTCACTCCAAAGTGAGGTGACCCCCTTATTTTAGGTAGTTTTGAGCTTGCTCAGGAATACGGGTATAGCCACCCGACCCTTAGAGCACAGTTGAGAAGTTTATGTATTATTTTGTTGCTTACATTTGGATACTAAACACTATAGAGCTAATGGTAAGTCTGTATAGCTGAAAGTTAATTTTCAGTTTGCAGCAATCCTGCAGTCCCTTGGAAAAGTAGACTAAGGTTATAGGTTCCTGGCTAGGTAAGGTCAACGCCCCTGAGTCAGCCTGAAGAAATTACAGAAGATGGATGATCTTCACCCATCAGCCCCCCTTTAAAATCAAGGGACCAGAGTTGTTTTTGGGAAGATGAGGCAGGATAAACTAGAGACATGCAGAACAGAGGTACAGAGAATATTCTTGTAAGAAATGGTGACAGGCCCTTTGGTTACTACATTGGGTCCTACTGGCCCATGCCTTACCTCTATATCATCCCCTAGACATGCAAGCCATTGAAATGGACAGAATGGAGCCATGATTGGCTCCCAAGGTACCAAAAAGAAAAAGGGGGAAATGAGGTGCCAGACTTTGAAGTCAGGCCCCACCACGTGAACCCCATTTTAGAATCGAACCCTGAGCCAATCAGATTTGTACCTGTGTGCTAATCTTGCTTGCACAGCTGATTGTTGTAACCTTGTTCTTTGCCTTTATAAGCCCTGTGTAATCACAGCTCGGGGCTCCCTCCTAACCTCCGCTGTGTCGGTGGGTAGGACGAGGCCCGAGTTGGCAGCTCGTTAAATAAAGCCTTGCCTTGCTTTTGCATTTCGGAGTGTCTGAATCTCGGTGGTCTTCTTGGGGGTGGTCTTGCAACTTGGCACAACACTGGGACTTAAACTAGGGACCTGAGCACTATCCTTGTTGTTAGCCTTGAGCACAAAGAGGTTCACAATGCTGTTTCTGGCCTTTTCTGAGTAGTTCATTAAAGATAAGATTCTCACAGACTTTTCTTCCTGGGTTGATTTCAAAGCACAATCCTCAAATCTCAGCCTCCTGAGCAGCTAGGATTACAGGCATGAGCCAACAGAGCCCAGATTTATACAGACACTCCACTAAAGAGTATATGTATTATCTGGGATATTTTGCAACGGTAGAGGACTTGCCCAGGATATGCAAGGCTATAGGTTCAATTCCTAGTCCTCAGAACTGTAGAAAGAGGAGGAGAAAGAAGAAGTAAAAAAGAAGGTGGAGAAAGAGAATTGAAGCAAAATAATCACATAAAATGCATGCTATCAATAGTCATCAAAACAGTAAGAATTAAACATCACACTGAGATTTCAGTACACAACTCTAAATACTAAAGTTGATGTAACTGACATTACCAACTGCAGATTAAAACACAGCAAGTAGGGCTCACATATTTTTTAAAACAACAAAAATAATATGACCACTTTAGAAAACATTTTGGAATTTTCACTAAATTATGACCTAGCAATTTTGCTTCTACTTAATCAAGAGAAAGAAAATGTATAGCCACACAAAGACCTCCACCTGAATGTTTATAGGAGACACATTCTCGACACCTAACATCTGGAAAAAGTTGAGAGTTCATTCATTTGTGAATAAATGATTAATTTAGGTACAACAGTACAACAAAATATTCCTCAATATAAACCTTGTATATGTAATAACTTGGGTAAATTTCAAAACAATTATAGCAAGTGAAAGAAGACAAAAGTGAAGTGCTACAAAATTCATGGCACTTTTTACATGACATTAAAACAAAAAGAAAAAGCAGCAAAAGAATCCAAGCACCCTTGATATTAACTAGTCAGGATCTGAAGTCTAGAGTATGACCATTCAAAGCCAGGATAGGAAAAAGTCTGAGATTCCATCTTGGAAATAACCAGCAAAGGCAGGGCTGGAGGCATGACTCAAATGTTAGAGTACTAGTCAAGCAAGAACAAGACCTTGAATTAAAACCCCAGTACCAGCAAAAAAACAAACAAACAAACAAAAAAAAAAACGGCTTTAGAAAGAGAGAGAGGGAGGGAAGGCAGGAGGGAAAGAGAAAAAGAAAGAAAAATTAGTGTGTGTGTGGGGGGGGGGGGGGTGCTTTCCAGTAAATGGGGTAGAAGGAATGAATTAACAGTAAAGAGTTTATAAATACATATATTCCATGTCTTGATTATAACGATAGTTACAAAGTTGCATGAGAAGAACTATGAGGATTACATTTTGTGAGGATCTTTTCATCTCTCTGTTGAGAATAAATTTATGTGACGAAGGTAATGAGCACTGAGTGGATTACTATACTAATTTTAGTGAGGAGATTATGGTAAAGATGGCCATAGAGGATGCCAAAAGAAAGGTTCACTATCTGGATGTGTTTTGAGGTAGGTCTGGGAAGGTTTCCTGATAGACTTAGTACAAACATGAGAGCTGATATTGACTGAGTTTAGAGCTGATCAACAAGAAGGACGAAGTTGTGAACTACCTATAAAAGAAAAGCCTGCCACAGTAGTTGTGATACTTTACCAATCCAGTCTGAGAAATTTCAGGGTGAGACAGGTTGGATAAGAAATAAAGATGAGAATGTAGAATGTGTGTGTGTGTGTGTGTGTGTGTGACAGAGAGAGAATTGAGAAAGCTGTGCAAGCTAGACAGAGAGAGCGCTAAGAACTGAGGGGTCCACCTGATATTAAGTCTTAAGAATAGATAAACTTGGCAATAGAAAAAATTTTAAAAATCATCGAGAAAAGAAGAAGTGAAACTTGAGTTTCTCCAAGACTAAGATGTTTATGGGACTAAGACTATAGGCTTGAAAAAAATTGAAAAAAATCTAAAAAGCAAGTGAGCTGAAAGCCAAGTAAGCAAAGTATATCAAGGATCATGTCAACTTCTGCTGATATAATGGGATTAAGAATGGCCCACTGAGTTTAGTAATATGATGGTCATAAATGATCTTAAAAGTCTAATTTTATACAATGGTGAACATATACCTAAAGAGAGTAGGTTTAAGTGAGAATTGTGGAAAGAAATTAAAAGCAAGGACTATGCAAGAGCCTTTTGGTGAGTTTGGTAACTAAGGGAAGCAAGAAATTTCTGGAAGGAATATGAGTCAGGAAAATGTATTATTGCTTACATTTTTATTACAGAGAATTTCATATGAACATAAAAATTAAAGATAAGAGTAGAATGTCTTCAGTTTTGACAACTCTCAATATTTTGGTAGTCTCATTTACATTTATATCCTCCAATAGATGTGTGTGTGTATGCATGTGCGCGTGCGTGCAAGCGCGTGGATCCTGGGGTTTGATATTAAGGTCTGGGCATAGTCCCTGAGCTTTTTTGCCCAAATCTAATGCTCTTTGATTTAGGTCACAACTCCACTTCCAGATTTTTAGTCGATAATTGGAGGTAAGAGTCTCACAGACTTTTCCGTCTAGGTATCATCCTCCAATCTTAGCCTCCAGACCAGTTAGGATTACAGGTGTGAGACACCAGGGCCTAGCTATATCCTCCAATATTCTTAAAGTAAATCCTAAATTTTATGTGTTTTGGCAGTACTGGGGTCTGAACTCAGAACCCTGCTATTCAGTCACTCTATTATTTGAGCCAAGCTTCAAGATTCATAAATTCTACTTAATTTCACCTTCTTATGTTTGAATATGCATTTTAACGGGAAAGGACTGTTAACCATAACCACAATTCCAATATCACACCAAACAAAGCACATGTCATGTTGTTGATATCATCCACTACCAAGAAAGCTTTGTTTTGACTTACTTTTTTTAAGATGGAAGAAATAATAAATGTTTCCATGGTGATGGGAATTACAGAGGGAGATGATCAATGTGAGATTTTTTTTAAAATGACATTGTTGGAGCGATGTTCTTAACAAGACTAGGAGAGAGAATCTAGTGCACAGTAGTGCACAAAATAACCACAAGATAGTTCATGTATTATAAAACACATAAAGCACAGCACTAGTGCTGAGATCCTTGGCCAAAAGCACACTGATATTTCTTTCATTTGCTTTTATTTTTAGTGAATAAGATTGAAGGTCACCAGCTGAAACGGAGAGAAGGCTTGTTGGGAATTTTCAGAAAGGTGATATTTAACATTTAATGTTACTGGGAAAGTAAGTAACGACATCTAGTATGACTGCTTGGATCCACTTGAAAGTTGTTGATGAAAATTTAAGGTGAGAAAAAGTCAACCAGATTGTCCATTTTTTCTAACTACACTGAGCCCCAATATGAAGATACTACCTAACAAGTATTAGAAATCTGTGGGTAGGTGTGGGCAAGACAAACATATTTTTGGTAATGTTGTACTCCACATGGAGCCTGAATCAACCGGGATTTGAAAAACAAGGAAAAAATTCTGATAAAAGGCAGAATAAGGACACAAAAAGGACATAGAAAATGTACAAATTATAGAAATAAAGAGTAAGTGTACCATTTTGGCATGCTGAAATCCACAATGAAAACAATGGACTAGAACTCACTGATACATGAAGTAGCATCACTGGGGGCTAAGTAGCATTCAGAGCAGAGTAAGGTCTATGGTGTTAGTGTGAGCTGGTGTGACAAGAGAGAGCCAGTATACAATGCATACTTCAAAAAAGCTAGGGGAAGGGGGGCATGAGGGACAAGGCAACAAACAGTACAAGAAATGTATCCAATGCCCAACGTATGATACTGTAACCTCTCTGTACATCAGTTTGATAATAAAAATTTGAGAAAAATAAATAAATAAATAAATAAATAAATAAATAAATAAAAATTAAAAAAAAAAGCTAGGGGAAAAGATTTTGAATGTATTTTCCATAAAAAAAAATAACCTACAAAAAATGAGTAAGTACTACAAAAATATCAGTCAATAAGCTGGCTTTGGCTACACAGCTGCTGACTTCTATTAAGCAAGGTAACAAAAATTATAAAGAGGTCTTTTGCTTGAGGCCCTCCTCCTCCTCCTCCTCCTCCTCCTCCTCCTCCTCCTCCTCCCCCCTCCCTCTTCCCCCTCCCCCTCTCTCTCATTCTCTCTCCCTCCCCAATCCCTCTCTTTTTCTCTCTATCCCCCCTCCCTCTCTTTTTCTCTCCCCCTCTCTCCCTTTGCATTGCTTCTAGGAAAAAAAATCTGGCCCCAGCTAAGATCAAGCAGCCTCTTCCAAGCTTTCGTTAGAGCTGGCATTACTAGGGATTTTAACAAACGCAGTTAAGCTCTGGACATTGGACAATTTCTAGAAGGGACTCTTTTCTATCAGGAAAAACAAGAAACCATGTCTGATTTCCCTTGCTATGTCTCATACCTCCAGCTGAGCATAGACATAGGGCAACCAAACATGGCTGTGAAATGATGATGCATGTTACCATCCAACAAATTCCCATTGGCACAATTTAGGGGTTCCCATAAGCAAACCAAGCAGGATGTCCTTGTTGTGCAGAAGGAAGATTCCATCATATTGTAATGTTACTAGATGTCTCTTATTCCTTAGAATAACATTAATATGCCAAATAATAAAACTTATATTAACTGATTAGGAAATATAGATATATATCTATACATATACATACATATGCATACACATACTACTTAAATCCATCTAAATTCTTCTTCATCTCATAAATCTTTACCATCCTTAACAGAAGTATTATGTTAATCAATGCCCTCTAAGGGTGAAAGAAAAATAAAAGAAAAAGAAGAAATTATGTCAAAATTAATACTAACAATAACATAACATTGAATTTCCACAGCAACCCTCTTGTATAGGCCCTATTTTTACTCAATTTTTGTAAGTGAACAAACTGAGACTGAAAGTGACAAAGTGATTTTCTCAGAGCCACACAGGTGTTGATGTAGGAATGATTGCTGTGCACCTTGAGATCAAACTCGGTGTGACCCCCAGTCACACTGCTCTTTCCTCCCCCGAGGAGCATGCTTGGCCTGTAGCCCAAAGGTGGAAAAGGGTTTTCTTATTTCAAAACTACTCTAGCTACACTCCTCTATCCCTACTGAGATGTAGTCTTGATTCTATGTCTTAAAATTGTTCTTTCCTATCTGGTTTATAGTGGCTAAAATAAGAATTCAACTTGTTTTAGTTTCAACCAATAAGAATCCCCACTTATGATCTGTGTGTTGAGAGGTTACACTTTAAAGAAAAGTTTGGAAAACAGGAAGTAATAGTAGCACAGCAATCAAAATTTCCTGTTCTATGTCCTTGCTTTTTTTTAAGTAGTCTGAGCTACAGTTCAGTATCTTTCCAGGTTGCTTACTTCGGTTTTTCTGCTCTTACCACAGCTCTCAAAACACTAACTTCTAGTGCTGCATAGAATAATTCTGCTCTAGCATTTTCATGCAATCACTTTCCTTCTCATTTCATTCATATCTTTCCAATTGATCATTTGAAAGTCTTGTATTTTCCTCTAGTTTTCTAAATAAGGACAGTTCCATCTATACAAAAAACATACTTCCAGAGAATAAAAGCATGGTTTTCTTAAGTTGTACTTGTAAAAAGCTTTGGATCCCACATCTTCAGATCTATAGGAACATTGATTGAATCTCTTGTTTTTGCTGACCACAGCCATAAGTAATGCTTAATAACCACAAATGTGACCTCAAAATAGCTAATGCAAAATTGGCAAACTGCCAAAACTCATGTTTAACAATTTGGTTATTTCTTTAATTGAATATGTGTTTTAATGATACTTGCAATTTATGATTTAATACAAATGAACTTGGTGAGAAACCACAGATCTAGAGTCTGAATAGAAGCATACTTACTACTGCACTGGATACAATGATTAAAACAAGATTTAACATGGAAATCTAAGCCAGGCATCGATGGCTCACCAGCCTATAATCATAGCTCCTCAGCAGGCCGAGATTGAGTATAGTAGTTCGAAGCCAGCCCAGGCAGGAAAGTTAGTGAGACTCTTATCTCCAATTATCTACCAAAAAAAGGTAAGAAATAGAGCTGTGGCTCAAGTGGTAAAGCACTAGCCTGAGCAAATAAACATAGGAACAGTGCGGAGGAAGGAAGGAAAGAAGGAAGGGAGGGAGGGAGGGACGGAGGGAGGGAGGGAGGGAGGGAGGGAGGTAGGGAGGGAGGGAGGGAGGGAGGGAAGGACGGAGGGAGGAAAGAAAAGAAGGAAACATGGGAAAATGGAAAGAAAAGAAAGAGAAAAGGTAAATTGAACTTTACAATGCTGGAAGTTGATACTATATGAAAAACAATGAGCACTGGCCAATACTGCCTTTTCTCTTATTTCTATTCTGTTCCTTTCCTCTTCCTTTGTTTTAGTCTGTAAACATACTCAAACCAAGTACTGTAATACTAAAACTGCCTGTGCTCTGCTTCAATTTCCCTTTAAATCACCATGCTACCTTTTTCCTCTCCTCTATCATCAAATTCCTAACATAAAATGGCAGCTTTTTTTTTCCGGCCACCACTTTTCATCTCCAATTCACTACCTCTATATATATTCAGCCCTTAACAGACTGCCTTATTGGTCCATTACTAATAAGATGCCCTTCAGTCACTTCCTTGAAAGCAAGTATGCCCACACTGATTCTGTAGTGCCGTCTGCAGTATCAGATGCTCTTTTTCATTCTAGACCTGCCTTCTCTGTGTTTATGACATGGTTCTCTTCGACTATCTCCACTCTCTTTGTTCCTCTGTCTTTTGCTGCTAAACTACTGGCTTCATTACCCTTCTCTCCCATTGTTCCTCCCACTGCAGGAACCCCAATCCAAACACTTAAGAGCTGATCATTGCTCTGAGGAAGCTTATAAACCAGTTCACTGACTCCTGTGCATTATGTTCCAAATATCTTTACATAACCTAAAGTGACCAGACATAAATTACTATGCAAAGTGTATGGTACATTAAGTGTTTGAGGCAGCACAGGAAAGAAGATTCATTTATCAAGGTTCCTCATTAAGGTAGATTTCTCAGAGGAGCTAGGTGTGGAAGAAGCTGAAGGATATGAATCCATTGTGTTATCTACTTAACATGGAAAAGATGATCATTCATTTTCCCTCATTTTCAAAGAAGGCCAAGGAAACAATTGTAGTCAATTCTATGTGTTCAATGACCCTTCGTCTATTTTAATTTAGTTATTCACAAAATCATATGTGTGTGGTTATGATCAAATGCAGTCCTTGCCATCCCCTTTATACGTAAACCTCATCATGACCAGTTTAATAATATTTGCTCCTCTTACATTTGAATTTTCTTTTGAGGAATGTTTTATTAATGTACAAAGTTATTCTCTATCTCCCCTGTGCACCAGTCCCTGTGATTCTTTAGAGAGTTGTAAGCATCCCAAGTCACACAAATCAGCACAAATTTCTGCAGTCCCTCTCTTAGCAAGATGGTGATCTTAGCTTGGTGTGGTAGAGCAAGATTGTATCCCCAGCACTCAGGTGCGAGGTGGGAAGATCTTGAGTTTAAGGTCAGCCTAGACTCCACATAAAGGTCCAAAGAAGCCTGTGATACTTAGTAATAAATATATCCCCTGCCCCCCAGATTTAAAATTATCCTATTACTTGAATAAAGTCTTCATTTCCTCCTATGTATAACAGGGAGTATTTTACATGAACAATTGGCATGTTTTTTGCCACCACAAAGTGAGAATGTTTTTTACTCACTTATGAATATAGAAAATAGAGAAAATACAGTAGTGCTTTTTTAAGAAATAAAGAATTTTTAAACAAAGTTTTTCCAATTAATAGGCATTATGTATGTGCAACAATAAGCCTTGCACCTCACCTCTTGCTAGAGTACTGTTTGATATTCTCAAGAAAACTTAAAAGTGTGCTTCCTCAGTTTTAGACATTGAGAAGGATCACCATGAGAGTTAGGAGAGAAATAATTACGTAGATACTCCAATCTATCACTATGGTGGCTCTGCCCACCTCCCCACTTCTCCTATCCCTTCTATCCCATTTAAAGAAGGACAAATTCCAGTAGGAAAATATACAAGAAAGAGTCTATATGTGTACTGAATATTCAAAACTTGGTCAAATAACTGTTGTAGAAGTCCACATCACAAATAGAAAGGATTTTTTTCAAATAATATTGTTAGTGAATTATCTCTAAATCCAGTGGGAATAAGAGAATTTCAGAGAAAAGCAGTAGGCACCAGACAAGACAGATAGTGGTTAATTGAATGATAAAGTATTTCTTAGAAAACAAAAGAAATGTGTTTGGGGGCTTGCTTTGTCTCACTGAAAAGGATATGCAATTATGCTCATTGTTTTAGAAGAAAAAGACATGATTTGATTTTGTAGGAGATCAGTATTGCTGGAAGAGTAGAAGAGATATGTAACTTATAAATCCAAGTCCATTTGGGAATCATTCCAAAGTAAGGGAGGTGGCAAATGCTCTCAAAATCTGCATCAGCTATATTTCCTGTCTGTTGATCAGGATAGAACCTACAAAATGCAAAGCTACATAGGAAAAAAAAACCTTTAAAACCATAATGGAAGTCTTGTTATTTTTACTCTCAGAGAGCAGAAGTCTTACAGTACAGAAAGTGCTAGAATTTGTTTTCCATGACCCATTTTGTCTTACACTTTTCAATTCTTGGCTCTAAATGATATGTCTCCCTCAGCAATTTCTAAATTTTTTAAGTTAAGATTGCTTTGCATTTAAGACACTTTGGCAAAGGCTGTAATGAGAATTTTAAATCTGGGCAAAGTCTCTTGAAGTTCTAAATGAGGCCATCAAAGAGAACATTCACCAGATGGAACTGGTGATTGATCTAAAGTCTAAAGTCTTATGTTTAATCTCTTGTTTCCCAGCAAAGAGAAATTTTGTGGAATCTTCTCTCTTCTTAAAGACTGAAACTAAAATAGATGGTTAAAACAGCAGCACTATACTTCATATATATTTAGAGAAGCGTAGTACCTCTTTCACAATATCTCAGTAGAGAGGCAGCAGACCACCCTAAAAGAAGGCATATTATACCTGGAGTGGTGACCCATGCTTATAATCCCAGCTACTCAGAAAACAGATACAGCTTTCTGTGTATCCCATTCAAACACAAAACCAAAGTGCTGGGAGTATGGCTCTAGATCAAATAGTAGAGTGTTTGCTTTCCAAGTACAAGTTCCTGAGTTTTGATTCCTAGAGTAGTAAAACAAAATGTATCTATTTGTTAGTTTGGTTTTTTTTTATTGTTATCACAAAACACTGGAGATAGTCTAATTTGTAGAGTTTTATTTACCCCATGATTTGATTTTTGTTTCAATCTTCTCCAGCCTTCAGACCATGATTCTTGAAGCTGGGAAGTACTAGAGAATGGCACCAGCACATTGTAAAGACTTCTCTAACTGCATCCTATCATGAGACCAGAGGTATTCTCATTTACTTTTCTGAAAAAGCCACTAAGATCATAGGGGGCTCCCACCTCATGACCTCATCTAATCCTAATTACCTCCCAAAGACTCTTCGAAATATCATTAACATTTACGTTTGAGGATGAACTTGGGAGAAACGCGTTCAAACAATGGCACGAATTCTGTCTGTGACTCTGAGTTATATTTTCTGCTCTGGACAAAGGGCAGTCTCCAACATATTCAATGTATCTAATAATGGCCTTTAAGATTACGTTTGAATCATGAAGACATTGCTCGACTGAATTTCTCATGTTTCTCCTCACTCCCCTTTTCTACATAAAACAACAGAGTAGAAAAGTCAAAGAAAGCAAGGGGAGGCATAACTACAACGGGTCTAACATCTGCTTTACCTTGTGGACACTAGGCTTTTGTGTGAATGATAAATTTTCATTAGGTTAAGAGACTACAATATTGGATTTATAGGTTAATGCAATTAGCCTAAACTTTATGCCCTGTAACTCACTGAGGATCTTGCATGCAGAATCAATTGGAAGAGAAAAAGTGTGGGACAGCCAATGTTTAAGATAATAATAAAAAAAGCAAAATATTGTCACTACCATTAGGATCTGCTGTTTTAAATTCTGTGTGTCAATTTGATTAGGTCATAATACCCAGAAATTTTGTTAAATACATGTAGGTGGGGCTGCAAAAGAATTTTAAGATGAAATTAATAATTATATCAGTAGGAGATAGATTATCCCTCATTAATATGTGAGCCTCACCTAACTGGCTTAAAGGACTGAAGCTTAAAGGACTAATTTACCCGGCAAAATAAGAGGTAATACTATCAGTAGCTGCCCTCAGACTGTATACCTGCAGTTTCAACTCCTTGAGTCTTAGGACTGAAGGAAAGCTCTTCAGATTTTTAGATTGGCCAGACTCCACAATTATGAAAAATAATTCCTATTCCTTAAAATAAAGTGTGTGTGTGATGGAATTCTATGCTTCTATTAGGAGGAATGACTTGGCCCCATTGGTGAAGATAAGGAAAGAATTGGAAAAAAAATCATACTAAGTGAAGCGAACCAGATCCAAAGAAACATAAACTCTATAGGTTCACTCATTGGAAACAAGTAGCACATGTCTAGGATAGTCCTAGTAGAGGAGCACAATAGCTAAATATGATCACATAAGATGATGCTAAGTGAAATAAACTACAAGATTTTGAAATAAGTCATTTATCTTTGCTGTTGTTATTTTCAATATACCATGTGAAATATGCCTTTTTCTTTTGTCTTTCTTCCCCATGGTTTTACCCCTGATGTCACTGTAACTGACTTTGGTACTCTGGATATTGTGTGTACATTTATCAGAACTAGGGAAGGAGAACACCAAAATGGAGAGAAAAACGGTAAGCAGTGAACCAATGCAACAGCAATACTTACAAGACAATATGCTGTAAACCAACTGTGCAACTCGGGGTGGGGGGAGGGTGAGGAGGGAACTGGAGAGGGGGGAGGCGGGAGAAAAATGGAGGAGGTAACAACTTTGATAAGAGATGTACTCATTGCCTTATGTATGGAGCTGTAACCCCTCTGTACATTACTTTGACAATTAATTAATTAATTAAAATATGTCTGTGTGTGTGTGAGTGAGAGAGAGAGAGAGAGAGGGAAGGAGAGGGAGAGAGAATTTATTGAGTCTTTTTGTTTCTGAAGAATCTTGATTATTTTCATATGGTTATTTTCTGATAAAGAAGCAGCATAGTGTGGAGGTTTACACCGATGTCCCCAGGATTCCAGAAGCGGAAGCAGGAAAATGAGGAGTTTGAGGCTAGCCTGGACATATACTGAATTCTGAATCAGCCTGAACTGAACAGTGCAATCCTGATTTT
This sequence comes from Perognathus longimembris pacificus, assembly GCF_023159225.1. Taxonomy (NCBI): domain Eukaryota; kingdom Metazoa; phylum Chordata; class Mammalia; order Rodentia; family Heteromyidae; genus Perognathus; species Perognathus longimembris. The sequence goes on from NC_063169.1 coordinate 42,261,710, forward strand.
AAAAAATCCTAATTAATCAATTAATAAGGAAGATTACTAGGAAAATGCAATATGAAAAAGCATGACCACTATCAAGTTGCTAATGTTAGGTAAAATAACATCCCAGGCTCATTTTAGATTTCATACATTTTCCATGGAAATATTCTTAAATTTTTTCATGAGATGTGCTAGTTTTTAATTTCTTAAGTATGTCTCATTTTCTCAATTATAATTACAATTATAAACAATGAGCATACTTTAAAAAAATGTCTGCTTCCAGAAAACTAAAATGGAAAAATAAACTCATAAGCTAAGAACAATTAAGCACTTAGAAAATTATTTCCTGGATATGTTGTTGCATTTGACCTATATTAGACAGGAGGAATATAAATTTTATGGAAACATGGTTGCTACAGTAACAAACTACCACCTAACCCTCCTGTTCTTCTTATCATTTGACTGACATTCCTGTTGCAAGACAGACTCCATGTCTTCCTCTTGAACTTCCATGGGCTTTTTCCTCAGTATTAATAAACTATAATAAATAAATTTTAAGAAGATGTTAAAGAGTAAATGTTATTTTCAAGGTAATTCCATAACAATGTCATATTCTTCTATCTTATGCTCTCAAGACACTTGCTCAGAGAAACAAGTTGACATGTAAGCAATTCAACAAATCCAAATATATCCAACATGGAGGAAACCACATATAGAAATTCTGCAAACAATATACAGAGGATGACTGTGGATAAAACTCAGTAGTGGAACCCTTGCCCAACATGCATAAGATCGTACAATAGCCAATAGTGCAAAACAAAAGGAAGGAAGCAAGGAAAGAAGGAAAGAGAGAAGAAAAAAGGAAAATTCTTTTAATTTTGATTTTTTTGATGACTCTGTGTTCTTTTCTTCATGTATGGTGTACTCATGTGCATATCTTCAGAAGAAAAGGAGGAGGGTAAAAAAACTGAAGGAATAAAAGGTAAAAAAAAAATGCAGCAGTGGAGCTCACTGGACACTGATGAAAGTGAATTATACAACTCCTGCGTGGAAACAGGTGGGAAGGACTGGGAGAGAGTGAGCATAAGGAAGACACTGTATGAAAGGAAATGTAACCAAAAGAAAGATAGAGAATGTGTGAAGAAAATGGAGAGGAGTGAAAAAGAGGTAGACTGATCCAATCAACTTCAAACTGCCTCAGCCCCTGTGTTTCAGCTCCATCCACTGTCTTACAATCTACATCACAGAGACTGAATCACATGTGTCCATGTTGATATCTTGGAACTCTTACGTCCCCATCTTCCAAAGAAAAAATAGAGGAATGGCTTAACAGAGTTAATTAGATTAAAGGAAGTAGGGCCCTATCCAATCTAAAAACACATCAAAGATTTCTCTCCCACACATGCACAGAGGAAAGGCCATGTAAGGACAGAGTTAAAAGAGGCCTTACAGAAAGAAAGTAGTCCCACTAACATCTTGATCTTTGAATTCTTGTTATGGCATCCGAAGAAGACTAATACAAAATATTATAGACACTAATAAAAAGTATTATAATTTTATAAGTAGTCAATTAATACAAAGTGCATATAAATATATTACAAAATTATGCAAAGAAATAAAATGTGATCCTCACATTAAATCACTGTTTTGGCCTGACTTGTCACTCAACAATAATTAATCGGGATGCTCCCCTTGAACACAAATATAACACATATCTAATTAGTATACATCAAAATTATGTTTTAACTTTGTGAAAATCAAAAGGGTAGAACCTGACCCAATGGAACCAATGCATCAGAGCTCTCCCTTCATGATGTAACGACACTGCAAGAACATAATAGAAAGTCTTCACAGAAACATGGCCTTGCCACTCCCTTGATTCTGGAAGCTCATTCCTCAGAATGATGAGGAAATAAGTTTCTCCTGTTTAAGTTACTCCGTTTATTTGTAGTTTTTAAAAGGCAAACTGGGTTGACTAATAGAGGTGTTTTTATACTTCTTTCAGGATTTAATGAGATTGAGCACCATAATCCTTTACATATGCAGGTAAAAAGTTACAACATGTATTTAATGCATTTGCTATACCTAACAGTCAGTAGCAATCCCAAGCCCAATATTTTGGTCTATCCCTAGATATTTTGAAACATCCTTAAGACCTGGATGATGACCTGTCTACACCCCAGCAATTGCTAGAGAAAGGGAAATGTCGAGGCTCAAGACCCCCTCTCCCCGCTTCACCCAGGGAGATGTTTAAATTCCAAATGGTGAAAAAACACTCCCCTTTACCCCCCCCCCCCCCCCCCCGCCCGCGGAAGGAACAAAGCGTGTCTTTACGGGCTATGCTGAGTGGAGAAAAGATGCCGAGACCTCCCCTCCCTACCCCCTCACGTGTCTGGAGTAGACACAGGAAAGAGATTTCGGAGAGCCGGTTTGGATGTTCCACCAGTCTCATTTATTCAGAGGGAGGGCAGAAGAATTTATTACAGTGATGAAGGCAGGAAGGAGAGGGACTTGGGGTGACTAGCTGGAAGTTAGCGATTGGCTGAGCCGGGCTGTTCGACAAGAGTGGTACCCTGGGACTTCCCCCATGGGCTGACATCATGCCCCAATAGAACCGCCCCTGGGCTCCAGCAGCACCATCTTGGTGGCATCCACGTGGACCTGAGATTGAGACAGGAGGCGGGGCTGAGCCAGAACTACTCCTTCCTGTTCCAACCCGGAAGGCATAGGAGTGGCTTCCAGCCTTTCTGCCCCAGTGCGGGAAGAGGGGAGGGTCAGTCGGGGACCGCCCCTCTACGTATACAGCCAGCATCCCCGCAGGGAAACAGAGTAAAAAAGATGTAGAAAACTGAGTTTTTTAAATCAGTGATTTAGATATCAGAACACAAGTAGTAAAATTCTTAAGATAACCCAAGTGAAAAAGAGATAATTAAAAAAAAATAAGAGGCCAGATCAAGTAGCTGATATCAGGAGATCTGTCAAAGCAGAGAAAGCTTCTATGAATCCTTGAGTTAAGCAGTGCCAGCATATGCAGAAGGCTGCTTTCACTTGTGCTTGTGCTTTAGGCCACTCATTCTTAAAACTCTTGCTACTCATTATTTCATATAACTATTCAGAGCTGAAGGAAACTGCTATGCACCCAGTCTGGGGTACATGGCCTCTCACTACTTCCTACCTCACTTTTCAGCCTCCAACAGCTCTTGCTCTGTTGTCTTCAATGTTTCTCCACAGGCTTCCCTATACTCCTGTTCAAGTCTTAAATGTTAATCCAAATCTAGGTTGAGGCACTTATCAGTGTAAAGTGTTCCTGACTTGAGTCTTTTCAATAAGACTTGAGTCTTTTTAAAGGCCGAAGTTTATGCAAAATAAAGAAAAGGAAGGCTATTTGTTGTGGACTTAAGAATCCAAAGGAGACTATAAACCCAGAAATGACAGATAAGCAAAAATGACCAATCAAGTCTAAGTCTCACAGCACAGCATTTTCTGTTTGTGATTGTTCACCATCTCTTATAGGAGATGAAGTCTATAGTGAACATATGGCAGACTTCATGTTAGCTGGCTTTAAGAAGTTCACATTAAATCCTTATTAGTATTTTGTAAAAAAAAAAAAAAAGTTATAACCCATTTTATTTTTTCTCAACTTAAGAACGCATCACAAGGGGATTGCAATTAATCATGTCCAGCTCACTGTCCAGCATTCTTCACCAGTCTGTAATCTAAAAAAGGGAGAAGATCCCTAATCCTTGTCCTTTGATGACATAATTGGGGCATATTTAGACTCTCTCTTTCTCTCTGTCTTCCCCCCCCTCTCTCTCTCACACACACAGAGTTATGTTTATGTGTGGGAACGGGATTGTTGAGCTAGAGCTTCAGCTTCCTTTAGCTTGACTATGTCTTTGCCATGGTTTGCTATTTAATGCTGTGTACAAATAGAGCCGTCATATTCCATTTTATCCCAAGTTTATCCCATGTTTATTGAGATGAGACGAGCTATCCCAATTTACTTTTTATAAAGAACATATTTCAAACTGTGTCTCTTGTTGGATCTTTGTGGCCATAAAATCTGTTGGGATATGGGTTATGTATAAGGTATAGATACTTATTCCTTAGTATAACTCCATTCTAAATATGAGATGAGTGAACCCTGCATTACAGAATAAGCTAGTATATTGCTGTGCTCTAACTATAAGCCACATAATAACTCTGGGGAACAGATAAACCCTGAGAGAAGAGAAGATTGAATCATGGATGATGAGCTGTGAAAACATTACTTTCTAGCTAGGAGGCAAAACTCCTGTGTTTTCAGTTAAGATAGGTGACATCTATCTTATGTCATCCAAGACTGTTTGCAGATGTGAGAAGGCAGAGTTGCTCTGCCTCTGACTCATTCTCAAAGCTGACTTCAAATACAACTGAACAACACAGATCATTCATAATTGCTGAATAGTCTGCATGAAAATAAAAGAAAGGCCTGGCGGGTAAGGAAAGTTTCTCATACAATCACACAAGATATGGCTATAAAGTAACTTACAAATGTTCACAAATCACACAATGAAATCAATAACATCACTTGGGATATTGTACAGTATACTGTATTTCCATTTGTAGATGCTAGGATTTTCTAATGATTATAGAGTCCAAGACAATCTAGAAAATGATTGGGTAGATGCAAAGAGAATGTTGGTCATTTCAAAGTTCATTTCTGACTGGAGTATTTTGATAACTGACCTATTTGTTACTGCTTCTGGTTTTTTTATTGCTATTGTAAAGGTGATGTACAAAAGGAGGTTACAGTTACATGTGTCAGGTAATGAGCACAGGTCCTTTTGAAGTCTCCTCTACCCTCATTCTGTCCCAGGTTACCCTCCCATCCTACTCACAAATGCACATTTTCCACATAGTGAACAAAGAGTGGACTTATTGGTACACTTAAGAATTTTGGAAAAAAATAGAATCATCATTAACTTGTGTTTCCACCTCAAATGCAGTTGGAATCCAGCTTCTGGAAGCTTCAGAATGCACATAGGCTTAGTTTATTCCCGTAACACAGATATGCTAATTTGATGGTGGTGCCTTTATAAGTTCATGGCTCAGACTTAATGCTTGGCCAGCCTTCAAATAGCCTTCTATTGAACTGTTTGAGGCCCTGCTAGCTTTTCTGTTACTTATATGGAATGCTGGCATTCATACCACACACATCCTCACTTCTCACCTCCTACTCCCTGACAATCTGGGAATTATGAGTGAGCCTTCACTGGGTGATTGCTTTGTGAAGAGAAATGAATAATTTACCTGATAATCATGGTCATCTATCAGACTATGCATTTATCCCTAATAAGTGACTTTGCTATGCTTTGCTAAACTTCTGCTGAATTTTTCATGAGCCAGGTGAGTGCATTCAGCATCTGTTTATAATGTCAGCTAACATTTTTTTATGAAATGAAACCTTGGGAGATGAGAACAGGAAAGCTGGTGTTTAGAAAGATAGATTGCCTTTCATAAAAGGGTGCTTTCTGTTCCCAAATTATTAAAAAATGATCTCTATAGGTATCAGAGACATGTTGTTTGCACATCTTTTGTTCAAATGATGCCACACTGGTCAGCATATTGAGATTCATTTGCACACTTACTGCTCTAAGAAGTGCAAATCATAGAGAATAGGTTATATTCAAGTTTTCTCAGTGAGTGATATCTGAAGTTCTGGCACTAAAATCTCCTCTTTAAAAGTTAACCTTCAAACCTTAGGAAGCAAGCTAACATGTTTCTCTGAGACTATTAAAGATATGAGGGAATATTTTATTCACTGAAGGATTACTGTGGAAGTAGAAGAATAACTGGAAAGTGCATAATCTAGAGGAAACAATTTAAAATAACTATCTTACAAAGTCATATCTAGGATTTATAAATTTACAGTGAAAACTAACAATTTACAGTTTTAAACTTCTCTTAAATATTACATTTAATATATCTTTATCAGAAGTTCATATTTTAAACTTTGTGCCTAAAATTTCTTTTGACTTTTCATAGAAGCAAAATAGAAATAACACAGATTAGGTTTAGATGAGCATATCACTGAAAATTGCATTTAGTGTTTTGCTTTGTAGAATAGTATTTTTGGTATCTTTCATTTAAAAATGATATCTAGTAATAGTCAGATACCAGTGGCATGAGCCACTGTATCTGTAATCTTATCTGCTCAGGAGGCTGAGAGCTGAAGATCATGGTTCAAAGCTAGCACGGGAAGAAAAATCTGTGTGTGAGATTCTTCTACTATCCAAAAAAACTACAGGGGGAAAAAATAGCTCAAATAGTAAAGTACTAGCTTTGGGCAAAAGAAGCTCAGGGACAACACCCAGGCCCTGAATTCAAGCCCAGGACCAGAAAAAAAAAAAAAGCCTAGTAAGTCTTCATTAATTATATTGAATTTTAACGAAAATGTAAACATGTAAAGAGATGTATCCTCTTTACATTTATTCACTGTGCTTACCAAGGAACTTGGCATATATTAAGTATTCAATGCATAAATACATACAAAATTTCTATTATCAAGGGAACAGTGAGAAAGATAATAATAATAATAGAAGACAGTTGTGGTAAAAATTAATCTAAAATGGATAGACTTTGGCTTAAAGCCTATCTAATTTAGTACAAATAATAACCTGAGTCATAATTTAAAAACAATCTTTCTTTTGCAAAAATTTTGGAGTTTATCTTAGACTTTCATAATGTAAGCATAGTTTTATAATTTCATAAACAACTTCACGTTATTTTATTTGCTCTCCTCTGCAGATTTGAGAATTAATATATATATATATATATATTTTTTTTTTTTTTTGGCCAGTCCTGGGGCCTTGGACTCAGGGCTTGAGCACTGTCCCTGGCTTCTTTTTGCTCAAGGCTAGCACTCTGCCACTTGAGCCACAGCGCCCCTTCTGGCCATTTTCTGTATATGTGGTGCTGGGGAATCGAACCCAGGGCCTCATGTATATGAGGCAGGCACTCTTGCCACTAGGCCATGTCCCCAGCCCGAGAATTAATATTTTTATGTATTTAATTAGGATGGCATAAATATAAAAAAGTACTTAACAAACTCACATGTGCATTAGATTTTCTTTTGCATATTTACAGGCCTAGGTAAAAATCAAGACAAAATATTTACAGATTTCTGTAAACTTTCAATGATCTGTGCATCATCAATTACTTCTCCTGTTCTTGAAATTTATACAGATAGAATCATAGAATGAATGTGTATTTCTGCCTACTTTCTGCCACTACATAATCAGCAAACCTCATCCATTTTGTTGATTGTATTCAAATTCATCCTTTTTTATTGTTGTATAATATCTATTCAACAAACCATTATTTGTTTATCTATTGCCCATTATAGAACATCTGATTGTGATTTTATGTTATTATGAATAAACCTGCTGTGAATATTTCATACAAATATTTTTGCTGGCTGATATGTAAACATATATGTCCTTTGTATGTAACCAGCCATAAACTGCTTGACCGTAGGTTACACAAGCATTGAATAAAAAATGCAGGGTAATTTTCTACAATGATGATCTACTTTTCTACCAGCTATATATATATTTATATATATTCTATTTGTTCCATACAATAATCAATTATTCTTATTGTCATTTGCTTTTATTTTAACCATGTGGTGTATATTCCATAGTATTTTAGTTTTGATCTCTCCCATTTGCTAAATAAAGAAACTAAGTTCGGCCCAATTGTATGATCTATCCATAATTGCAATCACAGTGATAGCTAGAGCCTTTACCTTGGTTTCAGATTGCATGTTCAATGCTTTGTTTCCTTTGATCACACATTGATGATGATTTCATTCCTTTATTACCTTCTTTCTACCTTGTATTTGTAATTTGCATTATGAAAAAATTCCATGCACATGAAAGAGTAGAATATAACCATAATAAGTATATATTCATGCTTAATATTAGCAATTAAAAATTTTCTATATTTAACCTGCTTAAATGGAAAAATAAATTGTATGAGAAGGGGTTGTAGCTTATCTAGTATGAATAAGGCCCCAAGTTCAATCTCTAGCACTGAAAAATGGGAAAACAAATCCCATAAATTACGTATATCATGTCTCCACTAAATTTATTACAATATTTACTCATACCAATTTTTACATATCACAGACAATAAATAATGCATTCCTAATGTGTTGAAATATTGTTAGGCAGTACTAGGAATATACCTAGTGTTTAATCAAATTCCATAAATTATTTTAAGTATTTTTAATGTTCTGTTCACAATAAAACTCAATTGCAACACCCTTATATTTTTATTGTTATGTTATCATGTTAATCATTAGTATGTTGCAAATTATTATATTAAGCAGATAGATAGGTTTTCCTATTCATAAACCTTTCTAATGCCTATGAGCTATAGAATATAATATCATTAAACATCCTGTTAAGTATCTGGTAAATATATGGGAAAAAATTGTGAGGTAATTAAATACCTGGCACAATTCAAGACAATGGATATTGCAACAATAGAATAAGTACTTCATGTTTACATAAAATCAAAGTCCCAGACATACTCAGCTAAAACTATATAAAAAGTTCAAGTGGCATAGGATAATGTAATTGATCTTTTGTTCTCTGAAGATGTTGCTATTGTCATCACAGAGGTTGGCTCTTATATAATTTCCATTCTCCAAAAGAATTGATTTAACCTTTGATTGCTGCTATGATGAGTACTGGGTGGGGCTCCAGATGAAAAGAGCTTGTATTCCTTCTGAGTAGACAAAGAATAGGGAGGGGTAAACAGGAGAATATGAGGGATGGGGCAACAGTTTAAAAACAAATGTACTCTTTACCTTATTTATATAACTGTAACCCCTGCTCATCATGTTTTTAATAAAAAGAAGAAAGAAGTATTCTGCTCTCTACCCACAGTGCAAAAGACATTAGATTCTTCATGTTGCCTCAATTAAAATTTGAGTTTAAGTATTTATGGCATTTCTAGAGTAACCATTTAAAATAAAAGTTCAATTTTTTTAGAACTTATTTCCCATTGAAGCTTGCACTGAATGCTGAATATCTTTGAAAGAATGACCCATGTGGTGATGAAATAACACCAAACTGGGCAGCTTGATTATAGCTGCTGCCATATTTTACTCATGCATGCCCTAAATTGATTGACTATTTAATACTATTGCTCAGTTATTATTTTTCTTGAAATCTTTTGATCAAATTAGTCAAAGTCCCAACACACTGGCTAGGCTTAAGAAGAACTTGTTCATGGGACTTTTTTCTTAACTTGAAAGTGTTGATTGGCTTGATTTTATTATGAAGTAATGTAGCAGTATTGAGAGAGACTAGGGAAAAAAATCTCATAATGTAAAATAGCATGAGGATCTACATGCTATTTCACAGAAAAGTTTCTGATAATAAAGCTATATGTGCAGCTCAGCCATTAGAGTGTATATGTTTATAATTGTAAAGTGTCATCAACAAAATTTGGAGTTCATTAGAAAGACCTGTGACAATTTAAATAAGTTATCAAGAATATTCAGAATGACCTCTTCTTAGGAAATATATTTCACTTCTCTCTATACTTCTCTCTGTAAAATATATCTGTGTCTTCATCAACTGCACTTTTCTGGAAGTGGTTTCAGGAATGTTGAAGGTTGTTTGAAGAGTCAACCTCTAAGCTGATTGACCACTTTAAAAGAATGCATGGAATACTCACCAGACTCATGCTAGAAACTTCCAATAACTGCAGCAAAAAAAAAAAAAGCTAAAGTATTGTTTTGCTCATAAGAATTTTACATTTCCCTCTGATGCTTTAATGTGTTAATAAGAATATTTTTCAGGGGACAGAGGCAGAGCACTTTTTTCTGCTTTATTAAATCCAACTAAACTCATGGTATATTTCTCTTTTAACTTAATTTTATTGTTATTATTAAGGTGTTGTGCAGAGGGATTACCATTTCCTAAGTCAGGTAAGGAGTATATTTATTTTGGGACAATGTCATCATCTATAAAATACTCTACTTAGATCATGAGAAAACAATCCACTTGGAAACTAATAACTTGTTTCTTGAGTTTCATGGTTTCCACATTTCCTTAGCACTTTAATTAAATACTAAGTCATTGTCAAGAGGATAATGATGCCTAATTATGTGTAACACAAGCTGACATACTGACACTTTATAAGAACTTTTCCTTGCAGTTGGCTTTACTTTTCAAAAGAGACACAGCAACATACAATTACTTGAAATGACAGACTTCTCTTCACCTCTTAACCTTTTTTAGTGGAGGAAAGCTCCCTGTGGCACAGTATGTGATGGGAGTGAGATCTCAAGTTCTTCCATAAAGCTAATCATGTGTTTAGGTAAACTTGCTTTTCTCTTGGGCTTTGGTAGTTTGTCTAGAACATTGGTTGTTTGAACAATGCATTCAGAATGTCTCTAATATCTCCACTAATGGGTGACAATTTTTCTAGATCCGTTGTTCCTTAGAGGAAGCTCTCATCCAGCATGGTGTCCATTCAGTACTCAAAGATATTTTTATTAAGTATGATGGCTTGTAAATATTCCATTCCAAAAATAGTCTTTGTGTGATTTTTATATTTATGTCAAACTTCAATTATAATGATTATATAGCATTATGTATTTTTTAAATTTCAATGCATTAGCTTTTTTTTTTTTTTTTTTGCCAGTCCTGGGACTTGGACTCAGGGCCTGAACATTGTCCCTGGCTTCTTTTTTTTTGCTCAAGGCTAGCTCTCTACCACTTGAGCCATAGCACCACTTCTGGCTTTTTCTATTTATGTGGTGCTGAGGAACTGAACCCAGGGCTTCATGTATACTAGGCAAGCATTCTACCACTAGGCCATATTCCCAGCCCCGCATTAGCTCTTTATAACATAAACTCTTTGACTTATGGTCTAGCTTCTTTTTGTCTTTAAAATCTAACCTAGCATGGGGCAGCCTGAAACAGAGCTGGTCTTGGGGTAGCAATGTGAACAGATTAGACACATATTTGTAGCTATATCTACATCTGCACTATAGAAATTATGAAGACAAGGATGACATTATGATGACAGTGAAGAGTAAAGGTGGATATTGGAATAACATAATCATTTCAGTTGATTATCTTGGCAGTTACTCTTTTGTAAACTCTTAGAATATGAAATAAAAGGGCTGTCTCCTCCGCTGTCATATATTATACTGAAAAGCAATCACTTAACATATGTGGTAAAGATTATCAATGGCAGATTAGCCACTGTCTTGGGTATTTGATACCAAAATGATGTGGTTCTATTGACATCAAACAACTTGGGATCAACAGAGAATTATACTTATCATGCAATAACTGAAAAACCAAAGAGAAATGCACATGACGAAAGCAACACTGAAAGAGCTTTTTAGCATGCATTGGAGTAGTCATCAGAAAATAAGACTTCAATTCAAAGATCTGCCTGAGAATGTAAACTTCTGTGAACTTTGGTTATCTTCTCTCTTTGACTGCAGTCATCAAGAACACATAATTCTATAGTGCACAAAGACTCAAATGCATGTGAGGAGGTTATCAGAAAAGATTTGCATTCTGGGAAAATCTCTTCATTTTAATTTTATATATACTTTTCAAAATTTAGTAACCAATTTCCTAGGCATTTAACAAATCCAAGTTAATCTTGACATAAAATTGAAGAAGCACATTATTAGATAAAGCCCAGGTCAATGTTTCCCATAAACATCAATGCAAAATGCACAAACCAAATATGGATAAACCAGCTGGCACTGGTGGCTCATACCTATATTCCTAACTATTCTGGAGGCTGAGATTTGAAGATATTGGTTCTGATGCATGAGTTTGGTGGGTTCTTGTTCTCTGGAAGTATAGAAATAAAACCAGGAGTGATGAGAATAACTTTAAGGAGTTTATTTAGCAAGGAGAAAATAAAGGCCACTGGGTTGGAAAACGAGTGTCCACCCACGTGGTCAGAAGCCACCTGTTTTCTATTATCCTTCGTTTCTTTTTCCTCTGCCCTTTTGGCAATTTGTCAGATGCCGATTGGTTTGTATGAATCAAGCAAGAGCCTGCCCTGGGTGGTAGCCTCAGGATAGTGGCTGGTAGGCAGGCTGGCCTGAGTTCTAGCAGTACCTAAAACTTGGGGTGCTGGCTTGTAGGAGGGTTGTCATGGGTTATGGCAAGACCTAACACCTTCCCCCTGAATGGTGACTTCTTACTGCTGTTGGAGGCATTGGGGCATGAACTGCTAGATGGTTGGTTGATGTTTTCCTTCAGTTCATCCAACCCAGGCAGAAATGTTCATCAAACCCTTATCTCCAGTTAGTCACCAAAAAAGACCAGAAGTGGAGCTGTGGATCAAGTGGTAGAACCCAAGCCTTGAGCAAAAATATCCAAAGACAGCACCCAGGCCCTGAGTTCAAGCCCCAGTTACAGCATAAAATGCACAAAACAAAATCCAGACAAATATTTATTTAAAAATATGCCAGCAAAAAGTAAAGATTACTCTAATAATTCAGGAAATAGTTAATGTAATACATTTGGCAACTGGGAGGCTTCTAGGGTAAGATTTAAGAGCTTTCTTCTATGCAACTCAGTGAGTGAGAAGAGTCAGGGTAAGGAAGAATGGGCTACAATCCCAGGAGAGAGAGGAAGAGCATGGAAAATCAAGAAGCAGGTGACAGGACAGATAACAAGCAAGGAGAAATAGAAAGGCAGAAACAGAAACCCTTCACAGTTCCAACCCAGGTTGGGTGTGAGGAGAAACTGAGAAGCAGGAATGACAAGCCAGGCAGCACTGGTGACCAAAGACAGGCAGGCCTTGCCAGAGAAGACCACAGTTCTCACAGATCTTAAAATCCAATGGAGAAATGATCCAATAGTAATCCTGCTTGCATTGTAGGCTAACATGGGAAGGTAAATCCATTATATCACTCCAAAGATGTGAGTAATAGGAGCAGATGGATCTTGAAATGAGCATGAGATAGAGCTAGTATCTGGATCTGAAAACAAGCTAAGGAGCCTAGAAACACCATAGTTCAGAAAGAGCAGCCAGGACAAGCAGTCATGGAGAGGAGGAAGGATAGATGTTGATCCACTGATAAGTTTAAGTATTAAGGATCTTAAAGTATGGGCAGCATTTTGGGGATAGCCCTAGATTCTGTAATTAAAAAAGTCTAGGATGAAACTAATTACGAGAAATACCTTTATAATAACAACTATAAAACACTAAAAGTTTAATCAGATAAGACACTAGAAAATGAAAAGTTTTCCCATATGTACAGAATGGAAGAATTAATATGGTAAAAAATGGTCATATTATTATAAGCTAGAATGCATCACTGAACAAAATTCCAATGACATTCTTTACAGAAAAAGGAATTAAAACATCCTTAAGATAACATTTTCCAACCCCAATATTCCTGAATAATCAAAAACAATCCTGAGCAAAGAGAATAACGCTGCAAGTATCACAATGACTCACTTCAAATTTCACTACAGAGACATAGTAACAAAGCAATGAAGTTTGGCACAAAAACAGACCAATGGAACAGAATAGAGGACTAAGAAACAAACCCATATGGCTATAGACATCTGAACAAAGGTGCTAAGAAAATATATTGAAGCAAAGGCAGCGTCTTATGCAATGGCATTGGGGAAACCTAATGTTCATGTCTAAAGGATCAAAACAAGATCTCTGTTTCTCACCTTCATCCAATAGGGGGATTAGTTTTTTTAATATAGTATAGAAAGAAATAAAAAAAAATACCCCCAAAGAATCAAAATCAAACTACAATAGAAATATCCATAATGTTCATGTTTATTACAGTGATATTCACAGAGGCAAGGATGTTTCCCCACATATGCAGAATTTAGAAAAAAAGAATAATATGAAAGTAGATGGGAATATACAAGGGGAAAGGGTGGAGCCAAGGGGTGAGATGTAGAATGAAGGGGTGCAAGGGGAAGAATGCCATCAGGAATTTATTGTACATACCACAAAATTAAGAAAAAGAAAGGATTGGCTAAAGGAAGGTGAGAATGTTGAAGGGGATGACACTGATGGACATTGTATTCATAAACTGTGTTGTTTTATGGCACCTCCTTTGTACAACTACTTAAAGAATAAAAAATTTTACATGATTCTTTCAAAGGAAACCAGTGGGAAGAGATGAGGGAAACAGAGTAAGTAGGATGATGACTATAATGTAACTACATTATACACTTGCTAAAAAATTGTAATGAAAACATTCTTTTATATAATCAACATGCATTAATTATAAAAAGGAAAAAGAGATCCAGCAATGATAATTCAGGTCTGTAATCCTACTACAAAGAAAGTATAGGTTAGGAAGTTTGCAGTCTGAGGCTTAACCTTCGCAAAAAGTGTAAGAGCTCATCTGAAAAAAAAATTAAATTACAGAAGAACTTGCCAGGGGATGTTCATTGAGTTAGTTGTACAACACTTGCCTATCACATGTGGGGTGCTCTAAAACAATGAAAACAACCAAGTTCACAAAATTCTCCTGATCTATATTTCCTTCATCAGAATTCAACACGTTACAACTTATTTGAATCTGGAAAGGCAATTATGTAGCATCTACCTTTTAGGAAGGATAAAAGATATCTTTAAGCAAGCCAAGATCTTTATTAAGTGTTAACAATTCATTACAACTTCCTCCAGTACTTAAGAGAATAAGATCATGTATTGTGTAAAGTTTATTAGCATCTTGAGTTTGGTTAAAAATAACCTTACACACATATAATTAGCATAATACAAATAAACTCAGAAAGGTAATATTTTTACTTGGTGGTTTTTATTAGTTACATAAATATTGCTAGTTGGGTATAGTTGCATATTTTTATAATCCAAGGAGTCAAAAGGCAGGAGGCCCATACATTTGAGCTCAGATTCAACAAAGAAAAAAAGGATGTGTTAAATATCTTAAAACATTTAAGGAAACTTTTGGTAATAGCAGAGAAGAAAGAGAACTTTTCACTGTGATGGATGACAGCATAAACCAAGACCTAATAAGTTCAGGAGCTTGCATCATTAATGTCAGTAATTATTTCAAGCAGTGACTGCTCAAAGGAAGAGTATTCTGTGCCACTATGGGGGAAAAACACTGCAATAGTTTTCAGCCATTGTACAGATTTACAACACTACAACTCATTAGTTTTAACTTTTCCGTACTTTCCTCAAACACCTATTGTGAGCACAATGAAACTGGTCTATATTTCCCAAGAACTAGGTCCCCACTTTTATAAGGAGCAGTTATAGATGGGGTTCAGATTCTGACTGAGTATGAAGTTATTTGATGATATCCTCAGTTCTCACTTTTTCAAGCTTATTTTCTACTTTTTCTTTTCTTTCTTTCTCTGTCTGTCTCTGTGTGTGTGTGTGTGTGTGTGTGTGTGTGTGTGTGCGTGTGTCTGTGTCTGTGTCTGTGTTTGTGTGTGAGTCATGGGGCTTGAACACAGGGCACAGGCACTGTCCCTGAACTCTTGCTCAAAGACAGCACTCCACCACTTCAAGCCACAGCTCCACTTCTGATTTTTAGGTTGTTAATTAGAGATAAGAGTCTCATTGTGTTTTCCTGCACAGGCTGGCTTTGAACCTCAATCCTTAGATATCAACCTCTTGAGTACCTAGGATTATAGGCATGAGCCACCAGCATCTAAATTTCTACTTTCATTTTTAACTTCATTTCTGGATTCCGTCTTTACTGAAAAAAAAAGACTTTCCTATAATTGTACAAATAAATGAGTTGTGTAATTACGGAATTGATGTCAAAGAAAATCCTGTCAAAATAGGTTAAAACAATTATATAAGCACAAATATTTGAAAATATGGACTTTTTGATAGCAACGTTTTCATCTGAGGAGAGTAATTCCATTAAAACAATATAGAATATCATATGTCCTACAATAAGAAAAAAGCCAATAGTTAAGCAGAGTTTGGTAATTCTTTTTTTCATTTTTCTTTCCATTCCATTTTCCTCTGGAATAATAAAAGAAAATCTTATTATTTAAAAAATATAAATGGCCAAAATCATTTAGGTTGGCCTACTATATATCCTCTTCATCTAACCCGCTGACCTCAACCAAGCATGGTATTACAAGCCTGTCATCCTAGTACTTTAAAGAAAGATGGAACCCAAGAAAAAGCTGTTTCTGGTATAGTCATCAGATATGGAAGACAGGTGAGAAAATGGCTGTGAAAATCAAGAGTGAGGACGGTCTGAACTAGAATGTTAAACGTAGGAAAGGCTACTTTTTGTGGTTGAGGCATGGGGAGTGTGGAGAAAGAGTCAATTTACCTACCTGATTTATGTAACATAAAGCAGACAAGCTGAATCTACAGTTATGGAAAAAGTAGCAAATGAAAGCCAGAAGATGACTTCAACTGCACACAAGCAATGAGGAGAATCAGTGACTTACCACTGCCATCCTAGAAGTGCTCAGCTCCAGACTCACAGTCAGAGGAATTTCCACACCGTCAATCCCTCTAATGCCACTACTAAGTCAGAAGGAAAATAAGATTTTTTGGAACCCCCTCTTTAAGGTTCACACCGTGACAAGTCCCAGGATCTGGCCACTATTGCTTCTGTTCTTTCATCCCCTGGCTGTGGGAACCACACTCCATGATCTTCTCTATGGTTCCTGCCATCCCTGCTTGGCTCATCCTCTGGGAGCCATGGCTTCTCACATGCCAGCAGGGAAAGTTCTCTCTGTGTCACTTATTTCAGTCAACAATAAACAATAGGACTTTTTTTTTTTAAATCAACTCTGAAGCTCTTTTAGCCATATTCTTTTAGGAGCTTGTGCCACATTGCTCAGGGATTGTGGTGAGTTCCTCCTGTGAACCTCCTTGCCTTCCATGTAATAACAATGTTGTTTACTTTGAAAATGTCAGTGGGATCTGAGAAATGGGAAGGGAGTTGGGGGTCTCCTGAAGCCTCCATCAGCATCTCTGCCGCAGGGTGAAAATTCCTTCAGTGTGGCTGCACTGATACTAGACTCCATAGTGACATTGGGATCATCCCAAGAGCTCATGCAGGTTGAGATGAAAGGGTTCGATGCCCTGTGGACAGTCTACATGAAATGTGAAAGGAGACTAGTGTTAGATAAAGCTCTAGTCTGTGAAATCTAGGAGTGTATTGGAATGAGACCAGAAGGGATGAAGTCTTCGGTTCTCTAAGGAGAACTCACTGCAAGTGAAGAGGAGGTACATTTGAATGGGATGCTGGTTACACCTGTGACAAGTCCTCCACTCCACAGCTCTGTCCACAGCTTTCAGGCAGCAGCATAGCATTTTGCAGCAGCTTTAAACCTACAGTCTCAACCCTCTCCCAACATAAAACAAGGAAGAACAGGAGCCTTTCAAGGTGACAGCCTTTCATCTGCTCTCTGTGGCTGTTTTATAACAGTTAAGAGAATTCTGTGCAGCCCTTTATTTTAGCTCCGCTCTCATTAAGGACTCATAAACTTAATTACTAAATATTCCTTAAGAAACACAGCTTGAAATAATTGCTTCATTAGAGAAATTTAACACTGCTCATTCTAACTCTTTAATAGATTTTTATTCTAGAGTCACTGATGGTTTTTCTTCACCTCTTCTAAATACAAACCTCTTCACACTCAGTCTTTTATAGAATTGCATTTCAAATACCATTTAAGGGGATTTAAAAAAAATCTTGTGTGGAGTGATTTTTGAAGCATGTCTGTTAGCACAGACCATAGTTTAAAATGTTCTAGAAACATTATTATTTTGAAACATATGGTTTAGAAAAATGTGGATTTGAAAAAAATGTTTTCAAGCATAGCATTCCATAAAAATGTATCCATTTAATGTTTGTTGGGGGGAAAAAAACAGAATCATCCAGAACATTTTTTTAAAGAATTTTAAATGAGGGGACTGGGAATGTGGCCTAGTGGTAGAGTGCTTTCCTCGCATACCTGAGGCACTGGGTTCGATTCCTCAGACCACATAAACAGAAAAAGCTGAAAGTTGCACTGTGGCTCAAGTGTTAGAGTGCTAGCCTTGAGAAAAAAGAAGCCAGGGACAGTGGTCAGGCCCTGAGTTCAAGCCCCAGGACTGGCAAAAAAAAAAAAAAATTTAAATGAAAGAAGTTAAGTTTAAATTTAGTTACCTGGATATTTGGAAATACTTCTTTTAAGCTTGAAGACACATTACTAATCCTGCTATTCTTTGGAATTACAACCTAAGCAGGAAGTCTGAACTGTCCAACTTCACCCTTCATGCTCCCAACTTACTGCTTTCTTTATAACCCTTTGGACCAACCTGTTGAAATCCTGCTATTCTCAAGACCTTCAAGCCCAAGCCATTGTGCAATGTCTCCTTTTTCGGAATTTTCTTTTATCAATTGCCCCTACCTTTTTAGTACTGGAGATTAACCCAAAGCTACATTCAAAACCTAGGCAAGCACTCTCGCTGCTGAGCTGTACCTTTGACCTTGACTTATATTGCCAGCCATCAATTACCCTTGAGACTTACTAATGACTTATTAATATGAACTTGTACCTTTTGGACTCCAGATAGACAAGCAAGGTCTAGAGTCTACAAGTACCAGTTTCCTATTTCAGAGGAACATGAATGGTGATCTCTGTGTAGCCTGTTGCCAGGTTTAGTTTTCTTTCTTTCCTGGCAAACCCAAGGTGTTGGGTATGCAAATCAAGCATTCTACTCTACCTGAGCTTTCAGCAAGACTTTTCTGAATATAGACATAAGATTTGAGAACAAATTAATGGCAACAAAAATCACTTAAGTCTTTTAAAATCGGACACATTTGAAGAGACATTGATAGAAAAAAATTCCATGGGGCTCCACACTAAGTATACTGCATTGGCTCGTGCTCAATGTGGCTTTATCAATCTTCATACATTACTCTATACCCAGTTAGGTAAATCAGGAACCATATTTTATATGAGTGTGTGTGTAGTTGTGTTCACATGTGTGATCATTTCTAGTATCCAATTATACAATAAAGAGTTTCTCTTAATTTCTACTAATTTGCCAGTCAACATTATGTTTAAAAATGTAAGGAAAGTCTTTCAAAACACAAATAAACTTAAGGAACAAATTGGAAACCCATTTTATTACATGAGATATTCCAAACACATAATGGTATCAAATTTGGGCTTACAGATAGGTTAATGTCCTAAAAGTACTAGCATATCAGTTTCACATCTATAGAAACAAGGCTTCCTCAAAGTACATAGGGAAATTTACTGGCCAAAGATCATCTATCACACCATGTTTTGCTAAGGGGCAAAGCTACCAATAACATATCTATTGAATTTATCATAAAAAGCACTACCTGGCCCATGTATACTAGGTGTATACTCAATAGGAAATCTAACACAATGCTCTGTAAATTAAGAACATGTTTTTCTAGCCATGTGCAAAATTATTTAGAAAAACAAAAGGAAAATAAAGTGTGACAGCACCCATGGCTCACACCTGTAATCCTAGCTATGAAAGAGTCTGAGATCACAAGATCATGGTTCAAAGCTAACCTGGGTAGTAAAACTCAGTGACAGCCTACCTCCAAATAACCACAAAAACCTGGAAGTAGAGCTGTGGCTCAAGTGGTAGAGTGCTAGCTGTGAGCAAAAGAGCTCAGGGACAGTGCCCAGGCCTAAAGTTCAAGCCCCATTATACACCATACACACACACACACATTATGTGATGGTATTGGAATTATAAGATAAACAATTTCATACAAGGTTATTTTCTTTGTGTGTTCAGAGTCCAGTGTGGTTGGTGGATCTTCATAAGTTCAGAGATCCAGGTTTCAAAGCCCCAAAGGGAAAACAAGGGAAAGCTCATAGAATAGTCTCTGCTCATAGAGCAGCATATGCTGGTATGATTTGGCTGCCCTAAGCTGTATTCCTTAAGCTGATCAGCCTGAGATATTTGAAGCCCAGGAAGAAAACAGAGATACTGGTCAGCAGCCAGTCTCCCCTAGGACCACCATCTGTTTAATGAAGGATTTAAACACACACGCATGCACGCACACATACGCACGCACACACACGCACGCACACACACACATACACACATGAATGATTTATAAGGATCTATTAGCTAAGGTTCTAATCTTCTTACATTAAAAAAAATTATGACCAATATGGTTTTACAGCAGTTAAGATATTTACATAAAACTTCTTCATAAACAAACTATATATGAGGAAGAGGGTACATTTCCATTCTATTTCCTACAAGATCATCGTGGCTGCCACTTCTTGTGTCAAATGATATCATAAACTGGAAAGACCAGCCCTTCCACCCTCTGCTGCAAAAGGAAAAGATGACTTAGGAAGATTCCAACAAGTCCAGCTATTTATTTATTTTGGGCCAGTCCTGGGCCTTGAACTCAGGGCCTGAACTCTGTCCCTGGCTTTTTTTGCTCGAAGCTAGTACTTCTGGCTGTTTTCTACATATGTGGTGCTGAGGAATCAAACCCAGGGCTTCATGTATACGAGGCGAGCACTCTTGCCACTAGGCCATATTCCCAGCCCAAGTCCAACTCTGTAAAAACCAGTTTTTAATCTAGCCAGTACAGATAAAAACTCAACTCAGGTAGTTTACATCTTTAGGGGTATCTGACGCAGTAAATAAATTGGGTCTTCACTGTTTCAGCAGAGATTATTGCAACTTCTGCATGTGTTGCTGCTTTTATCACTTCTCTCCAAACAGCTAGTGAAGTGGATTTAGATCTAAAGAAAAACCATGCAGGAGGTACTAACACAAACTCATAGAGACAAAACAATTCTTACAAAGCTAGATGCATCAGTATGGCCATTGAATGGCTTGGAGAATGCCAGTAGGTTCCATTTAAGTAGATGAATGAACAGAAGAGGGGATGAGAAAGTGGGTGGGAATGTACTCAAGAATTCAATGTATTTACTACAGAATTAAGAAAAGAGGAGGGGTGGGTTGGGGAAGTAGGCGAGAATGCTGAAAAGGGGTGACAATAATCAAGATGCACTGTTTTCATAAGATGTAATTCCTCTTTACAACTACTTATAGATAATTTAAAAAAAATTAACTTTGAAAAGGGACGACCCCAATGCAAACTGGGTTTTTGAAAACTAGCTCTTATACTTTATATTTTGTAATTCCTTATGCTAGAAAATAACTTAAATGAAGGCAAAGACCTTTTCCCCAGACAGCGATATCTTAGAACTGTCTTTGCTGCCTACTCTGCTTAATCATCTCCCCTCTCTTTCCCCTGAACAAATGTACTCAACAGTTTTAGAAGATAACCTGAGGCCAAATCCATGTCTGATGCAGACATCCCTGGTGAATACAGATGCTGGTGAAACCTTGAAACTGTGCAACTGAAATAATATTGCTTTCCCATCCCACTTCCATCTGCCTGGCATGCCTCTGATTTTTCTGCCTAATATATATAAAGGGACCTTAGTTGTAAGGTGGTGGGGCAATATCCTTTTAAGCTGGGCTGAAGGTGTTGCTCTTCCCAGGTTTTCCTCCAAATAAAACCTGCTGGACTATTGAGCTTGCCTTTCTGCTCATTTTCTTTTCTTATGCTTCCCAACATGATAGAGAAGTAGCGGGGGGAGGGGGGAGGGGAATGTCTTCATGATGCTTTCTGTGACTTGCACCACCAAAAAGTGGAAAATTTACATTCTCAATCACTAGCCCAATAAATTGAGCTTCAAAGCTATACCCATCAGTAAGTTCTTAAAGAAGTGAAAAACTGTCTCAATTGGCTTAACCCTAATGCTTGGTTATCTGGACTCAAACTCCACAAGTGGGTATTATTTGCTATAGAAATAATTATTCTTATTATTTCAGTCTTCCAAGTAATGCACAATGCTACTTCTCAAATAAAATAGAGCAGAATGAAGATGATTGTGCTCCTTCTTCACAAGAGATGGCTGTTTGCATCAACAAGTGGGACAAAGACTTAAAAAGAGACTTCTCTGAAGAGGAAATGAGAATGGTCGAGACATATGAAAAACTGCTCTATATCACTGGCCATAAAAGAAATGCAAATCAAAACAAAATTGAGACTCCACCTCACCCCAGTAAGAATATCCATTATCAGGAAAACTAACAGTAACAAATGTTGGAGGGGATGTGGCCAAAAGAGAACCCTACCTCATTGTTGGTAGGAATGTAAAGTGGTTCAGCCACTCTGGAAAGAGGTATGGAGATTACTCAGAAGGCTAAACATGGAGCTCTATGACCCAGCAACCCCACTCTTGGGCATCTACCCAAAAGACCACAAACAAGAACACATTAAAGCCACCAGCACAACAATGTTCACCGCAGTACAATTTCTCATTGCTAAAATATGGAACCAACCCAGATGCCCCTCAGGAGACAAATGGATCAGGAAAATGTGGTACATATACACAATGGAATTTTATACCTCTATCAGAAAGAATGACATTGCTTCATTCGTAAGGAAATGGAAGGACTTGGAAAAAATTATACTAAGTGAAATGAGCCAGACCCAAAGAAACATGGATTCTATGGTCTCCCTTATAGGGAATAATTAGCACAGGTTTAGGCTAGTCACAGCAGAGGATCACAAGAGCCCAATAGCTATACCCTTATGAACACATAAGATGATGGTAAGTGAAATGAACTCCATGTTATGGAAACAACTGTTATATCACTGTTGTAATTACTTTCAAAATGCCATGTGAAACTGTAGCTTCTTTTGTTGATGATTCTCTTGTGTCCCCTTCCTATGGTTGTCTCTGCGCTATCACTGTATCTCATCCGAGTACTCTGGATATTGTATATACTTGTATTAGAACTAGGGAAGGGAAAGGGAATATTGAAATCGAGAGACAAAGGATAAAAAGACAAACAACTCCAAAAGCAATAGTTGCAAAACCATTAGGTGTAAACCAACTGAACAACTCATGCGGGGAGAGAGAAAGGGGAAGGGGGGAGGAAGAATGAGGGAGGAGGTAACAAATAGTACAAGATATGTACCCATGGCCTACCGTAGGAAACTGTAACCCTCTGTATATCACTTCGGCAATAAATAATTATTTTTTTAAAAAAGAGATGGTTGCTTAAAAAAATAAAAATGACCGGGGTATGGGAGTCTTCAAGCCCCATGGGTATGATAACTGTGTGCAGAAAGTGTGAGTATGTGTGGAGAAAGACTGATGCTACTGGAAAACTGCTGGTTTGTGTGACTGCCTTCTCTTGTGCCTGAGTGAAGACACCAGATTATAATTGTTGACTCAGTGATCCTGTCAAAAGGCAGGATGGATGCCCTAGTGTACTTATCTTATTGCTTCTTGAAATCCTATGACCTAACTTTTGGTCTTTGGTAGGTAATGGAAACTGCCCTAACCTAACATGTATTCTTTGACCCATTAAAAGCAGAGGAAAGAGGAGACTCTTCTGTTTAATCATGTCTGTATACATATATATGTATATATATGTATATGTTCACATATATATCCAGTCACCCATATACACACATATATACATATGTGAATATAATTATTGTTACATTGGTAATCTTCCATCTTCCATGATTGTGTCTACTGCAGAATATTAATATGAGAAATTTACTCTGAGGAAGATGACAAGTTCAGGCATTCATGTAGACAATTTGACCAAAAATACTTAAATTTACAATATCTGATTAATCACAATGTAACTATATTTGCCTATGCTTAAGATTGTAAAAAGAAAAGCTCATAATTGAAAGATTCTAGAAAAATAAATTTTGCCTTTTTAGGAAAGGATTAATGTAAATGTGTTATTCAACACAGAACATTGTACATTTGTTCTGATGATAGATCAATTTTTAAGTGCTGGAGATGATCAGACATTGGCAGCCAACATTTTAATAACTGTCTCCCCCAATGTATCTCAAATGCACTCTATTAGCAAACATGACAGTCCAATTATTTCCAGAGTGCTTAGCATTTCATGGTGGTCTATTGCCAAGAGCAATATATATAAGGTGGGAAACATGCCAAAGAAGTTAGCTGATCTGAAAAGCTAAAATATTGCTAGTGCTGAAAATTCAAGGTTTATGTGAGGTTAACTCCCCTGATTCTGTTTAAGCCCATCAGAGAAGCAAATACATTGGCACCTACTTAAGTAATAACTCTCCTCCTTTATATTCTGAAAAAAAAAAGAGAAAGTAAGTCAATTTTACTATGAGTACGTTAGTAAAATTTTATGTCACACAAAGAGAAAACATTTGTTTCACTTATCACTAGAGACTATAAAACAATTCAGAATACATTGGTAGTCCATTATACATAGATCTGGTCTAGCTTACTAAAATCTAGAGTATAAAAATTAGTTTTTCAAAGTAGAAAAGAAATACACATTATATGTATTTATATATATATATGAGTTATATATATGTTATATTTTTCCAGAAACAGACTGTATATTAGTTTTATTTTCTACCATTTTATAGCTAGTATAAAAATTTTACAAAATACAATCTCTTACTCTTAGGAAAATCTAAATGAGTTCTAGCATTAGAACCACATCTAATAGTACCAGATCTAGAGCAGAAATTTGATGAAGGTATAATAAGTGCCTAAATGAATGAACAAGTTAATACAGTTGAAAGAGGACTGAATTTAAAGTAAAAAAGAACCGAGTTCCTAGTCTTGTTACCAATATCAAACTACATAAGTACACTTACAATATATAAGTATTTATAATAGCTATAATCAATAATGTGCTTATACCAACTTGTTATCATAATCTTATAAGGTAGATAATACTGTTGTATTCATTGTTCCAACAAGAAAAGTATGGCATGAATGGTATAAATAACATACTGATGGCAGAGGTGTGATTCAAATTTAGGCAGCCTGGTTCACAAGCTCTAAGTCTACCTAGTATATATACATCCTTTTTGATTTTATTCCTTTGGGACAACTTCATTCTGTAAGTCACAGCTTTGTCACTAGTGAAATAACAGTTTTAGATGGGATGTTGTCTAGAGTCCCCAGTGTCTCTAAAGAGGTTATCATCACTAAGGTGAATTTGGATTCATATAATTAGCATTCTGAGCCAGTGCCAGATGTTGACAAACATTTCCAGATGTGAATATTTTAGGCTTTGTGAGCCATATAGTCTCTGACACATTATTCAAGTCTTCAATTGTAAACAAATGGGTATTATTTTCCAATAAAATTTTATTTGCCCCCCCCCCCCAAAAAAAAGAAGTGAGTTAAATCTGACCAGCAGGCTATAGAGATTGCTGAGCCATGCATCAACTAGCATGTATAAATAGTGGGATATTTAGGGCCAGTTTAGCAAGGATGACTTTGAGAATATTAAGTGATATTGTGTTAGAAGAGATCTTGAATCATCATGTATTCCCATCTTCTGTTTTCACAATTGCATCGAGATAATCACACAAATGCACACATGTTGTATTTCAAAAAGTTGTAATATGGGCTGGGGATATGGCCTAGTGGCAAGAGTGTCTGCCTCATATACATGAGGCCCTGGGTTCAATTCCCCACCACCACATATACAGAAAATGGCCAGAAGTGGCGCTGTGGCGGCCAGAAGTGGCGCTGTGGCTCAAGTGGCAGAGTGCTAGCCTTGAGCAAAAAGAAGCCAGGGACAGTGCTCAGGCCCTGAGTCCAAGCCCCAGGACTGGCCAAAAAAATAAATAAATAAATAAATAAATAAAGTTGTAATATGGTTTTCAAGTCACCGTTCAATTTCCAAGTGAGGTCACACAAACTATCAGTTGCATGCCATAGTCAAATTTTCTATTTCTTTTAATACAAAAGAAATTCTAAGTTCCACTATGGAATTCTATTAAATATTTGAGAAATGATAATATCCAAACTCTTATGAAAAATAGATGATTCTCCAAATCATTATACATGCTGCATGACCCTACTATCAAACCTAGAAAAAGTAGCATACAAACATTCCTTATGAAAATAAGAGAATTGTCATGATTTTTAAGAAATCAAATTTGACAGTATAAAAATGATAAAGTATCATTACTAAATAGAATTAATCTCAGGAATGCAAGGTTGGTTTACCATTCAAAAAATCGATGTAGGGGGCTGGGGATATAGCCTAGCGGCAAGAGTGCCTGCCTCGGATACACGAGGCCCTAGGTTCGATTCCCCAGCACCACATATACAGAAAACGGCCAGAAGCGGCGCTGTGGCTCAAGTGGCAGAGTGCTAGCCTTGAGCAGGAAGAAGCCAGGGACAGTGCTCAGGCCCTGAGTCCAAGGCCCAGGACTGGCAAAAAAAAAAAAAAAAAAAAAAAAAAATCGATGTAGCCAGACACTGGTGGCTTATACCTAACTTCTTTAGGAGGCAGAGGTCTGAGGATTGTGGTTGGAAGCTAGACAAAGAGTCCATAAGACTCTTATTTCTGATTAATTAGTAAAAAGCTGGACATGAAGGAGTGCCAGCCTTGAGTGAAAAAACCAAGAACATGAAGCTCTGAGTTGAAGCCCTAGTTCTGGCCCATATACACAAAAATCATACCCGTATTTGAAGATGATAAAGAGAGGGAAAATATCATTTGATCATTACTGACATGAAGTATTTAAGGGAATAACCTTCCAATATGAAACTATTTCTGAAACAACTCTTACAACATTTCTCAATATTATAAAACCAACAGCCAATATCAGACTAGTGCTCAAATTCTTGCATTATGACAAACTTGCCCAATGCTCTTTCTAGCATTTGCCATTTTTGATAAAAAAAAAAATTACCTTTATTAAGGTAAAACTTACACTATAATTTACCCCACTTAAGTATATATTCATGAGTTTTAAAATTCATCTCTATAATAACCATCTCTCCAATTATAATAGAAAAATATTCCCTACTTCAAAGTAGTCAGTGCTCTCCTCTCACTCTTTTGTTTTTCTGGGTTTTTTTGTTTGTTTTGTACAGGGGATTGAACCCAGGACATTGCACTTGCTAGGCAAGCCCTTTGCCACTGAGCTACACAACCCTCTCACTCTCTTTTGTTACCTGGAAATCACTAATATTTTCTCAGATATAGATATTTCCTTTTCAAGTATTTCATATGAGGCAGAGTGTACGGACATATGAGAAGCACTGCCATTTTTATTCTGTGAGTGGAAAAATCTGGCGATGCAGACTAAATTCTAAAAAGAAAGAGGAAGAGAACCAGAAATTGCAAAGGAGGTGGTGTTGAGGCAGAAAACTAGAGAGAAGAAAACCCAGCAAGAGCAGGATGGGAAGTGGAAGCTTTATTACTAGGTTAAATACATGGCCAATTCTAGTTGTAGGAAACACCCAAATACAGTACCCAGCCAGTACACAGACTGGGTCATCCAGGACTCTCCTGACTCACTCAGCAGAGGCTAAGGTATGCCATATGTCAAATTAACTTGGTCAATTTACTTTTCTGGACTTTATAATGCCCTTTAGGAACACCATTACTGAAAAGCTATTGTTGGCATTTCTAGCATAAATGCTGATTTAGGAAGGTTGATGTTGCAAAAGCCTAAATGTCACAAATTTAAACTATACAGAACCAATTGTTTCACATGCTAAAAGGAAAAGTAATTTTGTGGATGACCCAGTTTTGGTGGAAAAGGAAAAGGAACACAGTATGACTTTCAAAATGGCTTTACTAGTTGAATTATGTTTTAATATGAGCAAAGAATACAAGAGTACCAGTGTGATGAAAATAAACAATATAAAATGATGCCAAAAAATTAATAATTTAGTGTATTTGACTATTACCTTTCACACAGTAGATATGAGAGCTTCATGTAAGGAAGGAGATCCTCATTGTATTAATCTTATCAGCCCAGAGACTTCTATTTAAATAAAACATAGTGCTAAGACATTTAAAAATAACTTAGAAATCTAGTCTTATTAATGCTTTCTCAAGATCAGTATAAATCAAATATATCACCAAAGAAATACACAACAAATAACATACAATGCATCTTTTAAATGAACCATATAAAGACCACATTTCAAATGGAAGATCATAAACTGACACGGCTACCAAGACCCTCTCTTAGAAACACAACTGTGTCTGAGGACAGCAGTGACCGCCCACTTGGTGGGATAGATATCACTGGTAAGGTAAAATAAGCCATTGTGGCATCATCTTTTTTCTTTTATAGGCAGAAATATAAAAAATGGGAAAAAAATGTTTTCCTAATCTCATGAAATCTTTGAGGCTAGACAGGCAATTATTTAAAACACTAAATCTTCTTCCCAAATGCATCTGAATTTTTTTTTAATGATCTAATAAAGAAAATGATGTATGTTGTGGTTATCTCTTAAACATAAATAAGAATTATAACCTAGATCTAGATCTAAAATGTCACAGGACAAAACTTACACTTCATGTCACCAGCTGAGCTAATACAGAGTTGAACATACTATTATATTCAAAACCTCCCAGGACTGATTTGAAGTGCATGTATTCACAAAGCAGGTGTGGTTATAGATGTGGATGGACACAGCAAGGCACCCATTTCCTTTAAAAATGAGTTGCACCCCAAGGCACCAGGAAGCCTGAGATCTACATGTTTTGCACCCTGATGTTGCGCATGTCTCTCCGAAGCACTGGTCTGTAGTTTTGCTCCAAATTTTCCATGTATTCAAAATAATCACTCACTCGAAACCCAAGCAGTGATTCTTCCTGTCAAGAAAGCCAGAGAGAAGCTCATTCATTTGGGAAAAGACCCATCATTCCAAGCTAATAATTGTTAAGGAGTTGGCGTCTTGTTTATTTTCATCTTCAGGCCTGGGGGGAGGGGGGTGGGGGAGTTAATATTACTAGTGAGTGTCTACTTGTTTTTGATGTATGTCTATGATTTAGATCCTCCTGAAACAAGGTTGTCTATTTACAAAAGCATAAATTCATTACAAATAACAGCCTTCCCCACCTCTCTGTCCAAACTCTTAGACAATGAAATCTTCCCAGTATATTAGATATAAGCTTAGACTGGTCAAATGTGTCATTAGTGAGACCTTAATACTTATCTACAAAGGATGTTATAATGCTGCAGGGATATTTAGTCTACAGCCATTGTTCACAGAGTTTAAGGCTGTGACTCATACCACTGGAATGATACATGTCAATACTAATTTGCAACTTAATGGTTAGGGTCCCAAATGAGGCACTCAAAAACAGTGACAGGTTCATCTACCTAGGATTTTCCAGACTTTGGGGAAATCCTGATGACTACTTTTATATGTCCAAACACTATCTAATGCAATGTCTATCTTGAAGGTTTAGAATAAGTCTGCTGGGTAGGAGTAATCTTTGATCTAATATAAACATATTTGGAGTTTCTGAGGTTATAAATACACTGGACAATTCACGTTTTTCCTGAAGTTATAAAAACTGCTTTTTTTTTTTTTTTGCCAGTCCTGGGCCTTGGACTCAGGGCCTGAGCACTGTCCTTGGCTTCTTCCCGCTCAAGGCTAGCACTCTGCCACTTGAGCCACAGCGCCGCTTCTGGCCGTTTTCTGTATATGTGGTGCTGGGGAATCGAACCTAGGGCCTCGTGTATCCGAGGCAGGCACTCTTGCCGCTAGGCTATATCCCCAGCCCAAAAACTGCTATCTTAAAAGCAATTTGTATCATGTACTGGTACTGTGCTGAACAAGAGGCATCAGTTTAATGTAGCTAGGAAAATACCACATGATTCTTAGTAAGAGTGGATGATGTGAAAAAGCCTCTGTTGTTAACACTTCTGAGTAATCACTCACAGCTTGCAAACAGTGTGGGAGAACTTTATTCTTACTTTGCCACGTATCACTTACAATCTACATGGCTTGAAGAAAAGTTTGGAGAGTCTAAGAATTATGTTGCATCTGGAAGGTGGATCGAAAGCCAAAGAAACTAAAGAATGTTTATATATAAAATGATAAACATCACATCACATTTAAGCTAGGTCTAATAAATTTGAGTATAAAGATCTAAACTCCATTTTAAAGCGAGCCATATTATTTTATCCAGTTCCCACTTTTCCATTACACACTCACTTTATTACTATATGTAAGGATTCTAATTATTCATTTAAAACACAAAGGTAAGCCAGACAAGGGCCTTTTCCTCATATATTATGAACTGAGGTATACAGCATGGCTCCATGAGCAACTGAATCAAAGGGCACATTTTCAGCTGGGAATGATAGTTACATGCCTGTAATCCTAACGTGTAGGCTCAAGGTAGGAGCTGTGCAAGTTCAAGGCTAGTTTGGGATGCATAGTAAGGTCAGATCTCAAAGACACTGAAGAAAGTTAAAAAAAAAAAAAAAAGAAGAAGAAGGAAGATGCCACCTGATGAATGGCAAAATACTGGCTCTTTGTGAATTTCTTTTAAAATACTGTGGTTGGCTAGAATGGCTGATGCCTATAATGCCAGATACATAGGATGTAGAGGGTGGGAGGATCATAATTCATGGCCAACAAATAAACCAGGCATGGCAATTTATATCTCTAATTCCAGCTATGTGGGAGCCATAGGCAGGAGGATCATGGCCCAAGAACAGCTCTAGGCAAAAAATGGGAGACTCTACCTAAAAATTAGAAGCAAAACAAGAGTTGCAGGCTTGCCTCAGTGGTAGAGTGTCTGCCTGGCAAATATTTTGCCTTAAGATGAGATCCCACTACTTCTAAAAAAACAGTAGCCTTTTCTTCTTTGGAGAAACATGATAAGCCCAATCTTGATGTTCAATTATCTAATTAATTAATAAATTGGGGGATTGGACTCAAGGTCTTGTGTACTGTTGTATCACTTGAGCCATGACCTCATCATTTTTGTTTTTGGTATTTTGTTTTTGAGACAGGATCTCTCTAACTTTCTCTGCTCTGATCCTGACCTCCTCATCCTCTGCCTTAGTCTCCCAAGTAGCTGGAATTACAAGAGTGCACCATCACACATAGCAAAAATTGAATTTAACTAAGTTGCTGTTGTAATTTTGGAACTCCCATAAACATTTTCCTCAAATTGTATGTGATTTGGCTTTGACCATCACTTCACTAAAAGCACACCTAAGTTAGCAAAGGATTATAATCATCTCTTATTCTAACAGAAAAAAGATACATTGTCAGAAGAATTGTTTCAGTACATATTCATAATTTTCTAATCATTACTTATTATTCATTAAGTGCAAATTACAATGGGAAATGTCAAAGTTTGAATAATACCTCTAATAATATTTCCTGGGCAAAAAAATAAGCAATCAATTGAATATCTTTTAGTTATTACTCTTCTTTATTTTATTTATTTATTTATTTTTATTTATTTTTGGCCAGTCCTGGGCCTTGTACTCAGGGCCTGAGCACTGTCCCTGGCTTCTTCCCACTCAAGGCTAGCACTCTGCTACCTGAGCCACAGCGCCCCTTCTGGCCGTTTTTCACATATGTTGTGCTGGGGAATCAAACCCAGAGCTTCACGTGTAGGAGGCAAGCACTCTTGCCACTAGGCCATATTCCCAGCCACTCTGCTTTATTTTAAATATAAAACTACCTAGGAAGCCAGAACTACTATGTGGCTTATGTATATTTCTTCTTTAGAATGTAGTTTTTCCAAACCTAGCTCCCATTTAGACATTATTTTTAAAGTAAAGGAAGAATAATCTGATAATAATTCTGAAAAAGATACCCATAAAATGGCACAAAGGGTTACTGAGGTCTCATTTCATAAGAGAAAAATTCATTCATCTAAAATGTATTCTTAAATGACAGAGTTTATTTATTATTTAAACATTGCAGGTAATTTTAGTTCTGAATAAAACTTCAAAGTATCTGAATTTTCATTTTAGTCTCCAGAGTAGAATATTTTTCATCTTATCTCAAACATTGTCTAATGGTGATCTTAGTTGATCACTTTACTGGTAACTGTGACAATTATATGGGCAGTCTTTCATTTCAGTTATAACCACATATCTTCAATAATGTTTTACTGTAACTTAATTTATCATGGATTTGTCTGCCTGGGCTGGCACTGAACCAGTCTTCATAGCTCAGACACTTGAGCAGGTAGGACTATTGGCCCCAGCCACTGACACTCATTTTTTTTTTCTTTATTGTCGAAATGTGATACAGAGGGGTTACAGGTTCATATGAATGGCAATGAGTACATTTCTTGTTCTATTTGTTACCTCCTCCCTCACTCCCCCCACCCTTCCCCCCTTCTTCTCTCCCCCCCAAGAGTTGTGCAGTTGATTTACACCAAATGGTTTTCTAAGTGTTGCTTTTTGAGTGGTTTGTCCTTTTGCTCTTTGTCTCTCGATTTTGGTATTCCCTCTCCCTTCCCCAGTTCTAATACCCTTATAAACAGTATCCAGGGTACTCAGATGTGATACAGTGGTAGCAAGGGCACAGCCACAGGAAGGGAGTTCAAGAGAAACAAAACTAAACAAACCAATCAGTCAAACAAACAGACAAGGAAAAAGAGAAAAAAAGTAGTATGAGTTCACATGGAATGTTGAGAATAATTACAACAGTGGTATAACTCTTGTTTCCATAACGTGGAGTTCATTTCACTTGGCATCTTCTTATGTGGTCATATGGGTGTAGCTATTGGGGTATTTTGATCTTCTACCATGACTACCCTATTCAGGTAGTAGCTATTACTTGTGAGGAACATCATCGGGTTTATGTTTCTTTGGGTCTGAGTCACTTCACTTAATATCATTTTTTTCCAGTCCTTCCATTTCCTTACAAATGGGGCAGTGTTGTTCCTTCTGATGGAGACATAGAATTCCATTATGCATATGTACCACATTTTCCTGATCCATTTGTCTGCTGAGGGGCATCATGTTTTAGCAATGACAAATTGAGTGACACTCAACTTTACTTTGAGCATACTGCTTTTTCTTTTGGTACCTAATTGCTAATTCAATTGCCATGTTTTCAAAGATTTACTTTAATCATTAATTTTGAATTATATAAAAGCCTTAGGAATTAACATTTGTGTGAATTCACACTGATACTATTCTATGTGTATTCAGTATCACCAGACAGGGTACATACACAGCTCTCTTCTCTCTTTCCTGTATGGAAGCTGAGCTTTAAAATGTTTATGTGACTTTTCATTCTAAGAGCTTTTGATTAAGATCCACTGAATTTAAGAACTTTCTTAAAGGATATAAGACTAGTCAACTAAATAAGGAACAACAAAACAGATAGACTCATCTCAGCAGGGTTAATTAACTCTAAGCCCCAATTTTTCATGGGCCATGTGGTGCCATAGTAGTGTATGGCTGCTTTGTGGCTTCAATATTCTAAAGTCTGGACTCATTATAGATGATAAAGTCTTGTAGGCTGTGGGCTCTGTCTCATCTCTTTCCATTGTTTTTCCCTCACCTTGTTTTTGGCACGGTCACCTTGACTGTTCAGCTTATTCTCAGCTGTGTATTCTGTTTGCACTTGTTCTAACTTAGCAAGATGGTGGCCCAAAAGTCTTGTGTATAGCTCCACAACACTCAGGTAGATTCTTAGCCCCCACAAATGGCCTTCACTGGCTGTTTTGTCTAACTAGTATCTGTGGCTCCTTCACCATGTTGGATTTCTCCAAATGAAACCCAAAGTATCTTTAATATTATATATGAATCCATTACTTCTTTAAGGATTTAAGGACAGTGTAGATCTTATCCTATGATTATAATAGTGCCTGAGACACAGCTGTTACACAATAAATAGTTCAGTAACTCAAAAGGTGAAGAGCCAATATCTGTAATGGTCTTTGTATGGAACTTGGCATACAATAAGTATTTGAGTATTAATAATGACCAAAATAATGAGAACACACTTCTAAATTAACTGACAGTCTTGGAAATGGTTGGAATTCCTTTCCTGGTCATATTGAAGATATACTTTAAACATGGACAGTTTGCCAACAATTATTGACTCCAATCTCTGCTCTCGGCTCTTTATCAAAAATATAAGGGAACCTTCATGTAAGATATTAAGATACACAGAAATGGCAGTACAAAGGGTGAACCAATTCAACAGTGATAGTCACTAAATACTATGTTGGAAATGAACTATACAACTGGGGAGGGGGTAAAGAGGGGAAAAACTAAAAGAAAACGATGGGGGTGACATTCTCAAAATGAAATGTACTCATTATCTGACTTATGTAAGTATAACCACTCCATACATCACCTTTACAATACAGATAATAAGATATTAAGATATACTAGATATCTTGGTAAGATCTCTTTTCTTAGAAGTTTTCAGTAACATTCCCATGGAAAATATTCTATGCCTATATTTACAAAAGTTCTTAATATCAGGTGAAGTTAAATCCACACATTAAAGGGATATCTGAACATGCATGTTTATCTCAGAACTATTCACAATAGTCAAGCAGTGGAATTAGCCTAGGAACCCAACAATGAATGCATGGATAATGAAAATACAGTATATATACACAATATAGCATTACTCAAAAATAAAGAAGAATCAAACGATATAGTTTGCAGAAAAATCAATATAATTGGAGATTATCATATTGAATGAAATCAGCCAAGCTCATAAAAGCCAAATATCACAAAGTTTTTGCTTACTTGTAGAACCTAGGTCTACAAATGATTAAAATAAAATAGTAATGGGTCTTGAGTATGAGAGAAGCACAGCAGGAGGAGGGGGATAAACAGTAGGATGGAGAAGAAATGCAGAGGATATGGAGAGTGAAGATGATAAAAGTATTTTACGTAAGTATTTATGGTGGTATTGTGAAATATTGCTTTCCAATATTACTTTCAAGAAAACCAGAGAAAAAACATTAAATAGCACAGGTAACTTGCTCAAAGCACATTGTGCACATCTATGGAATTGTTTGCATGAATTCCTCTTGTATTGAATCGTAAATAAAATTTTAAAAGAAAAAATTACAGGAAAGCAATTACAGAAACAGAAATGTTCTTAGGTAACTGTAAGCCAGCTTGGAATTCTAAGGCAAGCTTAGAGTTCAAATTGAACATAAGGTCTTTTTAGTGGCAAATAGATGCAGGCACAGAAACATCAAAAGAGCTAAAGTAGCAATCCTGCCTTGCTTTTATGATTTCTGGACTAAGTTCAGGTAAGGTGAGAGATTCATTTCCAAATACTTAATTATTATTGCTTTTATCAAGTGATTTTTAGTATAATACCTCTTTATTAAACTGAGTTTATGAAGGAAAAGTCATTTTGAGTGGATCTAAATTGATGCAGAGTTGATTCTACAAAAGGTGCAGAAGTTATGTACAATTAACAAATACTATTCAGCAGAGGGTTTGCATTCATGTTATACCTCATAAGAAACACTTCCCAGAAGGTGGGGTGATGACTATAGGTTCTGCTCTTTATCCTTGGTAAAGATGACTGTTTTGCATGTTGTCACTGAAATCAATTCTCCTTGAACAAAATGGGGAAGACATCAAGAATCTGCACACACTTATGTTACTCCTGGACTGCTCAATACAATTAGAAATTCTGGGACTTTATTTCTTCCAAATTTGGACCCCTCCTGTTAGCACTTTCGTTTGTGTTTTAACTAACAGGCTCCAATGGAGCATTTGTATGCATTTTAAAGATTTCAAGTTAAATTAGAATTTATACTACAATCTGAAAACCCATGCCACTACTGTGTCAATTTTGTCTTAGGAGGTCTGAGGCTGAGCCAAAATATGTCAGTAAACACACAGATGGATCCTTAGGATAAAGCACAATTTAGTTAATATGTGTGCTTCAGGTTAGAATGTGGCATTCATGAAGAGTTAGCAGACCATGTGTGCTTCATGTGATTCAAGACTAACTGCAGGGCACCTGGATGCATGTGATAATTACAGGAGATAAATTTGATCAAACACACTGCACACATTTATGGACATTTTTACATGATCCCTCCACCCCTGTGCTATTAAAGAATAGTAACAATTGTTTCTTTGCTATTGTCAAAGTGAAGTACAGAGGGGTTACAGTTTCATATGTAAAGCAAGTACATTTCTTATCCAACTTGTTACCTCCTCCCTTATTTTTCCCCCGTAGTAACAAAATTTTTAAGCAAAAACAATTACAGAATATCTAACAGAAATGTGTTCAAGTGACTAAGCCAACTTGGAATTCCATGCCAAGCTAAGAGTTTACATGGACAGGAAATTCAGTTTTGCCTGAGTTGTGGTTTGGATATAGCCTAAGTAGATGTGTCTGGCAAGGATCTGCCCATGCAATAGAAAACTGTGATGTCACATACTAAAAGGTCCCCCAAACTGGGGAAAAGTTGGGGGAGAAAAGTAGGCTGTCAACTTAATAAAACCATTTCCTTTACTGTATCCTCTACACATCTCTTTTTCTTAACAAAGAAGCAAAAATAAGAAAGAGTAGGGACAGAGATGTGGAAGTCAATAATTGCCAACTTTTTCCAAAGTACTTTCTCTGATCCAGATAATGTTCTACAAGTATTTTCTGGATACCATGTGATTTCTTAACCACTCTTGTGGTAGTAACTACTTTGGTAGTAACAATTATACAGATGATGAAACCAAAACCTAACAAAGTTTTGTTCTTTCAAACACAGTGACAAAGCTAGAAGAGTCTAGATCCTGAATTTAGCTAGACACATGTGATATAAGAAAAGGTAGAAAGGGGCTGAGGATATGGCCTAGTGGCAAGAGTGCTTGCCTCCTATACACGAAGCCCTGGGTTCGATTCCCCAGCACCACATATATAGAATACGGCCAGAAGGGGCGCTGTGGCTCAGTGGTAGAGTGCCAGCCTTGAGCAAAAAGAAGCCTGGGTCAGTGCTCAGGCCCTGAGTCCAAGGCCCAGGACTGGCAAAAAAAAAAAAAAAAAAAAAAAAGGAAAATATATGAAAAATACAGTAATACAGTTGATATTGTACTGAATGCATTTTATTTATTTTCCTCGGGTGTTTTATTTTTAATACAATGCATGCACTGTCCTCTAAAAGCCAGTATTCAATCAGTTTTTTTCAGTCTGATTTCCATTTTCAGTCCATCACCATCTTCTAAAAACGGCAGCTGCAACTGCTTCAACAAAACATCCCTCCTGACAATTTACTGTTAGGGCTGAAATTAATCTGATTTTTTTCCTAATTATAAATTAATTTTCCCATAATATGCAAAACTTAGTTAAGGTATTTTAATTAAGTATTTTGAGCCTTCACAGACTAGTTTGCTCTGGAAAGAAGTATTTTCTATCTTGGCATTTCTGTCAAGTTTGTCCCCAAGATACATTTACAAACACCATCAATGCCAGTCTATTATCATAGGAGAAGGGAATGAAGCACAGCTAGTCTACCAAAATGCTTAACTTTTTCACATTACTACTAGTAAGGCAAACTTCCTTTAAACCTACTTGCATATGTGCATGTCTGTTCTAGATGATTTGGCCCACTAAAAAGTCTTCAGACATTTAAAGAAAAGAAAGACAAAAGGAAGCTTAGATTCTCTGGCTAATTCACAAATTTTAGAATATCTATTTTGTTGAACAATTCTCTCTGTGGAACTAAGATGCCCATAGATTTTTCAGAGCCATCAACTACACACATTAAAAAAAAATGCTTGGGATACCTACTACTCCCCACCCCAAAAAAATCTTTGAAAATTCAAGTACAAGGTTGAGCTCTTCAGCAGATTTTAAGAATGTTGTCTCAGGTGGGAGCAGAGTCCAAGTAGCGACCGCGAGAGTCATGGCTGGACAAGCATTTAGGAAGTTTCTCCCTTTGTTTGACCGAGTTGGTTGAAAGGAGTGCAGCTGAAACTGTAACCAAAGGAGGCATTATGCTTCCAGAAAAGTCTCAAGGAAAAGTATTGCAAGCCACAGTAGTGGCCGTGGGATCGGGCTCTAAAGGAAAGGGTGGAGAGATTCAGCCAGTTAGTGTGAAAGTGGGTGATAAAGTTCTTCTTCCAGAATATGGAGGCACCAAAGTAGTTCTAGATGACAAGGATTATTTCTTATTTAGAGATGGTGACATTCTTGGGAAGTATGTCGAGTGAATGCATCACTGAAATGGCATCATGTGAAGCTGCCCATTCCATGGAAGTTCTGAGATCTTTCATCATGTAAATAATTTCCGTATCACCCTTTTATAATAAACTGCTGATAACTGAAGTAATGATATCCATTCTCTCTAAAATTTAATTTCACTGTTCTGGTATAAACATTTCCAAATAAAACATATAAATGGAAAAAAAAAAAAGAATGTTGTCTCAATCACTACTCATTTAGGAATCACTACTGAGGCTGGGAGACATGCACTTAATTGTGCTATTATTCAAACCACATTGGCATTGCTGAATCTGAAATAATATTATTAAAAGGCCCAGACAATAACACGCTGATATCACCATACATGTTGCATGCATCTAAGAGCTCAGTAGTGTAATGAGAAGAAAAAATACAGTTCTCCTCAGTCTATCTGTACCCGATAGAAGCATCTACTACTTTCTGTTCTAAGTAAACTTTGCTTGACTGTCTGATGTATTGATTTAGAATCACAGAGAACTTTTTGGTGGTCTATTAGAAATACAGAAAGGAGTCTATACACTTAGGTATTAGATTTAATATCTGGCACCTATGCCAAAACAACCACAAATGGGCTGATACTTCCTCCCTATACCACATTTCACACAGATTTTAATTCATAAAGCAATCAATGATTTTGTTGTGATACTTTCTTACTTCCTGTCAACATATGAAATTTAAATAAAGAAAAGAATCATGTATTTTCATTATTTGGGGAACATCTAGTTATCCACATGCTCTCAGAATAGCCAATAATAACTGAAAGCACAATACAGTTGTGATTCCAAATATTTTAAAATATACTTCAAATGGGACTGATTATTTGAATTCATAAGTTCTATTCTGTATAATGAATCAACATCTCTTTTGAAAAAGTATCTATTATAAAAGAAGTATGAGTGCATTTTACAAAAAGAAATTAAAGGTAAAAATATATACACTAAATGTTAAAGTTCTTTGTTCTGTTTCATCTTTTCTCCTATTTTTTTTCTCATGGTGGTTACTGAGGTTTGAACTCAGGGCCTTGTACTTGCTGAGCAACTGCCTCCAGCCTCCATTCTATTCTATTCTTTCCTCTTAAAAGCACTCATAAACAAGGTGCTAGTGGCTCACACTTGTAATCCTAGCTATTCAAGAGGCTGAGATCTGAGGATCATGGATCAAAAACAGTCTGGTCAGGAAAGTCCATGAGAGTCTTATCTCCAATTAATCATAGAAAAAGCCAGAGTGGCATTGTGACTCAAGTGGTAGAAGTAGAGTGCTAACCTGGAGCAAAAGAGTTCAGGGGCAGTGCCCACACCCAGAGTTCAAGCCCCAGGACCAACACACACACATACACACACACACACAAAAAAAAAAAAAATCATGGAAATGTGATAAAAGTAACCTATGTAAGAATATTACTACTTCTATGGTATATAGTTACATAGAGAGCCAAAGAAAAGTATTTTCTCATTTTAAACAAGTCTGAGACTTTGATTCAGGAAACATAAAACATAATTTCCATGGTGTAATCCCTATGTGTATAGCTGAATGTATCTATTCTTGACTTGAAGAATGTTCTAAAGGAAGATTAAAGTTATTTCATTCATTACTACTTCATAAGTAGTCAAGATGCAGATGACTGAAAACTGTGTACATATATTCATTTATTTTGTGAACAATATGTAACTACCGGGCTTAATGGAATAGTTGAGTATATACATAAATACTTAAATAAACCACACCAGAAATAATCTATACTAATATATGAATATTTATATAATATAGCATTATATCATTATAATATTAATAGTATATTAATTATCATATGATATATTCTTTTGAATGGAGTATTTATAAAATACAAATGCTTGATAATTTCGTAATTTTAAATGGTTAGCAACATTTAAAAATATTAAATGGGAAAAACTAGCAAGTATGTAATAAAAATGTAAAATTACATAGAAACTATTTTTTACTTAGACAAATGTAGCGAGTGAAAAAATGATGATTTTGGTACATGCATATGTACTTGTGGGATATTGAAAGAAACAGGAAGAGACGAACACTTTAAACTGGAAAAAAAAATGTTGTAACTCTAAACAAGTAGTTGGATTTCCACTGAGAATTGCAAACAGGGATATATTTACACACTATGAATTTTCTAAAGTCTTGACCTTGCAAGGTCATATTACAGTAATAATCAATTGAATATATAAACAATGGCATTTTGCTGAAAAACACTAAAGTTAATGACAGTTAAGACTTATTATAGAATGAGGGAGGAGGTAACAAACAGTACAAGAAATTTATCCAATGCCTAACGTATGAAACTGTAACCTCTCTGTACATCATTTTGACAACAAATAAGAAAAAAAGAATTTTTTTAAAAAGACCTATTATAAAAATTCAAAGATAGAAAACATTAAAAATATGAAGGCATACTTAATACATTAATGCTTTTAGGAAGTATTGAACCTTAGTGTTAAAATAATGATAAGTATTAAACCTTAATATTAACTAGTAAGCTAAACTTTTATAAACCAAAATAAGACAGAGCAATATGTTTTCAAAGTGTCTCTGTATAGCATACTGGCTAAGAGCGTCCAGACAGCATAAATCTCAGTGCTAGCTACTTAATTTTGGTAACTCATTGAATTCTGTGCCTCATTTCTTCCCTGATATGAACATACTTACTTTAAGGAAAACCTGCAGATCCTGAGTCTGAGTGTGCTGAAGAATATCTTGCTGTAGATGTTTGAATATAGCAATGCAGATATACACTTGGTAATCGGGACCAAGGAAAATACAAGTAGCAATATAATGGCATATTTCTATCCAATCTAAATAATTCCAAAAACACTGTGATATCCATTGTAGGCAAATCTTGAAAAGAAAAGAAAAGCTCATTAAAAGGCTTGTAAGATAATACTGACTTTCAAAAAACAGAAACTGCAAGGACAAAACCAATGAAAAGCCTTACAATTAGCCAAAATAGAAAGGTATTCTGTATTTTAGCCTAATTTGACTCAGAAGTTAAGGGTGATTGATGATGATACTCGCACCCTTCGTCTACCTATTACTGGAGGTCCTCTTACTGAACATTGTCTCCCTCTTGCCGATAACAGAGGTACTCTCCACAGATCAAAAATGCTGAGAATATTTTAATTCAGAGATGGGAGTTTTTCCATTGCACCTATAATCACAAATGTGTAATTATGCAGATGAGAGATTGTTAAATGTTACATTAATGCAAATGGACTCTAGCTAAATAAGAAAATAATTTAAACCAAACAGAATTGTAGAACATATAAATTGAGAGTAAATGTAGAGAGTAACTTGAAAATTCGACTTTTGCAAAAAGGTGGGGTTTGTTTGCCTGTTTAAGTTCTTTTTGAATAACATTCCAATTATAAAAGCCATACATGCCCATTGGGAAAATCACAGCAACACCTAAGAAATATTTTTTAAGTGAAAAAGATACACAGATTAAAACCGTTAGCACTTTAGAACACTAATGTTGCAGACTGAGCCCCTTCATGCATCCCCAAAAGATACATCTAAGTCCTCATCCTTAGTACTCAGAATGTGACCTTGCTTAGAAATAAGGTCTTCAGAGAGTTAATCATGTTAAAGAGTTCCTCAGAGTAAGCTCTCGTTCAAAATGATTGGCATCATAATAAGAAGGAAAAATGGACAGAGACAGACACGCCCATTGAGAAGTCCAGGAAAAGATGCCATGGAGAACAGCATGTGAAGATGGAGGACTAAGGATGTCAGGACTACAAGGTCAGGGGAAGTAGAGGCGATCAGATGCTGGCTAAGGCTCAGAGCAGGTTCTCTTCAGAGTGAGCAAATATTGTGGGCACTCTGATGTTTGGATTTCTGGTCTCTAAAATGCTGAGAACATAAATCCACATTGTTTTAAGTCACTCGGATTATGGCACTTTGTTATTATAGACTGATAAAATTATTTTATAACATTTTCACTTTTATTATAACTTCTAAATTGTTCTTTATTGAAAATTTCTCTTAATTGGACCAATTTTTGTTTTAGAACAGAAGGTGGAGAAGGGAAAGCGAACAAATACAGTGGCTTAACTTAATTTGTCAAAGGTAATAAAGATATGTTTTTCTTTTCTTTTGCTTCCATAATTTTGTCCATTAAAATGTTTTGAATAAGTACTGAAAGTTGCCTTTTATTTTTCTGATTCAACACTGTAGTTTTGGGTTCTGCTTTTAAGTGACTATCAGCAGGTGAATGAAAAGACAGTAATTTCGTACTATTCTAGAAAAATCCATTAATCATATATTAGAGGCTAAAAAGCTGAAATTCAATACAATTGACAGACATTTCCTAAACTACAAGTAGTGATAAGTACAAGGGTATATTTTTATTGTTCATCTAGGCAAGATCTAGATTTGTTTGGATAATTTTATATTTTCAGAAAGTACAAAATAGTTGACTATGATAAGACTTCTGTGATGCAAGACAGATAATCAGCACCCAGGCTAGGACATTTGTTAACATATTAAAGCACAATAATTAATGACATGGAGTGGTGAATAAGAGATGAATGATTAAAGATACATGGAGATTCTGGGAGCTAGTGGCTTACGCCTGTAATCCTAGATACTCAGGAGACTGAGATCTGAGGATTGTAGTTCAAAGCCAGCTAGGGCAGGAAAGTCTGTGAGATGAATATCTCCAATTGACCACTAAAAAGCTGGAAGTGGAGCTATGGCTCAAGTAGTAGAGCACTAGTCTTGAGCAAAGAAAAGCTCAAGGATAGAGATTCTGAGTTCAAGCTTTAAGACTAGCACCAAAAAAAGCTTTTAAAAAAAGACACACAGTACCCTCAAGAAATGGTAATTTGTTCCAAAATTTAATTAGAATGTGATTTTTGTTGTTGTTGCTCACTCAAAAATTGAGTATATTCAGCATTTTTTTACTTTACCAATCTCATTACTCTTAAGCTCTAATTAGCACATACTTATTTCTGTTTAATTTTTTATACTCTAGTTTTACATGCTATTTTACTCTAGAGATCTTCCCACAAATCCTTTACTACTCAATCCTTAATGTTTAAAAACAACACCTCAAAAAGTGCTAGTCCTAATTATATCAAAATAAATAAGCTGGAAACATAAATTTTGTAACCAAATAATTACTTGATCACATAAACCTATTTACTTTTATTCTGTTTTCATATATTTTAATTAGCAATAAAATGGGAAGTGATATAAACAAAGCAATGATTTGTACTTACTAAGGCAAAACAAAGCTCACAAAGAAAGCCAGTAAAAAGTATTTTTATATTTGATAAAAAAAATTTGACTGCCCCAAAATAATTGTTTTTATTAAATAAATTTGTGTTGTTTTTCAAATTGTTAAAGATATAGCAAACTGGTAAGGCATATCAAATTAATAAATCCAAGATTTTTTTTTAACTTCTAAATTGGTAAGAGTGGGACTATGTGTACTGCAAATTTTTCTCATAATTTTTGGCTATCTATATCTGACTATATCTATCTTTATATCTAGATCTGTATATTATGCTGGTTCTGGAGGTTGAATCAGGGCCTCATGCTCTCAGCTTTTTTCCTCAGAGCTGGTACTCTTAACAGGTGAACCATATCTCCCACTTGTAGCTCTTTGCTGCCTAATTGTTAATACCTTAATGAAGCATAATGACCTCAGGTGATTAGAATACAGTTTTCTTTAAGGCACACATGGAGGGTTGAAGAGGCGCTGCTCCTCATGGATTACCTGTGATGGAGCAAAGCCAGACATATGAAATGCAGAAAACACAAGTGGCAGCTCAGCCTTCAGGAGCATTTCAATAGAGTGCGTGCTGCAGAAATACACTGGATGGATGCCCGATTCTATGGTATCCACAGGTAGAAATCGCTATGGAAAACAGACACATGAGAAC
Organism: Perognathus longimembris pacificus; assembly: GCF_023159225.1. Classification (NCBI taxonomy): domain Eukaryota; kingdom Metazoa; phylum Chordata; class Mammalia; order Rodentia; family Heteromyidae; genus Perognathus; species Perognathus longimembris. The sequence goes on from NC_063169.1 coordinate 42,305,646, forward strand.
CTGTGACTATGCATTGAAAATAATCAAATGGGTAGTGTAAGTGGTGGTATAATAAGATGTCATCATTACAATTATATAAATAAAAATATTGTCTTAATAAAAGTAGAGTTTTATACATGGCGAAACCACAGGGGAAAACATAACACATTGAAATTTGGGCAAATTCAAAGTCTGTGGAATGATGAAGAAGGGTACTGCATGAACAAATAAACACAAGTGAGTGAATGAGTAATGAATACTATATGTATTAAGGTTAAGTATATTTCAATGTTTGCTATTTCTGGCCCTGGCCAATGATTACCTAATGTTAAAAAAGCTTCAGTCAGATTTGGGGATGTTTGCTTTGCTCATTTTACATATTAATATTAACTCAATTCTGGACCTTAATTAAGAACAAGCCACACAGAAAACTCTACAATAAACCTAACTCTAAACCTGAAGCAAAATGCATAATGCATTTCAAAGTTCTCAAGGCAACTATTTTATATGCAATGTATAGTTATAAGCATATTTCTATATTTATGTGTATGTTTCTATATTATACATTTATAAATATATGAATATATTTACAAATGTGGAATTGTTAGCAATGTTTTTATCACTAGGTTTATTTCAGTTGAGCTCTTAGTCATAATTTATCATTATGAATGGTCAATAATGTTTTTATTTGCTATTACACAAATTCAAAAACTATCCACTGTAATTGTTTTTAGAAAAGAATAACCGTTTTCTAACGACTTGAACTGTTTACTAGCAAATTTGGGGTCAGGTATCAAGAAAAACTAAATAGCAATTATTACAATAAAACTGGCCATTAGATCAGATATGAAGACTTTGCTGGATAAATCCTATCCTAAAAACAGTTTTTTGGGTTTTTTTTCAGAGTGGGGGGGGGTCTTGGGGCTTGAATTCAGGGCCTGAGTTCTATTCCTGAGTTTCTTTTGCTTAAGGTTAGTGCTCTAGCCCTTGGGCCATGGCTCCACTTAAGAGTCTCACAGACTTTCCTGCCTGGGCTGGCTCTGGATCTCAATCCTTAGATTTCAGCCTCCTAAGCAGCTAGGATTACAGGCAGAAGCACCTGTCAATTAAAACTTTTCTAATAAAAGAAACAATACTTTAAAATTAAGACAAATCAAACCCATCAATAACATAAGGTTTAAAATATGAAAGATTCTTTGTAACTTTATTGCTATGGTACTTTTAGAGATTTAGATCAGATATAAAGTTTCTGAAATAACCATCTTAATTTATCAGTGCTTTTGTGTTTTGTAATGGCAATGATTTATCATTTCACATTGCAGAAATATTGATTTGTAGGGTTAAACACAGCACAGAAATTATCACTTTTTTCTTATAGGTTCTCTAGATATAACACATGGACAAGAACATGACAATTCTATATAGTGATGAATGAAGTCACAGATAGCACATTAAACAGACATCTTAGTGTCAATTCATATTGATCTCTAGGGAAAAATTAAATGTAATATAGACGAAGGATTAATATCCATTGATTTCCTTCTTGTGACACCTAATGCATTTTGCTGGTGGCTATTTTATATAATGAATGTATTTAATAAACAAATTTTAAATAAATTTAGCTAATAATTTTTAGACTTGTGCATAATAGTAATAAAGAATTTGAATGTCCACATACCACATGTTCATGGGAAGGGTTTGGGAAGCTTTAGCATAGCAGATGCAATATTTGTATTTTCCCCTAAATGGGTATCTTAACAAGATACAATACATACATGGAAACTTAAATAAAATTGAGGGACATGCTTTCCTCTAAAGGAATCTGAGAATTTACAAACTAATCAAGCTTGGAAGTAAGTTATTAACAAAAGTACTTCAATAAAAGTTCAGTGTGGATTTTGAAAATGCATACTAAAAAGTGGGTATATTCCTTTATAAAATATGGTTACAGTTTCTAATCAGTAATGATTTCCTCTGTAATTTAAGCATTAATTTTTCTACCAAAACTATTTTTTAAATATTCATTTGATTCTTTTCTTATAACCAGAATTTACTATTTTATTAAACAATGAGTTTATAGCTCTTAAACTTCAAGTTTGAACTATTTTGTTACAAAAATGCTTCCATTGTCTTTACTCTTACTTACTTATTATTCAGTAAGACATCAAGTATTGGGAAAATATGCAATTTACACCTTCAAGGAAAATGACTCAGGCAATATTCAGGTAAGACAAATGAGTCCTCTACAAATAAAATAATATCCAAGTGAATTTAAGTGTGATGTTTATTAAAATTTTAAACATTCCTTTAGACAGGGGACAAAAAGCCAAGTGCTAGTGGCTCACACCTGTAATCCTACTCAGGAGGCTGAAATCTGAGGATCATGTTTCAAAGCCAGCCCTGTCAGTAAAATCCCTGTGAGACTCTTATCTCAAATTAACCACTCAAAATCTGGAAGTGGAGATGCCGCTAAAGGGATAGAGTACTAGCCTTCAGCAAAAAGAATTCAGGGACAGTGCCTAGGCCCTGAGTTCAAAACATACAATTGACAAAAGAAAAGAGACAAAGACCTCTTACAGAAATATGTAGTCTTGGTAGCCAAAGGAAAGCAGAGGTGAGGAGCCGGGAGAACTGCTGAAGAAACTGGAATGTCTTCTCTTTGTCCCCCAACATTATCATGAACAGAGAAGAAGTGAACCAGTCATGGCCAGGGTAATTCCCTTGAAGGCAGACTGGAAACCACAGTTAAGGAACTTGTGCAGTATCATACAAGTTGAGATATAAAGAACTCCATGAGTATTCATTGCCAGGATCTCTATCAGGAAATAGATCTAATTGAATGTGTCTTTAATCAATTTACAGACTATTCAAACTGTGGAAGTAAGTTATTAATGAAAAGTAAATCACTTCTATAATTACTACTTTAACATACTATTTGCTTACATATCCCGAGGAATTCAATGGGAAGAGCAGCTGGAGTAAAAGACACTATTTTATAAAACTACTTATTTAAGTCATTGATACAACAATCCCCTCCTGCCTTATCTGCTAAATAATAGGCATGACCAACCATAATAGAACCGATATATTTTTTAATTAAATAGTTTCTTGGAGTTCTTTTTCCCTTGAGTTAACAATTCAAGTGAAACTACAAAAGGACATTAGCAGGGTGAAAGAGCGGGAGCTCTACTGGGGATCTACAAAACCTCTTGGCAAAACACTTAGATTTTTGTTTGAAAATACTTTCTCATCAGTTTAATACCTTCGCATTCAGTTTAATATTCAATGAGATCAAATTTTTGGCTCAAATTAATAAAATTCGGGGCTGGGAATATGGCCTAGTGGCAAGAGTGCTTGCCTCCTGTACACGAAGCCCTGGGTTCGATTCCCCAGCACCACATAGGACTGGCAAAAAAAAAAAGTCTCAAATTAATAAAATTCATGTTTACAATACAAAACAATACCATGCGTATATACCATAATGAATCACAGAGTAATTAAAAATACTACTTTACCATATGAATGTGCTAACAAATCTCATCAAAAATACATAAAACACTGAAGAAAGATAAACCACTTATGAATCCACTCAAAAGGATGCGAAGTGAAGATTTCACAGGCGACTGCTGCTGTTTCAGGAATCTCTCACAGTGCTTTAAAACCAAGGCAAGGTCATTCTCTGCACCATCTTTCAACAAGTTGAGAAACTTACCATACCTACATTTTTTAAAAAAGGTCATAAAACAATGTATAGGCACCGTACTGTATATTCATTTTTAATACATCAACTGTATTCTTTTTCAGATCTCAATGTTTTAAGTTTTCAAAATTCTAGTAGTGTAACTATGTTACACAGAGCATTCAGGACAGATAAGCTCCAAATATTCTGATTAATATGATATACATACATTAGCATGTACGTGCTTAAAAACTCCTATATTTTTAGTCCACAATGAATGTAACAATTGTTCATGAAACTCATAACATACCTCTTTTTTTCCCACATGTGCTTCTTTTGAAAACTTATTAAGACTTTACTTGAACACACTGTGGGAAAAATCAGTACAGAGCTACTTCCAGTTTTAAGAGACTAAAAAATTCTGTTTCAGTGGTTCAACACGTGCATACCAGCTTGACTTACAGTGCAGTATATCCAAACAGGATGTTATAAGGAACTTTTTCTGAGTCTTGGTGCCTCTCTCCGGTAATCCTAGCTACTTCTCAGGAGGCTAAGCCTGAGAAGTTCAGGAAGCTCAAAGTCAGCCCAGATAGCAAGTCTGCAAGACTCCCTCTCCAAAACAACTAGCAACAACAACAAAAAGACTCAAGTGTTGGTGAACTAGATGAGCAAGCAAGATGAGGGACCATGAGGCCCTAACTTCAAACTCTGGTACTAGCAAAAAGGAAAGAAAGAAAAAAGCACTTCCAATTTACTTCCTACTAATACACTTTTAAAATATGTGACTACACTGCCCATGTTATAAACAAATTTCATTTCTAAAAGGAAATAGGGCCCCACAAACGATTTGCATGTGAAGGGAGTACAGGGCTGGAAAACATAATCAAGAGTTCCGGAAGGAATGAATGGCATTATTTGCACCATGCATTTGCAAAACGGCTTTTATAATGTCTCTCACATGTACCTATCATATACTTGATTGTGAAGCTGACCCTAACATTAAAACGGGATGGTTCAGAGCTTCAATAGACAAGAGGCCAAAGTTCCAGTAACTTACGCCTTAAACCCCAGTTCATGACTGAGCATGCCTGTTTCTCTGGAAATGGCAATATGATTTACAAAAATTTAAACTACAATTTTAGTAATTTCATTTTAACTTCTGACTCTGTTCTTAAGGTACTTTTGTACACTTCATGTCAGTCTGACAATTAGGACTAATCACATTTTAGAAAATGGTATGATTGTGTTTCCAATGTGCTGATTTTTACAATGCCTTTTTCGGGAAAAATCTCATAGTCTTTGAGCCTTAAGCACACTGTAATTAGCCTCTGGAATAATAATGCACTGTAACTGATTTACAGGCAGAGATAATTTAATCATGAGCCAATATACTGGAAGATATAGTTATTCTTTTCTGAGTGATAAACTTTGCATTTAAGGAATACAAAATGGTTGGTTGTTAAATACTGTTAAGTACATATCATGCAGATGAGTTCTCAGAGAGCACAAGGGAGATTATTTCCTTGTATACCTGACAGTCATTTTAATGCCAAGCTGCTGTACAGATGAAAGACTTTCATTCTTCACATTTGCATCAGTGGCTAGAAACAATAGAAAACTAAGTTATAAAAATGTATAAAAGTCTGCATAATAATCACATTTTAATTGAAAATTGATGAAAGCAATATTTTTACATATTTAATGTGAATTTTGAAGACACTGATGAATTTGTTCTTTTATAGGAGCTGCCAGTTACATTTTCAAAGGAATTAACAGGGAACTTTTTATAAGTAACTCTTAGGTAAAGTATTTTTAATCACATTTTAAAAAGTCTAATAAGCCAGATACAAGTGGCTCATACCTGGAATCTTAACTACTCAGGAGTCTGAAATCTAAGAAGTATAGTTTAAAGCCAGCCTGGCTAGACAAATCCATCTCAGTGGAGACACTCATCTCCAACTAACCAGCACAAAGCAGGAACTGGAGTTGTGTCTCAAAAGGTAGTGCTTCAGTAGTGAAACAGAAAAGCCAAGCATATGCGAATTCAGGCCTCACTTATTTGAAATATCCTTGTTGACGTTAATAAGCACTAACAAAAATGAAAAAAGAAAAGAAAAGAAAAGAAAAGAATGAGGGCTGGGAATGTGGCTTAGCAGTAGAGTGCTTGCCTTGCATGCATGAAGCCCTGGGTTTGATTCCACAGCACCACATAAACAGAAAAAGCCAGAAGTGGAACTGTGGCTCAGGTGGTAGAGTGTTATTAGTCCTGAGGGAAAAGAAGCTCAGGGAAATGCTGAGGCCCAGAGTCCAAGCCCCATGACTGGCAAAAAAAAAAAAGAAAGAAAGAAAAAAGAAGAGAAAAGAAAAGAAAAGAAAAAGAATGACAAGAAAGTAGAAGAGGATAGGAAAGGGGGGGTGGGCACCAGTGGGAGGGTGTAAGGCTCACACAGGAGAGGGAATGAAGATGAATATGATTAAGATAGTTTTTTGGCATATATGAGAAAGGAATAGTGAAACCCATTGAAACTGCTTTAAGAAAGGAAACAAGATAAAGTAGAATAATACAGGGGATAAAGTTGATCAGGATACTGTTTCTATGTGTGGAACGGTCACAAGAAAACCCCCATTATACAATTAATGTGTGCTAAGACTAGACTAACTTCAAAATAATTTATTCTATTTGGCCTTATATAAAAAAGAACAAGCAAAAAACAAGAGAAATCATTAAACATAAAAAACAAGATCTACAATACAGTAACTTTTACAATGCAATGAATATAAATGATTTTGAATTATAAATATATACAGCCATAGTTATTTATTCTTTCCTGACATCCATGTGAAAAATTTCAACAAGTATTCTAGCACTTGTACTGAATAACAATATATGAGTGAATTTCTGGTTGGGAATGTGGCTTAGTGGTATATTGCTTGCCTAGCTAGCATGCATGAAGCCCTGGGTTCAATTCCTTAGTACCACATAAACAGAAAAAGCTGGAAGTGGCACTATGGCTCAAGTGTTAGAGTGCTAGCCTTAAGCAAAAAGAAGCTCAGAGACAGTACCCAGTCCCTGAGTTCAAGCCCTAGGACTGGCAAAAAAAAAAAAAAAAAAAGGAGTGAATTTCTTCCCGTATGCAACTATTCTCTGTGAGTAGAAAATATGATCACCTACAAAAGTGAGGAAGGGTAGAAAGGATACTGAGAACTTGAAAGCTTGGGTTGTTTCTAAACATTGGATGACAAAGTTCACATGAATATTTAAAAGAATCACTAGTATGTCTAAAGAAACTAGCGTACATTCACACACAAACAGATAAGGGAAGAGACCCAAAATCACATAGTTATCTATTGCTAAAAAAACCAAAATGCAGGTTTTTCCGAATCCCATATAACTGGGGTCTCCTGATCATTACACACTAGTACATTTCATGCCATCTATAGGATCTTTTTCAATTGTAGGCTCTTTCATTTCTTTTAATAAATCACCTCTGATACAGTGACTGTGGAATATTGTGTAAGATGATATGAGGGATAAAAGATAAATCAAACATCATATGCTGAAAGATCTTTTCCCTATAGTGTCAAAGATAAACTGTGTATAAAGATAACTCTGACAAAAGGTGTTTTACAGACCTAAGTGGAAGAAGAATGGTACAGACAGAGTGCTATGGAAATTCTAAAGAAGAAAAGATTCTCTCCATCTACTTAGGAAAATGTGCATTCAAGGTGAACCTTAAAATATGAATAGACCTCAGATCTTCAAAGAAAGAAAGACAAATTAAATGTGAATTGATAGGGAGTCTCTACTCTTGACCGTTAATAATTTTTAGCGATCTTTAGTTAAGGTAACTAACTCAACTTAGTTTGCCTGGATATTTCATGATGGTCATGCTTAGGTCTCACGCAGCAAGAACCAAACTCAGTCCCAGGGGAAGGAGACTAAATAGCCACCATACCTAGAAGTGGTTATTTTCTTCCAGAAAAATAAGCTTAAATACTTGAAACTCTTTTCTAAAGTGCTTGGTAAATTCCTTGACAAGTCACCTCTCAGTCATTTATTTAGATTGGAATGCAATCTTAGCAATGCTGTTTACATTTTACTTATAATGACAGCAGTTAAGCTGCACTTTACATAACTTGTATTTTCTTGTTATTTACAACTGTCATGGTGTTAACAGATGTACTTTCTTTCCTAGGGGAAGAAACTAGCTCTGTAATTCTGAAAGATCTCTACCTATAGCAAGAGCAGATTAAGGTTGCTATTCAAAATTGTTCCCAAATTTTCAAACTGGAATGGGCACAATCCTTTTTCTCCCTAGAAATCATGGGGCTCAAAAGGATATAAGTCTCTGGCAGAAAGGAATGAGTCTACCCCACAGAGAGACAGAGGAAGAAGACAGCTCATTTTTATAAGTCAATGGTTCTTTTCTGATTCTTTTGCTGCATAAAGTGATAGAAAAGTTTGACTTTGGTTTTCATTACTTAGTACTTACTCTCCCTTTTATAGCAATGCAACCATTTTTTTAAAAGTACTAACCATCATTTATCTATTAAATTGAGAGGATTATTATTGGTGACAAGTGATTGGGAGGCAAAAAGAGCTTCAAAACAATAAACATAAAAGTCTGATACTAAGTTCATATTGCTATGGACTAGACCTTCTATAATGTGATACACTGACAATAATGTGCTTTCTATCAAGTATATCAAGCTGGGTTCATACCGAGATCTCTCTGTACAATAGAGGAGGAACATATGGTGGTGGGAAGGAGGATGGAAATGACTCCCTACATCAAGTGTCATATGGATCATGGCGACTTCCACCAGGAGGCATTTGCCTCCATCTATATCAGTGAAATCAAGAAGCAAAGTAAGGGGCTAGGGATATGGCCTAGTGGCAAGAGAGCTTGCCTCGTATACATGAGGCCCTGGGTTCGATTCCCCAGCACCACATATACAGAAAATGGTGCTGTGGCTCAAGTGGCAGAGTGCTAGCCTTGGGCCCTGGGTTCGATTCCCCAGCACCACATATACAGAAGTGGTGCTGTGGCTCAAGTGGCAGAGTGCTAGCCTTGAGCAAAAGGAAGCCAGGGACAGTGCTCAGGACCTGAGTTTAAGCCCCACGACCAGCCCCCACCCCACCCCCAAAAAGGTCTCTGGAGAGGCTGACAGTTTCTTAAGAGGAGATAAATGAATTAAATATTCACTGACTGGCCAAAAAAAAAAAAAAAAGAAGCAGCAAAGTAAGTGGCACTGCCGAAAGAAGCGGACTACCAATGTTCTGTGAGCATTGGATTCTCCTCATTCTTCCCTGGGAAGAAAGGACTTCTTCCAGAGTGGACTGAGAGGCATCCTTTGGCTTTTGTAATTGAGTGAATAATTTCCCGGGTCTAGTCCACTCTAAAACCTTGTGATCTTATGTTTAGATAAAATCCTAGTGCTGGCTCATTTCGGTGGAAAATATTTCCCGATAATAGCTGTGCTTCAAAATCCTCAGAAGGAACTTCTTTTTTTTTTTTTCACAAGAAAAACTGGCTCTAAGGTTTACCAATCAATTAAAATGCAAAGACTGAATAAGTGATGATTTTTAAAGACTCTCTTCTTTTCTTTGGGCATTAAAATTAAAATCAACATTATAAAATTTAGACATAGTTATAACTGAACAGTAACATTTACTACTCAAATTCCACACTAATGACAGATTCATTTAAATTCTCAAGAAGGTTTTTAAAGGTGTTCATGGGGAAATGTTGAGTATAACAAAATAAACATCAAATATTCCATTTTTAAATGTTATATGAAATAGATGTACAAAACTTTAATATTAATAAATCCTACAGAAAAATAGAAAAGTGAACATGAAACCAGAAAATAATACAAGGGGATAAACCAACAGACAAGCTTAAATTTTAGACACGTGTTTTTCATACATGACAACTTAGATAAAGAAACAAATATTCGACTATGAAAATTCAGTGAAATTAACTTTCATTATATACAACCTGGGCTAAGTAAAATTTATTAAGTAAGAATTAAATCCCTTAGAACTGAAACTGAAGAAGTAAATGGAAAAAGTATATTTAATGATAAAATATAGCTGCCTTGAACAAGGTGTGGTAGTGCATGCCTATAATCCCAGCATTCGGGTAACTGAGGTAGAATAACTGAATTTGAGGCTAACGTAGGCTATAAACCAAGACCCTACCTCAAAAAGAAAAAAATCAAACCTAAACAACAATGATGACAAAATGGATTTGGAATAACTATCTATAGCTAACATATTAATATATTCACAGTGTTATGTGGGAAATATAATAGCTGCTTAACTTTCAATAATACAAACAAATGGGGGAAAAACAATAAATATCAAACTAGAAGGAAAGTGGAGAGTGAAACAAATGATAACTTAAAAGATTTTCTGACAGCAAATAATGAATTCAGGATAGAATTCTCATTCCTGGAAATCACTCTGAAAACCATAAGTTGTTGAAAAAGGGTGAGTAAATGATGTCATACTTGCACTTAACTCCCATTTACTTAACAAAGCTTGCTTCAACCTAAGACAGCATTAATATGAATATTATGTAAATAACCAACCATTTTCATTATACGTATGATAGTTCTAGAATAAAATAATTTGACAAATTCCTTAACATAAACTTTAATCTCTCACCTGGTAATGCATTCTCTTCTATTTTGGGTTTGTAAAGCAAGCACAGCTAGCAGCATCATGAGAAACTAAATCTACCCTGCCCTGCCCTTGGCTAATGGTGTGGAGAAAGAAATGTATTTCCAGAGGGGTAAAGAATTTTTCCACTAGAGGAAAAGTAGATGGCTAGAGAAGCCAGTTTCTGCCAAGCTGTTTACTGATGCTCCAGAAGCCCTGATATATTTATTGTGAAGTCAGAGAAATCTGACCAACCAAAGAAATAACATCAGAACATTCCTGTTTTCCTTTCCTTCCTTCTCCAAAGTCAAGGCTGCAGGATCTTTTCCTTCCTTTTCAGGAGGAAACTGTACTTACCAGTTTTATTCAATTTGCACTGTTCTAAATCCCAATGCTTTATGACCAAGCTACCTAAGTATCCCAGTTTAATTGGCATAGTCAAGATTATTTGGATTATGCAATTACTATGGCCCAGAGGAGGCTTCCAGTCTTCTACTTTTTTCAGTTTTAATGTCCCAACAAATAGGATAAGTACCATTGCCACCTCTCTATTAAGTTTTCTCCCCTTGTTATCCATGATGGCACAGTGAACACCAACGACTCCTTTACCTGGCTCATGGGGCACTTTGAACAAAACCCCACACTGACAATAAACCAATTCAAACAGCATCTCTAAAGAGACTAGCACATTACCTGAAATATAATCGCCCCCCACAAAAATGTTTGTATCTCTACATTTCTTCACTTTTTACCTCACTCTGTGCTGCAATTTGCTTAAATGATTGCATAAGTGTATGTATACTCTCTTCCCCCTCTTTAAAGGCAGGTTCATATTAGATACTGCCTCACAAAAATCAGCTTATACCTATTCCTGCAAACACTTACTTCACTACATTTTAACACTGTGACCAATATACCTGAAACAACTGAAGGAAGCACAGATTAACTATAGATATGAAAGCACAGAGCAGAGGAAGTTCTTCATTTCTTGGTGGACAGGAAGAAGGGAGAGAGGATATAAAAAGGGGAGAAGGACAAGATTCTCCCCTACCCCCACCAAGGACCTGCCCCAAGCAACCAACTTCTTCCAGGTTGGCTCTACCTCCTAACATTTCCAAACTTCCTGAAATAATGACACCCAGATGTGGGCCTAGACTCTAACTCATGAGCCTCTGGGGAACATTTCATATTGAAACCAAAAGAAATATTTACCACAAATGATAAAAAAAGTGCACTTAATATTTCAAGAAAGTATAAGATATAGAAGTGAAAAACATTCAAATTAAAACTATATTTTAATAGCCAAAGGGTGAGAAAAGTCTATTTTTTCTTTTGTTTTTGTCAGTTGTGGTGCTTGAACTCAGGGTCTGCGCACTGTCTTTGAGACTCTTTATGTTCAAAGCTAGTGTTCTACCACTTCAGCCACAACTCCACTTCGTTTTTGAGTAGTTTACTGGAGTTAAGAGTCTCATAAGGACTTTCCTGCCAGGTTGGCTTTGAACCACAATCCCCAGATCTCAGTCTCCTAAGTAGCTAGGAATACAGGCATGAGCCATCAGAACATGGCCCACCCATCTTTTATTATTATTACTATTATTATTATTATTAACTACCATCATGAAGAGAAAGGGGAAAAATAGGGTATTAGATATTCAAGGAGGCAACTAGAGTACAAAAATATTGATTCCTATTACCTTTCAGGGAGTTGAGCTGACAAAATGTAAATATCTGTTAAGATCTGGAAAAAAAATACCTATATGAACTTGCAAACTGCCAATGTACAGAACTTTATCTATTTGTCCTTCTTTCTTTCTTTAAGGGGATAAACAGCCAAACTAATTTGATTTTCCAGTTTTGCAAATTTTATAATGGATGGAAATCCTGAGGGAGGTAACAACAGATGGATGATTGTGTTATTCTAATTTAACGACCTAAGGGTTTAAAAAGCTGTCATTTAAAAAAAAAAAACAATCAATTTCTCATTTCAAGAAACATGAAGAAAACTACTGAATATATCCAGCATTTGCTTTGAAAAATCTTTTATGTAAAAATGTTTTGCCAATTTATAGTAAATAGAGGAAAATATTATAATGACAAGCCATTGTTATAGCAACCAAAGGGGAAAAAAACCACCAACAATCAACAACCAAACAGATGATTAATGATGAGGCTACCCACAGACAGCCTGTAGAGGAAAACCCTTGCAATGAGAATGAGCTCACCATGCCACACTAATAAACATTAAACCACCACTCAAAAAGAAGCACTTTGGTTTTGGCTGTCCTATAAAATTCCAGTGAATAGCTGGTCCACAGGAGGTTTTAAGGAATTGAAATTCACATTCGGGTTTTATCAGTCTAGATAACACATTCAACAAATCCAACAAATGAGACCGCAGCATGGTTCAGAAATGCAACAGAGAGTGGTAAACACATGCACAGTAAGTAATCAGTCTTGCTGAGTATTTAGATAAGATGTACAACATAATTTAAATTTTAAATTAGATGAGAAAATATGATCCAGTGGGACAATGTGCCAAAGACTGCTGCAGAAACTGGAGATCATTCATTATACTTGTCTACAGATACCTACTCTGGTCATGCATATCTCCATGATTACAACTTCCTTCATTTTTCTTCTGCTGCAGATTGATCATTAAATCAGGATCGAGTTTTATGTAAATTTTAAATTCATTCATAAAATTATGATTTTCTTTCTAAATATTTTCCTTGAAAATCTCTTCACAATTTTTTTATTTCCTTCTTGTCCATATTTGTATGAAAAATCTCTATGAAATACTATCCATTTGCAACCTGGGCTTAGGTCAAATTAAAAAATATTTAAATGTACCTGTATATTCCACTGAAGGAAAGCAACACACAGATGGGTTTTCACTGAGATGAAGCACAAAATTTTCAAGTAATTCTGCTAAAGCTGCAATAAACAAGTGAATAATTAGGATACTGAAGGTTAGGAATGATACATGATAATGCATCTCTAGAACACAGACTAGCAGCTACAAGTCACCTTTTATACATTTTTTTTAATCCTTATAACCTTCACTATTAGATTCCTAAGAGATCTAATTCAAAATGCATAGTTTTAGTATTCATAGCAACTTTCTGACTTAAATTAATTTTAATAGCTTAACTGAAATTCTATTCGATGTAAAACTGGAAAAGAATCATCCGTTATCTTTAGATTCCCTAAGGATTATTTTAGAATTTGCTAGATGATTTCAATCATTAGGGTATAATGTTATCATTGTTATTAGTACATACAGAGAAAACAATGAAATTCCAAGACTAGAATTAATGCATAGCACATGTCCTTTTCAAATATCACATATGTCATATGAAAACATATACAAGACTACACACATATATTCATAAATAAGTTGACTCATCTATGCTATATGTATGACAGGATTCCAGTGGTATAATTCCTTTGAACAACCAACTTGCCATTTAGTAAAATTATCACCAGGAAGCTGCAAGAAGTTTTGGCAGAAACAAGGAGGTTAAGGGGAGAAGTGGCAGATGAATGGAAGGATAAGTGAATACAATCATAATATTCAATGGATATAGGAGAAAATGGAACCAAGTAACTTGAGGGGGTAGGTGGAGTTGGGAGTGATTGGAGAAATAATGGAAGGAGCAACACTGCACTGCACTGCACTGTACTCATGAACCAAAATGTTGACTTGATACCGTTGTACAACTACTTAATAATAATAAAAATGAAATAAATAAAACTAAGACATATATTCTATATACTTTGTAACTGATCATATCTCCTCAAAGCAACCACATCAAAAAGAAGCTTGTCCTATTTTGTCTGAGTTCCTTTTACATTTTTAAATCTTTCCTTAAAAAGTGACAAAATTACTACCTTTTACGTTAATTTGATATCATCATTGTGTGTGAACATATTTCTCTGTAAATCAATAGCAAGGATCTCAGAACTACATACTTGTTAGAGCAGCTACTTATCTCCCTGTGATTAACAGATTCACTCACTGAAATCACTGAAAATCTCACTGTCTGATAAATGTGTAAAAAGTCCTTGATGTCATGAAACAATGTATCCACATACACATACAATATAGCTTTGTCAGACTCACTACCTCTGTCCCTCTCCCTCATCTTCTCTTTCACCTTCCCAACCAACCTGAACCAGCTTCATTTTTCATGTACACAAAGTATTCTGACCATATTCACCCTCCCCACCTTCTCCATTCACTCTTACCTCTCTGGATAGTATCTACACAGACAGGACTTTTTTACATGCCTGTCCTTTTTTTTCAGGGTATACTAATAGTTCAAAGGAGATCTATTGTGGTATTGCACATGAACAAAATAACAGTATTTTAACCAAAATGATCTCCTCATTTACACTCAACTTTCTTCCTCCCCACTCCCCCTACTTTAAAGGCGTTCAGTGAGATTGATTTTGTCCTCTTCATTCATAGATGCAATGTTTTTCAGCACTGTTCACTCTCCAAAATTCTCTTCACATTCCACAATCCCCTCAAATGGCACCACGGTTACAAACACATACATATACATACACACATATGTATATATACATATATATATATACACACAAGATCTTGTGTATATTTTATGTATGTTTACATATATGTTGATCTTTTAGGTCTAGCATACACATACAAATGAAACCTTTGACCTTTTGAAGCTGGCTTACTTGCCTCAACATGAAGATTTTAAGTTCCACCATCTTTCTGAAAATGATATAATTTCATTTTTCCTTACATCTGACTTATAGTCCACTATCATATATCAAATGTGTTCCTGACACATTCATTAGCCATAGTTCATTTGGGCCATTTTCATAGCTTGGTTATAGTGTTGCCATGAACATGTGTGTAAGTGCGTCTCTGACATCTAGACCCTTAGGTATCTGCCCTAATGGTATTGCTGGATGCTATTGTAGTTCTATTTTCAGCTTTTGAAGAACTTCCATACTAATTTCTTCAGTGGTTACATTAGCCAGAAGTCAGAAAAGAAACCAAAGATAATCTAAGGGTTCCTTTTTCTCCATTCCCCAACATGAGTGCCAACATTGTTGTTCATGTTCTTGATGATGGCCGTGCTTACTATGTACGATGAAATCTGACATTTGAAACATTGAACTCCACAAATATTTTCTAAATATTGGGTGGGGGAGGGAGAGAAACAATTTAATTACCTATGTTATATTTAAACATAAAATTATTATAGACTTCTTTCTACTTTACTGAAAACAAATAACATTTAAAAAATTAATTTCAGAAAATTAATGTGAATGTATATATCTGAATATAGATAATAGAGAAGTTCTTTTATAATAAGATTTCCTTCACCACATTTATATAAATATTGGAATGTTTTAAATAAAATATTTTTGGTCAGCATTAGGGTTTGAACTCAGGGCCTTAAGCTTGCTTAAATGGCATTCTACGGGGGAGAAAGATGGCGCCGAAACAATAGGGAGGCACCCCGACTCCCACCAACTGAATAGCGAGCTGGGAACTCCAACACCCAACACTCCACCAAGAACCCAGCAAAACCAGCATCCAGAAGCAGTGGAGAAACGCAGGAAAACAAAAAGGAGCAAAAAAGAAGAACAGAAAACCTACACGGAGCCGGAGATTAATCGGGGCACCCTCCCCCCACCAGCCGACCCTGGCCCAAACAGGGTCAGGCTGGGAAAGGGAAACCCGACGATCGGCAGACAGGTTGCCAGGAGAGCAGAATCCATATAGCGGGAGACCCCACGGACACAAAGCAGGGTGCGGACCAAGACACACCCGGCAGCGACGAGAAATTCGGGTCCACACCGGATTCGGACAAGGGAACCCAGCGCAGCAGAAAGAGGGAACGGGGGAGCCACCACGACACTTCGCCAACCCCTGAAGGGCCAACGGCGGCGCGGGACACACACACAAAGCAGCAAAAGTGAGTCCCCCATAATCCCTTCCCCCAACGGGAGACCCAAGCCCGACAAAGAAGCTATAGCTCCCTCCCTCCCCCTCCCCACTCCCGTGGGAACAAAGGACCCCCAAATCAGGCGGGAAGCTCCCATCAGGCGCTGGGAAGCCAGTCTAGCAGGGGAAGGGCGGAACAGCCCCAAGCCCCCAAAGGTTCCTGAACTGGCAGAACCGGCCCCGTCCCCTTCCCAACAGGGGCCGGGGACGGCCGGCAGGGCAAGCCCCACCCGAGGCGCCTAGACCTTGCGGACTCTTACAACTAAAATCACAGGCGCTGGTGGGCAATACCAGCCCAGCAGGGTCACCTGAGCCTGATCTCGTTCCCCCTCCTCGCAGCGGAGGTGAGGTCTGAGAGTGCCAAGCCACACCCGGACAGTCGATCCCACTGGGCCCCACACATACTGCCTCCCCCCCCCCAACGGACTCGCGGGAGGGCGCAAGCACAACCCAACAACCCAGGGCTCGCTCTGGGAGGCAGACCCCACTTAAGTGCCTGTTGTAGGGGACTCACAGTGCACAGGAGGGCGGGGCCCCGGCGAAAGCGCCCGCTCTGGTAGGCGTGCCCTGCACTGGTGGGCGGGGCCACAGCGACAGCACCTGTTGCCGCAGACACGCCTACACAGAAGGGAGGGAAGATCTACAGACTTCCAGATGCGCAAATCACAAAGAAACATAACTCAGTTCATCAAAGGACAAGCCAACTCGCCAGCTCCAAAAAGCAGCACGACTGGAGAGGAGATGGAGAATAAAAAAGCAAATGAGGACATGTTAACAGGAATGATCGAAACCGTCAGAAATGAAATCAGAAAACAATTCCAGGAGTTTAGAGCGGAAATCTGGAAGGACACCCAGGAAGCCAAGAAAGAAATGGAAGCAAAACTGGATACAATGCAAGCCTCGTTTAAAGAAATGGAAGCAAAAATGGATACAATGCAAGCCGCCTTTAAAGAAAATCTCCACACCCTGAGAATTGAAATGCATGAAAAAATAGATTTAAAATACAACTCTTTAAAGGAAGAAATTTCCATGATCAGAGCTGATATGACAACCATGAATAGCTCTCTGACATCCATAAACTCCGCAATTGAAACCATAACACAAAGAGTGGACCATATGGAATCCAGAATCTCTCGCCTGGACGATGAAGCAGCTGACAACAACCAGAAAATGACCACACTCCAAGAAAAGGTGAAGCTTCAGGGAAGATTAATCCAGGAACTAATGGACAAAGACAAGAGATATAATCTGCGCATAATTGGAATAGAAGAAGGAGCCGAATATCAGAGCAGAGGGCTTAATAATGTTCTCAATAAAGTTATTGCAGAAAACTTCCCCAATCTCACAGGGGACCCCATCCAGGTAACCGAAGCCTATAGGACACCTGGCAGGCCAGACCCCAGGAAAACCACCCCAAGGCACATAATATTCAAGACTACAGACCTCAAGATTAAAGAGCAAATTCTGAATTCAGCCAAAGCGAAGAAGGAAACTTTTTTCAATGGGAAGAGGATTCGAATAACATCCGACTTATCCACACAAACTTACCAAGCTCGAAGTGAGTGGAAGAACACCATCCAAGTACTTCAGAATAACAATTTACAACCTCGGATCAAATATCCAGCGAAACTGGAGTTCACATTCGAAGGGAGAACCAGATCTTTCCACACCAAAGAGGAGCTAAAGGAGTATGTGAATAAAAAACCAGCCCTACAGCGAATATTAAGAGGGGAAGCCCACCCAACAGAGATCGTAAAAGACACACAGACAGAATCAGAAAGAAACTTCAATAGCCAAAGTCCAGCAGAAAGACCAGCTCACTAAAGACAAGAAGAAAAAAAAAAACAACAGGAAAAAACAGCCCAACAAGAAAATGGAGAGAGAAAAAACACCCTTATCCTTGATCTCTTTAAATATAAATGGCTTAAACTCCCCGATCAAGAGGAGCAGACTGGCAGAATGGATCCGCAAGCAAAAAGTTGACATCTGTTGTCTACAAGAGACCCACCTTACAGCAAGGGACAAAAACAGGCTTCGAATGAAAGGATGGAGCAAGATCTACCAAGCAAATGCACCCACCAAAACGGCAGGTGTAGCCATTCTGATCTCAGACAAGCTGGATTTCTCTTTAAAGTCCACTCAAAAAGACAAAGAAGGACACTACATATTGATACAAGGAAAAATCCAGAATCAAGACATCACGGTGATAAATGTATACTCACCGAACAAAAGAGGCCCGACATATGTCAAGCAAATTCTCACAGAATTACAGAGCAAGATAGATGCAAACACAATCATAGTGGGTGACTTTAATACTCCTCTCTCTCCAAGAGACAGATCCAACACCCAGAGGATTAGTAAGGGAGCTGAGGACCTAAATAACACCATTGCCCAAATGGATCTAACAGACCTATATAGAACCTTCCACCCTACAGAGACCCAATACACCTTCTTTTCAGCAGCCCATGGATCATATTCCAAAATAGACCACGTCATAGCCCACACAAAGAACCTCAGCAAATACAAAAGAATTGACATCATCCCATGTATTATATCTGATCACAGTGGATTAAAGGTAACCCTCAACAACAAAGGATACCACAGAGCCTATACACACTCTTGGAGGCTAAACCCCACGCTGCTATCCAACACTTGGGCCACAGATCAAATTAAAGATGAAATCAAGGAATTCATAAGCCACAATGACAAAGAAAACACATCACAAAGAAACCTATGGGACACAGCTAAGGCAGTACTGAGGGGCAAGATCATTGCACTCAGTACCCACATTAAAAGAATGGAAGCAGAGCAGGTGAATACCCTCACGATGAAACTAAAACAACTGGAGAAACAAGAAATGACAGAATCTAAAATGACTAGGAGGGGAGAGATTACAAAGATTAAAGAAGAGATAAATCTGATTGAAAATAGAAAGACCATTCAACAAATAAATAAGACTAAAAGCTGGTTCTTTGAGAAAATAAACAAAATTGACAGACCCCTTGCAAGACTCACAAAAAAAAGAAGAGAAGAGACTCATATTCGTAAAATCAGGGACTCCACAGGAAAAATTACAACAAATACACACGATATTCAAACAATCATAAGGAGCTATTTCCAAAACCTCTACTCAACAAAAAATAATTTTACAGAAATGGATCAATTCTTAGAGAAGTACAAACTGCCCAAACTGAACCAAGAAGAAATAAATCAACTAAATAAACCAATAACTTACGGTGAGATACAGGAGGTAATCAAGAACCTCCCTACTAAGAAAAGCCCAGACCCAGATGGATTCACCAATGAATTCTACAAAACCTTTAGTGAGGAGCTAATTCCAATACTCCTCAAACTCTTCCGCGAAATAGAAACGGAGGGAGAAATCCCGAACTCATTCTACGAAGCTAATATCATACTCATCCCCAAACCAGGCAAAGATCCAACAAAAAAAGAGAACTACAGACCAATATCACTAATGAACACAGATGCAAAGCTCCTGAATAAAATATTAGCTAACAGGATCCAGAAAGTGATCAAGAATATCATACATCATGACCAAGTAGGCTTCATCCCTCAGTCACAAGGATGGTTCAACATCCGTAAATCAATCAATGTAATTCACCACATAAACAGAACTAAAATCAAGAATCACATTATTATCTCAGTCGATGCCCAAAAAGCCTTTGACAAAATACAACATCCATACCTATTAAAAGCTTTGGAGAGAACAGGAATAGATGGAACATTCCTCAAAACAATAAAAGCCATATACAACAGACCAACTGCTAATATCATATTAAATGGAGAGAAACTTAAATCATTCCCCCTAAACACAGGAACAAGACAAGGATGCCCACTCTCCCCACTTCTGTTCAACATAGTACTGGAATCCCTAGCCATAGCAATAAGGCAAGAGGAGGACATCAAAGGGATCCACATCGGCAAGGAAGAAATCAAGTTATCCCTATTCGCAGACGACATGATCTTATATCTCAAGGACCCAAAAAACTCAGTACCCAAACTCCTACATCTAATAAACCAATTTGGCAAAGTAGCAGGATACAAAATCAATCCACAAAAGTCAGCAGCTTTTCTGTACACCAGCAATAGACAAACAGAAAAGGAAATTATGGAAACAATTCCATTTACAGTAGCCAAAAAAAGAATAAAGTACCTAGGGATCAACTTAACCAAGGACGTGACGGACCTATTCAATGAAAACTACAAAAATCTAATAAGGGAAATCAAAGAAGACACAAGGAGATGGAAAGACCTCCCATGCTCATGGGTAGGCAGAATCAATATAGTGAAAATGGCCATACTGCCCAAATTGTTATACAAATTCAATGCAATACCTATCAAAATCCCAGCCACATTCTTCACTGAAATAGAGAAACCAATCCATAAATTCATATGGAACAGCAAAAAACCTAGAATAGCCAAAGCAATTCTAGGCAAAAAACATAGTGCAGGAGGTATCACCATACCAGACTTCAAGCTCTACTACAAGGCCATCATAACAAAAACAGCATGGTATTGGTATAAAAACAGATCGGAAGACCAGTGGATTAGAATTGAAGACCCAGAAATAAAACCGCACTCTTACAGCCAACTGATATTCGACAAAGGAGCTAAAGACATACAATGGAATAAACATAGCCTCTTCAACTACTGGTGCTGGGAGAACTGGGCAGCCATATGCAGAAAACTCAAAGTAGACCCAAGCCTATCACCATGCACCAAGATCAACTCAAAATGGATCAAGGACCTCAACATCAGACCTGAATCCTTGAAACTACTGAAGGACAGAGTAGGAAAGACACTAGAACTTATAGGCACAGGAAGGAACTTCCTGAATAGAGTCCCAGGCGCACAACAAATAGGGGAAAGACTCAACAAATGGGACTACTACAAATTAAAAAGTTTCTGCACAGCTAAGGTCATAGCCACCAAAATAGAAAGACAACCAACGATATGGGAAAGGATATTTACCAGCACAGCAACAGACAAAGGCCTGATATCTGTCATCTACAGAGAACTCAAAAAACTAAGCCCCTCCAAGCCCAATAAACCTATTAGGAAATGGGCAAAAGAGCTAAAGAGAGACTTCACAAGAGAAGATATAAAAATGGCAAAGAAACACATGAGGAAATGCTCAACATCCCTGCTAGTAAAGGAAATGCAAATAAAAACAACCCTGAGATACCACCTCACCCCAGTTAGAATGGCCTATACTCTGAACTCAGGAAACAACAAATGCTGGAGGGGCTGTGGGGAAAGAGGAACCCTTCTCCATTGTTGGTGGGAGTGCAAATTAGTACAGCCACTTTGGAGAACAGTATGGAGGTTTCTCAAAAAGCTCAATATAGACCTACCCTATGACCCAGCCATACCACTCCTAGGCATCTATCCTGAACAGCAAACCCCAAGATATCAAAAAGACATTTGTACTTCCATGTTTATCGCGGCACAATTCACAATAGCCAAAATATGGAAACAACCCAGATGCCCCTCCACAGACGAATGGATCCAAAAAATATGGTACTTATACACAATGGAATACTACATAGCGATTAGGAATGGTGAAATATTGTTATTCGCAGGGAAATGGTCAGAACTCGAACAAATAATGTTGAGTGAGACAAGCCTAGAACACAGAAAACAAAGGGGCATGATCTCCCTGATATATGACTGTTAACAAAGGGAGATGGAGAGACAGTAGAGACCAAGTCTGTGAACACTGTATATGTGCTTGATACATTGTATACTGCATATGGGTCTACCTGACCTAGACAAGGGATGGGAAAACAGGTTGTAAGATATCACAAGAAATGTACACACTGCCCTACTATGTAACTGCACCCTCTTTGCACAGCACCTTGTAAAAAAAAATTTATGTTCAATTGATAATAAAAAAAAATTAAAAAAAAAAATGGCATTCTACCATTTGAGCAGCAGTGCCATCCAGCATTTTGTTGAAAATGAAGTCTTGTAGACTTAATTGCCCAAGCTGGCTTCAGATGAAGATTCTCTAGATTTCTGCCTCCTGAGTAGCTAGAATTGCAAGTAGGCTATCAGTGCCTGGCTTCAACTATTTAAACAAAATGAATAAAATAAAATAAATAAAATACATTAAATAAAATTTCTTTAAAGTGTAATAATATGGTATATGCAAGAGAAAACTAGTAAAACCAAGTAAAATTCTGCTAGGTGGCACTGACTGAATATTCAAATTTTGATTATCACTATTTAGAGAGGTCACAAATCCTTAGAGCGTTCTTAGATAATTTTTCTTTCAAAATTACAAGTTTCTCGGGACTCAATGGACTATTACGTTGTCTGGATATGTCAATACTGGTCACGAGGAGCCCAGGTTCTATTAACCTAACTTCATACACAAGAAAAGACAAAAGAGAAGAAAATAACACACTCACCACTTCCACTGACTATATCAGGTTTGGTTTTCATCATTTTGCAAAATTGTCTTCGGCTGTTTTCAATCCAATCAGTTTGTTTATCTGACATTTTGAAGCATAATAATAACTTTCCAAGATCACTATCTAATAAGACAGATAATATGTGACATTATTTTAGTAAGGCAAGATAGATATGACACATTGGTATTCGTACTGTTTGCATGATTGGAAATCCTGTAATACCTCATATACTATAGTTATTTAACACAGTTACTAAACACTTATAAAAATGAACTAGTTATTTATTAAAAGCAAATAAGATAGATGGTTGGTTTGTAACCATAAGTCTTGCCTAGTGCTTTTCTTATATCAACAAGGGTCATTATGGAAAGAAGATTGGAGTTAACACACAGTTCTCCTTTTAAGATTTCATTACAGACTATTTTCTATCTCTATTCTGAAATTATTTATTATGATGAGCATTATAAACAATTCCTATTTGGAGATACTATATAACTTTCCCCAAAAGATTATAAAACTCAAAGAAATATTACAATGGCTTTTCTTTGATGAGGTTGTTGTTGCTTCTTCCCTGTACTTGGGTTTGAAATAGGGTCTTGCTTGTCTTTTCCACTCCTGGCTGATACTTTACTACTTAAACCCTTTCTCTATTTGCAACTTTGCTACTTAACTGGAGATAATATTCTCCCAAATTTGTCTGCCCAAGGTAACTTTGAACCTTGGTCATCAAATCTCAGCTTCCTGAGTAGCTAGGATTATAA
This sequence comes from Perognathus longimembris pacificus, assembly GCF_023159225.1. NCBI lineage: Eukaryota > Metazoa > Chordata > Mammalia > Rodentia > Heteromyidae > Perognathus > Perognathus longimembris. The sequence goes on from NC_063169.1 coordinate 42,329,158, forward strand.
ACATGAGCCAGCTACATTTGGCTTAAGAAAGACTGTATTGATTATATAAGAGTATTATAGACAATAGAAAAAGGCAGCTATATAAATAGAAGAAACTTTAATTTGTAAGAGGAAAAATACAAGCTCAATATAAAAACAAAAATCTGCTATTCAAAGAGAAAAGGAGAATCCTAACAGATACTATAAAATGAACAAAAATGAATGAAATGCATCATTGAAAATAATGGAAGATTAACCAAAGATCGCCAGAATCCATTTAGTCAACCAACCTTCCACTAACTATCTTGAAGTTTATTTGTAGAACATCTGATTTCTATTACTGTTTCTACTTCTCTTCCTTTGTTTACATTGATATAGTCATCATGTTCCCTTACTACTATTTTGAGTAAAAGAAGAAATTCAAGTGAGCAACCTCCACAAAACAGATACACAGAGAATTAACACGGGGTATATTAGACAGACACCTTCCAATCTCCAGGTTCAAGAGTACCTCAATCCACACAAGTATAAATTTTGTTTGGACAAATTCTTAGAAATTAACTTTTTTAATATAGACCATTCCTTATTTTGGATTTCTTACATCATTTTTGTTTTTCTTTAATATTTTGTAACTACGTATTTACTATAGGAGAAATGAGTGATGTTAAAAAAAATGAGTATCCTCTTAATCAATCTACTTCACCTAAACTAGCAGATATTTTTCCTGGTTGCTGCGGTGATAGTTTTCAAGTCTGAAAATAAAAACACTGCATTAATGTTTTACGACTCTTCAAAGGAAAATAATTTCCTGTTGTTGTTTTAACTAGGTAATACAACAGCTGCAGCTCAGGGTATACTACAAAGGAGAAAACTTATAATTCCAGCCATACCACCAGTCCCCTCAGTTAACAGGTTGATGTCAAATAAAAGCCAATTAGTTCTATCTGTAGAAAATAAATCTTAATTCCAAGGTTGGAAGCATTAAAGAAAGCAAAAAGGAAGAGAAAATATCTGGCTCAATATAAAGGCTTATACAAGTATTTTATAAATAAAGAGAATTAATCACCAAAATACTTCTAGAATGCTATATACATAAAACAGAATAGAAAAGCTTTCAAAACTAGAACAGGTTGGATGCCAGTGGTTAACATCTGTAATCCTAGTTATGCAGGAGGCAGAGTTCTGAGGACTGCAGTTCAACAATCGGGGCAGAAAAATCAGTGAGACTCTCATCTTTAATTAACCACCTTCCCTTCAAAACAAACAAACAAACAAACAAAAGCTGGAAGTGGAACTGTGGCTCAAGTGGTAGATCACTAACCTTGAGCAGAAAAGCCCAGGGACAGAATCCAATTCCTGAGTTCAAACCCAGGACCAGCAAACACACACACACACACACACAACCACCTCTAGAACAAACAACAATTTATATCATCCATGACATTTTACACAATACCATATTATTTCTGGAAACTCCTGCAGTTATGTCTTTGGAATTCTATCTTTTTTTATTTGACTGGGTAAGAGGCCAAAATCCTAAATTTGATAGAATTTTGTCAGACTGGCAAAGGAAGCTATTCAAGCATGTCATTTTTATTGGAAAACTTTTATTTGTTTACTAAAATGTAGTTGTAAAACAGAGCATCTATGACTGTAATCTCAACACTTCAAGGTCAAGGCTGAAGGACAGGGAATTTGAAGTTAGACTGGGCTACAGAGCAAGATTCAATCTGAACAAACAAACAAACAAAGAAATTTTAAAACAGAAAAAAATATAGTTGTAATTTTAGCCCATGTCCTTTTGTCTTACATCCCTTAAAAAGTTAACTTCTGCATATGTTGTAGGTAATGTTCCAGTTGAAATCTATACAACTACTATTATACAGTCAATCATCATTCATTCGTAAATTTAAAAGAAATGAAGATAAATCATCAGGGACATAGATGTAATTAATTAATAAATTATTAATTTCTACAAAGGCAGAAAGCATCAGTAGAAACAGTACCAATGAACAGGGAGTATTTCATGTCCTATAAAGACATGAAATTTTACTTAACAGAATCAGTGTAAATTAATACAAATGTGTTGTTAAATTAGGGCTATTATTATAATGGCCAGGTAGAGCGTAGTTGTTTCAAAGTTTGGATTTCAATACACTTTCATGTAATAGCAGCATGTTTCTATATCTGAAACGAAAAGGTGGCCATGAGCTAGGGAACATATGCTGGCATTCAGTGAATATAAACATAAACCCATGAGCTCTATTACTCATTCACTAAATATCCTCATTACAAAGACCCTGGATATAATTCTCTTACTGGCTCAATCTCTGAAATTTTATATATTAGCACTTGTTTTCACATTTACCAAAACATATTTCAGTAATATCTAATTGTTCCACCAATACCATCCTGCAACTTAACATATCTTAAATAAACTTACATATGAAAACTTTCCTATATATATTATGAATATTATAATGAAGCCTACTATTCAATGCAATACATATTAATAAAACATTCAGAAAAACTGATCTCTTCCCTCAGTAAATTAATGCATTTACACTGCCAATATGTTGATACTTATGGTGCTTCCCTATAGTGTCAAGAGTATACAAATAACAGATGTAACAGTGGGTTAACTGATATGCAAGCTACCTATGAATACAATATGGCTCTTACAGACATTTGGCTAACAAATAAAACCTAATGATTCAAGAAATTTTGATACTGAATAGATACAGATTCATAGATATAAAATATATAAACTGAAAAGTTTTAGCACAATTTGTTTAAATTTTGTATGATATCCTTTCACCTTCTTATTTAATTTTTATACGGCAAAGGAGTTCCTGTCATGTAAAAAACAAGATACTATAGAGGGATACGTTTGCATTTTATACATTATGAACTTTAAATTGATCTGTTTCCCCATACAGAAATACCACCACCTGAAAATAGCCAAGCAACAATACTAGAACCATTTAGGAAAAGGATTTTAGTATTATTTGGTACATTACGTTAAGGGAAGGATTATCATCATGGAACTTGCTCTTTTGTGTAGTATTTGAAAGAGAATGTTTTGCCAGGCAGAAAATCAATTCTCTATCATATAAGTATGAAATGTGATGGAAGAAGCAATACCATAAGATATTGAAGCTACAAAAAACTAAATTTGAGGTAATCGCAAAATGAAAAGCTGTACAAGCTGATTACTTTTTTTCAGTTGTGAAAAGTGGGATGAACACTATCAATATGTACCCTTTATGTGTCATAAAATGTAAACTATCGCTTCATAAATGATAAAAAATGATACAGTAAGGTGCCTGTTGAATGATATATGCACAAGTTTAACTCAAAGACATAGCTGTGAAGCTATGCTTGCTCTAGAAACTGAGTCTGCTCACAGGTTATTGCAGATAAAAGCAGGAATTTCTAAATATACTTCTGATTATCTTCGAAATAATTTCCTATGTCTGGTAATTAAGGTCTGGAAAGAAAAGTTTTATGATGGGGAAAGTTAAGGAAGATTGATTCAGTCATTCAGTAGGTATATGTGTCTCATACTTCGTGAGTTACTTAATTTTTCGTAACAGCTACAAAATACCCGAGGAACACCTTAAAGTGAAGAAAAATTATTCTGACTCATATAATTTATATTGCCTATGATATACTAGCAGGAATAAGCATGATAAAATCAATTGCTAAAAATAAAACAGATGCCGGCTATGGCACATCACAGGAAGAATGAGGCAGGAGGATCATGAGTTCGAGACCAGGCTAGGCTATACCTTAAAAGAAACAAACAAGAAAAAGAAAACAGACATAGAGTGCTCTACAGAGAAGAATGAATTTCCCATCTTTTGAGATGCATACCTAATGCTATCAAATAACTAGAGTATGTTATTCAATTTCTCAGTCCAATTATTTTCTCATTATGAAGCTCTGTATTTCTACACCTCCTATGATAAAAACAAAAGCATCCTGAGCTCATCAAAATAGAATGGATTGGTCAGTGGGTTATAAGAATAACACGTGGAGAGATCTAATTTTAGCTCAGAGGAAAAATTAGAACATTATCTTACAACAACCATCCTGTTCTTTACAATAGAACATGAGTTAAACTCCAGTAGTGCTATTTTAAAGCTCCTATCATGCTAACAGGTACTTGGGGGGGGGGGGGTGATTGTTGTTGTTTATATTTACATATTTTTTAAATTATCCTTAGATAGTTGTACAAAAAGATTTCAATTCAACGTGTCAGGTTATGAGCACAATGAATCTTAGTCAACAGTGCCCCTTCTATCATTCTCCCTCATCTCTCCCAAGTCGAGCCATCCCTGGTTCAGCTTTCCTTTATTCCACTTTTCATCTTTTTTGTCTCCTGACATGTAACAACATAAATTACCACCCTAGTAAAGAAGTCCACGCAGGACTGAAGAGAAAATTATACCAAAGACATGGAAATCATCAGAAAAGACCACTCAGAAGGAAAAGAGATTCAAAATCAAGTAGCTAGCCTACAGACTAGACTAGAAGAAGCACAGGATCAAATCTCAGGAGCTGAAAATTCCCTAGAATCTAAGGAGAAAGACCAAAAACCAATACAAAACTAATCCAATCGACAAAAGAAATCAATCCAGGAGCTCCAAGACACGATCAGGAAGCCCAATTTAAGGCTAATAGGTATTGAGGAAAACCTAAAGAAAGAAGTTATTGGAATAGGCAACCTATTCAAGAGAATATTAGCCCAGAACTTCCCAAATAACCAGAAGGATAGGTCTATACAGATGCAAGGAGTATTTTGATTATATTAATCGTCCCAATCCAGGAGCATGGGAGGGTTTTCCATTTCCTTAGTTCTGCCTTAATTTCATTTTTAATGTTTTTAAAGTTCTCATCTTAGAGGTCTTTCACTTCTTTGGTTAAGGATATTCCTAGGTATTTTGTGTTTTTTGAGAATATTGCAAAAAGAGTTGGTTCCCTGTTTCAGACTCTGTCTTCAGGTCATTAGCATATAGAAAGGCCATTGATTTTTGAGGGTTTATTTTATATCCTGCTACTTTGCCAAGGTTTTGGATCAGATCTAGTAGCTTGGGAGTAGAGTCTATGGGGTTCTTTAGGTATAGGATCATGTCATCTGCGAAGATAGAAAGTTTAACTTCACCTTTTCCTATTTGGATCCCCTTTATGTTTTCTTCTTGCCTAATTGCTCTGGCTAGGAATTCTAGTACTATGTTGAAGAGGAGGAGAGAGAGTGGACATCCCTGTCTTGCTTCTGATTTAAAGGGAATGGCATTAGCTTTTCGCCATTTAGAATTATGCTTGCTGTTGGTATGTCAGAGACTGCCTTTATGTTCTTCAGGAGGGATCCCTCTAATCTCGATTTTTCTTCGGCTTTTATCATAAATGGGTGCTGGATTTCATCGAATGCGTTTTCTGCATCCAGAGAAACAACCATGTGGTTCTTTACCTTGCTCCAGTTGATGTGGTGGATTACATTAATTGACTTGCGTATATTGAACCAACTTTGCATCCCTGGGATGAATCCAGTTTGATCATGGTGTATGATTTTTTTTTTTTGATGACCTGTTGAAGTCGATTGGCCAGAATTTTGTTGAGAATGTTTGCATCTATGTTCATCAGGGAAATGGGTCTATAGTTCTCTTTCCGTGATGAGTCCCTGCCAGGTTTTGGGATGAGGGTTATATTGGCATCATAGAAGGTGTTTGCTAGCAAGCTTTCTCTTTCAATTTCATTGAAGAGATTGAGAAATATTGGTGTGAGTTCTGTTTTAAAGGCCTTGTAGAATTCTGCTGTAAATCCATCTGGACCTGGGCTTTTCTTGGATGGGAGAATCCTACAATTCATGGAGACTAAACAACATACTACTGAACCATCATCAGTGGGTCATTGAAGAAATTAGAACAGAAATTGAAATGTTTTTGGAATTCAACCAAGATGAGCACACAAAGTACCAGCTCCTTTGGGAAACAGCAAAGACAGTACTCAGAGGAAAATTTGTATCTCTGAGGGCCTGCACCAACAAACTGGAGAAACAGCAACTCAACAACTTAAGGAAGCACCTTAATCTCCTCAAGAGAACTACAAGCCAAACCTCAAGTCAATAGATGGAAGCAAATAATTAAAATCAAATCAGAATTAAATGAATTAGAGACAAAAAAAAAAACCATCGATAGAATCAACAAATTAACAAGACACCTAGCAAAGCTGACCAAAAACAAAGGCAGCACACCCAAATAAAGAAGATCAGAGATGAAACAGGTAACATCACCACAGAAACAACCAAAATTCAAAACACAATAAGGGATTATTTTACAAACCTTATGCCAACAAATTCAAGAACCTGGAATAAATGGATCATTTCCTAGAAAAAATTGATATCTCCAAACTTAACCATGAACAATTAAACCTTCTAAACAGACCCATAGACAGCATTGAAATAGAAACAGCAATAAGTAAGCTCCCATCCAAGAAAAGTCCAGACAGATTTGCAGCAGAATTCTACAAGGCCTTTAAAACAGAACTCACACCAATATGTCTCAAACACTTCAATGAAATTTAAAGACAAAGCTCAGTACCAAACACAGTCTATGATGCCAGTGTAACCCCCATCCGAAAACCAGGCAGGGACTCATCACAGAAAGATAACTATAGACCGATTTCCCTGATGAACATAGATGCAAACATTCTCAACAAAATTCTGGCCAATCAACTTCAACAGGTCATCAAAAAAAAAAAAAAATCATACACCATGATCAAACTGGATTCATCCCAGGGATGCAAAGTTGGTTCAATATACGCAAGTCAATTAATGTAATCCACCACATCAACTGGAGCAAGGTAAAGAACCACATGGTTGTATCTCTGGATGCAGAAAACGCATTCGATGAAATCCAGCACCCATTTATGATAAAAGCCGAAGAAAAATCGAGATTAGAGGGATCCCTCCTGAAGAACATAAAGGCAGTCTCTGACATACCAACAGCAAGCATAATTCTAAATGATAAAAATCTAATGCCATTCCCTTTAAATCAGAAGCAAGACAGGGATGTCCACTCTCTCTCCTCCTCTTCAACATAGTACTAGAATTCCTAGCCAGAGCAATTAGGCAAGAAGAAAACATAAAGGGGATCCAAATAGGAAAAGGTGAAGTTAAACTTTCTCTCTTCGCAGATGACATGATCCTATACCTAAAGAACCCCATAGACTCTACTCCCAAGCTACTAGATCTGATCCAAAACCTTGGCAAAGTTGAAGGATATAAAATAAACCCCCCAAAATCAATGGCCTTTCTATATGCTAATGACCCGAAGACACAGGCTGAAATCAGGAAAGCAACTCTTCTTGCAATAGCCTCAAAAACATAAAATACCTAGGAATAACCTTAACCAAAGAAGTGAAAGACCTCTATGATCAGAACTTTAAAAACATGAAAAAATGAAATTAAGGCAGAACTAAGGAAATGGAAAACCCTCCCATGCTCCTGGATTGAGAGGATTAATACAGTCAAAATGGCAATATTGTCAAAGGCTATGTACAAATTCAATGCATTACCCATTAATATCCCAACCTCATTTTCTTAATGTAATAGAGGAAGCAATCCAGAAATTCACATGGAACAATAAAAGACCCTGAATAACAAAAACAATCCAAAGCAGAAAGAACACTACTGGAGGAATTACAATACCCAACTTCAAGCTGTATTATAAAGCTATAGTAATAAAACCAGCTTGGTATTGGCACCAGAACAGGCTTGAAGACCAATGGAACAGAACTGAACACCAGAAATGAACCCACAGAACTATGCCTACTTAATCTTTGATAAAGGAGCTAAAAAAATAGTCTGGAAGATAGCGTCTTTAACAAATGGTGCTGGCAAAACTGGCTCGACACATGCAACAAACTAAAACTAGATCCTTATATATCATCCTGCACCAAAATCAATTCCAAATGGATCAAAGACCTCAAAATTAAAACAGATACCCTAAAAACATTAAAAGAAGGAGAAGGACAAACACTTGGGCTCCTTGGCACAGGACGGAACTTCCTTAATAAAGACCCAGAAATGCTCCAAATCAAAGAAAGATGGGAAACATGGCGGTCGGCTGGGGCCGCACCACAAGCAAAACTATATGAAGGAAGAGGAAAGTTTTCCTCAAGATGAGGCGACTGAATCGGAAAAAAAACCTTAAATTTGGTGAAAGAACTGATGCCTTTCCAAAGGTTCCTGAAAGCTATGTAGAGACCTCAGCCAGTGGGGGCACAGTTCCTCTGATAGCATTTACTACTATGACTTTACTAACAATAATGGAATTCTCAGTATAACAAGATACATGGATGAAGTATGAATATGAAGTAGACAAAGATGTTTCTAATAAATTGAGAATCAATATAGATATTACTGTTGCCATGAAGTGCCAGTATGTTGGAGCAGATGTATTAGACTTAGCAGAAACAATGGTTGCTTCTGCAGATGGTCTTATTTATGAATCACTAATATTTGAACTTTCACCACAGCAAAACGAGTGGCAGAGGATGCTACAACTGATTCAGAGCAGGCTACAAGCAGAACATTCTCTTCAGGATGTGATATTCAAAAGTGCTTTCAAAAGCTCATCCACTGCACTTCCACCCAGGGAAGACGACTTGTCGTAGTCTCCAGATGCATGCAGAATACGCGGCCATCTCAACGTTAATAAAGTAGCAGGAAATTTTCTCCTAACTGTGGGCAAGGCAATTCCACGTCCTCGAGGGCACGTGCACTTGGCAGCACTGGTCAGCCATGACTCCTACAACTTTTCTCACGGAATAGATCACCTGCCTTTTGGAGTGGTTGTTCCAGGAAGCATTAATCCTCTGGATGGAACAGAAAAAATTGCTGTAGATCACCACCAGATGTTCCAATATTTTATTACAGTTGTGCCAACAAAACTCCAGACAAATAAAATTTCAGCAGAAACACAACAGTTTTCTGTCACAGAAAGGGAGCATATCATCAACCATGCTGCGGGCAGCCATGGAGTTTCTGGAATCTTCATGAAATACGATCTCAGCTCTGTCATGGTGACTGTCACTGAGGAGCATATGCCATTCTGGCATTTTTTTGTAAGACTCTGTGGTATTGTTGGAGGAATCTTCTCAACAACAGGCATATTACATGGAATTGGAAAATTTATAGTGGAGATAATTTGCTGTTGTTTCAGACTTGTATCCTGTAAAGCTGTCCATTCGGTTCCTGTTGGGATCCAGCCTTTAGACTTGATGGGGGACTTGACGCCCTTCCCCCAAGCCCTTGGGGAATGCGGAAGCAGGCTACGATTCTCTGGGTCCAGAACCAGAAGAACTGGCTTTGCACCCAGCCCCCAACTCTCTCGCCAGCCCAGGCGCCTCCCTGTCTCTCCCTGGCGCGGTGCTTTCGAGTGACGTTAGCTCAAGAAGGGATCGTGTGATAGCTCTCAGCCTATCGGTGTCCTGGCCAATCGCCTTCTCTCGCTATCATTTCCCTTTACCTCGCCTTAATAAATCAGATTGCTCTGGAAGCTTCTCCGAGACTCGCATATGCCTGGCTTTCTTTACCAGTAAGGAGGTGGGTAAGCGTTCTTGTTAGGCCGCGCGCACGTGAGGTCTGTACTGACTCCTCCGCCCCATCCTGCCTACCTGCCGGAAGGGTGACCAGGAGAGAGGGTGAGAAAAGGGGGTGGTGAGAAACCTAGCTGAGCCTTGATCCCCACGCCGGGAGAGGCGACCCGAGCCCAACAGGTTCCCTTTGAGGATGGACACACAGACAACCACTTACCTCTTTTAGAAAATAATATGCATTAGCACCTCCTGAGGGGAAGGAGAAAAAACTTTTTTTTTGCCTGAGATCTAAAAACCTTTTTTAAATAATCAAATATTGTACAATATATTCAAAGAAAAGTATGAATGAAAAACTGGGAACATACTTGTTTAAAAAAAGAAAAGGAACAAAAAAAACCCAATGTGAAATCCTGTTGATATTGTGTCTGTCACAAGTGTCCTAGAAGAGACAATGCTGCGAATCAGTGACAGCGCTGGCCGGATGCTGGCGCCAAGATGAGTTTCTACTTCTCTCACACCTGGGGACTCTCCATCAAGAAAACTGCAGCTAAGGAAAAGGCTTTTTAAGCGCCTGCTTATGTCACCTGCTTCTGTTTTTACAAACCTGAAGTAAGAATAAAAAGTGCAAAACATAAAAAAAAAAGAAAGATGGACAAATGGGACTGCATCAAACTGCAGAGCTTCTGCACGGCAAAGGACATAGCTCGCAAGATAAACAGAAAGCCCACAGATTGGGAAAAGGTCTTTACCGGTCATACAATGGACAAAGGCCTCAAATCTAAAATATATGCAGAACTAAAAAAATTAAATTCCTCCAAAACAAAACTGCAAAGAACCAACAGCCCCCGCAACAAGTGAGCTAAAGACTTACAAAGACACTTCTCTGATGAGAAAATGAGAATGGCCAAGAGACATAGGAAAAAGTGCTCTACATCACTAGCCATAAAAGAAATGCAAATCAAAACAACATTGAGATTCCTTCTCACCCCAGTAAGAATGTCCTATATCAAGAAAACTAATAATAATAAATGTTGGAGGGGATGTGGCCAAAAGGGAACCCTACTTCATTGATGGTGGGAATGTAAAGTGGTTCAGCCACTCTGGAAAGCCATATGGAGATTCCTCAGAAGACTAAACATAGAGCTCCCCTATGACCCAGCAGCCCCACTTTTGGGCATCTACCCAAAAGACCACAAACATGAACACACTAAAGCCACCAGCAAAACAATGTTCATCGCAGTACAATTTGTCATAGCTAGAATATCGAACCTACCCAGATGCCCCTCAGTAGATGAATGGATCAGGAAAATGTGGTACATATATACAATGGAATTTTATGTATCTATCAGAAAGAATGACATTGCTTCATTTGTAAGGAAATGGAAGGACTTGAAAAAAGTTACACTAAGTGAAGTGAGACTGACCCAAAGAAACATGGAGTCTATGGTCTCCCTCATAGGGAATAATTAGCACAGGTTTAGGCAAGTCATAGCAGAGGATCACAAGAGCCCAATAGCTATGCCCCTATGAATGAATAAGATAATGCTAAGTGAAATGAACTCCATGTTATGGAAACGATTGTTATACCACAGTTGTAATTACTTTCAACATGCCATGTGAAACCATAACTTCTATTGTTGATGATCCTCTTGTATCCCCTTCCTGTGGTTGTACCTGCACGATCACTGTATCTTATCTGAGTACATTGGAAACTGTATATACTGGTATTAGAACTAGGAAAGTGAAAGGGAATACCGAAATCGAGAGAAACAGGAGAAAAAGACAAATGACTACAAAATCAATACTTGCAAAACTGTTTGTTGTAAACCAACTGAACAACTCATGGGGGGAGAGGCTAATGGGGAGGGGGAAGAGGGGAATGAGGGAGGAGGTAACAAACAGTACAAGAAATGTATCCAATGCCTAACATATGAAACTGTAACCTCTGTGTACATCACTTTGACAATAAATAAGAAAAAAAATTACCATCCTAGATTATTTCATTATACTGATCTAACCTTCAGATAACTGAGAAATTATACTCCAAATTATTTATACCACATTGAATAAAGTTGTTTCCCTATAAAAATTATGTCTACACCCAAATAGTCACTAATATTTTTAAATGTCTCCTCAATTTTAATACAGTAACATTGTACATTTTCATAAAGAAAACAACTGAAGCAGAAAATGTCATCAGATTCTTCTTTATAGATAAAGATGAATCATCTAGCAGCTATCACTGATGCTGAGGAGCTAACAAGAGACAATTTAAGAGAGGAGGCAACACTACCTGTAGCAAACAGGACAGACAGAGAGGCTGAGAGGCAAATGCGAAGAATGTTTCCACATACACAAAAACTGACATGATTTTTTCTCCTCAGACATAAAACATCTCCAAAACTTGCAGTACAAGTAATGACTAAAATAACACCTGTCAGAATGAATGGATCATTACTTCTGAATCAAAAGGCAGAACAGAAAATACATGACTCTTGCTGTGAAAATGACTTGCATGCCTTAAGTATTACTAGCTTAAAAATAACATTTATTAAAGTCTATGATTAGCGGTTAGTTAACTGTGTTTAAGTATATTACTTTTGGTTTAGACTTATACCTGTTAGGAAACAACTATTTTTATTGTCCAGAGAGACTGTATGTCCTTAAATCCAAGGGAAAGAAAGATATGCTTCTGACTTCCTGTCCAAAGTCTGACAGTAACACAGACATCAACAATATCAGAATGAGACATGACAATTCTGGTTGAATAAATATCTGTAAAATCTCTTCCTAAGACTTCACTGATGCCTAGAAATCAGGCTATTCTCCTCAACGAGAACCACAGCAGTTCAGGCAGGACCACTATTATTAGGTGGTTACACCTAATAATTGATAATAATGTTTTATTCAAACACTTCTTAGAACAGAAAGTCAATAGGAGTCTTTGTGGGTAAATTATAGAAAAATAAGGCACTGAAAAAGACTTGAAATTATACTGCACTCCCTAAAACAAAACATGTACCAGGAAGGATGTCTTAAAAGTCTTGAGATTTATAAGCTACAGGAAAGCCCCTGGAAATTTTTCAATTAGAGGAATAATATGATTTGAGCAGTTGTTGAAAAGTATCTGTCTAGTTACAGTGTTGAGAACAGACTATGCACTGCAGAATACCAGATACCACTACAGGTAAGAGATGAGAGTGACGACAGAAGATGAGCAAAAGAGGTTTTACATCTGTAGAGTCAACAGGATTTGCTGACAGATTACTAGTGTGGTCATGATGAAAGAGAAAAGTCAAAAAAATGCCTTCAGGTTTACTGCCTGAGGAAGTGAAGTACATAGATGCCATTTCACAAATCGGGAAAAGTGTCTAAGAAAGAGATTTGAGGGAGGCTGAAGGTTATCTCAGTCCTGTTAAGTGTGATATGCTTACCAATTTTCCTCACAGAGATGTCAAGTAAATTGATACATACACTTGAGTCTATCAGTCAAGGTAGAGATCAAAGTTGGAAATGACAGTGTGGAAGCCAATGGCATACTGGGCAACCCTTCTTCCATGAGTACAGCTGAGACTCTCCCAACAGTAATGCATGAAAGTAAATGAGAAGTGAGCCCTGAGGTAGTCCAAAATTAAAAAGTAGGAGAAGTAGGAGATATCCAAGGCTGGGCACAAAGAAGAATTCAACTAGACTAGAGAAAAACAAGGGGAAACAGTGTTTCAGGAAAAAAAGGCAACCAAGCACCTCGAGAAAATGGGGAGTATTGAAAGAGATGAGGAAGAATGATGGAAGGGCTGACATTGGTCAAGACGAATTTTACTCAGAAACTGACATGTTGAATTGAAACCCCTTTGTACAAACTACCTAAAGATAATTAAAAAATTTTAACTATAAAATAAATAAAACAAAATGTTAATAGTCAAGAAGGCAGGGAAAATGCATGAGGTGTTCATAAGTCTAGTGGACAGAGGACTGGAAAAGACAATGGATTGCACATTGCTAGAGTGTTTCTGACCAAGCCTCATTAGCTAACTAGTAGGTTTGAGAGAGAATGGAGAAAAAAGGAACTTGAATACCAGATACAGACAGCTTCTTCATGGAATTTTACAGTAAAATGAAGGATAGAACTGTTACTGTATTAAGAGGAAGATGAGTTCAATAAAAGACACTGAAATATAGAAAAACAAACAGCATGTTTTCTGGCTTAAGGAGAAGGTCCAGTAGGGACTGCCCCAGAAAACAAACACCAGAAAAAGGAGTTCAGCTTTAAAAAAGGAAGGAAGTTGTGTCATTTGTGACAGCATGGATGAACTGAAAAGGGAAGCATGTGAAATAATATAATTTATGCAAATAATGAAAAATCCTACAGGATCTCATTTATATGAAATCTAAAAAAATAAATTCTAAGGAGCTGAATAATGTTTACTGGTGGCTAGGGGGAAATGTCAGTCAAAGATATAAAATATCAGGTATAACAAGGTAGTTTAAGAGATGGATTAGTACAGCTTGGTAACTAAAGGAAATAAAAACTTACTGTATGCTCAAAAATGGCTAAATTTAAATGTTCTTGCCAAAAATCAATTACTAGTAATGTATACAATAAATATCTGTAATATTGTCATTTAAAAGTTCATTTTAGCCAGGTACAGGTGACCCATATCTGTAATCCTAGCTACTTAGAAGGCTGAGATCAGAGGACAACAGTTCAAAGTCAGCCCAGACAGAAAAGTCTGTGAGATTCTATCTCCAATTAAGCACCAAAAATTCCTTGAGAAAAAAAGTTTAAAGACAGTGACTAGAACCCTGAGTTCAAGCTCCTGAACCAGTACAAAATAAACAAACAACAAAAAGAAAAAACTTTACTAGTGTTAAAAATCAAGCTCATCCAGGAGATTAGAGGTAAAATATAATGTCCTCAATCAAAGAGACCATGGTGGGCAGAGGTCAAGGACATCTAGAATAGGATTAGGGTTTGTGATATTATATGGCTAGTTATGCTAATGTGAATAAAAGATAAACAAAAGCACATACACAGGCCTGAGTGGTCTTCATCTACTTCACCAGTAAAATGAGAAGTATGGCTTCTATTGAAGAAAGCATGGAAAAATGAAAGACAGATGTGAGGAGAGTTAAGTTTTGAAAATACTCATTTAGGAGAATGTGGAAGTAAACCATGTGATGGTTGGTCAGTACTACGTGGTCACTTAGGTTAGTTTATACATTTACCTCACAGAAACCTACTATTCTACTCTTTGCTAAGTCATGTCTTCAGTGAGTAAAATAGGCTATTCTGAGCACTTAATCCTAAAAAGTAAGGATATAATTTTTCTTATTCTCAAAGGAAATAGCCAATAAAATTTTACTTTTTTTGAGTTTGGTTTGCCTTGTTCAATTTAACAAGTTATTTTGAAGAAACAAGTTATCAAAGATGATAGTCACAGATGTCAAATGCTGGTGGTTCAAGCCTGCAATCCCAGCAATACAGGAAGGTAACATCCAGAGGATCATAGTTAAAAGAAAGCCTGGGCAAAAAGTCTATGAGACTCCATCTCCAAAATAGCCAAACAAGAGTCAGGCTAGAAGCATGTCTCAAATGGCAAAACGCTAGCCCAGCTAGTAAGATGAGCAAGTTCAAGGCCATTACTTTAAACCCTTGTATTAAAGAAGGAGGGAGAGAGGTTGGAGAGGAGGAGGAGAAGGAAAAAGAAGAGGAGGGGAAGGGAAAAAGAAACACACATTAAGCTAAATGAGTCCATTTGGAAACCTAAACCAAGAATGACATCATGTAAATAACTTTAAAAAAAAGTTAGAAGTGGAATATGAAGTAGGAGCGTGAAAGCCTAAGAATGATTTATGATTATTGAAAGATAAAAGTAAGTGAGAATATAGTCTGAAATGGCACATCTTCTTGGAAAAATGCTTACAACTCAATCTCTGAAAATGCAAGAGTCAGGCAAAATGAAAAACAAAACCACAAATGATAAAGAGCACTAAATAAAGGCAAATGGCTCTTAGATAATTATTTTATTCCATTGCCAGTTTGATGGCCTAAGTAAGAACATGTTGTTGTAAGAATTTACTTTTAAAATTAAAAAAGTTTGATAATGTACTCTTCTATTTCATCTAAGCATTCCCTAGCCTGAAATCTCTCAATTTCCACTGTTTTCATGATAAACCCTAAACATCCCAGTGGGAGTTTCCCTAATCTTAGGGTAGATTAGGCTGTTGTGATTAGGCTACCCTCCTGTCACATCACAGTGCAGGTCCCACACCCCCAACTACTTCTACCTCCAGTTCTTTCTGAAGCCCTCTGCTGTTTCCTCTGCTGAAGATGTTGTTCTGTATCCAGAAAACACAAACTCAAGCTTTGTGCCTCTTGTTACATATGGTTCTTTCCATGATTATTTCTATCCAGAATGTATACAGGATGCATGCATGATTATTTCCCCATAATTTTACTGTTTCTTAACTAACTTAATACTTGTACAGGGTTAAGTAATGTTTGCTTACTAAGATGTGATAGATTTTATCCAGTAGCAAAAGGTGTTTGTTTTTTGCTTTTTGGTTTTGTTTGTTCCATGTGCCAGTCTTGGAGCCTGAACTCAGGGCCTGAGCAATGTTGCTGATACCATTTGAGCCACAGCCCCACTTCTGGAAAAGCTGTTATTTTACAAAAGGAAACAGGGCAGCCATAGGACTTAGCTATCTCCTATTACTCTTTTAGTACTACTATACAATGGAATGACTTGAGTAAATTCTCTAACAGCTCGAGTCTCACAGTCGTAGACATCATACTTCAAACTGTATTTCAGGTCTGAAGAAGATAGCATTTGCACGTGGCACACAGTAATACTAAAACCTATAACTCTGTTGAAAATAAAAGTTCCACATATCAAATTAGAAGCCATTAATTCCTTTCTTGAAAACAGATGGCTTCTGCTACTAAACAAATCTACCACAAAACAAAGTAAGAATTATTTAATCTTACACAAATGCCAAGTAAGGAAAAATTCTAAATTATGAAAAAATAGGCATAAATATTTCCATGTACACAAACTGAATAGAAATAATGTTAATCTTACAATTTCCTGAAATTGTAATAAAAGTTTTAGCAATAACATGCAATTTGATGGTAAGTATTTTACCTTTTTTATTTTATTATCAAGGTGATGTTCCAATGGGTTACAGTTTCATATGAAAGGTAGTAAGTACATTTCTTGTTACACTTGTTACTTTCTCCCTCCTTCTTTTTTCTCCCACATTCCCTTCCCTTAACTAAATTATGTATACCATTTATTTTTGTGCCAGTACTAGGGATTGAACTCAGAGCCTCACACTCTTGCATGGCTTTTTTGCTCATGGCAGACACTCTACCACTTGAGCCATACCTCATACCTCCACTTCTTAAAGAGGAGCCCTTTCTTTTTTTTTGGCCAGTCCTGGGGCTTGAACTCAGGGCACTGTCCCTGAGCCTCTCTGTGCTCAAGGCTAGCACTCTAACAGTTAAGTCACAGTGCTACTTCTGGCCTTTTCTGCTTATATGGTACTGAGGAATCAAACCCAGAGTTTCATGCAAGCACTCTACCTACCACTAAGACACATACTCAGCCTACCTTTTTTAATATCGGCATTTCTAGCAACTTCTGACAGATAGCAATTCGGCAAAGGATATGATGAAAACATTGGCCAAGGGTATGGATCATCTCCCTAAAGAAGTAGTAGGGAGAAGGTTTTAGAAGTGGTGTGAAATACTAAATTTAAATGCTTTCTGAAACACTAAGTTTGATTTCTCGCTTGAAAATTCTAAAGTAACCAAAACTATTTGATACTATATTTCACTGTGGCAAGAAAACTAATAATTAAAATAAAATTTAACAGAAACATAAGAAAGCACTGACGATAAGACATATATAACCTATTTTTGTGACTAGAACTAATAATGATGGCATTATTTGAGTTTTGTCACAAAAGGAAAAGGGCTTTTTTCACAAGAAACTTGTATTTTCTTTTTCCCCTCAAACTGTCTTCCTTGTTCCATCAATCATTTCTACCTCATCTTTTTCAGAATGATAGTCCAAGCTACAATGCTCTTAACAAAGACAAAATTAAACCTCCATTAAAAAAAAACACATACTATGCATATTGGTGGAAGAAAAGATGCCTTAGATTGCTAAAAAAAAAAAAAAATAACAGAAAGTGTAATCATCAAAAACTAACAGTTAAGAATCATTACAGAGGGCTGGGGATATAGCCTAGTGGCAAGAGTGCCTGCCTCGGATACACGAGGCCCTAGGTTCGATTCCCCAGCAACACATATACAGAAAACGGACAGAAGCGGCGCTGTGGCTCAAGTGGCAGAGTGCTATCCTTGAGCGGGAAGAAGCCAGGGACAGTGCTCAGGCCCTGAGTCCAAGGCCCAGGACTGGCCAAAAAAAAAAAAAAGAATCATTACAGAAAAAGACACCAACAGGAAAATTATCCAGAGAAATGCAAGGGAGAAGATCACCTGTTCAATAAAACAAGAAACTACTCTGCTACACAAACTAGTACTCATGACCCTTTGCAGGGTAGCAATACCATTTTACTTTGAAAGTATTTATTTGAATCCCAAAGTTGAGTAAGTTCCAAAAGTTCAACTCTGTGATACAGAACTTTGGGGAATGAGGATGTTTGGTGTCATGTGAGCTGGCTATCTTGCTTCAAAAACATTCTGAAGAAATATCCCCCTTTACTTTTAACACTTACCTTCTCCAACATCCGTGGAGGCAAAACCCGTTCCTGGGGCCCACCAATAAGATTTATTCTTACAAGAACATGATTTCTCTCTACAGATAAGCCATCAATTATGAAGTCCCTGAAAGAATATACAAATACACACACACACACACACACACACATAAATTTTGTTGACCTATTCATTGAATATGACTTGATTTTTAAAACATATCATTAGATTGCAAAGAAAAATTAATCCAGAAGTGTTTGGAAAAGAGATTTGTTAGTGTATTACTTAAAATGAGAAGACTTAAATTTACATTGTGTATTACAGTTTTCTTTGTTAAAGAGAAAATAATTGGTAAAAATACAATTGA
The DNA here is from genome assembly GCF_023159225.1 of Perognathus longimembris pacificus. NCBI lineage: Eukaryota > Metazoa > Chordata > Mammalia > Rodentia > Heteromyidae > Perognathus > Perognathus longimembris. Next base: position 42,347,832 of record NC_063169.1, read on the forward strand.
CATTAGATCAGTGAGATTAATAAACAAATATTTACTTAATACATTATTTCAGTGGGATTAATACATGCCCTAATTGTACAGAGATCTTGCTATATTAGATACAAGGCTCTATGTTCAGGATCTACAGTTAACCTCTCAATTCCAGTGTTACATGTGAACAGTGTCCTTTTCTGAAGCTGTTAGTCCTTCTGTTCCATATCAAGCCTTGATATCAACTAATGAAACTCTATAATTCACCATGATCTGGCTAGGATGAAGGCACACTACACCTTTCATAAATTACAGGCATTCAAGAAATGCCAGCTACTGAATCTACAATTCAGTAAATGTCAGCCAAATTGAGGAAGAGCAAGCATGATTTATCAACAGATATATACATATATATGTATATATCTTATTTTGCACATAATCAAAATTTACAACTATAAGCTAACATAATTGAGAGAATAGAAACATAATGTCTCTCCAAGGGACATACAATCAAACCATTTATGCAATGAGTCATCTTCCACATGCACTATGACCTTATAAAGGTAATAAAACTTCATGAAACCCTAAAGTTAGGACTTAAATAAAGGAAATCTAAGCATGACAAAAGCAACAAATGATGAATGTAGTATTCTGCAAATCCTCTCCAAAAACATAACATAATCTTTCTGTGACATTTATGCTTGAATTGCTTTTTACTGTTATTTAAACTTAATGAGTTCAGATGGTATGAAAATAAACTCTACAGAAAATTACTTTAAGTGCCTATTGAAACTGTTGTTTTAATCCCCTCCACCTCAATTTATTAACCTGTGGCTGTCTGAGGTCTCTAAAAGATTTTCTTCTTGAGCATGTAGCAATATTTTGGATATTTGGTATTGAGCCTCCAATAGGAGAAGGGTGTCCAGATCGCAGCAAACCACACTTAACAACCTATACAAAAGGAAAAAATAAAAATACATTATACAATGTCCCACAGTCATAGACATATGCTTGAGATCTGAAAATAATGCACAGAGATAGATATTACAGGAAAGGTTATGCAGCAATCTCAGATACATTTCCATCATTTTGAAATATAATCTCCTTCTCAAAACTTGTTATTATTTAAATTATTTACCAAAAACCAATTGGGTAATTTCTAAATCAGATTTATTTTATTGTATAAAAAATCTACATGAACACTAAACAATGTCCTTCAATGTCTACTTAATTTATAAATTCATCAGAGAACATCAACAAATCTATTAAACTTAAAACCTGCCAGAACTTTAAAGAATTAATTACTCAAGGTATAATAGTCATTTTACCATCAATATAGATTGTATTCACTGTATATGTCTATGTCAATAATTGTCAGACCAAGTTGAGAAGACCTAACTTATTGATAAAAAATGACCTTATAAAAAATCAGAATCACATGTGACCTTATAAGAAGTCACGATCAGACTGGGAGTGTGGCTTAGTGGTAGAGTGCTTGCCTAGCATGCATGAAGCCCTGGGTTCCATTCCTCAGTATCACACACACAGAAAAAAGCCAGAAATGGTGCTGTGGCTCAAGTGGTAGAGTGCTAGCCTTGAGCAAAAGAAGCTGACAGAGCCCAGCCCCTGAGTTCATGCCCTGGGACTAGCAAAAAAAGGAAAAAAAATCACAATCATGTGTTTGTTAGTGATGCAAAAACACCCCCACTGATTCTTGGCCAAATACTGATTTTGAATCTAATCATTTTTACATATCATAATAGTTTACAGGAAACATAAAGTGTACAGAAAGTACTAAAAGAACAACAGCGTAGAAACAGCCAAATTCTCTAAAATTTTGAGATTCCTATGCGTTATTATATACATTAGGTCTTTAGGGAAAAATGGCATTAAAAAAACAAAACAGGTGAAAAGTAAACTTTTATGGATTTAAAAATAAATGCTAAGCACAATATGGTGGTGCACAGCTGGAATCCCAGCAACTTGAGAGGTAGGAGGAGGATAAGCTCAAGGCCAGCCTAGAAAACTTAATGAAACACTCTCAAAATAAAATATTTTACAAGAGGGCTGGGTAAGTAGCTCAGCAGTGCTTTGTTCACAAAGCACATATGAGGCCCTGGGCCTCAGCTTGCCGAGTAAGAAAAAGAAAAAAGAAGAAGAAGAAATACTGAGACCATGGAAGATACTCTTTTGATCTTGACTCAAATAAACCAGAAGAGTGTATTTGTAAATTATATTGGGAAATTCAGAAGAGGTACTAAAAGAGATGATTAAAAAAATGTTAATTTTATTAGATGTCATAATGGTGTTAGAGTAAGGTTGAAATGTAGAGTTTTCGTGTGTGTGTGTGTGTGTGTGTGTTTCAAACAGGAATATGCTGAGTTGGTAATAGGTAAAATAGGACATGTTAAATTTACCTCAAGGTACTGAAGGAAAATAATAGGGAGGTAGTAAGGGATGGCACAAGTGGTAAAATACTGTAATTATAATGATAAGTGAGAGGTACAGGAAAGTGTGTTAAACAACTCACCACTCTCTCTTAGCAAATGTTTATGCTTTTTGATTTTTGTAAAATTTCATGTTTTAACTACTAAAAAGCATATGTAACTCGTGAGTAGAGATGAGAGGGAGGGAATGGGAAAGAGTAACAGATGACACTGTACAAAAGGAAATGTATTTATTACCTGACTTATGAAAATGTAACCCATCTGTATATTACCTCGAAAGCAACAATAATTTTTAAAAAGCATATATAAGTCTATAAGAAAAAGAAATGATACATTTTTATTTATCAAGAATAGCAATTCAATATCACTCCCACTTCCAAAAAACTGGCAACAGGAAGAAAAGCCTATCAAAATAAAGGAAAACATAATAGTAAGAATTTAGAGAAAAGCTTAAAAGAATAAAACTATTTCTGTAATACAAATGGAACCAAAATGGAAGGACACTGACTTCTAGTTTGAATATTGAGGTATACATTGATATTCTCTTTTCTTGTTCTAGAAATAATCCAAAAGCACACAGGAAATATGAAAATGGAATATCTCAAAAAATTTTGACCAAAAATAATAAAGGCAGTTAAAGGTGATTCAAATAGTGCAAATACTACTGAAGATAAGAGAAGGGGAAAAAAACGATATTGTAGCTGTATATCATGTGAAAAAAATGGCCAAATTCTCAAAAATAAATACTTTTTAGAAGGAAAAATGAAGTAACTTTCTCAAAAAAAGTAAAGAACATAACCTAGAATACAAAATCAAATTCACTGTTTTCATCCATGAAAATAAAATATGCAAGACGAAGATTTTATTTGGCTCAGTATGATTCCAAGAAATAAAAGAACTGGTAGAACAAGAAGCCGCAGAAAAATCAATTATTAATTTTGTTAGGCCACCATATGTGTATTAACAAACAGAAAAATGACTACCTCGATAGAAGACAGGAGACAAAGATAACCTAAAACAAAAGGAAACACACACACACACACACACACACACACACACACACACGCTCGCCATAAAGGAAAATTCTGGCTAAATAGAATGTTTTAAATGAGAACCTCTTACAAATAATTGATGGTGGAAAAATTCACATCCCTCCCCAAAGAAAAATCACATAACAGATACATCCAAAGGTGCTATTTTTAAAGGGAGAGGGGTGAATAGGGTAACTAAGACTTGTACAAAGCTCAAAATAATCTCCATTAATAACTTAAAAGATATTCTTAAGAATAGGTTTGGGAATGTGGCTTAGTGGTAAAGTGCTTGCTTAGCATGCATCAAGGCCTGGGTTTGATTACTCAGTACCACATCAATAGAAAAAGCCAGAAGTGGCACTGTGGCTAAAGTGGTAGAGCAGTAGCCTTGCATATAAGAAGCTCGGGGACAGTACCCAGGCCAAGTTCAAGCTCCAGGACTGGCAAAAAAAAAAAAAAAAAAAAAAAAAAAACCCAAAAACCAAAAAACTGTAAAATAAAGACTTAAGCAAATGTGTATAACCTAACAGCATCTCTATTAGATGTTTATCATGTTCCAAATTTAGGAAAGAGGTAACATTTATTCTAGTAATAAGGAAACGAGGTACAGTTATGGTCAGTATTTCACACCATGGATGATGAGCACACAGAGAGGGAAAGGATCTTGTCTTTCATCACAATACCAAGATGGCTCCAAAGCCTTGCTCTTAACCACACTGCATTATAGTAAAATGTGTACTATTGAACATATGCTAAAAGTTAAACCCAGGGCTGGGGATATGGCCTAGTGGCAAGAGAGCTTGCCTCGTATACATGAGGCCCTGGGTTCAATTCCTCAGCACCACATATACAGAAAACGGCCAGAAGTGGCGCTGTGGCTCAAGTGGCAGAGTGCTAGCCTTGAGCAAAAGGAAGCCAGGGACAGTGCGCAGGCCCTGAGTTCAAGGCCCAGGACTGGCCAAAAAAAAAAAAAAAAAAAAAGTTAAACCCACAGCAGATAGATTCTCTACAGAGAAAGCTATAATATAATTTAATGAGTCATTTAAGAATACTTAATGAAAAGAAGATACATATTATATTCACAGATTGGGAAAACTCAGTATTATAAAGATGTCAGTTCACCCTGTCTTGATCAACACATTCAATGCAGTGATAATTAAAACTTCAGAGGTTTGTGTGACAAGCTGATTCAAAAATTTACATGGATTGAAAGGTCTGAATGTGGATTGAAAAGTTATGAATGTAGCCAAGATATTTTTGGAAAAGAATAAAGTGGACAGAATTTCTCCACCAGTGATCATAACATAAAGCTGTAGCAAAACAATGAGGTAGTTGTACAAAAAGGAGCAACAATTCAATTGAACAGAACAGGAAGTTCAACAAATCTTTTGTGTGTCAAGACACATGTTTTATAATACATTAAATCATTATATATGTACTATATAGAAGATGTGTAACTAATGTTCTCCATGTAGGAAGAATTGTTTACAACAGCAAAAACTGGGTAAGAAACAAATGTCCATTTAAAAGCATTATATATAAACCGAACATAGCATATTAATGTAGTTGAAGATTACACTGTAATTAAAGTGAACTATAAATACATGTATCATCAATTAATCTTAAAAACAATGATACAAAAAGGTCATACAGGATATACAATAAGTATCACAAATATAAGGCTTCCATATAAAATTAAAATACACTATTAAGGAATATATAAATAGGTAGTAAAAATATAAATAACCTAAGAAGTTAATACTATTTTGCAAATCAGAATATTGATGGCATAGTAGTGCACACTTTCCTTCAACCCCAACACAAGGGAGGCTGAAGCAGGAAGACTGAGCATTCTGGGCCAGCATATGCTATATTGTAAGACCATGACTAAAAAATAAATAAATAACCCAAGTGATTGATAAAGCAAAACACCATTATAGAAAAGAAAGTGAGTCATAACCAAATAAAAGTCCATAGCATTTGCAAATTCTATTTTTATTTGGCTAGGATATGGATATTGATTTTATAATAATTTGTTTACATTTTATGCAACAATTTTTATATCTTAATATTTCATTAGAACTTAACTGTCACAACAAGGGTATATTACAGAAAAAAATATATCATTTTATCTACAAGATATACAAATCATATGCAAGAAAGCAGAAACATGTTCTGAGAGAGGAAAATGGGAGGGTACATGAAAGGAGGGAGGAAGGGTGAGCAAAGTCAGTCAATGCACATTACATAAAAACTGCACTAGGTAACTTGAGGACAGGATAGGAAGGGAAAAATAGAGGAGAATGATGGAAGCCGTGCTATTGATCAAGACACATTGTACTCATGACCTGACTTATGAAGTTGAAACCTCTTTGTACAACTACTCAATAATTTAAAAATAAAATAAATATGCATGCAACTAATGAATGAATTTGGAATGCTAATCAATGAGTATACACATTAATGATTATGCATAAAAGATTCTTGCAAGACCTGATATCGACTAATGTCATTTGCTACTTAATTATGCAATGTTCTAATGGTAAGAACTGAATGGTTCACTAATTATATCAGCATATTTGTATAAACCAGACACTAGACTGAGCAAAGGAAATAGCACTTAGGGTAACAAAATTTTAATTCTGCCAAATCATAATATTAAATCTATATTTTCAAAATGAATAGAAGTGTACAAATTATTTTACTATTTTATATTTATATATCCAGATACTTCCTACTCTAGAAAAATGACCACAAAACATGTCTTAATACTCACATGTTACGTTTATTAGCAATGAACTCTCAGGTTCAATTTTTGTTGATTGTGATCTAAATTTCCCAGTTATATTTTCAAAAAAATGAAAAAGTACATGCTATTGCACATATGAATCACTCAAGTTACATGAAGTATTCAAATGTCCCAATGAAATTTTTTCCTCCGAAAGACTTAATATACAGTAAAAAAAAATGTATTCTAAAGAAATTGCCCACATTAATTCCAAATCTATTGGTAAATTAGATAAAAATTTTAAGGGCATATTTTCTGATTTTTTAGTAAGAAGGTAACTATTTAAATAAGTTTACATAAAGATATAAACAGTAAATGAAATATTTATTTCATCCGAGTGTGTACACACATGTATCTAAGGGTTTAGAAATAGACTGACAACCTACCTCACACATAACAGTTGTTACGTGACAAAGGTAAAAGGTAAAGTAAAATAAAGCAAGGTGCCTGTAGGATCTCCTGTAATACCTTCTAGTAATGCTATGTGTAAGGATTAATGAAATCCAATACAGGCTTACCCACTAGAATGAATATAGAGAGAATGTAAAGCTTAGAAATAGATAAAGAAGCAATTGAGACTGTTTTCATATATAGCAAAATAAATGGTAGTAGGAAAACTCATCAATACCAATTAAATCTTTATACTGCCTTGTAGAGTCAAGAAGTATACTAAATACCTGTATTTTCAACCTCTTTCTATTAAGTAAATATTTCTAAGGTAACTAATTTCCATTGCTTTCATATCAATTTTCCTCCATTTTAAATGGGGTATTGATTTTGCAATTTATACTAAGCATTAAAGTATATGGAGGTATGATTATAAATGAACTAATGAGGTATAATAATCACTACCTGATGTGAAAAAGGTAAGAACATTTTTATTTCTGGATAGGGAAATATACTGTACTAGGTAAGACAAAGTTATTACTAGTATTATAGCCTGGAACTTGAATTCTATGAAGTGTAAGTGACTAAGAATAGTTAAAGTACTTAGAAAAGTTCTGGCAAGAATAAGTACTGTACTCTTTTGAGTGTAGAGTAGTAAAAACCTAATATAGGAGGGTAGCAGAACAGAAGCTTTCTCTGTCTGATTCCATGAATAAGAAGAGTTAGGGAAACAAAGGACAGATAGGACAATACAGACAGATTATATTGTGAGGGGAAAGACAGAACAAGAACTGAGAAGAGAGAAAGAAGTGATGAAGAAAGTGAAAAACCCAAAGAAACAGAGAGGCAACAGAGAAAAAGCAGGAAACCACCAGTGGCTCCATTTCTGCTCAACAGACAGAGCTATGGGAAAAGGTCACACTTCCCACAAGCCTTACACCAAGTACAGGTATTTCTTGTGACGGTGACTACTTCTGCAGGACAGGCTAGCATTGGAGAAGAAAGATATTTTCCATAACTCAGTTTGTTATAGCCAAGTACCACCTTGAGAGGGAATATATTGTTTGAAAATGAGCTGCTCTGGGGACTTGAAACAGTGTCTGAGCAGGCAATAGCCACACAGGAGTCAAAGCAGAAGAAAAGGACTGATGTGAACCCACTGAGAAGTTTAAATGGTAGGGAGCTTGGGCAGTGCTGGCATGGTAGCCAGTGACCACACCCTCTCTGGCAATGAGCAAGTTCCTTTGACATCATTACCATAAAAACAGCTTCAAGTTCGCAGAAGTGCTCATCAGCTTCCCAGTTGCATGGGGTTATCATATGGAATGAAGAGCTCTAAGCCTAGGTCCCCAGGATCACTTATTGTCACCAGCCAACTATTCCCATCAAGTATTTAACAGCTAAACACGGTCTGAAAGCACTGAAAACTGAAGGCAGAAGGCCCAGACCTCTCGGTTCTTACCCTACCAGTGAAGAATTTAGTGCACTATTTGTTATCTCACTCAGAATCTAAAAGCAAACAAAATGGAAAAAGATATTCCAAGTAAATGGAACCCAAAAGCAAGCAGGAGTAGTCGTAATTATAGTTGACTCTTCTGATGAATGCTTCAAGCCAAAATTATCCAAGAGACCAGAAGATGACTTCATATTGAAAAAGGGAACAACCCATCAAGGCAATATAGAAATTGTAAACACATATTCACTACACATCCACCGACCTACTTTTATAAAAGAAACACTAATGGACTTTAAAAGCTCCAATAATCCCCCCAAAATGACAGTGGTTTACTCCTGCATACCACATTCACCAAAAGATAGGACATCTAGACATAAAAACAAGAAACATAGAGCAAATGGACTCCATAGACACTTAGAGAATATTCTTCAAATCTGTCACGAAATACACAATTATCCTAGCATCTCAAAGACTTTCCCCCAAAATAGATCATATTTTAGAACATATAGTAAATCATAACAAATACAATAGAAATTAATGTTTATGTTTTATCAGACCACAATGGAAAAAAATAGAAGTAACAAAAGAAAATCTAGAAAATATGCAAGCATACATACTGAAATTTTGAACAATATTCTTTTGGTCAGTGAGTGATCAAAGAACTAAGATGTCAATTTAAAAAAAACAACATAAAGTCAAGTAAATATGGAACTCAGAAAAAGCAGTGCTGTGAAGAAATTTTGTAAGTGAGGACACTTAAAAATTCAGATATCTCAAACAATAATTATGTATCAAAAACTCTTAAAGAAAAATAAGAATAAATAAAACCCCAAATCAGTAGATGGGAAGAAGTATAAAGATCAGGTCAAAATAAATGAAAGAGAGAAGATCTTGATCTTACTTAGTTGGAACACCTTATTCCTTAAAAAAAATGGCTTCCCCTGATCAGCATACAAAAATTAGCAAAATTGTAAAGACCAATTCCCTACCTGCTTTGTGAATCAAAGAGAGAGAGACAGAGAGAGAGACCTGAGCCAAGTGGCAAAAGCTTACTCCTGTAAAAAGGCCAGGTGCCTGAAGCTTACTCCTGTAATCCTACTCAGGAGACTGAGATCGTGGTTCAAAGCTAGCCCAGACAGAACAGTCTATGAGATTCTAATCTCCAATAAACTACTCACAGACAAAGCAGGAAGTGCCAAGTGGCTCAAGTGGTACAGTGCCAGCCTTGAGCCAAAGAAGCCCATGGATACCTGGCCCAGAGTTCAAACCCAGGACCAGCAAAAGAAAAAGCGAGAGAGCAGGAGAGCAAGAGAGAGAGAGAGACCTCAATTATACAAACACTAGCCATACATACACAATACCACAGCCCCAAGTCCAGAGAGAGCATCAAGTTTTCAATGACCTGTAACAACATACATAGAAGACAGATAGGGACAGAGTCAGTTTTACAACAAAATTCGTCATTGTGAAAACCAAAGACGATTGTAACCCCTCCCCACCACACCAGCTCTTAGAAACAATAGCGCTTGTAAAATTTCACTGTCTTAGAGTTTACTCTTCAGTCTATAACTCAGCCCTGCCATGGCTCATTGCTGTTCTTTACCATCTCAATGGTAGAGAGCAGATGCTGTGCACAGACAGCTAAATAAAGACTCCTGACTGACTGAGTGCTAGTGACTTTCTTGTCATGGGTGTGAGTCCTGGGTGGCCAGGATACTGCACTCATGAGCATAAGTGAGCAGCATAGTGACAGCTTACTGTCTTCCATATAACAATTAAGATCCAAATTTCAGAAATGCTAAGGACCCTAAAGCTAGATGTTATAGTTTGAGGGGTTTTTTTTAATACACAGAGAGTAGTTGTGTAGGTATAGCTGTTGTTGATGATGTTGTTTTGTGAAAGTACCAGGGTTGAATTTAGGGCCTTACACTCTTGTGCTCTATTACTTGAGACACACCTCTACTTCCAGCTCTTTGTTGGCTAATTGGAGGTAAGAGCCTCATAGATTTGTCTGCCCAGGATGGCTGCAAATCAGGATCCTCAGACCTCAGCCTCCTCAGTAGCTAGGAGTAAAGCCATGATCCACCGTTGCCAGGCTTGTTAGTACATTTAAATCAATAAATAACATTCAGTAAAGCATGATGCTCTTTGGAGACAAGATACTTAAAGTCCTCTTTGTGTTCCAAATTCCTTACTCTGGGTGCAGTCAGGTCTAGCTGTATATATCCATTTTCTTCATTTATTTTTAGAAGACTGTTATACTTCATCTTCTATCCATCCCCTTTCCAATAATATCACTAATCACAGTCTAGTTAGCAAATGGGCTCTGGGAATATGTAATTTGGTGAGTTACTAATGTGGAGCATTAACACTCAAACATGTTTATCATTTGTTAAAAAAACAAATTGGTTCTAATATGAATTAATTTATAAAACAAATATGAGTAGTTTTCCTCTTAAAGTCTTCTTAAACTTTAGACTTTTGCAAAGAAGCTAATTATGCATAATATTCTTCACTACACAATATTAAAAGTATCATTGGTACATAACTGAAAACAATATTAACTAGAAAGCGAATAATTTAAAAACTATTCTGTAACTATGGATTTTTGGATTTTGTTTTTAAGAAAATTAATGATAAATTGACCCCATTAAGTTTTAAATGAAGCAAAGAAATAATAGGTTTTAGAAATATACTAACATTTTAACTATATTGAATTTGAATGTATATTTAATTAAGAATTATTATGTAAAATGTAGGTTGTTCAAAATAAGCAATTCTATACTATGTAACTAAAACTTAATATGTAGTTTGATATAATGAACAATTAATACTAATTTCTTAATTATTTCCCTATAAGCCATGCAGTTTTCATGTTTAAACAAAATGTCTAGTGCAATATTTTTTCTAAACCTAAATTCTTAACAACCTTTAAACAGCTAAGTCTTGGGAAGGACCAAAATTTTCTGGGCAATTATTTTAAATAACCCACAGATACAGCAAATATATATTAGCCAAAGAACCAAAAAAGTACTTGAAAAGTAGTAGATAAGAAAACAGGGACTGGGAATGTGGCCTAGTGGTAGAGTGTTTGCCTAGCATGCACGAAGCCCTGGGTTCGATTCCTCATTACCACATATACAGAAAAAGTTGGAAGTGGTGCGATGGCTCAAGTGGTAGAGTGCTAGCCTTGAGCAAAAAAGAAGCCAGGGACAGTGCTCAGGCCCTGAGTTCAAGCCCTACGACCAGCCCCCACCCCACCCCCAAAAAGGTCTCTGGAGAGGCTGACAGTTTAGTAAGAGGAGATAAATGAATTAAATATTTACTTTATGTGAATCAGGATAAAAGGGAGGGACACACAAGGAAAAGCGGAATCTGAATTGGCTATAGGGTATTGAGAGGGCATACTTGGCCTTGAAGGATGGCAGGATTTGTCTATGTAGAAAAAGTGACAGTATTAAGGACTGAAAAAGCGGTCATAAAGGCAATAAAAAAGACTGCTTGAGGATGATAGGGAATCTGACTTTCTCAGAGCATTAGTTCAGTCTGAGGGAGGAGGATAAGAAATAATGTACACAGTAAAGACAGAGATCTATTATTGAAAAAAAAAAGCATAAAGGTATCTAGAACTGCCAGTAAATCACTATGTGAAGGAGACAGGTCAGGCTTTCCACCAATGTGTTTCTTTCCTGCATTACATGCTTCACATTTGTACTGCCTTAATATCTGATACCTCACTAGGCAATGAAGAGAATGATCACCTACTTGTCACTGACTGACTCCCCTCAGCTAGTACAGGGGACAGCCACAAGTGCTCAGTCTCATTAACAAATAAATAGAGTGAACTTAAAGATGACAAATATTATTCTGTCATCATACATTAAAGGTACTGCATGTATTATTTCTCAGCTCTGAAAACTCACCATTAGCATAATCTCCTTCCTGGGTAGAAAGGAAACTCACAAAGGCAAGTTAGGAAATAGGCAAACGTGGGTACTATAGGCTTAAATCACTTGAGTGTATCTCCCAAGGATTCATGTGCTGGAAGCTTGTTCTCCAGTGAGCTAAAGTTGAGGTGGGGTTTTGGAAACTTTAATAGGTAGGGCTAGACCTCTTGTGATTAATAGCAGTGAGCTGTTCCACCCTCAAAAGAAATTAATGCAGTTCCCTGTTGGGTCATCTCAAACTACAAGACCTTCATCAGTTTTCCCAGATCCTGCCTGTTAAAAAAGAAGTGAGCCTGGCCTCATTTCCTGTCTTGCCATGTGCTCTCTCCCTTCTTCACAAGGCATGGTTCCTTTCCATTTCCCCACCATATATTGATACAGCTAGAGGCTTTTGCATGGCCACCAGCACTATGCTGTTTGGATCGTCCAGCCACTAAAATCATGAATCAAATAAACCTTTACTTTATAATTATCCAGCCTTGAGTATTTTGTTATAGAAACATAAATAACACTCTAAGTTTAAAGGACAGGAAAATAGGAGGCCAATGAAAGCATTAACACTCTAATTTTTCATAGTAGAGAGTCAACCATAATGTCTAAAAGTGAAACAAAATGCTCAGAACTCTTGAAATAATTAGCACAATCTTTGTTAAATTAGTCTTAGAAGAATTTCTGGATAAATAATGTTTCCTGAAGTTAAAAAAAAAGTTATTTGAAATTCAGCAATTCCTTTAGTCTCGTTAGGGTTTCTTTCCTCTTCTATGAAATTCAGTTTGAATTCAAAGTGACAACTATATTATAATTCTATTTTTATAAGTGAATTTATTTCTAGAAATGCATCCTTCTGTTTATGTTTGCCTAGAAAAAGAGCTAGACTGATTTGATGCCTTGTTAGTAATGATAATCTTGGGAATTAGGAAGAATTTCCCTTGATTTATTGTATTTAAATTCTTACATTGGCTAATTACCTTATAATAAAGATAAATTAGTGTTTAAAAAAAAAACAAAGAAAAGGTTTAGATGACTTTAGAATTAAGCAACTGCAGAGATGAATGGCCACCACTTAATGAGAAAGAAACAAAAGATACATTTTGCTTGTTTTTGTGGAGGTGGGGGGAGGATTTTGAACATCTTAAGTTTGTGATGCCTGAGAAATATGTAACTTCAGATCTCAAAAGGCCAAAGGTAAAAGGAACTAGAAGCAAAATATTCAGGAAATAAAAAAATGTGGGCCTGAGCTTTAGTCCAAATCTAGGCATTCCAAAATTCAGAGGTTAAGGAGAAATTTTCAGTCCTAGGTTGGTGTGTGGTATCAAAGAAGTAAAGAGAAATCATTTTTTTATACAGAAATAAACAGCACCCTAAATCAACTGCTCCTGAGAGTTATAATAAGATGATAATTTCTTTAAAAAGAATGTATTAGCATGCCAGTTTAAAAGTGTCATTCAGATGAGCTGAATGAACAATTCACAATTACAAAAAGTTATAAAGTCAAGCCAATTCAAAGAGCTCCAAGGAGAGACAAGAGAGCTAGGAGGGCAATTTGTATAGACATGGTTGTTATGCTGAGAGGCGGAGCAATGAACAATAGCTGCAGAAATGTAAGGATGGGTGGTGGAGGGTAGTTTCTCTAGGTGGGTGCTTTGTTCTGTTTCATTGTAAGATGAGGAATATGAAGGGATGTGTTCCCACTGAAAGGAATGTTCCTTCATAAAAGGAGAGGTTGGTAGAAGGAAAATGGGGTTAGGAGACTAATCAAAGAAGCAATCTTCTTGAATACCAGTCAATCACAACGCAAGGTTTGTAGGAATAACTTAGCAAATAAAAGTTTGAGTTTTAAACAGAATGCAATGGTAGAAAGTAAAACTGCACATTTTTAAATGCCTCACATTAGTGTCTTGTAAGTGTTGCAGTATACAAGTTATATCAACATCAACAAAAAACACAGAACTAGTAGATGTGAACAAATATATTAAGTATTGCTTGCTACTACTTTTACTGGTAATGTTTATAGATGTTCTGTGTACCAGGTACTGTTTTAAGCCCTTTGAATCTTTCATATGTAATTCAATAAGAATTACAGTTACATAAGAAAAATAATGTGTAAGTATCTTCCACTTCAGAGATGAGAGGCTATGACATCCCTTCTCATAGCTAGTAATCATCAGACAGTTTAATCTACGGTGGTCTAGTGCTAGCCATCATAACATGCATTGTTATATAGATCAACAAAGGGATGATGTTAAGTTTTCTAAGGTAAGACAGATGAGTCCATCTTGATATAATGAGCAAGCACACACACAATGAAAACTAGTATGTCATACCCAGGAAATACCCCATTTTTGATTGCTGTTAGATAGAGCAATAAAATCTACTATTGTCTTCTTTCAAAAGAGCACTAAAGAAAAATGTTACAAAAGAAGAAAAAACATTAAAAGAAATTCACTCACTATAAATTAGAACAATCGCAAATATCTACACTCTAACTACAGAACTTAAAAACAAACTTTCTAGGCCAAAAGATACTGAATGGATTTGTCCCCCAATATATTACCTACTATATCTTGCTATATGATGCACCTAGTGCTATATATTCAAAGTTAAAATGTAACATGAAAACACTTTTTGAAATAAAGAGCACACTATCCAAAGAGTTGAATAGCTACAGCTATTTTTTACATTCTTTGAACTAGAAGATTCAAAACAGAAGCAGTTATTAATGAATAGTAAATAATAAAAATAATTATAAACAATAAGATATAAACCTATATAACTCTGAAAATTCTAATTTTAGAAAAGTAATTGCTTTATTTCTTAGTAATACATTATTCTTCATGTCTGAAAAAGTTACTTTGCTAGTAAAAAGAGAAAAATATCATGAAATGGAAAATGTCCTTAATTCACCTGGTTTTTTAGGTGGTAAGTTGTAGGTTGGAAAGCCAGTTATATATCTCCATTTGTCCAGAAGATTCAGAATTTTCTAAATCTCTGCAGACCTACCAACTGCTTTATTTCCTAGGTGAACATGCTAAATAAACTTATGAACTCAATCAGAAAGATTTAAACCTCATGAAAAGGAAAATTGAAGAGTAGTGATCAATACCAAGGAGCAAAAATTTGGGCCTCAAAATAAATCATCCAAGTCTAAGCCTCTTTTAGGGCTTTATTATGGCAAGAGTCTAATCATTACAAACACTAGGAAGCCCCAGGTGATTACTCAGTAAACTCAGAGAAATGATCACCAACATGCTTCTACTAAATCAAAGAAAAGTAGAAGATACCAGGAAGACAGAAACTGAATTCAGAATCTAAATTAGATATAATATCATTTCTGTATTTTGCTTTGTCTGTAATGTTATAGATAACACATTGTAAGATATGTTTATAAAGAACAGTTTAATACTTTTTTAAAGAATATAAAATAAATGGTTATTTTTTATGCAACACATAAAGTACATGAAAAACAAAATTTAATCTCTTACCTTAGACCAAAGATATGTGATTGTTCATAGTTGAATAAAGAACGAATCTTAGCTTCAGAATTCAAAATGATAAGCCTATCAACTATATCCTGAAAAACAAAGACAGACAGTCTCTTGACTGAAACTACTCAAAGAAAATTAAATGGGCAAGCATACATTTAGATCTTTGGTGGTCAAATTTAGCTTTAAATTGGAAATACTTGGAAACTATGTGGAAATAAAATAACAAATCAACACAGGTGTCTGAGTTTTATGCCTGGGGCTTGAGTGGGGCATCAGAAGTTGTAAAAGTTCCTGACTGAATCAAATGCTCAAGAATCAGGCAAAGAATCATGAATTTATACTACATTTTGGACCTGGTAAACAGATTACATAATTGAATAAAAACTGTAAAAAAGAAAAAAGAAAAGAACAGTGAATTACTTTGAAAAACAAGTATGAAATGTACAAAGGTGAAGCACAAACAATAGATCTGAATGCTTTTATCCGGTAACTATTTGAGCTTTTGTTAATAACTATTTTCTATGAGCTCATGTAAATTTTTGATATGAGTAGGAAACATATTGAATGGAGAGATAGATAGATAGATAGATAGATAGATAGATAGATAGATAGATAGATAATGTGATGCTCAGCCTCTACTTAAGATGTGTTAAAGCACTATGCCTTAGAACAAGATTCTAGTGCTAATACTCTTAAAAGTTCTCCAAAATGTTGTATTGTATAATCAGGCTTTAAAACTACAGAAATCAGTAAAGAGAGAACTTAAACACCAGCATGCCAAATACTGACAGTCTTAGCCTACCACACATGGATGAATATTGTCTATGCTTTCTGTACTATCTTAATTTTGTGTACATATCTAGGATTTGGCTTAAGAAATTTATTCATAAACAATAACTTGCTGAATTTCTTGATCAAGAAACTTCCAGTGAGTTTCAGTGCACAATATTTCTGTGACTCATAGGGCAAAGGAAGGTTTTACTAGACAGTAAAATCATGTAAAATTTACTGAGACCTTTGAGAATGATGACTCCAAATAAATAAAAGTCAAGGAAATGAAGTTTATGAAGAAAAAATAATGCATAATTCAAAATCGCTGTTCAAGCCATAACAATACTGGATTTGGAATAAACTCAATTCAGTAACAATTTCTACTTAACACTTAAGAATTCATCCTGTTCTACAGGTATCTTGGAGGAATGTGTTAACAATTAGCATAATATAAAAAACATAAATGAATTGAGCAAGAACACAAAGAAATATTTTTCAAAGATCTATCATTGTGTCCTGCTTCCCAGCTGGCCAATCCTTTTTCAAACCTGAGCTACACAACTCTTTTCATATTTCTAGTTTCTCAGTCCCTACTACTCTCTTCTCTGTCTTCTCTGATTTCTTCCTCACCTTACTAAGCCACAGAGGTGGAGCCATTAAGCTCTTCTTAGCTTGCCTAAACATCTGGGTACTACTGTTCTGATAGCTTTTACAGGAGACACGGTAAAAGTTGTTTGCCATGTAATTCTTCCAGCAGGTTGGTATTTTTTACTGGTTAATAATTAATGCATTTTCAATGATATGACCAATCCCTTCTACTTTTACCATCATCAAACTGTACAGAACAATCTAGATTTACGTAACAATAACCTTCTCTATGTGAGCCAAGAGTGCTGAGAGTTAGTTCCATATATAGCAGTTTGTGAAATCATTATTACAGACTTTTTTCATTAGAGAGATATTAGTATAGGTAAAGGAAATTAGTCTAGCGATCTGAATATCCCCTAGCTGAAAGCTAAGGATACTTTGTAACACTAAAGTTCTGGTTCTGATGGGAAGAACTGGATATGGAAGAATAAAAATGATTGAAAGAGAAGGTCTGTGTCCCCAACAAGCTAATGGAAGAGGAGATTACAGCAATTCATCAGCTATAATGCATCTCCAGAGAACAAATGTTACAGGAAAGAATTCCTTCCTCAAAGAGGTTTACATTGATAAATGACCATTTAGGGAAGAAACCAAAGCTCCTGGGAAAGCTGCGTGTGGACATCTTGTTTCTAAGCACCATGTCATGTGTCAGAAAGGGACCCAGCTTCCTAAGTCTAGAAGCAGCTTTTCAGCAACAAGCTAATGAAAGAAAGGCAGGAACGCCTTTCTTTAAAGCAGTAGTCAGAAATTCGATGTCATTTACAAAGGGACTGGCCAGCTTGACAGAATGTATTCAATTACCTAGCAGGGCATCGCGAAACCAAGGCTAACTAAAGAGAAATTCAACACAAAAGAAATATACACATGAGACACTGGGAATATGGCCTAGTGGTAGAGTACTTGCTTCATATTCATGAAGCCTTGGATTCAATGCCTCAGCAAATATACAGAAAAAGCAAAAAGTGGCACTATGGCTCAAGAGGTAGAGTACTAGCCTTGAGCAAAAACAAGCCAAGGACAGTGCTCAGGCCAAGTCCAAGGCCCAGGACTGGCAAAGAAAAAAAAATTTTCTTAAGAAATATGCATACGAGGGGCTGGGGATATGGCCTAGTGGCAATAGTGCTTGACTTGTATACATGAAGCCCTGGATTCGATTCCCCAGCACCACATATACAGAAAACGGCCAGAAGTGGCGCTGTGGCTCAAGTGGCAGAGTGCTAGCTTTGAGCAAGAAGAAGCCAGGGACAGTGCTCAGGCCCTGAGTCCAAGGCCCAGGACTGGCCAAAAAAAAAAAAATATGCATACGAGTGCTTGCTCCATTCACCACTGTCCCCATCACCATACTAGTGCTAGGGGACTCCTTTTAGAAAAGAGGCAAGTGTGAATTGTGAGGAATGGGTTAGTTACAAGGTTCTAAATTTCCTGTACCAAAAAAAATGGACATTCATATCCTTTTCCTCAAAACCTGTGAATATCACACTCTGTAGAGAAAGGGTCTTTAGGGAAGTAATTAAGTTAAAAATCTAAGTAAGGGACTCCACTGGAAAAATTACAGCAAGTACACACAATATTCAAACAATCATAAGGAACTATTTCCAGAACCTCTACTCACTAAAAAACAATAATTTTACAGAAATGGATCAATTCTTAGAAAAGTATAAACTGCCCAAACTGAACCAAGAAGAAATAAATCAACTAAATAAACCAATAACTTACAGTGAGATACAGGAGGTAATCAAGAACCTCCCAACAAAGAAAAGCCCAGGCCCAGATGGATTCACCAACAAATTCTATAAAACCTTTAGTGAGGAGCTAATACCAATACTCCTCAAACTCTTCCGTGAAATAGAAACAAAGGGAGAAATCCCAAACTCATTCTATGAAGCTAATACCATACTCATTCCCAAACCAGGCAAAGACCCAACAAAAAAAGAGAACTACAGACCAATATCACTAATGAACACAGACGCAAAGCTCCTCAATAAAATATTAGCTAACAGGATCCAGAAACTGATCAAGAAAATTATACATCATGACCAAGTAGGCTTCATCCCACAGTCACAAGGATGGTTCAACATCTGTAAATCAATCAATGTAATTCACCACATAAACAGAAATAAAATCAAGAATCACATTGTTATCTCAGTCAATGCCCAAAAAGCCTTTGACAAAATACAACATCCATACTTATTAAAAGCTCTGAAGACAACAGGAATAGATGGAACATTCCTCCAAACAATAAAAGCCATATACAACAGACCAACTGCTAACATCGTATTAAATGGAGAGAAACTAAAATCATTCCCCCTAAACTCAAGAACAAGACAAGGATGCCCACTCTCCCCACTTCTTTTCAACATAGTGCTGGAATCCCTAGCCATAGCAATAAGGCAAGAGGAGGACATCAAAGGGATCCACATCGGCAAGGAAGAAATCAAGCTATCCCTATTCGCAGACGACATGATCTTATATCTGAAGGACCCAAAAAACTCAGTACCCAAACTCAGTACCCAAACAATTTTGGCAAAGTAGCAGGATACAAAATCAATCCACAAAAGTTAGCAGCTTTTCTGTATACCAGCAATGTACAAGCAGAAAAGGAAATTATGGAAACAATTCCTTTTACAGTAACCAAAAATAAATAAATAAATAAAGTACCTAGGGATCAACCTAACCAAGGACGTGACGGACCTATTTGATGAAAACTATAAAAACCTAATAAGGGAAATCATAGAAGACACAAGGAGATGGAAAGACCTCCCATGCTCATGGGTAGGCAGAATCAATATAGCGAAAATGGCCATATTGCCCAAATTGTTATACAAATTCAATGCAATCCCTATAAAAAATCCCAGTCACATTGTTCACTGAAATAGAGAAACCAATCCATAAATTCATATGGAACAGCAAAAGGCCTAGAATAGCCAAAGCAATTCTAGGCAAAAAAAGCAGTGCAGGAGATATCACAATACCAGACTTCAAGCTCTACTATAGGGCCATCATAACAAAAACAGCCTGGTATTGGTATAAAAACAGACTGGAAGACCAATGGATTAGAATTGAAGATCCAGAAATAAAACCGCACTCTTACAGTCAACTGATATTCGACAAAGGAGCTAAAGACATACAATGGAATAAACATAGCCTCTTCAACTACTGGTGCTGGGAGAACTGGGCAGCCACATGCAGAAAACTCAAAGTAGACCCAAGCCTATCACCATGCACCAAGATCAACTCAAAATGGACCAAGGACCTCAATATCAGACCTGAATCCTTGAAACTACTGAAGAACAGAGTAGGAAAGATGCTAGAACTTATAGGCACAGGAAGGAACTTTCTGAATAGAGTCCCAGGGGCACAACAAATAGGGGAGAGACTCGACAAATGGGACTACTACAAATTAAAAAGTTTCTGCACAGCTAAGGACATAGCCACCAAACTAGAAAGACAGCCAACCATATGGGAAAGGATCTTTACCAGCACAGCAACAGACAAAGGCCTAATATCGGTCATCTACAGAAAACTCAAAAAACTAAGCCCCTCCAAGCCCAGTAAACCAATTAGGAAATGGGCAAAGGAGCTAAAGAGTGACTTCACAAGAGAAGAGATAAAAATGGCAAAGAAACATATGAGGAAATGTTCAACATCCCTGGTAGTAATGGAAATGCGAATAAAAACAACTCTGATATACCACCTCACTCCAGTTAGAATGGCCTATACTCTGAACTCAGGCAACAACAAATACTGGAGGGGGTGTGAGGAAAGAGGAACCCTTCTCCATTGTTGGTGGGAGTGCAAATTAGTACAACCACTTTGGAGAGCAGTATGGAGGTTTCTCAAAAAGCTCAATATAGACCTACCCTATGACCCAGCCATACCACTTCTAGCATCTATCCTGAACAGCAGATCCCAAAATATCAAAAAGACATTTGCACTTCCATGTTTATCATGGCACAATTCACAATAGCCAAAATATGGAATCAACCCAGATGCCCCTCCACAGATGAATGGATCCAAAAAGTACGGTACCTATACACAATGGAATGCTACATAGCAATTAGGAATGGTGAAATATTGTTATTCGCAGGGACATGGTCAGAACTTGAACAAATAATGTTGAGCGAGACAAGCCTAGAACACAGAAAACAAAGGGGCATGATCTCCCTGATATATGACTGTTAAGATGGGGTGATGGGAAGACAGTAGAGACCAGGTCTGTGAAACCAAAAACTTCTTGTCAAATGGTATTTCCCACAGGATTGGGTCAGCAACCCAACATTATGTAACTAAAACCAAACAATTACTCAACATATAAAGGTCAAAAATTGACCTCTCAGTGGATTGCAATAGCTCAAAAGCTATGTATGTACGTTCATATAAGACTATTGTCAACATATTGTCTAATGTGGACATTACTTTTAAAGCCCTAGGCGAATTTTCTTTGGCGTAGGCCACGTGGCTACTGTATATGTTCTTGGTACATTGTATATTGTATATATATCTACCTGACCTAGGGAAGGGAAAGAAAAACAGGGCGTGAGATATCACAAGAAATGTACACACTGCCCTACTAAGTAACTGTACCCTGTTTGCACAACACCTTCTCAAAAAATTGTTGTTTAATTAATAAATAAATTACATAAAAAAATATAATAAGTAATTTGTTTTTAAATGTTTGGTTCTGTTTCTGTTTGGAGGTTACTGGTATTCGAACTTAGTACCAACGATTGCTCTGCTTGCTTGATCAGTTGGTGATTTACCACTTGAGACACACTGACAGCTTGGGTTTTAGACCTGTATTCTTGAGGACTTTCTGCATAGGTTGACTTCTAACTTCGATCCTCCCAATCTCAGTCTCCTTAATAGCTAGTATTACAAGCATAAATCAGTGGTGCCTAGCTAAGTTAAAAATCTGATGTAAGATCATCCTACATTATCTGGTGTGGCTAACGATAAAGAAACAGGAGATTTTTAAGACAGAGAAGATGTGATAAGAGAGGCAAAAACCAGAGTCAGTCATCAGTACGTCATGAAATGTCTAGGGAGGAGAGACACAGAAACTGAGGAAGCAAAGAAAGATTCTTCCCTAGTTCCTCAAGGAAATGTTCAGCTCTGATACGCTTTTGACTACTTCTGTCCACAAGCTCCAAAAGTTTCCTCCCACTTTCTTTTTGTGTGTGATAATGTTTAGCATACACATACCTTCTTAACAAAGTTTAAATTTATAATACAGTATTGCTAATTAGAAGCACTGGGTTGTAAAAAACATCCTTAGGACCAATTTATATTATATGACCAAACTTTGTCAATTTGCCTAATATCTACTTTCTTGCCTCTCTTCCCCTGCCACAGCCCTGGCATCCAATCATCTACTATTTGCTCTGATAAGTAAGATTATTTTAAATTCAAAATATGGTATCATATAGCACTTGTCCTTCTCTATCTGGTTTATTACTCCAAGCACAATACCCTCATTTAGCAAAAAGAGACATAAAGTCTAATGTGGTGAAGTTCACATAACTGGTTAAGTAGTAGAGTCAGAGGATTAACCATAAAACAGATAAAAACAGAGACAAAATTACAAATAAAATACAAGGGAAAAACCTTATGAACATAAGACAATCGATAGAAGTACCTATCAGTCATAGTCAATGTACATTATGTAACAAACTACCTAAACTTGAGGGTAGGATTGCAAAGGGGAAAGATGCGGGGAGAATGATGGAAGGGGTAATATTGATCAAGATGCATTGTATTTATCACCTGACTTCTGGAACTGAAAACTCTTTTTCCAACTACTTAATAAAAATAAATAAATATTTTTAAAAGCATGATGATAACTAAAAGAAATGAAATACCTATCTTTCTTTATATCTCTCTTCACATAACATCAAAATTTTACCACAGGAGAAAGATTTTTTTAACATGTATATTTAGTGTTAACAAAGGTTAAGTATATTAAGGGCAAACGTGTTTATATAAACAGTAAAGCACAGAACAAAAGACTAGGAAGAAGTAGGGATTACTAAAGGAATTTCAGTGTCAGAAATTGTTTTTAAATATTCACATGTAGGGCTGGGGATATGGCCTAGTGGCAAGAGAGCTTGCCTCATAAACATGAGGCCCTGGGTTCGATTCCCCAGCACCACATATACAGAAAACGGCCAGAAGTGGCGCTGTGGCTCAAGTGGCAGAGTGCTAGCCTTGAGCAAAAGGAAGCCAGGGACAGTGCTCAGGCCCTGAGTCCAAGGCCCAGGACTGGCCAAAAAAAAAAAAAATATATATATATATATATATATATATATATATATATATTTTCACATGTATATATACACACATATGTTTAATTTATATATAATTTAATTCATAAACTTTTAAAGAAGGAACTAAAAATTATTTTATAGTTCACTCAAATTAATCATCTTGGGTAACTTCGTGAGTATGAAATAAGTCTCAAATAAATATGCACATACTGCCCTCATGGGGCAATAACACATAGTTAGAGGAAAATGTATTGCGCTCTGAGCATAATTTCCTAATTATATCCATACATCCTAATTATCCAATATAAGAATAACACTACTACTACTAATCACAGAATGAGTCATCTACAACTCCTTTATACATCTACTTCTGCTTATTCCAAGTCACTCTTTCAGTTGGTGAGAGTTAGCCTTGTATTCTGATAGGTTTAGTGACAATTGTGTGTCTAGGACTAGTCTCCATTCATAGATAATTCGAAAGTGGGTAATCCATAGATAAATAGCCAATTTGGCTATTTGACAATGAAAGTATTTTTTTGTTGTTTTCAAATTACATGTTTACTACCCCTCTCAAATAGTACAAATAGAACACATTTATAAAAGGGAAATTTTGAAAGAAATTTACTTACAATAATACATGTTGGAACCTCACGAAGGGAATATTCTGCTTTATTAGGAAGATCTTGATGGCCCACAAGCTCATACACAGCAGGATAAGACAGCAAGTTCACCAGCGCCAGAAAGGACTGGAACAGAGGAAATTCGCTTCATAGTTCTTTTTCAATAATATTTTAAAAAAAGTCATTAATGTGAAATTTTATAGCTGTATTACTATGAGGCCTAATCTTTTAAATAAATCTGGTTAATCCACTCCAATTTGAAATATCATACATAACAGATAAAGAGATAATAAATGCTAACAGATATAAAATAGTATGTAAAACACAAGCAATATTTTGCAAGCTAACAAGACATGAAATAACAACTATAGTAGAACATATGTAATAATTGGAAAACACTTTAAAACGGTCTATATCTCTCTAAAAGTTAGCTCTGAAAAAAAAAGGAAATGATTTGTCATTCTCAATTTTTTATAATGTCACATCTGATATATTAAAAACTAAGAGAATACTATTTAAGGGCTCTAAGATAAGATAATAAAGAAATAATAAAGGCTATATTCTTGTCCTCAGGCCTTAAGATTATCCTTTTCTATTTAATATATTCACAGAAATGATACTAGCAGATATTGTAATTAATTTTTCTATTAAAAACTGCTTTTTGGGCTGGGACTATGGCCTAATGGCAAGAGTGCTTGCCTCGTATGCATGAAGCCCGGGGTTCGATTCCTCAGCACCACATATATAGAAAAGGCCAGAAGTGGCGCTGTGGCTCAAGTGGCAGAGTGGCCTTGAGCAAAAAGAAGCCAGAGACAATACTCAGGCCCTGAATCCAAGACTCAGGTTTTTTGACAAAAAAACCAAAAAAAAGCTGCTTTTCCTATCAAAATCAACTCACTTTTCTGGCACAATGTTACCAAGTTAATCTCTGTATGAAATTTTTAAGATCCTTGCTCCAATTTCATCTGACTAAAAGCAACATCATTTTTTTCAGGTGGACTTCATTCTTTGACTTTCCATTTCAAACACATGCAGTGGTTGTCCATCACTGAACATCAAGTCTAAACTCCTTAGCATGACTTTCAGGACCTTTCACTAGTTCAAATCCCCTGCTCTCACATCTCATATGCATCCCTTTCTATGATTTCCCAGGGTGGAGTCCAATTAATCAAATCTGCCTGAGGGCAACTGTCACCCATAGAAACTTTTCTTATCCTATTTACATTCTCCTTCTGCCCTTGCCTCACTAAATTTTCAGATTATCACTCTCCCCTCCCTTTCTGAAGAGTTTCTCATTAAGTCTACCTACTTCTACAAGCCCTGAATGTTGAAAAAAAAAAAAACTGTATATCTTTATCTTATATAATATTCATTTATTTATCTGTCACTATTACAAGTTTTTTTAAAATATGTTTTCACTAGATTCAAAAGTTTGAGCGTCAGACCAACTGAGAATTGAGATTCTTTGTCCAATAAACTAGGAAAAGTGACTCTTGACTTGTGCCATGAGTGTCAGGGCACTATTCATCATCAAGAAAGCCAAGTGATAGTTAAAGACTTCAACTGTAAGGCTTGGTATGGGGGGAAAATTATTTTTAACAGAGAAGGAGTCACAAAGTACTTAGGAAAATCTGAACTTAGCTAAAATCTGCATGAAGTCCATCTGCATAAAGTCATTTCTGGGAGACACATTTCAATCTATGTATTACTTATCAATTTAAGTAACTTCTTACCTTTTGACAGCTTCGGTCAATAGGATCCACTGGTATAGACCTGGGATGGATTACCCTCACATCATCTCTTCCGCATTCAAGACTGGACCATAATTCAGCTATAAGTGCATTAATAAACCCTAGGAAGAATTTTATTTCATGTCACATATATGCTATCATATTTCTTTGGATTACTATTATCTCTGTGAAAAGACTGACCTGCTATTATAAAAGGCATACACCTGCATCTCTTACATGGAATAACTCTTGATAGAAATGATACCAGCTACCCTTATATATCATTATGATATTTCCTTACCATAAAAATATAAGGAATAAATTCCAAGAAACCATTTTATTGGGAGGCTGTTGAATTTTGAGGTCTGGATTTTTATTTTATTTTTGGCTAGTAAGGTCTCTGTTCATTTTTCTAAAAAATGGTAAGAATTAGACTTTGCTTTTGCAAATGGGCCAACAATGTAAAACAATCTAAAAGGAACCAAGAAACAAGGGAAGAATATATTTCCTTACTTAGCCATATATGCTTTTGTAATTCTATAGGCTTAAAACAACTCTAAATTTCCTACTTTTGTTTTTTAATAGTTTTTAAATTGTCTTTAATACATAATAACTAAATGAAAATTAATATTTAATCTGATTACAAAATTAATAAATCTGTGAAAAATCCAACCATACCAAAAATGTAAAATATTTAATCATAAAATAATATACTCATAGAATATTGGACAAATAAGCATTCTCTTGTGTTCCCCCACCTTCCAAAAAAATGCAGGCTCTAAGAATAAGAATGTCAGAGTTCACACTCTAACTCTGCCCGTTTATTAGATGTACATCCTCCTTACCCTTTTATGAAAAGCATGAGGCACAGAAGCTATCTGACCATGAGTAAGGTCTGAAATTAGTTCTAGTCTTCAAATGCTTCTATTATAGTGCTCAGGTACACACCACCACATGAATTTTATTCTAATAGAAGAAAGTGTAATGGTTCCATTTATGATAATTATTGCCCCCAAATCATGTTTTATTAAAGAAGTAATGCAAATTACTTCTGAAAAACTGTTAGCACATAGCAAATTATTTTTTATTAAAAAGTGACTGAATAGTGATGACTGATGCTATGATTCATCAACTCTAATCTTTGAAAATATAACCAGAGCTTCCCTACTAGGAACTGTATCTTAAGAAATTATCACATAAAACATACTTAACACCTAGTGCTTTAATTTCATACAATTTCAGTGATATTGGAGAATACACACTAATAGAAAACTTCAAAGATAGTAATGAAAGCTATATGAAGAAAAACACTTTAAAGAGAAGATTCTTTAGGCATCAAGAATGTCCACTTAGTTCAGTAGATACCACTGTTCTGACAGAAAGAAAGAGAGAAAGAGAGAGAAAAAGGATGTGTATATTTGATAGAAAAAAATAATTTCCAGTGAAATTTCATGAAAGAGAAAACCTAATGAGGAAATTCTGTAACTGTCTATAAATCTAACTTGGGAAAAATACTTTAGATCAAATATCATGATACTTGACCATATGATTAAATTCTCAGTTGGCTTGATTATCTTTTTTAAAAAATTGTAATTTGAAAAAATAGGAAAAGAAAACTTACCTGAACTTTGTAGAGCTGCTGCACCTGCTGCTGTTGATGCTACCTGTGAAACCAGCACTCCATAGCCAAACTTCTTTTGCCTGTTGATCTAATAGCAAGAAGACAGAAATGGGAAGCATAAAACAAAAGTATTAAATAAAATAAAAAATTAAAACCTGCATGCTAGCATTTTAAACATGTTTTATCGACACTAAACCTTTGGTTGGAATACTAGACATTTCTTCATAACCCAAATTACTTCTCTTGGCCTACCTTTCTTCATACATAAAATAAGTGACTTACTAAAAAGAATGGAACTTCTTCTTGCTACAAATTTATTATCCTATTAGTATTTTTATGTTGGTATTCCATATTATATATTTACATTTCATTAATAAATTTCAACATTAGTAAATCTCTATTGGCTGGCAGTTCTCAAATAGGCATTGAGGCTATCAAACAATGTTTTTGTAGTGATGGTATTTTCTTCTTACAGTGACAATTATTTTTTAAGGTTAGGTTATTTTTGTTCCTAAGGAAGGAAACTGTCTAGGTCCTAATAATTAATGTATTATTATTAGTGTGCAAAAAATAGTATTGAAAAAATATTATCAAGTAACTTTCTGCACAAGAAGAATATCCTATTTTAATTAAGGGTCGAGTATATAGATTAGTGTAACTCAGAGCACAAATAAGACCAAGGAAATAAAATGATATTATATCATGTTCCTTATCAAACTTTGGATAAAGTCATGATGGCTTATAAAATGTTTGACTTCACAAAGTACCAGCTCCTTTGGGACACAGCAAAGGCAGTACTCAGAGAAAAATTTATATCTCTGAGAGCATACTTCAACAAACTGGAGAAAAAGCAACTCAATAATTTAAAGAAGCACCTTAATTTCCTTGAGAGAGAACAACAAGCCAAACCCCACGTCAATAGACGAAGCAAATAATTAAAATCAAATCAGAATTAAAGCAATTAGAGACAAAAAACCATCGAAAGAATCAACAAAACAAGAGTTGGTTCTTTGAAAAAATCAACAAGATAGACCGACCCCTGGCAAACCTGACCAATAAACGAAGGCAGCACACTCAAATAAACAAGATAAGAGAAGAAACAGGTAACATCACCACAGAAATAACCGAAATTCAGAAAATAATAAGGGACTATTTTGCAAACCTTTATGCCAACAAATTCGAGAACTTGGAAGAAATGGATGATTTCTTAGAAAAAATTCATATCCCCAAACTCAACCATGAAGATTTAAACCTTCTAAACCGACCCATATCCAGTATTGAAATAGAAACGGCAATAAATGATCTCCCATCCAAGAAAAGCCCAGGTCCAGACAGATTCACTGCAGGATTCTACAAGGCCTTCAAGACAGAACTCACACCAATATTTGTCAAACTCTTGAATGAAACTGAAAGAGAACGTTCACTACCAGACTCACTCTATGAAGCCAGTATAACCCTCATCCCAAAACCAGGCAGGGACTAATCACGGAAAGAGGAATACAGACCGATTTCCCTGATGAACATAGACGCAAAAATTCTCAACAAAATTCTGGCCAATCGACTTCAACAGGTTATCAAAAAAAACCATACACCACGGTCAAACTGGATTCATTCCAGGGATGCAAAGTTGGTTTAATATACGCAAGTCAATTAATGTAATCCACCACATCAACCGGAGCAAGCTAAAGAACCACATGGTTTTATCTCTGGATGTGGAAAAAGCGTTCGATAAAATCCAGCACCCATTTATGCTTAAAGCCCTGGAAAAACTGGGATTCCAGGGAACATTCCTGAATATAATCAAGGCAGTTTATGACAAACCAACAGCAAGCATAACTCTAAATGGGGAAAAACTAAAGCCATTCCCTTTAAAATCAGGAACAAGGCAGGGATGTCCACTCTCTCCCCTGCTCTTCAACATAGTACTAGAATTCCTAGCCAGAACAATTAGGCAAGAAGAAAATATAAAGGGGATCCAAATAGGAAAAGATGAAGTTAAACTTTCTCTCTTCGCAGATGACATGATCCTATACCTAAAGAATCCCATAGACTCTACCCCCAAGCTACTAGAGCTGATCCAAAACTTTGGCAAAGTTGCAGGATATAAAATAAACCTTCAAAAATCAACGGCCTTTCTTTATGCTAACGACCCAAAGACCAAGGCTGAAATCAGGAAAGCAACTCCTTTTGCAATAGCCCCCCAAAACATAAAATACCTAGGAATAACCTTAACCAAAGAAGTGAAAGACCTCTTTGATGAGAACTTTAAAAGCTTGAAAACCAAAATTAAGTCAGAACTAAGGAAATGGAAAAAAATATCCCATGCTCCTGGATTGGGAGGATTAATATAATCAAAATGGCAATATTGCCTAACACTATCTACAAATTCAATGCAATACCCATTAATATCCCAACACCACTTTTTAATGAAATAGAGGAAGAAATCCAAAAATTCATATGGGACAATAAAAGACCTAGAATAGCAAAAATGATCCTAAGCAGAAGGAACAGTGCTGGAGGAATTACAATACCCAACTTCAAGCTGTATTATAAAGCTATAGTAATAAAAACAGCTTGGTATTGGCACCGGTACAGGCCTGAAGACCAATGGAACAGAATTGAAGACCCAGAAATGAACCCACAGAACTACGCCTACTTAATCTTTGATAAAGGAGCTAAAACAATAGTATGGAAGAAAGATAGCCTCTTTAACAAATGGTGCTGGCAAAACTGGCTCAACACATGCAACAAACTAAAACTAGATCCTTATATATCACCCTGCACCAAAATCAATTCCAAATGGATTAAAGACCTCAAAATCAAAACAGACACCCTGAAAACACTAAAGGAAGGAGTAGGAGAAACACTTGGGCTCCTTGGCACAGGACGGAACTTCCTTAACAAAGACCCAGAAAGGCTACAAATCAAAGAAAGGTTGGACAAATGGGACTGCATCAAACTGCAGAGCTTCTGCAGGGCAAAGGACATAGCTCGCAAGATAAACAGAAAGCCCACAGATTGGGAGAAGATCTTTACCGGCCATTCAACGGACAAAAGCCTCATATCTAAAATATGTGCAGAACTAAAAAAATTACCCTCTTTCAAAACAAAACCACAGGGGCTGGGGATATAGCCTAGTGGCAAGAGTGCCTGCCTCGGATACACGAGGCCCTAGGTTCGATTCCCCAGCACCACATATACAGAAAACGGCCAGAAGCAGCGCTGTGGCTCAAGTGGCAGAGTGCTAGCCTTGATCGGGAAGAAGCCAGGGACAGTGCTCAGGCCCTGAGTCCAAGGCCCAGGACTGGCCAAAAAAAAAAAAAAAAACCACAAAGAACCAATAGCCCCCTCATCAAGTGGGCTAAAGACTTACAAAGAGACTTCTCTGATGAGGAAATGAGAATGGCCAAGAGACATATGAAAAAATGCTCTACATCACTGGCCATAAAAGAAATGCAAATCAAAACAACATTGAGATTCCATCTCACCCCAGTAAGAATGTCATATATCAAGAAAACTAACAATAACAATTGTTGGAGGGGATGTGGCCAAAAGGGAACCCTATTTCATTGTTGGTGGGAATGTAATCTGGTTCAGCCACTCTGGCAAGCAGTATGGAGGGAGATTCCTCAGAAGGCTAAATATAGAACTCCCCTATGACCCAGCAGCTCCACTTTTGGGTATTTATCCAAAAGACCACAAACAAAGTCACAATAATGCCACCAGCACAACAATGTTCATCGCAGCACAATTTGTCATAGCGAGAATCTGGAACCAACCCAGATTCCCCTCCGTAGACGAATGGATCAGGAAAATGTGGTACATATACACAATGGAATTTTATTCCTCTACCATAAAGAATGACATTGTCCCATTTGTAAGGAAATGGAAGGACTTGGAAAAAATTATACTAAGTGAAGTGAGCCAGACCCAAAGAAACATGGACTCTATGGTCTCCCTTATTGGGAATAATTAGTACAGGTTTAGGCAAGTCATAGCAGAGCATCACAAGGCCCAATAGCTATACCCTTATGAACACATAAGATGATGCTAAGTGAAATGAACTCCATGTTATGGAGACAATTGTTATATCACAGTTGTAACTACTTTCAACGTCCCATGTGTATCTGTAGCTTCTATTATTGATGATGTTCTTGTATCACCTTCCTGTGGTTGTACCTACACTATCTCTGTAATCTTATCTGAGTATATTGGAAACCGTGTATACTGGTATTGGAACTAGGAAATTTAAAGGGAATACCAAAATTGAGAGACACAGGGTAAAAAAAGACAAACAACTACAAAAGCAATACTTGCAAAACCGTTTGGTGTAAGTGAACTGAACACCTCAGGGGGGAAAGGGTAAGGGGGAGGAGGAGGGGGGTATGAGGGACAAGGTAACAAACAGTACAAGAAATGTATCCAGGGGCTGGGGATATGGCCTAGTGGCAAGAGTGCTTGCCTCCTATACATTAGGCCCGGGGTTCAATTCCCCAGCACCACATATACAGAAAATGGCCAGAAGTGGCGCTGTGGCTCAAGTGGCAGAGTGCTAGCCTTGAGCAAAAAGAAGCCAGGGACAGTGCTCAGGCCCTGTGTTCAGTCCCCAGGAATGGCCAAAAAAAAAAGAAATGTATCCAATGCCTAACGTATGAAACTGTAACCTCTCTGTACATCAGTTTGATAATAAAAATTTGAAAAAAAATAATAATAAAATGTTTGACTTCTAACCATTCATTTTGTAATTTTTAAACATTTCATTTAAAAGGATATTTTAATTTCATACTTTAAAAAATATAAACCATACATTCAAGTCTATGGGAAAAACTAAATCACCAGAAGGAAAGTTAAGTCTATTTCTCCAATTTTCAGTTGCTTTTTTCTATACAAATTTGCCTTCCTTTTCTTTTTTCTTTTTTTTTTTTAGTCTTCTGTTGATAGTAGCAATACAGGAGTTTGAATTTTGAACCTCATACTTGCTAAGCAGGAACTCTACCATATGAGCCATACACCTACAACTTTTTGCTTTGGTTTTTCAGGTAGAGTCCTACATGTTTGCTCTGACTACATTCATCCTACCTATGATATCCAGCATAGCTAAACACCACACTAACATGCCACCACAACTACCTATTAGTGGTGATGGGGATATCTCACTACGCTTTTGCTCAGAGCTGGTCTCAAATAGTGATTCACTTCACATCTGCCTTCTCTGTACCTCGGATTACAGCTTGAGCTGCCATGCCATGCCCTTTTCCTTTTTTATCCTTATTAGTCAGAATTTCCAAAATTTTCTCATTTACAAGACATTGTTCTGCAAATAAATAACACAGATCAATATCTACTATTTTCCCACTTCCTCTGATAACTAAAACACCTTATTCTGCAATCTATACACACACACACACACACACACTCTCACAGGCCCTGCAGATTCAGATATCAATCACCATTGGTACCTACTAATTTCAAACTAACTACTTAAGAAGAAGAGGAACCAAAGTGTACATTGTCAAAAACAGTGAAACCTGAATTTTAGTCTTAGCATAGTCTTTAACCAGCTACTGGATCTATGCAATAAATCACTTAACTACATAAATCTCCAGTTTTTCTTCTGTTGATCTAAGGAAACTACCTGGCCTATTTGCTTCCTTGAAAAGTATTATAACCTGAAAAATTAAACTATCTTGAATAGCATAAGGTACCACTAAGGTGTGATAATGTTGACACTGATGACCATAAGGAACCAAATCATAAGGCTGCAAATCACCCAAGTCAAGAGAGCAATATCTTCCATGAAAACCATCAGTACAATGCAAAAGTAGAGTAGGTTTTCAAATGTATGAACATAAAGAAGACATCTAATAAATGACATCTAACTCAAGACATATCAGCAAAGGGTGTGGCTAAATAATAAGTACCTAAATATAAAAGAAAATGCTTTTGAATAACCTGCATTTTTCAAACATATCAAAACAAAAACAGAACCCTAAATAGGTAACTAGCATACATGGTAAAGGAATTCAAAATAGAACACAATGTCTATGCCAACTTAAGAAGACTGAAAAACTCTACATATTCTAAAACAAGTACATCCAAAGGATATTACGCATATCAGACATTTAAACGTGGAAGCAAAATAGCACAAATCAAGAATAACACTAAAGGGGCTGGGGATATGGCCTAGTGGCAAGAGTGCCTGCCTCGGATACACGAGGCCCTAGGTTCGATTCCCCAGCACCACATATACAGAAAACGGCCAGAAGCGGCGCTGTGGCTCAAGTGGCAGAGTGCTAGCCTTGAGCGGGAAGAAGCCAGGGACAGTGCTCAGGCCCTGAGTCCAAGGCCCAGGACTGGCCAAAAAAAAAAAAAAAAAAAGAATAACACTAAAATAAAATGAGTGAAACAGAAGAATCACACAGAAATGGATGAAGACAGCATGCCATAAGCTGATGCACAAAATTAACTAAATGTACTCACGGTCCACTTCAGTAAAACAAAATAAAAACATACATCACCACATACAACTCTAATATCATAACCCCGTGAACTAATATGAATTCATGATGACTCATAAAAGAACAGTCCGGAACTATCACAAGGGTAGAACTGTTTTCCTATAAAGCTTTTTAAATACAGAAAATTAGAACTGAACAGAATAGGAGAAGATTTAAAAAAAAAAAAAAAAAAGTACCCAGCATCAGGCAACCTAATAACATCAAAACAAAACAGCTGCCTAAGTTAAGAAGAGGGAAAAAAAAAGAAAGAAAGAAAAAGACTTTGAAACAATGTATAGCTCTCACACTTGACCATAGGCACCAAAGCAACTATGGATAAAAGTACCTTTGAAAGCAAGGCAAAGATCCAAAAAAGCTCAAGAAGACAGATATATTTATGATAATACAAAAAAAAGCCAGGGGAGGGGGGAGGGGGAAATGAGGAAGGAGGTAACAAATAGTACAAGAAATGTACCCATGGCCTTACGTATGAAACTGTAACCCCTCTGTACATCTCTTTGACAATAAGTAATTATTTTTAAGTCAATACAACTCAGTGGTCTCCAGCATCAAGAGGACAGACATCACATTTATAAATCATCTAGATTATTAACTGACTTTTTCAATTCCATCTGGTTGTTTATCCATCTGTAAACACAGCCGCAGACATCAATATGAACTCTAACACATTCTTAAAACAATAGCAAGAATTACAGTGCTGTATGACTTTTTATTTGAAGCTTAATAACCTGTTCACACATAGAAAACAAAATGTTAATCTTAATGGCTTTTACAACAACAAAAATTCCCTTTACCTGTGGCAGATGGTAATTCATACCTGTAATTTTTTTGTATATTGGTTGAACATAAATGTCACACATTCATTGATGGCACCTGTTCTTTGAAGAAGGAGTAATCCTTTGGGGGTGGCAGCAAAATTGAGTAAATCATCTAACAAATTGTCTTCCCAAGCAATACTGAAACAGGTAAAATGAAATGCAGAGCTGCTCTTAATATAATCAAAACTGAAAACATTTCAGCTCAACATTCAATAATTAAATTGATTTGTAGAGTACATATTGGTTGTTAAATCTCAGTGGATATTTTAAAAGAGACAAAAAAAGAATGCTTTCTTTGATGGAAAATTTTTATTCTTGCAAGTTTTCTGGCTCTCATTTTCGTTCGATGAGTAAATCAATTATTAACCATGTGTATCAGCAATTATACTGCACCTGTGCTCTCTCATCCAGCTCTAATTTCATTCTCCTCCCTGTTAGAATTCTGCTGGGCTTGGATTCCCCAAGCCACAAAACTTGAGTATTTCTGTATAATCTTCTCATTATAAAGCATCTGATTTCTCAGTCTCTAAATCATTTTATACTTGTCATTTTTTATTTGTATATGTTTTATCTTACTTCTAAGGAATAACATCATTTTTTTCTTAGAACACATCTCTAAGAAAAATCAACTTCCTTCAGAGAAAAACCTATCAACATTCCCCAAAGACGATGAGAAGAATTTTTGAATCATGTTGCTAAATAATACCTACCTAGGGAAAAAAAATTCAACTTTAACATTTTTAAATTAAGAAGAGCCACAAACAGTACAAGAAATGTGCTCAAGGCCTAACGTATGAAACTGTATCCTCTCTGTACATCACTTTGACAATAAATTTTTAAAAATAAAAAAGAGTCCTTAAAGTTCTTTCAAATTGTTATCTTTTTAGACGCTATGAAACTTTTAATTATAAAATTAAAAGAAAATCTAAGAACAGGGCTGGGGATATGGCCTAGTGGCAAGAGTGCCTGCCTCATATACATGAGGCCCTGGGTTTGATTCCCCAGCACCACATATACAGAAAATGGCCAGAAGTGGTGCTGTGGCTTAAGTGGCAGAGTGCTAGCCTTGAGCAAAAAGAAGCCAGGGACAGTGCTCAGGCCCTGAGTCCAAGCCCCAGGACTGGCCAAAAAAAAAAAAGAAAATCTAAGAACATATGACACCAGACCTCAGTTAAAAAAAAACTGCATAAATCTATCTCCATAGCCTCTTGATATTTGTTTGAAGAAAAAAGGATATCCAAATTAAAATTTGATGTAAATGCTGATTTAAATCCTTTTCAAATGCCAAAACCTAATTAAAATGAACTCTTACCACACTTAAGAAAAAAGTTATAATTTAAGTATGTAAGGATTTCACTGGCATTTGAAAACATTTCACTTCTGAACATTCCAATTAACTTTCCAACTTTAGTATTTGCTAATTCCCCAAATTTCCTGGAAATCCTATAATATGTCAAGTTTCTTAACCCAATGTATAAACACAAGAAGAAATAAGAATAATGAGTATTTTTAAAGGTTACAAGTGTGACATAATCTCTAGAATTCCTTCAAACTATAATTTTCCTTGAGCAAGTATGTATACATCTGTAATTTTTGCCACAGGGTTCTCTTACATTTTAATAATTTTAAAATTATCTCAGCAAAGTTGGGAAACAGATGACTGACAATTGTACTTACATGTTTTGAGATTCCTGGCTTACTGAAGAAATAGAATCAGAACCTTCTACAGGAGTAGGAATTCTCTCAGACAGCAAACTTGTCTAAAAACCATAACAGATTGATTTACATTACTTTTTTATTTCAGGATAGCCCTACTCATGAGATCTCTGATTCTGCATTTTGGGATCATGATCGTTAGTGTGGTTAAACTAAAAATTAGGTTACTTTCTGTACATCACTTTTAAAATAAATTTTTAAAAGTAAATAATTTGGACCAGGTTGAGTGGTGCACACCTGTAAACCATACACTTGGAATGCTAAAGCAGAAGGGTAACAATTTCTAGACTAGCCTGATCTACATAGCAAGTTCTGAGGCCAGCCTGGTCTACACAGTAAGAACTTATCAGAATGAAACAAATAAACAAGCATTAGATTATATGCTCTTCAAATGTCACAAAAAAAATACTTCATAAGTGAGCCTCATGAAATGGTATATGTCCTATACATGGCTACTGTTACTTTATGTTGTTAGTTATCCATAACAAAACCAACCTTCCTCTAAAAAATGCTCATATATAGCTTTTGATCTAAGTCAGTCTTTGCAAAGAGAAGGCAACGCTTCTCCTACCAGAAGAAAAGACTTTCTGGAAATCTGAGAAACACTTTGAATCTTGTTTCACTAAAAGGAGTTACTGAAGGCCTCCTGTGCTCAATTTAGAAGTAGAATGATGCAAGCAGTGATGATTAGGAAGTCATATTTACACATTATGATATTTATCCACAATATGCTATTATAATGAAGTATGTAATTCAAGTAAACATCTGCAAGGAGGAAAAAGGAATTTGGAAATACATACCTTCTTCCATGCCTTTGCAATAGATTCATGCAAACTGTAAGGAAGTAACACCTGCAAACCTTCACATGTGCTATATATTTGCCGACACACGGAAATAAAAGCTCCTTTAACCACAGGCAACATTTCAGAACCAGAAAAGATGGAAATATCTTCATCAAGAAGCTTCTTTGAAAACTGAGCAATTATATGGGCACCTGTGGAACTAAAATAGTGATGAATAGTGATATATAGTAATGTGATATTAGTGATATCACTAATGTAGACTCCATAAAATACTACTCAAAATTTAGCCCATCATGACTTTTAACTGCTTAGTTCACTTTTAAGCATCCTTAGATGCTTTTTGCAGCATGTCATGTCCAAAGATGAGAAAAGTGTCAGTGGAATGAGGAAAAGGAAATGCACATAGGAAATAAGCAGGAAAGCTACATACACTTAGAAAGTGACAGTAGCCAGGTGGTCAAGACTGGACATTCTTGACTTTACAGGGAAAAACACAGTCTTAAGTTCTCCAATCTAAGTACTGTTGATATACTTCTCACCCCATAACTTAATATCTGTATGTAAAAGGCTCAAACACTTTTACTAGTAGTAATAGGGAAGTAGTAAAAGCAATGGGTAAAAATGCTCACAATTCTTAATGTCCCACTGGTCAGCCCAAATCAAACTTCCCCTGACTATATTAAAATTAGTTTGTCCATGTTTGAACTTAAACAAGTTCTATTTGAATGTTACATAAATATACATATATATTTGGAAAGAAATATTGTCTCTGCAATAAATGTTACAAATGTGATTAATAACTTTATTCATTTTGATGTTACCTTTTTAATTATGAATCACATTTGGTACAAAAAAAAACCAGCTATGTGATTCCAATATTTTATCTGTTATAGTCACTGTATAGTATCTTTTATCTCTCTATACACGTTTCTCCCCATTTTTCTCTTCTTTCCCCTAAAATTATTTGCATGTTTTCAGATCATCTACACAGAATTTCCTCTAAAAATATAAACATACTATTCATATTCTGTTTTACAAAAGGCAGCATTCTACAAGCATTTTTCTCAGCTTTCTCTTTCTCACTATAATATACTGAAGAAAATACTATAGTAGTTCATAAAAATATAGCTAATTCCTTCTTCACAGAAAGATGCTAAATGCTCAACTATGTGAACATAATTTAATGAATCAGGCTTATTACCAGTATTTGAGATTATTCCGGTCTCTTGCTAATAGAAATAACCAGAGCATGTACTTTTAACTGCACAAGGAAGGTTCAGGAAAAAAAATTCTTTTCTATATTTCTATAGAATAACTGTAAAAACTAAAGGGGCTTATTATGATATTTCATATGCATACATAATGTTCTTCAATTATGTTCACCTTCAAAGTATCACTACTCACATCAGCTCCTCTTTCTTTGCTCCCTTTCTATTGCAAAATATTTCTTTTATTTTAAATAATCTAGAAATCTAGAATCTGCATAGTGATATAAAACATGGCATATTTGTCTGAGTTTAGATTGCTTTACTTAACATGACAACTTCCAGATCCATCCATTTTCCTGAAAACATGATTCTATTCTTCTCTCAAGCTGTATCACAGAGAGAGAGAGAGAGAGAGAGAGAGAGAGAGAGAGAGAGAGAGAATGAGAGAGTACATTTTTTTGTAACCACCTATTTGTTGATGGGCATCTAAGCTAATTCCTTGGCTATTGTAAGCATTACTTAAATAAACAGGGGTATGTAGGTAGCTCTACTTTGACTCCTTTCAGAATTATGCCCACAAGTATAGCCAGCTTATATGGTAGTTCTATTTGAAGGTTGTTTTGGTTTGTTGGTTTGTTTTTTGTGAAATCCTCATACTGATTTCAATTAAACAATACTAACTTAAATTCTCAACAACTATGTATAAGGATATTTTTTCCCTGACTACTGGTCAGCATTTCTTGATCGTTTTCCCTAAGACACTGTTCCAACTGGCATGAAATGGAGTCCAAAGGTTCACAGCTAGTGCTCTGCCACCTATGCCACACCTTCATTCAGTCTGTCACGTCAGTCTTGATTTGTATTTCCTTTCTGGCTAATGATGTTAAACATTTTTTCTTGTATTTATTACCATTTGTAGTTTTCCTGAGAACTGTCCACTCAGTTCATTTGTCCATTTACTGATTAGTTTATTTGCACTTTTAGTGTTTCATTTTTTTGGAAGCCTTTGTATATTCAAAGCTTTTGGATGAATACCAGGGGAACATTTTCCTCCATTTGGTAAGCGCTCTTAATTGTGGTATTTGGTTTCCATTCTATGCTGAAGGTTTTGAACTTGTGAATTCTTGATTGTATTTCCTAAGTTATTCAAGTAGGATTCAAAAATGTTTGTGTCTGAAGTAGTTTCCGGTAGTCATTTCAAATTTTCATGTCTTAATGTGAAAGACACGGATCTAGTCTCAGTTCTCTAAATGTGGACATCTAATTTTCCCAGGACCATTTTAACAACCCCATCTCTTCTCCACTCTTTTCAGTCTTTCCAGAAATAGATGGCTGTAACTGTGTAGGTTTATTCTGAGTCTTCTATTGGTTGACATGTGTACTTTCTGCCAGCATCATGTTGTTTGGTTACCATGACTCTGTAATGTAATTTGAAATCAGGTATTGTGATACTTCCAGCGCTGCTCCTTAGTTTTGCATATTTAGGGTCTTTTGTGTTCTTTTAGAATTATTCTTCCTATTTCTATGAAGAATGTCATTAGAATTTTAATGGAAATTTCACTGTCGTTGTACACAGCTTTTGGTATATGTCTATTTTTCATAATGTTAATTCTTTCATTCCAAAATCATCAGGAATATTTCCATCTTCTACTGCTTTCTGTAATTTATTCTAAGAGTTTTGGGAGAAGGGTCTTTAAGTATAAGATCATACCATATTTGAAGAGAAATAATTTGACTTCTTTTTATATTTTTATTTTTCTTGTCTTACATTTCTGAATAAGAATTCAAGTACTATGTTGATTAGGAGTAGAAGACTGTTGGATAGCCTTGTCTCATTCCTAATTTTAGAGAAAACACTTCTTGGTTTTCCCTCATTCAATATAATGGTAACTATAAGTTCTTCATAGATACGCTTTATTATGTTTAGGTATGTCCCTTCTATTCCTAGCTACTTCAGGACTTCAAAAGAATGAATGTTGAATTTTGTCAGATAATCTTTCTACATATATTTATTTCATGATAATGTAGGGGTTTTCTTTTGGTCTTGATTCTGTTATGCACTATATTATGTTTATTTCTATATGTTGAATCATTATCACATCCCTGGAGTGAAACTACCTCATTCTGGTGTGTGATATTTTTAATGTTACTGAATTCAGTATGCAAGTATATTATTTAGGATTTTTTTGTCTATGTTCATTAAGGAAATTGGCCTGTTATTTTCTCTTATTGTCTATTCACATGTGGTATCAATTCAACAGCAGCTTTGTACAATGAGGTAGAAATCTCTATTCTTTAGCTTTTTGGTTTATTTGTTTCTGGCCAAAATACCTGAGAAAGTTTATAGAAGGGGAGATTTATTTTAAGTCATAATTTCAGAGGGCTTGGTCAGTGGTCATTTGATCTTCGAGTTTGAATACATAGCAAAGACAGGTAGACAGACAGACAGAAACACACGAAGTATCAGGAACTTATCTCAGTGAACTACTTCCTCTGAGGTGCCAACACATGATGTTTTCAGAAGCTCCCAAATAGCAATACCAGATGGGGACCAAGTCCTGAACATATGAGTATTCTCACAGGAACACATCATAGCCAAATGATTACATTTCCCACTGACTTTGAAAAGGCACATGTCCATCTTACAAAATATACTGTAAACAAAGGCCTCATCTCTAAAATATATGCAGAACTAAAAAAATTACCTTCTTCCAAAACAAAACCACAAAGAACCAATAGCCCCCTCATCAAGTGGGCTAAAGACTTACAAAGAGACTTCTCTGATGAGGAAATGAGAATGGCCAAGAGACATATGAAAAAATGCTCTACATTACTGGCCATAAAAGAAATGCAAATCAAAACAACATTGAGATTCCATCTCACCCCAGTAAGAATGTCATATATCAAGAAAACTAACAATAACAATTGTTGGAGGGGATGTGGCCAAAAGGGAACCCTACTTCATTGTTGGTGGGAATGTAAACTGGTTCAGCCACTCTGGCAAGCAGTATGGAGATTCCTCAGAAGGCTAAATATAGAACTCCCCTATGACCCAGCAGCCCCACTTTTGGGTATCTATCCAAAAGACCACAAACAAAATCACAATAATGCCACCAGCACAACAATGTTCATCGCAGCACAATTTGTCATAGCGAGAATCTGGAACCAACCCAGATTCCCCTCCGTAGACGAATGGATCAGGAAAATGTGGTACATATACACAATGGAATTTTATTCCGCTATCAGAAAGAATGACATTGTCCCATTTGTAAGGAAATGGAAGGACTTGGAAAAAATTATACTAAGTGAAGTGAGCCAGACCCAAAGAAACATGGACTCTATGGTCTCCCTTATTGGGAATAATTAGTACAGGTTTAGGCAAGTCATAGCAGAGCATCACAAGGCCCAATAGCTATACCCTTATGAACACATAAGATGATGCTAAGTGAAATGAACTCCATGTTATGGAGACAATTGTTATATCACAGTTGTAACTACTTTCAACGTCCCATGTGTATCTGTAGCTTCTATTATTGATGATGTTCTTGTATCACCTTCCTGTGGTTGTACCTACACTATCTCTGTAATCTTATCTGAGTATATTGGAAACCGTGTATACTGGTATTAGAACTAGGAAATTTAAAGGGAATACCAAATTTGACAGACACAGGATAAAAAAGACAACTACAAAAGCAATACTTGCAAAACTGTTTGGTGTAAGTGAACTGAACACCTCCGGGGGGGGGGGGGGGAGGGAAAGGGGGAGGAGGGAGGGGGGTATGAGGGACAAGGTAACAAACAGTACAAGAAATGTATCCAATGCCTAACGTATGAAACTGTAACCTCTCTGTACATCAGTTTGATAATAAAAATTTGGAAAAAAAAAAGATGATTAACTTAGTGCCTCCAGATTCTAGAAAGTCAATAGATTATGTACAAATGAATATACTTAGTGAAAAGTTTGTATATAACATATAATCTCAATAATAATTATGAATATTGAATAGGAAGTAGTAATATGACCCATAAAGAATGAAATGGGTTAGAAAGAAACCCAAAGTAACTATGAAGTCTTTTTACTACTCAGTGATACAAGGGAAAAAAACTTAAATGTGCTGTGAGTTATGGAGAATTTATGAAAGAATAAATTATATCTG
Source organism: Perognathus longimembris pacificus (assembly GCF_023159225.1). Taxonomy (NCBI): domain Eukaryota; kingdom Metazoa; phylum Chordata; class Mammalia; order Rodentia; family Heteromyidae; genus Perognathus; species Perognathus longimembris. The sequence continues at coordinate 42,390,216 of NC_063169.1, forward strand.
AGTTGCCAAAAAACAAACAATAAAAATAAAATAAAATATACTGTAAGCCCTATAGGTATAGCAGTTCTACCACTGTTTGAAAATCCAACTTTAAAATCTCTCCTGAGACTCAGGGAAAACTCTTAACTTGGAGCCTTCATAAAATCATAAAGAAGGTTACATCCTGCTAAAATAGAGTAAACATTCTCAAGCCAAAAGGAATGAGTGGAGAAATGTGACTAAAGCAGGACCCAAACACAGCAGGAAACACAATAAATGTTGTAGCCTCATTTCTAGAATCCAGAGTACTTGTTGTCATAATCTGAGCTCTGAGGAGTTTAGGCAGCCCTATCTTACACTTTGGAACCCACATTGGCTTCTCCCCTGGGCTGGCTCCACTTGTTGTCTGTGGCTTTCCTTAGCAGAAATTCCATATTCCTGACATAGCTAATACCCTGGAGTTTCCATCACAGCTTGGGCTTCACCCTCAGAGCTTCACACATCACTCTCTCATAGGGCATTTTCTGGCCTCCCAGGTCTCCTTTGGAAATCTGGATAGAAGCCCTCATGATGACTCAACTCTTGGAATCTCCATTCCTGCAAAAGCAGCATCACGTAGACTAAGTCAAAGTCTGCTGACACCTCTGAACAAAGCCTGTAATGGTCTCTGTGTGCTAGGGTAGAGAAATTAGGCTGGAGATATACTTCCTGAGTATCCCCGTTCCAGTAGGGTACTCAGGAGAATATTAATAAAATCAAAAATTCATTTTTGAAAGGAGTGTAAAGTTGATAAGCTTCCAGTCAATATAACTAAGAAACTATTCATATTAAAATAAAAGAGGGCCATCACTACAGACAAAAAATAGCACGCAATATTACAAACAACTGTGTATCCACAAGTTTCAGAATTTTGTAACTGAGCTATATCCTCAACAAACACAATCTGCTAAAACTCACACCAGAGGAAGCAGCATTCTGAATAAGCCTGTATCTCTTAAGCAAATTGAATCTATAATGAAAATATGAGGCACGAGGCTTACATTGGCTCATCTGTCAATTTTAAGAGACAAAAGGAAGAAACTTCATCAGTTCTTTACAATGTCTTCCACAGCACAGAAAAAGAATGAGTATCCCCTAACTTACAATACCATAACTTGACAATGAAATTACAAAAAAGTAGAGAAAGTTTTTTTTCATCTACTTGTCAGAATCATCAAGAACTCCAAACAATATGTACCAGGAATTATTCATCACTATGAAGTAGGATTTATTATAAGCAAGTAAGGCTAGTTTAACATTCATAAAACTTAAAGTAATCTATCATTTCAACAAGCTAAAAAAGAAAATGCATACTTGCTGCAAAATTATTTTCAGACGCCAAATTCTACATACAACCTTACATCCATTAACAGGGAAAATATTTAAGAAAGTTATGGTAAAATAAGACAAAAAGGATAATACAACTATCTGAAATGTTTCATTCTGTACTCACCTAGAACAATGTCAATGATAACATAAAAACTTCAATTGCAGCATATATCTAAAACTTTACCATTTTAGAGAGAGGAGGTAAAAACGCACATGTATGTATGCACATCTTTCTGATGTATCATGTCATTGTAAGCACAGAAAAAGCCTAGAACTCTGGCCACCAAAAGGTTACCATTGGTAACCACTGGCTAAGGAAGGAGTGATGGTAGAGAAGGAAAAAGGGAAAACAGTTAAAATAAGTAGCTTTCCTTTGTTTACCTTTTTTGTTTGTTTGCTTTAAATGAATGTGTGCCTTTGGAAGTTTGTAAGACAGAGTATCAAGGAGATGACCAAAAAAAAAAAAAAAAAGGATAGGGTGGGAGGCATCCCATATGGAGTTAAATCTTCCTAGTCTTATTTTAAAATATTATATTAAAGGTCATTTAGCATGTTATTAATGGCTGGTCAGGGAACCTAATTACATATGATATGGTTAGCCAGATTCAAAATGTAGGCAAATACCTTTCTTCTTTAGAGGAGTGCACATTTTCTCCATAAAGAAGTAAAGTAAGTCCTTCTTCTACAGAAGCAATTCTTGCCAAGATATCCGCAATGTGAATTAAAGCTGTTTCAGAGCAATTTGGAGCAGCCTATGCATTCAAAAGATAACAAGATCAAGGGTAGTATGTAGTCCAATAAAAGTTATATTACCACAACCACAACAACCCCCCCAAAATTCACTTTAATGGTTTGCTTGGCTGTGAAATAATATGATGGAATTAAATGTCTCATTAGATTATATTATTTTACCAGCACAGCTGATGAGGCAAATGATTCAGGATTTCATCTAAACTAGTTCTTGAAATGGCTGTTCTGTTACAGTTGCTGTGTGTACAATTCTGCTTAGCAAAAGTAGTAGCTCCATCTGCTTCTACTTTGTCCAGGACTCCTCACCCACTGAGCACGTGAACACAAATTTGGCCACTACCCAAAACTGTCCTTCAGTGAGAAAGTAAACCACACCAACTTAATTCTTCACTGGCATCATATGGCAAAATAGCACAAAATAAATATTAAAAACTGGAAAATGATGTCAACACTGGAGTCCATTTACACTAATTCCCATTCTTTCAGAGTGTGTTCAGTTCCTAACACAGATGCCATATCTATCTACATAGGTGCTCTATACAATTCAAAGCATATTCATTGCAATGAATATGTTCTCCTAGATCTGACCCGTTAACTTAACATGGGATGTCAAGTATATTCTCCTGGAAATAAGTAGAAGTAGCTGCCAAACTATATTCAACGGTGTCATATTTTCATATAAAATACCCTTCATACAAAAAACTTCTCTACTTAGGTATTTCCTTTTATGTATTTTCACATAAATGGTTATTTATACATATTCACATAGCTGAAAATACAAATATAGTGCCTAACATATAGAAACATACACTAGTTTTAGAACTGTGATCTTCATTTTCAATACCACTGGCCTGGAAGTCCAGCCAGTTCTCACATTTGAGAGGCTCCAACACAAAGCAATGATACAGTTGTGGCTCAATGGGTGATACTCAGTCTTTTTTTTTTTTTTTTGGCCAGTCCTGGGCCTTGGACTCAGGGCGTGAGCACTGTCCCTGGCTTCTTCCCGCTCAAGGCTAGCACTCTGCCACTTGAGCCACAGCGCCGCTTCTGGCCGTTTTCTGTATATGTGGTGCTGGGGAATCGAACCTAGGGCCTCGTGTATCCGAGGCAGGCACTCTTGCTACTAGGCCATATCCCCAACCCCTACTCAGAGTCTTAATAGCAAAGGTCTACTATGGTCATAGGACTAGTTCTGGCCTTAAGAATAAATCGCTTCAAGTGCAAAAGTAAACACTGTGGGAACACAATGAAATACTTCTAAGGGAGAAAGTATGTGACAGCCCATATATGGGCAACTAAGGGATATGAATCCAGTAAAAACTCTACAAAACAAATACAAAGCACCAAGACCACTCAGCCTTTTTATGTAGCTAATGTTAAATGTCCAGCCTCCAACAAGTGACGTTTTTTAGCCTCAGTAGTGATTAATTTATATAATGTAAGGGATTAACACTACATAAACTGTAAGAGATATGCATATGTTCAGAAATAGGATTATACACAAGCTTTCATTCCGAGATAACACTCTTTAGGAAAATTACCATATTTCCACAGACTATAAAATTGTCATCAAAAAGAAAGATGACAATATTTGTTAGACAAATAGCTTTTTACTAGTACAATTTTTCTAAGTTTGTTGAATCAAGAGGTCCAAGTCTGGTTAGAAAACAATTAAGATGTGACATGTAGAGCCTCCCATCTTGTCATAATTAATATGTGCACTAATCACATAAACTATGATTTAATAAGTAAAAATGTGTATAAGAAAAGAATGCATTGGTGTTTGAAAATATGTGATTTTAAATTAAATTAAATATCTCAAATTAAGTATTTCAATTATGTCAAAAATAAAGTACTGTCCAAGAGTCACAATTATCCAGTGAAAATACTGCCCTTCTTAGTAAGCAATACCAACCTCAATTCCCTTTAACAAGTTGTGAATAGGCTGGAGAAGTGTCTCTATCACCGTGGTGTTGTACAAGCATTCAACTGCACATTCTTTTTGGTCACAGAGTATCTGTAGAACTTCAGTCACCATACTTGCTGGGGAATACCTTTCTGACAAAGTATTGGAAAAACCAAAAACATTAATATTAAACACTCATTCCTATGGCTTTTAATTATGTGTTAATATTGTTCTAAAAAATGTCAACATCCAAGATAATCTAATAATTCAAAATCATAGAACTTGATTCCCAAAAGAACACACCACAAAAATTATGTCCTGAAACTTAATATTTCAATTAGCTTCACATATCTTCTACTTCATAAAAGTAGTCACTGAAATAAATCTGAACTTGTTTTTCTTTTTTTGGTGGTGTTGGGGTTAGATTTCAGGGGCAACCTGAGAAGAAAATGGAAAGGGATTCAATCTTCTTTTTTTTTTCAACCAATCCAGATGAGAAACTTGAAACAATGATACTATCAATGAGTAAGCACTTAGCTAGTCACTAATTCTTCCAATGACCTATGGCTTCCAGCCTTCCACATATTGTACTAGACACTCTAGTCAGAGAAATAAATAAGACACAAACAGTCCAGTAGATATTTACTTACTAAAATGTTAACAAGAGATTATAACAAAGTGGGCTGCTACAGATGGATGTAGCCAAGGGCTTAGACTAGAACTTCACATACAAATGGTATAAGGCAGAAAGGAGCCTGAGAATAACTGTTAAGACTGATGTGCTTCATATATAAATCCTACTAGCTGGAGATATATTACAGCACTACTATGTAGCCGAAATCCGATGTTTTCTTTTCTTTTCTTTTTTTTTATTCTTTTTTGGCCAAACCCTGGGGCTTGAGCTTTGGGTCTGGGCACTGTCCCTGAGCCTCTGTGCTCAAGGCTAGTATTCTACCACTTGAGCCACAGCACCACTTCTGGTTTTCTGAGTAGATCATTGGAGATAGGAGTCTCGTGGACTTTTCTACCTGGGATGGCTTCAAAACACGACCGTGATCTCAATTTCCTGACTAGGATTACATGTGTAAGGTACTGGCACTTGGCTCCAGATTTTTCTTCTAATAACAAATTTTTAATGAATCTGTGCCAATACTTCCAAGGCACTTTCCAAATTTAAGACACTATAATCTACTTTGATTGAGATGACTTCACAGTATGTGTTTTACTTTTAAAACACACTGGCATTCAAAGGAAAAGTAGAAGTTACCTTTCAAATGTCAGTAATTAAAAATGTTTATATGCTAGTTAACATGCATAACACTGAAAAAGATGACGGTCTCTTTTTTCTGTAACCCTCAATAAAAGAAGACCTTGAAAATGACTGAGGTTTGGAATGTGAGTTGAAACAAGCACACTGATTTTTTTTTTTTTTAATGCTGGCAACTATAAAGAACAGAAAATATTATCAATCAACTGCTTCTTGCTATTTCTTGAGACTCTCTTGATCTTAATAAGGAGTAACATTAAAATTCTCAGTAAAACTTATTCGAAATGAAAAGCTTAGTAGATTATAAATATCTTAAAACATTAATGAACAAAATGGAACTTAATGGCTTACTTCAGAACCAATGTAATTTCTTACCAATACTTCTTTACCAAACTATGTCAGCCATTCAAAACACCTAAAAAATAGAATACTTAAGTATTTTAGATGATTTCTCTATTTAAAATAGGAGCAGAATTACCTGAGTGTAGAGCTGATGTCATCTTTGAACAACTCGGTGAATAATAGATCAGTTGGGTAAAGAGAACCAACAGATCTGTGAGGGATAGTGAATCTTTGCAAAGAAAAATGAAAAACAATATTTATTTCTCACATATACTTACTATCTAAAAAATACAATTCTATTCCATCTACCTGGCTGATTATTATATCCTAGTTTGTATGAAAACTTAAATCAGCAGAAAGCTACAACGGAAGACTCCAGAACCAATTACACAGAATATAATAAAAGATAGCAGAGCAAGTAACACAATAGCTATTAGGTGAAGATACACATTTGATCTGCTTTGAGCCAACAGCTTAACACAAACCAAATGGAAAGATGGGCAAATTTCATCATTATTGTCAGATGACTTTATGTGTAGTAAACTTCAACCTAACCTATTAGTCCAGCTAACTTTTATATGGCTCTATAAAAAAGAAGTCAGCAAACATTTTCTGTCAAAGACAAAACAGTCAGTATGTTAGGCTTTATGGCCAAACCACTAAGTAGCAACTAAATGACTGTGGCTATTAAAAACTTTTACCAGTGGGCTGGGGATATAGCCTAGTGGCAAGAGTGCCTGCCTCGGATACACGAGGCCCTAGGTTCGATTCCCCAGCACCACATATACAGAAAACGGCCAGAAGCGGCGCTGTGGCTCAAGTGGCGGAGTGCTAGCCTTGAGTGGGAAGAAGCCAGGGACAGTGCTCACGCCCTGAGTCCAAGGCCCAGGACTGGCCAAAAAAAAAAAAACTTTTACCAGTAAAATAGTGAAATGTAATATTTGTGCATTTTTAACATGTCATAAAATAGTCTAATTTTTCCTAACAACTTAAAAACATAGAAATCATTCTTGACTCATAAGTGCACAGACCAGATTTGGCATGTGGGCTATAGTTTACCAAACCTTAATAAAGAAGCTTCATCAAGGTCCAAGTGGCTAGTTTGCAACTATGGAAATAGAAAAATAAAACCTGCTGAAATTGTTTGAAAAAGGAGAGTGATAGAAGAGTGAGATTATATTATAAACATGTGAGAAAATGTAACAATAAAATCCCTGCCCTTCCCCTTGTAATTAATGTCATCTAATTTTTAAAAGGACTATAGAAAAATAATAGATGATATTTAAAAGTGAATATGGGCCTATGCTATTTCAGTAGAATAAACCCTTCAAACTCAGTTTTGAGATAACCTGTGATATTTAGTAGGCTAAAATACATAGTAAATGTTAATATAAAATGCTAAATAAACCACAGGTAATAACCTATAAACTTATCAGAAGTATACATCAGCCTTTCTACTTCTATAAAATTCATCAATATTCTAAAAAATAGTAGCTGTTTAGTTGAAAGTCAACCCTCTAGTAGACACCCATGATATGCCTTTCTTACCTAAAACTACATGACACAAACAAGAAAATTATAAGAGACTTACATAGACAGTGTCATTTCTCAATGAGCTCACAGAATTTGGCAAATATCAATGTGCTGTAGTTTGAATCAGACAAATTAAAATGGGACTTAGGAAAAAAAATATGATGATGTATCAACTGATGTGGTCCCAAAACTAACCTTGATCATAAACATTCTGAGCCACACATCAATCATATCACTATTTACAAATTAAAAAACTGAAACATCAGAGGGCCAGTGGTTTGCCCAAAAGACAACAGATGATGTGTGGACCAACAAGAACTAAAGAGATCTTCTAGAACAAAGAAAGTAACCCTGACCAAGAAGCATAGTATTTATAACTTAACTTATGCAATTGTAACCCTTTGCATAAAAACTTAATAGTAACAGTAAAAAGAGGTCTTCTAGTTTATATGCAAAACTGGACCCGCACATCAGGTCTAGGATTTTGAATGACAGAAATAAACAAGACAATCAATAAAAGATGGGGAAACAGAAAAAAAATTACACATGCTGAATTAAATACATACTGAAAATCAAAAGAAAAAAATATTTAAAAGTATATGAGATCAACAGGTAGTCAAATGCTCTAAAGGAGACCATACTAAATCTTCAAGTGTATATATATATATATATATATATACACACATACATACACATATGTATGTATGTATATATGTATATTTACATATACATATGTGTGTATATATATACATACATACACAAAACAATATAAATCTTACCATATACCTATCTTCTAACTATACTTACCTTTTCTATTCTTTAGCTTTATGGGAAATAATTTTCTGCCTTGTGTATAGATCAGTAATCTTCCTAAAAGGCACAGTGAGTGAATGAAATAGATATACTGTAATTCTTGTCCTGAGTAGTAGAAAGTTTTTTGTTTATTCCCTTAAAAGATAAGAAAACAGTAACATTTATTTTTATATTATTACATTCTGTAGCACCTGTCTTAACTCTCTTCTGCACATCAAAAAGGTGTGATGCTCAGAATTGCATTAAGCATTGTTGGTATAATTTTTTTTAATTCCTTATGATTTCCTTAGATCTTTTACACTAAATCTGAAGGAAGACAGTCATTACAAAATTGACTAAACTCAGAAAAGTATAATATGCATCGAATGTTCAATCTAAAATACCCCCAAATTGTCAGGATTATCTGCCACCTAAGAAGGATTCAAAAAGCAAGTTAAGGGAAAAAGGACATGAATAGAAAATATTGCTTCTTAATTTTGTCCATGAAAGTTAACACAGTAGTCTATTCAAATATTCTAAAATCCAAAAAACTCTGAACTCTGAAATCTTGTTGGTCCTAAACATTTTGGATAAGAGATATTCAACCTGTATGTACTAAAACATATCATATTTATAGTCATGTCAACCCATGAGACTATAATTGCTAAAATATACATTCTTTCTTCACTTACTCATTGATTTGTATACACATTCCAGGCCTACTGAGTTCCTATATTGTATAAGATCCTGAAGCATTCACTGATGTTAGAAATCAATAAGAAATATGAAATGTGGCTCACAATACAGGGTAGAGCAAATAGCAGTTATCAGGGAAGTAGGAGAAAAATGGAAGGATAAGAACTTAGAAAAATTACATCATGGAGAATACAGCCAAAGATGGACCTCAAAATAGAGGACACTGAGAAAATATTAAAGAGTGTTTAAAAAGAACCTTAATATCAAATATAGATTGTAGAAAACTGACTGTAATGATGGCATAAAGGTTGCTAAAATTCAGTCTGAAATTAGAAACTCCACTAAAAATTTATGAATAAAAAAGCATTAGTAAAAATAAAGAAGGCAAAATGGGGGGCTGCGAATATGGCCTAGTGGTAAAGTGCTTGTCTTGTATACATGAAGCCCTGGGTTCAATTCCTCAGCACTATATATACATATACATGTGCCAGAAGTGGTGCAGTGGCCCAAGTGGTAGAGTACTAGCCTTGAGTAAAAACAAGCCAGGGACAGTGCTCAGGCCCTGAGTTCGGACTGGCAAAAAAAAAAAAAAAAAAGGCCGCAAAATCCAAAGCATAATTGCTTAAGAAACTGAACTCAATATGTCTGACCCAGATTTGCACCTGGAAAAAGAATGAAAAAAAAGAAAAAAAGCAAAGTTGAGAGTACGAAGTGCTAGGTAAGCAACCACTTTCAGTGTTTTGCATGAGGATATCCAGTTGTCTCAGAACCATTTGTTAAGGAGGATGTCTTTCTTGAAGCATATGTTTTGGCTCCCTTATCAAAATGGATCAAAGACCTAAATGTAAGACCAGAATGATTTAGGAAAAACATTAGGACTCCTCATCATAGGCATGAACTTAGTGAGTAAAGATCAAGAAGCACAGCAAGTCAAAGAAAGAATTGATAAATGGGATTTCATCAAATTAAAAACTTACTGCATGGATGGATAGCAAAATACTGGGTTAAAAAGTAAAGATAGCATACAGTGGGAGATCTTTGCCAACTACAGATCACATAACAACCTAAAATCTAGAATATACAGAGAGCTTAAGTAATTAAAACCTCAAAGAACCAATAATAACCCAATTAAGCAAATGGTCATATCAGCTAAATATAGACTTCTCCGAAGAAATAAAAATGGCCAAAAATGGCATAGGAAGAAATGTTCCACATCTTTGACTATAAAGGAAATGCCAATCAAAAACAACACTGAGATTTCATATTATCCTAGTAAGAATGGCCAGCAACAAGAATACAACAATGCCAGATACCAGTGGCTCATGCTTGTAATCTTAATTAGGAGGCTGAGATCTGGGGAACAAGATTGGAAGCTGGGGCTGGTAATATAGCCTAGTGGTAAAGTGCTTGCCTTGTATACATGAAGCCCTAGGTTTGATTCCTCAGCACCACATAAACAGAAAAAGCCAGAAGTGGAGCTGTGGCTCAAGTGGTAGAGTGCTAGCCTTAAGCAAAAATAAGCCAGGGACGGTGCTCAGGCCCTGAGTCCAAGCCCCAGAACTGGCAAAAAAAACAACAACAAAAAAAAAAGATTGGAAGCTGGCCCAGGCATAAAAGTCTGTGGGACTCTTACCTTCAATTAAACACACAAAAAAGCAAAAATCACAGGTATGGCTCAAAAGGTAGAAACCTATCCTTGAGGAAAAAAATCTCAGTGACAGCACCCAGGCCCCAGAGTTTAAGCTCTAGAGGTAAGCACTAAATAAATAAATAAGAACCTATCAATTATTCATCTTTGACTATTTTTCTGGCTTTCAGTTAAAGAATTTACTGAGAGATAAAATAAATCCTGTTATAACTGTATTCTCAAAATAACTTACCATATTGTAGAAAAATGTAACAGCTAAACAAGATACGAGTTTCTTGCAAGAATAAGTATAAAAAGTCTTACACATTTATAGTCAAGTGTGGTGGTGCATGCCTGTAATCCAATACTTGGGAAGCAGAGGCAAGACAATTAGGATTCAATGCTCTATCAGGACTATATAACAAAACCCTGTCTCAAGAGAAAAAAAAAAAGAAAAAGAAAAAAATATATCTTCTAAGACAGTATAATAGGTAATTATGGATGGAACAATGCAAATTAGAAACCGGTATACAAAATAATCTAAGAGAAGATCCAGTCTAGTCAGTAACAAAAAAGAGACATGAGAGAAAGACTATGAATCATCTCATAGAGAACATTTTAGCTGAAACTGAGGAATCACAAGGTAGGTTGGAGTACACAATAACAAAAATTACTTTTTATGTAACTTCTCCCACTAAGCTGCCTGATTACATGAGGGACACAGACGCAGGAGGGAAAGAAAAGACTACTTACTATTATAGATATAGCAGATTAGAGAACTGAAGAACTGTATATGGAAAAAGAATCAACATAATAATAACTTAATTCAAAGATGGATATGTTACAAAAAGTCATAATTATAATGCATCTTTTAAACTTGTAGAAGGTATTTATTTTACTTCATTCACAAAACTGAGCTAAATTATAATGCTACCAACAGTTACCAAAAATTAAGTCATCATTCAGCTAACTTTATACTTCAATAAAGAAAATAATACTTGCCACAATATTTTGAATGTCCCAATGTCTCATCAGTTTTCATGGCCTCACACAATTCCAAGTACTTGACACACTGCTGAACTGCTGTAGTTATCTGATAAAATAATAACAACCTATTAGTATTGCAACTTTGCAGCCTAAAGACCTGAGATTGATTTTTTTTTCTATTTTATTTCTTGGTGCTGGTCCTAGGGCTTGAACTCAGAGCCTAGGCATTGTCCCTGAGTAGTTTGTTCAACGCTGGCACTCTACCACTTGAGCTACAGCTCCACTTCCAATTTTCTTGTTTGGTTTTGGTTTTCTTGCCAGTTCTGGGGCTTGAACTCAGGGCCTGAGCACTGTCCCTGGCTTCTTTTTGCTCAAAGCTAGCACTCCTCCACTTGAACCACAGAGCCACTTCTTGCTTTTTCTATATATATGGTGCTGAGGAATCAAACCCAGGGCTTCATGTATATGAGACAAGCACTTTATCACTAGGCCATTTTCCCAGCACCTACTTCCAGTTTTCTTAATAGTTAATTGGGGATAAGTCTCACAGATGTTCTTTCTCATCTGGATTCATCTCACCCTCCTTAGCAGCTAGGAACAGGCATGAGCTACCAGCACCCAGTCTGAAATAATTTTTTGTTTCCTGGTCCTAGGACTTAAACCAAACCCAGGGCATCATGCATGCTAGGCAAGCACTCTACCACTAAGCCACATTCCCACCCCCCTGAAATTTAGTTTTAAAGAAAATAATCAAAGCTCTAAAATGCTGAAGGAAAATTTTTAAGCAAATACTTAGAACATTACTTGTCCAGACTCTGAAGATGTTTCCCAATTAAACTTCAACTATGGAATTATTTTTGAAAACACCAGGAAAATATTTGTGAACTAACAAACACAGTATTTTTATAATGCTGTGTCAACAGACAGAAATATATGCAAACTTTACATGTTAATGAGAAATGGAAAAGCTCTGTGGCAATGATTTAAATACTCTCTTGTCCAGTTCACAGCCTTGAAGTCTTTTCTTCCCACCCAACTAGCAAAAGATCAATCAGATCAAGCCTCCATTTCCATTTCAAATTCTAGAACTGCAGAACAACAGATACAAACAGATACTCCAAAATTCAAAACCAGAGTCACAATAAAAAATGATCTGCAATGATAACTGCATGCAATGATTCTCCAAGGAGCTGCCATTCTCTCTTCTCCCATTCTCCCTTTCCCACAGCACCTACCTACTTCCTAGAGATACTCCTTTATCTCTACTTCCTAACAAAATAGAAGTTACCAGAGAGAGAGGCACAAAGAAATGTTAGAATTGGTAATAAAAAGATTGTTGGTCACATCAAAAAGATCAGTTTCAGGTTAGTTTGAGGAACAAAGCCTGATTATAATAAATGCATAAGAATTTTTAAAAAAGAAAGAAAGAAACCAAAAAAGAAGTAAAGAGAATACCAAAATTGAGAGACAAAGGTTAAAAAGACAAACAATTCCAAAAGCAATACTTAAAAAACCATTTGGTATAAACCAACTGTACAACTCATAGGGGGGATTGGAAGGGGGAGGAGGGAGGCAGGGGAAAAATGAGGGAGGAGGTAACAAGTTGAACAAGAAATGTACTCACTACCTTACATATGAAACTATAACCCCTCTGTACATCACTTTGACAATAAAGGGAAAATTATTTTAATAAGATAAAAATATAATTTTTAAAGTATAATTTATGCTTTTTTATAATTTTCATTGTTCAGGAAAGTTGGACATGAAGAAAATAAGCACAGAGTGACAGCTGGTCTAAGGGTATCAGGCCAACATGGAACTTTTTTTTTTTTTTTTTGAAAATGCTTGGTATATTGACATTTGGTCATTTATTTCTAATTTTAAAAATATACATTCATCTTACAGCAAACTATAATGCTATTTAATATACTTTCTAAGCACTTTCAGTTACATGTAAAGATAGGCCCATCAGTAACCTGAATATAGGTAATTTGAGAAGGTATATTGAAAAGCACACTTTTTTCACATTATTGAAAGTATTACCCCAGTGACTACTTATATAAAATTGGTAAACTCCTTCATTAAGGAGCTTCTCATTTGGTTTCTTTTCTTCTGTTGATTCCTTGGGCTTGAGCTCAGGGTCTATGTGTTGGGCCTGAGCTTCTTTGCTCAAGGCTAGCACTCTACCCCTTGAGCCATCATTTCCACAGCTGACTTTGGGGCAGTTAGTAAGAGTCTCATAGACTTCCTGCCTGGGCTGGCTTCAAAAAATAATCTTATGTCCTCAGCCTCCTGACAAGCTAGGATTGCATATCTAAGACACTAGGGCCAGGCAATTTGATGTGAATGATATATGTTACCATATATTTTATGTAAGTTATCTCAGGGCTATCATGATGATTTGACTTAGAGGATCTCCCCACATTACTTTTCCCAAAAGAGATGCTTAAGGACAAACATCAAGAGTACTCTGAGGGCCTACCAACAGACATGGTTAACACCCACAACATGGAACTCTTTCAGATTGGAAGGATTTGATTATGCTTGAGTGTTGGGAGGAATTAGCCCAATATAAAAGAACAATTTGACTACACAGGAGAGAAAGAAGATAGTTGACAGAAAAAAGAACCCAAGAGGAAACAACAGCTATGACCAAGTGATGAAGGATTAAGTTTTAGATTTTAAAAAAGTGATGGTTGTTTGAATAGAAATAAGTTTCACGAAGGAGGTATCAAGGCATTAATGGATTCTCCTATTCACTTCATTGTAGGGCTTCAGTTGCATGCAGGAAAGAGTTAATATAGCAGAACTCCTGTCTTTACAGATGGCTGATTTTAAAGTAAGACATTAAAGCACTGGGAACTTAGATTTCAGGAGAACTTTCATCAATCCAAGAGGTGCTGAAAAAGCTTTAGCTGAACATGTTTGTACAAATAATGTGGTTTGTGTCCTGTAGGAGGCTGAGATCCTGGTATATGCTAAGTAGAGAATGCCTCTACTGATCATTCCCAACAAGAAAGGCTGAGCATTTAGAGTCTCTAATGAAGTACCTTGTGGAATGCATTTCACTCAAGCTGTCACAATCCAGCACTAATCCAGAATTAAGCATATATTGTGTGGTTCCTATGGGAACAGGCCAGGTGAAAGCTTTCCCAGGCAGATGTCTAGACCACCAGCTTTACCTTTGCTGACTTTACCTGTATGTTTGCACTGGAGTAAAGGATAACCAGGATGATGACATGCTGAGTCTTACAAGTCTTCCCAGCTATTCATCAAATCCGGGGTGTGTTGTGGGGATACTTTGCTAACATCTTGCCTATATCAAATTTCAGAGATCCACACATTGGCACTTCAAATTTAGTATGACCAAATCCATTAAAGATAAAAGTTACCATCTTCCCTAGCAAGTTTCCTCCTACTGAATTTCTTAAGTAATGGCATTAATCATTCCAGTAGTCAGGCCTCAACCACCCCCATTCAAAAGCCAAGATTTCTAAATCCTATTTTCTAAATATGGCATTCCTGAGTCCATCCCCACATCCCAGTTCCACTATCACACCTTTAATCCGCACTGCCATCATCACTATTTGCTTAAATCACTGCACAGCCTCTATTTGCTTTAATACTTCTCACCTATGCTACTTCTAACCCATTTCCCAACAAAAAGCAAAGATAGTGATTTCAAATAACAATCACTATTTGGGAGTACTTTTCAAATACACACACACACACACACACATACACATACAAATTATAAAATTATGCACTTAAGGCACACTAAGAGAACTCAGAGAAGAGTAAATAACATAAAAACCATCTCCAAAATAATATATCTCAAAGACAAGATCATGTGCAATCGAACTTTGAGCAATCTCCTTGTACCCATCTCTACCACCCACTAAAATCCCTTGTACTCCTTCTACCACTTCCTCTAGCTTTCTAAACATTCTATCCTTTTAAGAAAAAGTTAATAAACACAGGAAAAGAATAACCTCAGAAAATGATCACTTTTCAGGACATCTCACTAAACCATAGGAGCAGAAAGCAGAACTAGGTGGATCTAAACACTATAAGGTAGATTTCAGGGTATAATAAAAGACTGTCTTAATCCTCAGGTAGATAGATAAAATTTTGCTATAAAATTCAGAACCGTGGAAATGGCACTATGGCTCAAGTGGTACAGCACTGGCCTTGAGCTAAAGAGCTCAGGGACAGTGCCCAGGCCCAGAGTTCAAGCCCTAGGATAAACTAAATAAGTAAATAAATACGTAAGAATTGTATTAAATACACAATTCACTATGCTATCAGACATCTACCATCTACTTCATTTGACTGCCAACTTTAAGACAAGAAAGGATAAATCCAATAGTGTGTAGGGTAGGAAAAATCAAGTGAATATATGAATAGATGTTAAACCACTTTTTACAAATGACTTTCAGAGAAAGAAAAATGACACTACTGAAAGCCATTGCAAAGCCATTCCTTTAAAGTTATCTAGGACAATGATAAAAATAGCTCAAAACGAAAGTAAAATATTAACACTAATAGTCAAAATGTTTCTTAACTAGCCCTTTACTTTGCAATGCTATGAAAACCAGACCTCTCAATTCCATTAAAAAAAAATCTTGACTGCAAATTATTCGATGCCTTTATACAACCTATTGAAAACATCATAAACAGATTTAAAATTGTGCAAGAGCTTACTGACCTACATGACTTTCTAAATTTAATTCAGACTAAATTAAAGGGAAATTCAGTTTTTCTGTTATGCTAACCACATTTCAAGCTTTGGTTAGACCTACGTGACTAGCCAGTGGAGATATTCCATCACTGAAGAAAACATCAGACTGCACGAATAAGAAGCCAGAGGACACAATTTAGGAGGTCATCACACTTAACAGGCTGGAGGGCTGAAGACTTTCCAGAACCATCAAATCTCTTATAGAAGAAGAAAAATCTACAAATAGACCAATGTTTCTACCACAAATGCACAATTTGACTTTGAGCATGAAAGACTAAGAAGACTTAAATGGAAATAGATCTTTCATCCATTTCTTCCAGTATCTTTACAAAAGTAGAGCCAAGTTTACTTTAAGAAACTAAATACAGCATTAATAGCCTTTTGAGATCTTATCAAGAGATCTGTTTACAAACTGAAGTTGAAGACAAAGCCTCAAGCGTGAACCATTACATACATGAAATATAGTATTTGACCAAAGTGGTAAAAATATTAAAATAACTTATAGTGAAGTAATTCTGCCTGCAAACAAAGAAAATGAAAGATGTTTTTGGTAAGAATAAAATCTGTTTCTTACTTGAAAAGTTACCATTAATCTGTTAGACATTTTTTAAATATTTCCATTGAGGTCTTTGTAATAGCAATTTCTATCTGTACCTAAACCATGGGGGGAAAATATCATCTTGTTCTTCGTTTTATCTCTGTCCATTCTAACAAAATTAGTCTATATTCCTATGACAAAAGAGTTTCATTTCAATTGATACTAGAAATAATTGAGATGTGGCAAGACTTTATTTCAATCAAATTTTTTTTCGGGGGGGAGGGGGGCCAGTCATGGGGCTTGAACTCTGGGGCCTGGGTTCTGTCCCTGAGCTCTTCAGCTCAAGGCTGGTGCTCGACCACTTGAGCCACAGCACCGCATCTGGCTTCTGGTAGTTACTTGGAGATTAGTGTCTCATGGACTTTCCTGCCTGGGCTTGCTTTGAACCTCAATCCTCAGAGTTAAGCTTCCTGAATAGCTAGGATTACAGGCGTGAGCCACTGGCTCCCAGCTCAATCCAATTTTTATACAACTTTTCTAGTACCTTTAACTTCTCCAAATAATTGTTATTCCATTTGTCAGTATCCCTCTCTTCTTGGGCTACTCAGTGCCCTTTAGTCCCAAACAGAAACCAATATTGCTTCCCTTCTTTCATTTTAGGCTCTACTCTCCACACCCAAAAATTCAAAGTTCCAGAATCTTCATGTAACTTCTAAAATCAAAGTTTCTGTCTAAATACATATATTTATATTTATTGACCAAAGATAATTAGCCTAAAATCGTGTTCAATATATTTCACATTTGTGATTTTTTTTATTATTACCATTGGTTATTCCAACCATGTTCTCAATTTTGATGTTCTTATACGTTGCTCTACTAAAGAATAAATGTAGGTAATTTGGTAATTTATTTTACAGTATTAGTTTATGTTTGGTATAACTCAAATCACTCTTATCAAGTGCTTAGCTTTTTCAAGTCATGTCCACACACAAGCATTTTATTTTCTAGAAGCAATTCCCTTATGATTGTCTCATCTGAATCAAGTTAAACATTAACACTTATTAATAAGGCTTCTCTGGAGAAGTAGAGCTATGACTCAAGTGGAATAGTTTTAGCCTTGGGCAACAAAGCTGAAAGACAATGACAGGCCCTCAATTCAAGCCCAGGACCAGCACATACACACAAAAAAAATGAAAATAAATAAATAAAGCTACCCTCATGCTAGTTTGTTATTCATACCAATGTACTTACATATTTCCTGTCTTTACAGCTCTATGTTTACCTACCTGATGTTTCATAGGGTGGCAGTTTAAGGTCACAAAAAAAGGTATTGCTTCATTATCCAATACTAACCATCACCACTCGACTTTGCATATTTAATATACTACATCACATATCTTTTTATGATATTATTTCTTAGCATAAAAATTGATATACAGACTTACCAGAGATTTATATTTCTTTTCAAGAAATCTTAGTACTGCAGTTCTGCTATAATATGCATGCTGAAATTAAGGAGAAATGGTATTTAATGTTCAAACTATTCCACTTAAAAATCTTTGTTTTCTGCATCATTCCAATCACATCATAAACACACAAAAACATGAATTTAAATGATTATAACCAACTGCTTGCAGGTTTTTCTATGCACAATAAATTAGGAGGCACAGCAATCATATAGAGGATCATTTGTTAACAGATCAGTAAAAAAAAAAGATCACAGCAATGGTGTCCAATATCTGTTAAATTAGTTTGAAACCATCACAAAAATAGTATTGAATCCATGCTGTTCAATAAAGGCATAATATCATAGTAGAAAATAATTGCAAAAAAAATCACATCTAAGGAAAAAAGGATTTAGGTTAATATAATTAAACTGAGCAAACATTTATCAAACACTGCAATGTAGACTGCATAAGTGTTAAACCCTAGAAACTGAATTGTGTGTTCTGAGTAATTTGGTATATTGTAGTTTTGATAAGAAAAGACAAAAAAAATCCATCATCTGGATAATACTCAATTCTATGCTGGTTAATACATGAATGTGCCACTGTTTTGCATAGTAAGTCTATGTCTCCTCCCTTCTACACTGCAACAATACCTGAAGCCAGAAAGGCAGAATGAAAGAAGCACAGATGTAAGGCAGAAGTCAGAAGAGAGGCAACTACTATTAGACACATCCTTCCTTCTACTTTTCAACCATGGTGAAGGGCAATAACAGTAATAGATCTCTCTATGACTCCAAGACTGCTAGGGCTCCATTGGAAACTCCTAGATTCAGGCATTGACTAAGTTCCCCCAAAATGTATTCTGTTTTACTCTTTCTTTTTTCCAGTTCTGGGGCTTGAACTCTGGGCCTGGGCACTGTCCCTTAGCTTTTTACTCAAGGCTAGCACTCTACCACTTGAGCCACAGTGCCACTTCCAGCTTTTTTGCTTGTGTGGTACTGAGCAATTAAAACCAGGGCTTCATGCATGCTAGGCAAACATACTACTACTAAGCCACATTCCCAGCCCACAAAAATGTCTGAAGAGGAGGCAAACTCAGGCATTATTCTCTCCTATGTCCAAGAAAAGTGATCACTGAGTCCTTATATCCTGCCAAATACATTTTACAATGTTGTTCTTTATACTATAAGAAACACATTTTGAAGAGGTCATTCATCTTAAATGAAGTGAAATGAGTTACCATTTAACTATTATTCTGAATCTGCCACTCACTAGGTGAACAATCTTGAACAAGTTAACTTCTCCACACTTTAGTTACTACATCTCAAAAATAAGAGTATTAGCACCACCACCGTCAAAAATTTATGTAAGAATAAAATGAGTTACACAAAAAAGTGACTAGAATTTGTAGCATGCAATAGTTAAATATTGGCTCTTCTTTAAAAGGTATTATAAAAAACATTCAGTTTTTCCTTACCATCCATTTTTTGAACCACACAGCCTTAGTATCAACTAATGCAAAAAAGTAGATTGGATCCAAAATCTTTTGTGAGACAAGATGGCTTTGATCATGCTTAACTGATAACAGAGACAAAGTACTCTCCACAATTTCTTCCATATACCTTTAAGTTGGAAAAGGAAAAGAAGTGACTTAAAAAATAAACAAAGTATATAGGCTCATATGTGGAATATGATGATCTTTCAACCTATGGAAAGGTCTGATGGCATGTAATCTTCCATAGATAGGATTTACACTCCCTAAAAGCTTGTGCTGTGCTGGTTTCTATGTCAACACTGGCTCTCCAAACTATATCAGAAATTTTAAAACTGAAAGGAAAAAGTTTAAAAAACACTTAAGGAATTTGTCCAAAGTAGCAAAGGCCAATACAAACTCGAGACCAGATCATCCCACTTCTATCTTGTGATATAACATGATTACTGGTATGGAGTCATTCATATAGCATGGTACAAAAGACAACAAGCTTTACTACATATAGCAACACTTTCCCAATCATGGAAATTAACTAAAATTATTTCTCTCTCTCTCTCTCTCTCTCTCTCTCTCTCTCTCTCTCTCTCTCTCTCTCTCTCTCTCTCTCTGTGAAATGTCTAAGGGAAAATAGCATGCCTGTGTTTTACATTTGCATAAAAATTAGAGGGCTTACTTATCTGGGTGACGAATCCAGAAAGATGGAACCTCTTTCTGATACTCATTTAGAAGACGAACCTATAAAGAAGAGTACAATAATTCTCAAAGAAATGAAGACACTTCAGTAGACCATTAACTTAAAGCAAAAAAGCATTCCCTAGCAAACAAATACCTTTTTAAGTAAGCGATTCACATTGGGATTTGTTATGTCCACACCAGCTGAGAGTGTCAGAACATGATGTTCTCTAGAAAGAAAGTGTAACTCCAAATATTTTGCTGAAAAGTAAAAATATAAACCATTATATCTTTTACATACAGTTCTTGGGCAATTTTCTTGAATATATATAAAACAGAAAAATAACTTAAAATTATTTCATAAACATACCTAAACTTACATAAATTTCCTTGGTCATATGAAATGGTGAAAGTGTAAATGTTTGTGCATAGAATTTTAAAATCCGGTCCTGTATAAATAAGAAAAAGATGTAAAACTAAGTTTATTATGGGAGTGGAGATAAACATTTTTCAAATAATGAAACTCAGAAAATAAACACAAAATAAACTATCCAGAAACCTGGTTAAGAATGTATCTATAATAATGAACTACTTAGGAGATGGGGGAAGGGAAAAGGAAAGGGAGAAAGAAAAATAGAGGGTGAGCAATTTTGAAATACATTGCAACTAGATATAAAAACAGTATAAAGAATCTCAATGAAAACTGTTGATCAACAGGGATTCAAAGAAATAAGAGGGAGCTGATTTAAGGAAGCTAAAAGAGGACGGGTATTATTGAAAAAGATTGTTAACAAGTATAAATATAAAGCAATGAAACCGGGCTGGGGATATGGCCTAGTGGCAAGAGTGCTTGCCTTATATACATGAGGCCCTGGGTTCAATTCCCCAGCACCACATATACAGAAAACGGCCAGAAGTGGCACTGTGGCTCAAGTGGCAGAGTGCTAGTCTTGAGCAAAAAGAAGCCAGGGACAGTACTCAGGCCCTGA
This sequence comes from Perognathus longimembris pacificus, assembly GCF_023159225.1. Taxonomy (NCBI): domain Eukaryota; kingdom Metazoa; phylum Chordata; class Mammalia; order Rodentia; family Heteromyidae; genus Perognathus; species Perognathus longimembris. The sequence continues at coordinate 42,411,343 of NC_063169.1, forward strand.
GTCCAAGCCCCAGGACTGGCCAAAAATAAATAAATAAATAAATAAATAAAATAAAATAAAGCAATGAAACCTCTTGAAAATGTATTACGAGGTGGGAAGAAGTGAGGGAGAATGATGGAACATTGACTGGAATTCACTGTATATGTGGAATGAAAATGTGAACTTTCATTGTATAGCCAAAATACACTAACTTAAAAAAAAGAATAGATCCATAAAAATTGACACATTCTGGTGCTGGTATCGGAATTCATCAACACTAGATACTTTTGATCAAATATCAAAAATACAATGCTGTAAATCTGGTAATATTAAGTAATGACACTGGAGGGTGGAGAGAAAGGTCAGGTTCATTAGAGAAAGATACAATGTACAGAAATCATCATATAATGGCATTAAGTAGGCTGTATTAAAGTTTGAAAAGATCATATATTTTTTAAACCAAGATTTGTTGCTTTAAGTTGCTGATAAAAGTAATTCCAGGAATTAGACACTTAGAATTCTTATCAGCATGTCTATAATAACCCTGTTTATATCATTTAGAATGAAACGCTCACAAAAACTAGTTCCTCAAATGACTAAAGGTATCTTCTACTAACACCAAGAAATTCCTACTGAACATAGGTTAGTAAATGCTTTCTATGGTATCCATCACATTTCAGCTACTATGAGTTTCACTCAGTTTCATCTACTAGTCCATTAGGATAGGAGATGAAGAAGCAATCAAGTACAGCAATTTGGATCAAATATAAATGTTTTTTAAAAGGATATCTCACTTTGTTTTCTATTCCAAAATTACTGACTCTATTACTTTCTATCTATAAGAATTGTTTCCAGTTATGAAACTGATGCTTGCCACATAATTATCTAAACTGGCTAACTAATGCAGCTTATATTGACTCATTAGTGTGTTCATACAATTACAATTTCAAGAATAAAGGAAATCTGGGCTGGGAATATGGCCTAGTGGCAAGAGTGCTGGCCTTGTATACATGAAGCCCTGGGTTCGATTCCCAAGCACCACATATATAGAAAACGGCCAGAAGTGGCGCTGTGGCTCAAGTAGCAGAGTGCTAGCCTTGAGCAAAACGAAGCCAGGGACAGTGCTCAGGCCCTGAGTCCAAGGCCCAGGACTGGCAAAAAAAAAAAAAAAAGAGGGGCTGGGGATATGGCCTAGTGGCAAGAGTGCTTGCCTCATATACATGAAGCCCTGGGTTCAATTCCCCAGCACCACATATATAGAAAACAGCCAGAAGTGGCGCTGTGGCTCAAGTAGCAGAGTGCTAGCCTTGAGCAAAACAAAGCCAGGGACAGTGCTCAGGCCCTGAGTTCAAGGCCCAGGAATGGCAAAAAAAAAAAAGAATAAAGGAAATCTATTTAGGCATGATTCTATCCTTGTTAAGTAATGGGAGGAAAGTATTACGATTGTATTTTATGCTGTTAAAAAGGCTTGAAATGTTAAAGGTGACCCTAAAATACCTTTTCTCCCTTGAAGTCCTTGTATCATGGATTTTATGAAAGTCTATAATACCCTCTGGTGTTTATAAGTTTGAACTGCATCCAAGTTTATTAAGTAAACAAACATTTTTTGCCTTTGATAAGAGTAACAAAAAGCTGAACACTGGTAGCTCACCCCTATAATCCTAGCTACTCAGGAGGTTGAGATCTGAGGACTGTGATTCAAAACCAGCCCAGGCAGGAAAGTGGTAAGTCCCTTTCTCCAATTAGCCACTAGAAAACCAGAAGTGGAGCTGTAGCTCAAGTGGTAGAATACTAATCTTGAATACAAAAGCTCAAGATAGGACCCAGGTCCTGAGTTCAAGCCCCACTACCAAAAACTAATCGTAATGACAAAAATAGGTCCCAAATAACTTCCGTTTACCAGTGTATTAATCATCAGTGACCATACAGGTGATTTTCAACAGAAGATGTCCTGAGTTAACTACTTGTTTACGTTTGCACCATCTACACTATCTAAGTTCTAATATCCTAAAACCAAAGGTTTTTTTTTTTAGTTTTATATACAGAATGTTCCCAAAATAAAAACTAGAAATGATACATGGTACATGTAAGGTTCCCAGGAAAGGAAACCCACCACATAGTTCAGGCAGAAAGGAGTTTATTGCGGGGAAAGCAAACTGCAGCCCACACAAGATGAAGGTATAAGGAGACAGAGGGAAAGGAAGAAGGGAAAAAAGAGAGAAAAGAACAAGAGAGAGTAAGAGAGAAAAGGAAACAGAGAGAGACAGCAAGAGAGAGTGAGAGAGAAAAGGAAAGAGAGTGAGGACGCATGTTGAGCTGGATATATAGGGAAAGGCAGGAAGTATGGTCAGGTAGATTGGATGTGATCTCAGAGAAGGAGGAGGTAACTGCTTCCAGGAATACCAGTTACCTAAGTAACACAGGCACTGAGTACAGACTTAAGCACATGGGGGGCATCTGCATGGAGCCCTCACAGGGGTAGACCTTACAGTATAGATTTTTCAAACATTTATTTAAAAACTTAAAATTTATAACCCTTATGCTAAGGCCTGATATTCTGTACAAAACATCATATCCATTTTTGAAATCAAAGTTTCTTCACCAACATATTAGGAAGAAAAACACCTGTTACAATAAAGTCAGTTTTTATTTAAAATGTGATGCTTACCCAGGTACTGGTGACTCATGCCTATAATCCTACCTACTCAGAAGGCTGAGATCAGAGGACTGTGGTTAGAAGCCAGCCCAGGCAGGAAGGTCCATGAGATTCCAATTATCGCCCAGAAAACCAGAAGTGGCTCTGTGATGCAAAGTGGTAGAATGCTAGCCTTGAGTGATAAAACACAAGGACAGCATCCAGGCCCTGAGATTAAGCCCCAGGATCAACCAAAAAAAAAAAAAAAGAAAAGAAAAATGTGTGTGTGTGTGTGTGTGTGTGTGTGTGTGTATGTATGTGTAGATATGGTCAAGATTTTTTTTAGAGTTTGTGCACTTGTTAAAATGTGCTTACTTTCATTGTACAACAAATATGAGTCAGATGCATATCAAGTTTCATAAAAATCAATTCTATCTCTACGAACTTTATAATTTCTGGAATCGTCTATATTTTCTTTATGATTCATCACGAAACTGTTTCCAAATGCTCAGCTTTCACCTTTCTCTCACTTTAAGCATTTAAATAATCTCGAAATAGACACCTAAATCCAAGAGGAACACTGTAAGAACTCTTTGGAATTAAGCATACATCAGTTTTTAAGACTAAATATTCATGTCATGTACTATTTTTTAGATTATCTTACTTCAAAAGCAATAATAAAAATAATTGAATATTTCTTCACAAGATAAAACAGAACACACAGTAATCATCTATTATTCAGTAATGAAGTAAGGTATTGGCCATACTGCTAATCTAATTATTAAATGGCAAGTTAATTCCTGAAAAAAGAAAACTCAGCTAATCTAAAAACTAAAACTGAAGTCCCAAAAATACTGGAGGTACTATGAAGGAAAGCAATCAAATTCCATTTAGTTCTAAAGGGGTGAAGGAACAAGAATTATTTTTAATATTTCTACAAGTATCTCCTTACACTAAACACAGGATCTGGATCAGAGAGTGACACTGTCAGTTTTTCACAGAGAATCGTCCAGTTTTCACAGTTCAGGACATCTGATGGAGGAGCCGAACACAATGCTTGTAAGGCTTCGTATCTCACCTACAAATTTAAATGAAGATTTTCTTTAATAAGTAGCCACTGGAATAATTTCATCTATCCAAATACAATACTTAACCAGCTATTGAAAGGCAGAGTCTGAATAACTTTTAATGAGCCATTTATAGAAATTAGATTCCCTTTAAAAAATAAATAAAGAACTAGTTTTCTAAATTAAGTGCAAAACAGATTTTTAAAAAATCAATTTGGGCTGGGAATATGACCTAGTGCTAGAGTGCTTGCCTAGCATGCAGGAAGCCGTGAGATCGATTCCTTAGCACCATACAAACAGAAAAAGCCAGAAGTGCTGCTGTGGCTCAAGTGGTAGAGTACTAGCCTTGAACAAAAAGACGCCACAGACAGTGATCAGGCCCTGAGTTAAAGCCCTAGGACTGGAAAAAAAAATCAACTTGCTATTTTGTATAAAGCAAAATTCAAACACTAAATTTAATTAAGGAGCCAATATGTGTGGTTCAAATCTATAATCCTATGTACTGGGGAGATTGAGATGGGAGGATTACAGTTTGAAGGCAACCCAGGAAGATGACTCTGAGAGATTCTTATACTCAGTTAACCAGTTACAAAAAAAAAAAAAAAAGCCCAAGTGAAGGTGTGGCTGAAGTGGTACAGCACCAGCCTTGAGAAATAAAATCAAGCAAGAGCTCAAGCCCAAGTACAAGCACTAAATGAATGAGTGATGATAACTACAAGATGTAATGTCAAAAGCCCAAGAGAGGGGCTGGGGATATAGCCTAGTGGCAACAGTGCCTGCCTCGGATACACGAGGCCCTAGGTTCGATTCCCCAGCACCACATATACAGAAAACGGCCAGAAGCGGCGCTGTGGCTCAAGTGGCAGAGTGCTAGCCTTGAGCGGGAAGAAGCCAGGGACAGTGCTCAGGCCCTGAGTCCAAGGCCCAGGACTGGCCAAAAAAAAAAAAAAAAAAAAAAAAGCCCAAGAGAAATAGAAGGATGCAAAATATACAAAATTATGTATATAGATAAACAGAGAACTTAGTCAAACTAAGGGACTACTTAGGAGAAGAAAGGGAGAGGAAAGAGAAAAAGAGAATGCGTAAACTGTGACACATTGTAAGTATGCACAAAAACAGCATAAAGAAACTCAAAAGAAAAGTTTAAGGCTAAAAAAATCTGCAAAATCTTACTGCATTTTCTACCTCAGATTTATTTTCAAATGAAATAAACGTCATTCTATATCATTGCTTCTTCAAAATCTTTATTTCCCCTAATAAATAAATTTTCAAAGTTTCACAAAGAAGGGATAGGAAGATGTTAGTCAAATATAAAATTTTAGTTAAAAGGAAAAGGTTCAAGGGATCTACTGTGGAACATGGTAATTGTAAATAACAATGTATTATATTCTTAAAAATCAATATGTAGAATTTAATTATTCACACCAAAAATGTTAGCGGCTCAACTTAATCATTGTTCAATATATACATATTTCAAAGCATGTTGTACATGATAAAATGTCTATTTAAAAGTTATAAATAGATGCTCACATTTTCTAGAAATAGAGGAAACATCAAGGGACTTTTTTTTCTAAGAAATCACTAAGTAAAATATTGCAAACAAAGCAACAGAAAAGGAGCAGCTTGGACTTGCACATAACTTTATCCCTTCACTATGGAAGAAAGGGAAAATAAAACTTCCTCTAACTATGACTAAGAAAAGTCTGGGGGCTGGGGATATGGCCTAGTGACAAGAGAGCTTGCCTCATATACATGAGGCCCTGGGTTCGATTCCCCAGCACCACATATACAGAAAACGGCCAGAAGTGGCGCTGTGGCTCAAGTGGCAGAGTGCTAGCCTTGAGCAAAAAGGAAGCCAGGGACAGTGCTCAGGCCCTGAGGCCAAGGCCAAGGACTGGCCAAAAAAAAAAAAAAAAAGAAAAAGAAAAGTCTGACGTTTCATATCAAGATTGGAAAGCTTACCAGGGATATCAACATAGAGATGCATGTAACAAGCAAGGCCCAGCTCCAAGACAACAGCCTAGCTGCCTCTGGTTGCAGTATGGGACAGTATAAATATATGGTAAATGACTCCCTGAAACAGCTCTCCTTTAACTTACCTCTTTAGGTTGCCCAGGATCCAATTCATCTAAAATCAGTTGTAATTTTCCTTGACAAAATTTATAACTCTGTAACACAATAGACAAAAGTCACTTATTATACTTTGTGGGGGGAGGGGTAAGGGTTGAACTCAGGGCCTAAGCATTTTGCTCAAGGCTAAGATTCTACCAGGTGAACCATAACTCCATTTCTGACTTGCTGGGGTTCCTTGGAGATTAAAAAAGCCCATGCTGGCTTTAAACTGCAGTCCTCAGATCTCAGCTTCCTGAGCAGTTAGGATGACAGGTGTGAGTCACCAGTACTTGGCTCTGTTAGTAGACTTTTAGAAGTATTGCTATAATGATTTTGTCAACATAATTTTAAGGTCAATGAGCATTCTGAACAAGAAGAGGCTGATCTATTTTGATTTGGTAGCAAAGTTATAAGTTTTGTTTCCCAAGACTTTTAAATGAGAACGGAATTTCCCAACAGAACAATGTACGTTCATATATATGAAAATTAGTGTTTGCTGAGCACTTGCAATATGGAGAACATTATAAGTCTCAAAGAAACATAAAACCAAAATATTGTGTACCCAAAAATATAAGATGAATGAAACACAGATATAAACAAATAAAAAGGTACCAAAAGAGCCCCAAGCATAGCTACAGCTCTGCTTGAACTTTCTTACTACCTACTTTCCTGTATTTTTTTCTTCACCTTTCTCCATAGTTGTCGTTAATGGAAAAATTACTTTAGTTAAAACCCACATCTAAAAAAGAAGTTCGTAGTAGAATTATAAGAAATATTGGAGAAAGGTCTTTTCCCCCACCAAAGGCAATTTAAATATGCATAATATATAAAGGTATTCATCTAAAAGTAACAAGTTACAATATTAATAGCTGAAAATGAGTATTATGTAGCAAATTCTAAACTCTCTCAAATCATAATGACTCTGAAACATAAGCAATATAAAAACCAAAGAGGCTGAATAATTTCATCAAGTGACACAAGTATAAGCACTAGCCTTTTCCCCTTCCCTAAACTTTCCTGATGTGTTCTCAACCAGTTCTTTGCCTTTGAGCTTGTCATGACTCCTAGTTCTTATCACTTAATCTACAGATTATACAACAAAATGCTCACTTCATACTTGCATTTGAAGATTTAGTTGTCACTTCAAACTTCACACATCGAAAACAAGATTCTTGCTTTCATTTTCAATTCTCCATTTGCCCCTTATACAGACTTTTCCATCTTGACAAATGGCCTACCACCTACCCAGATCTTCACTCACATCAGTTAAGACCCCATACTTTCCCTCATTTTCTACAATATTAAATCCTGCCAAAAATATCCCAAGTTTCACACATTAGAAATCCAACTCCCAATGCCACTTCCTTGCTACAATTCTACCCCAAGGTATATCCTGTCCTGGAAAAAAACATAAAACCAAAATATTGTGTACCCAAAAATATAAGATGAATGAAACACAGATATAAACAAATAAAAAGGCACCAAAAGAGCCCCAAGCATAGCTACAGCTCTGCTTGAACTTTCTTACTACCTACTTTCCTGTATTTTTTCTTCACCTTTCTCCATAGTTGTCGTTAATGGAAAAATTACTATAGTTAAAACCCACATCTAAAAAAAGAGGGGAAGGGAAGGAAAGGGTTAGTGTGTTGGCACACATTTATAGTCCCAGTCATTCCAGCAATGAAACTGGGCTGGGAATATGGCCTAGTGGCAAGAGTGCTTGCCTCGTATACATGAGGCCCTGGGTTCGATTCCCCAGCACCACATATACAGAAAATGGCCAGAAGTGGCACTGTGGCTCAAGTGGCAGAGTGCTAGCCTTGAGCAAAAAGAAGCCAGGGACAGTGCTCAGGCCATGAGTCCAGTCCCCAGGACTGGCCAAAAAAAACAAAACAAAACAAAACAAAAAGTGCTACCCTGAGAAATAACAAAATCCATTAATATTTCAAATATAAGAAACTCAAGTATTTGCTAAAAATTATATTAACACTGTTAATCACGGGAACTAGTTCAGTTGTCTGGTGTCAAATTAGTTCCTCAAGAGTGTACTATTAAAAATAAACAAATATTAAAATTAAAGCAAAATGCACTCACACCTGCCCCAATACAAATCTTCTCCAAGCCACCTTAGCCCTGACTCCAGAAAGGCGAGCATCCATTCTATTGTGTGCATCTCTTAAATCTTTGTCATGCCCTTTCACTCCTGCATTTTTTAAGATTTTACGCCCCTACATTTTTCTAGGTGCAATACAGGTTAGGCTATAGCTAACCCAGTTATTCTAGCTGGTGCTGTTGAGGAAAGGATAAAAGCGTTACAGTCTTTCCATAGTAACACAAAATCTTCATCAAAAACAATCTGGCACAATTTTGAAGGTTTTGGAAGAGGCAAGAAAATAGACTGAGTTCAAAATATTACTAATGTTTGAGAAATAATAGTAAAATGGAGAAGAGAGAGAGAACATATAGCTGAAAGCATATACTTTGAAGGATCGGAAAAGGCCATGCACCCAATACAGGACTAAAGCTACTCAATAAATTTCTTACTGGAAGAATAAAAAACCTAGCAACAAAATAGAGTTTGAGCTCTTCCCAGAAAGACAAGAAGCTATTCCCTGCCTTTTTCATCTAGAGCTTGCCTAAATTCGTTGACTCACTGTCAACCTCCAACTTCAAGCCAGCAGCCAGCAGTCATATCACCCCAACCTCCATCTGAAGTAACACAACCCCTTCTCATTTAACTCCACTCTGCCCAAGTCTCTCTTACACAGTTCTGACTACAATGGGCCCACCCTGATAATTCAGGAGACTCTCCTTATCTTAATTATATCACCAAACTTCCATTTTTCACACAAGCTTCCATGTATATAGTTCCCTCATCTGGGCTTGTGGACATGGACATGCTGGGTTGACTGTTACTTATCCTACAAGCACCAAAAGATGGGTTCTTTGAAGATAAGAATGAGTCTAAAACAGGTTAACATCATGTCAGGGTAAAACATGACAACTATCCTAAACTCAACTTCTCCATGTGAAATGAAATAAAATAACCTGGGAACTATATCCAATATCTACCCTAAATACTGAGAAGGAAGAGGAGGGCAGAAAAACACAAGAGGGAAGAACATGAAATCTGACATTTGAGTGTATATTGGAGGTAATATTCTAACTTCCCCACAATAGGGTATGCCCCAGAACAGCTCAATTAAACCATAGAGAGGGGCTGGGAATATTGCCTAGTGGTAAAGTGCTTGCCTCGTATACATGAAGCCCTGGGTTCGATTCCTCAGCACCACATATATAAAAAAAAGCCGGAAGTGGCACTGTGGCTCAAGAGGTAGAGTGCTAGCCTTGAGCAAAAAGAAGCCAGGGACAGTGCTCAGGCCCTGAGTCTACGCCCCAGGACTGGCAACAAAAACAAAAACAAAAACAAAAACACCATAGAGAACCAGGCACCAGTGGTTCACGCCTGTAATTCTGGCTACTCAGGAGGTTAAGATCTGAGGATAAAGGTTGGAAGCCCAGGCAAGAAAGTCCATGAGATTCTTATCTCCAGTTAATCACAGAAAAGGCAGAAGTGGATCTGTGGCTCAAGTGATAGATCACTAGCTTTGAGCTTAAAAGCTCAAGTAAAGAATCCAGGTCCAAAGTTCAACCCCCAGGACCAGGAGAAAAAAACAGTAACACAGCTGAGAGATGGCCTTTCAGCAACTACAAAGAAAGCCAACAGGAAGGGAGCAGTAGCTCTATCTAGGTGCTGGTGATTCAGGCCTAGAATCCTAGCTGAGAGAAGAGACTGAGAGCTGAGGACTGATCATAGTTCAAAGTCATTCTGGATAGAAAAGACTGGAATCCTTTAGCTCCAATGAACTAGCACAAAGGCAGAAGTGGAGATATGACCCAAGTGGTATAGTACCAGACTTGAGCAAAAGTCAAGAGAGAGCATGAGGCCTTAAGTTCAGGCCTCAGTACTGAGAAAACTCAGTTACTCTTTTCAGCAATCCTACAGAGTGACTAGCAGTATTGTTTCCATTTTGAAAATGAGAAACAAACTACAGATACAGATAAAGATAGATTAAGACATTTGACCAAGACCCAATAACTAAAAAGTAATGAAATGAGTTTGAACTCAAGCAGTCAGTGGATGGTATAGCAAAGAACAAGGAGAAGTGAGGCCAGACTGAAGGTCAAGGTCCATCCCTAACTAGAAATTCAAGCTTGGGAAAATTATTTAATTATTATTATTATTATTATTATTATTAGTCTCACTTTTTTCTGCAGAGAGAACTAGCAATTCCTATAATGAACATAAAGCCAACCTCATGGACCAGTGCATGACAGTAATCTCAATAGAAAGCTAGTATTCATACTTTGACTTTTCCATCACTATTTTGCAGAAGTTTTACAAGTTTAATCACAATAACAAATCCTTCCTTTGGTCTCCTCACCCTATGGTAGAAGCCACTATCTTCCCTCTCTTTTATTCTGCATTATCCTCAAACTTACACCAATAGTCTCTTGTCTTTCAAAAATTTGTATACGGGGCTAGAAATATGGCCTAGTGGCAAGAGTGCTTGACTCATATACATGAAGCCCTGGGTTCGATTCCCCAGCAACACATATATAGAAAATGACCAGAAGTGGCGCTGTGGCTCAAGTGACAGAGTGCTAGCCTTGAGCAAAAACAAGCCAGGGACAGTGCTCAGGCCCTGAGTCCAAGGCCCAGGACTGGCAAAAAAAAAAAAAAAAAATTGTATGCAATCTGGTTACAATTTTTACATAATGAAATAAGGTATATTTCATTCACAAAATGTAATTGCTATAAAACTAGTAATATTTTATAATTCATAAAAGAATTCAGACATATTTTTCAAGTCCAGAGTGAGTAACGATTTGAAGGCATCCATAAGAGTATGGATGGATATTTAATGGAATTGTTACTGTGCACATGCTCAGACTGATTGCCACCCCCTACTGAAGCCAATGTCAAAAGGTGTAACAGTTGAAAATAACTTTATTCCTGCAAGTCAAGTGATCAGAAGATGAAAGACCATCATGTTCTAAAGGGCCAACTTGCTTGGGGGCTCATTTAGGAGCAGTCTGAAGAGGAGACAGGTGACTGCCAACTGGTGGATGTCTTTTCACAAGTATGTGTTTCTGGCCAAATAATGCATCTGTGATCCTAGTAGCTCAGTCAAGACTTACTTTCTCAATTCTAGAAATCTCAACAACAAACACATTTCCTTGGGACTTTTATTGTCACTGATTATAAGCCGTTCTGGACATATTACACAATGGAAAGACTAAAGGATCTAGTTTCCCTCCAACTCTCTTGCTAATTATCAAGTTCAAAATAAAGAAAGCATGCTTCAGCTGACAGTATGTGTGTGTGTGTGTGTGTGTGTGTATAATCATGTGTAATATATGACATATACTATATACTATATACTACATGCATTTTTTCATCTTATTAGGAGACATAGCAAATATAGTGTCATTGAACAAATAATTCTGTAAAATGGTATATTATGGACCAAATCTTCAATAGTAGGCTATTTTCTTATTTATATTTTTTCTGAATATTTGAATTAGAAAGCAGAAGAACATCTGGAAAATATACACTTTATTAAATCTAGTGGTTATTACACACCATTTCACAACATAAATTCAAAACTAAGCAACTCACCTGATTAAATGATGAATCACTATCAGAGCAATTATCTGTGCAGTAACTATTGTTCTTCTCCTTTTGGAGCTTCCTTTGCCTCTCTTGATTTCGCATCTCATCTTCTTCAAATTTATTCATCATGGACTCCACTACTGCCATCATAATGTTCTTCAGGGAATACATCATTTCTTTGTATCTTTAAAATTCAAAGTAGTATTAATAAGTGAAAGACAATCAGAAACTAAAAGTCACCTAAATTAAATTACCTGATTTTCTTTCTATTACAAATAAAATCCTTAAGAGGACACAATTGCTCAGGAGAAAAATCCAAAGTTACTATTTCATAAAGACAGAGTGATACAAAAGAACATATAAAACAGGAATAAAAATTAACAGTTTTGCTCTCTCTCTCCCTTCTCTCCCATCTCTCCCATCTCTCTCTCTCTCTCTCCCTTCTCTCCGGCCATGGATCATCTTGGCCACAGGCCAGCAGTTCGGTAATAAACTTTCTATCCTGCCTGAAAAAAAAAAAAAATTAACAGTTTTTCATGAACTAAGTCAATAAAACTGACAGAATCTAAAGCAACCATAAGGTAATTATAGAATTAGATATTTAGAAATTAGAAATCCTGGATTACAATCCCAACTAAAAACTACCAGTAAAGTAAAAAAGGCTTAACTTCTTGAACTATAAAATGTCATAAATCTAGCTGATAAAATCATATGATAGTACTTATAAGTAAATGAAAATATCTGAAACATCCTTGTAAGTATAAAATACTATGTAAACATTTGTTATCACTGTAGTAATAGGAATGTATAAGGACAAGAACAGAAACATTCTTCCTTTCTGTTGATAGTTGAGGGGTCATGTAACTACACAAATCAAGGATACTGTTATAAGAGCAGTAACATACTAGGGAACTTGAATAGAATAGTAGACGGAGATTTTTAAATAAAAATTAAGATTTTTTTGCAATGGTGGAACATTTAAGAGGTGAGGCCTAGAGAGAGGTCTTGGGTCCTTGGGGGAACTGCCCTACACCATGGTCTCTCTCTCGCTCTCTTTTACTTCTTGTGATAAGGTGAATGGGTTTTGTCAAATGCACTCCTTCTGTGATGCACTACCTCACTAATATTCCAAAAGCAGTGTGGCAAATCAAACTGTGGACTGAAACCTGCGAAACGGTGAGCCAAAGTAAACCTTCATACATCATAAGTTGATTACCTCAGCTACTAATTACAGTTAACAGAAAGCTGACAAACCCATGTTTTAAATGATGTAAATTACACAGTATTTCACATATGTATAACTTATATAAACTCACATATTGAATATGTAACATTTGATATAATTCATACAGCATAGTAAGTTTACACAATATATGTTTAGATCTACATGCATGTACATTCTAAAGTACCAGAAATCACAAAAATATTGAAAGTTAGATGGGACAAGATTAAGAACAATATAGGGAAGGAGGCAAATAGAGACTAGCTACAATGCAAAAGAGAGAAAGTTCAGAGTTCTCAGATTAAAGTGAAGGGAAATAAAACAGGGAAGTATCCTGAGACATTCATTAGCTACTTGTACATTATGTACATATATTCCATATCCTCTTCTAAGCAAAAAATAATAACAATAAAAAGAAGAAGCACAACAATGCCCTGCTAGGCTGGTCTATCCACTGATAGTTTTCCTTATTGGACTCTAGCTAAATTACCCTCCCAGCATTCTTGTAGTAAGACTTGTCACTTAAAAATGTAACAATTGGCTGGGAATGTGTTTACCTAGCAAGCATGAAGCCCTGAGTTCCATTCCTAAGGACCACATAAACAGAAAAGGCCAGAAGTGGCACTGTGGCTCAAGTAGTAGAGTGCTAGCCTTGAGCAAAAAGAAGCCAGGAACAGTACTCATGCCCTGACTGAGTTCAAGCCCCAGGACTGGCCAAAAAAGAAAAAGAAACAATTTGGAAATTTAATAAAGAATAATGAAAGTAAATCTCAATACACATGGGATAAGGTTAAGGGTAATTAAAAAAAAAAAAACCATAAAGCTGGGAATATGGCCTAGTGGTAGAGTGTTCGCATACATGAAGCCCTGGGTTCGATTCCTCAGCACCACATATATAGAAATAGCCAGAAGTGGTGCTGTGGCTCAAGTGGTGGAGTGCTAGCCTTGAGCAAAAAGAAGCCAAGGGACAGTGCTCACCAGGACTGGCAAAAAAAAAACAAACATAAAAATCTGAAATTTCAATTTGGCAAGTTAGACCTAAATATTTATTTTTGTTTGTTTGCTTTGAGTGTCAGTATGGGGGTTAGAACTCAGGGCACATTTGTTTGGCTTTTGTGATTGGCAAGCATGGGGCCTCTTAAGCTACTTTGTGATGAATATTTTGGAAGTAGTGTTGGAAACTTTTCTGCCCAGGCAAGTTTTGAACCATGATCCTCTAGATCTCAGCCTCCTGAGTAGCTAGGATTACAAGTTTAAGTCACTAACATCAGGCCATAACAGAGTCCCCAAAAACTTTTCTGAAAAACCAACACAAATTCTTTTGTAAATGATACCAAAAAAAAATGTTCACAAAAAGAGTAACCATTTTTAACTTAGGTATAAATTTTACGTTAAATTTTAAAGTTACATTCTAAAGAATTAGAACTAGAATTCAATAGTTATTGCAAGTTTTGAAAAGAAAAGGAGTAAAAAATATAATGTAGATACCATCTAGTAGATTCTCTTTTTTCTTCTTTTTGTTACCAAATGCAGTATCTCATCCTTGTAAGGCAGGCACTCTTATCGATTGAGCCATGCCCTCAGTGCTTTCTCATAGGTTGCTTGAGATGAGGTCCTGCATTTTTGCCTAAGGAGGCCAGGACTTCAATCCTCTCACAGTTTCCCAGTACCTGAAATTATAGGCATAGGCCACCAAACCCAGCTGTTGCTGTTACTGCTGTTGTTGAGATGAAATCCTGCTTACTTTTTCATTCATTTAACCTCATATTCTTCCAACTTGCCCCTCCCAAATGGCTGAGACGACAGGTATGAGTAACAATGCTCAGGCCCAGCCTCTATTCTTTTTAATGCTCCAAGAGCATTAAAGACTATAGAAAGAAAAGGTTCTAATAAAAACTATAAAAATGAAAATCAACATGCTGAGTGCACTGGCTCGTTTTATTAAAAAAAAAACTATGAATTCTTGCCTTTACAAACATCTGTATAAAAAATCAAAATATTTAATTAGGAAAGTAATTTTATAGTTAGTTGCTACAGTAAAATTGTTGTCAACAGATGTACTATTGCCATATTAGCCCTATATGATTTCTGAAGAATCACAAAGAAAAAAATTAAGCAAATTTTTTTTTTACAATTTAAAATCTCTCACAGTTCATAAAGCAGAACACAAACATTTATTAAGTCATTTAAAATCTTTGTGAGGTAGTGACTGCTTTAAGTTTTACATGTGGATGAATTAAAACAAGAAAATTAAACAGCTTAGACATTTTTTAAAATATCTTCTTAGCCTCATACCAGTGGCTCATGCCTTGTAAACCTAGGTACTCAAGAGGCTGAGATCTGAGGACCATGGTTCAAAGCTATCCCTGACAACAAAGTTTGAGAGACTCTTAACTCCAATAAATAACAAAAAGCAACATGAAAGGGAAAGGCAGTTCATGCAGAGAGCTGAGGGAAGACCTCTGAAGAACTGAATGGTACCCCCAAATAGTAAAGAAGTCATGTAACTATTTAGAGAAAGGGCACTCTGGGTAGCAGAAGCAATAAGACTGCAAATTGCCAGGGAAAGACCTTACTTGTTGCTTTAAGAAAGCATGACAAGTATGGCTAGACCAGTGTGTGAAGGAAAATATCACAGGAAATGAAGAAGAAGAGAGAGCAACAGACTTGCAAATCTTGACTCTGGAATTTCACTTGGAGCAAAATGGGCAGTCTTTTGAGAGTGCTGCAAAGAATGGTTTTGATCTGATTCATTGTTGCAAAGTATCATTTGGCTACTATGAAAGAAACAGGGTGGAGGACATGGGGTTGGGGTACTCTCAAGAAGCCCTGCTGAAAGAAAAATCACTTTAAAATATTCTCACAGGCATACTCACTCTTTAGATTCCTGGGTCCTTTTAGTAACATACTGGACAACTGTGTCATAGCCAGATTCCACCCCCTGATTGTGATCAGATATGCAACTTTCCATTTCTTCTTCAATCATGGATCCCAACGTGTTGCATATGTGCTGCCTGAGGTATTTCACAAATTCGTAGCTGAAACAAATATTTTTAATGAAGTGAATACCATGAGCTCACTTATTGATCATATCTAGACAATGTTAACATAGGCAGGTCTAATCCAACATACATCTTACAAAATTTAAAAAGGTGAGGAAAGAGAGGAGCGAACACTAACAATGCTGAAAAGGTGACATTGATCAAGATATACTGTATTCACAAATGGCTTTGATAAATAGCTCTTTTGTCTGTCTAAGTCAATTGAACATCGACCTGTTCATGAATTGTCTAGTGTAAAAATCACATTTATATTCCTTTACTATATCCATGTTGTTCTAATCAAAACAAAACCTGAGGGCTGGGGATATAGCCTAGTGGCAAGAGTGCCTGCCTCGGATACACGAGGCCCTAGGTTCGATTCCCCAGCACCACATATACAGAAAACGGCCAGAAGCGGCGCTGTGGCTCAAGTGGCAGAGTGCTAGCCTTGAGCGGGAAGAAGCCAGGGACAGTGCTCAGGCCCTGAGTCCAAGGCCCACGACTGGCCAAAAAAAAAAAAAAAAAAAACCTGACATCCTATTCCCCACTCACAAACTACCTTCTCTTCTGATTTATATATTTATGTTAATTACATCATCATTTAAACAGAAAGCTGTGCATATTGTCTCAGTTTCATTGTGTTTTTTTGTTTGTTGTTGTTACTTTGCCAGTCCTGGGGCTTGAACTCAGGGCCTAGACACTGTCCCTGAGCTTTTTTGCTCAAGACTAGCACAGTACTACTTGAGCCACAGAGCCACTTCTGGCTTTTTCTGTTTATGTGGTACTAAGCCACATTCCCAGCCCCAGTCTCAGTTTCAACAGTTTTCTCCATGGCTCATGTCCAAATAGCAAGTTCTAAAAATCTATAGATTTTCCTTCATAACTTGTCCTATATATAAACAATAGGCAGCTTAAGTCATTCATAAATCAGTGGCTGTCAAACTAAAACAAAAATCATCTAAAGAGCTTGTTAATGCACAGATTGCTGGCCCCATTCTCAGAGTTGCTGATTCGGTTGGAAAAGAGTAAGGTATAAGAATCAGAACTTCTAACACATTCCCAAGTGATGCTGGTAATGATACTGATGGTCCCAGAACTATCATTTAAGAACCAATAATCCAGAGAGATTCTTTATTTCAAATAGCTTGTAAAAAAAAACCCTAAGGTTCTTGGAACTACAGTTAGCAAATTATTACTCAAATAAACACTACTGACCCAAAACATCAGTGAATAATTTTATGTTTGGTTATAGAACATTAAAAAAAATTAAATGTGTGAGAGCATGATCCTGCATATTAATTGCTTTTCTCAGTTAACAGACCAAATATTAATCCTAATGACTTAGAAAGAGCAAGTCTAGTCAGAGATTCAGTAATCATATAGTACCAGTTTTAATTTTAGTCTATAGTTATTAGCTTCTTGAGGTTACACAGATTATATATTTTCTCAAGGCTTCAGGGATTTTTTAAAATATAAAATAGTTCAACATCTATATTGGAAATTGTCATAAATATAGTAGCTAATCTATGCTGTGTGTCTAACACAGGGTTTCACATAAATTTAATGATCAATATATGGTAACTATCATTACTATCATTATTTGTACATTTAAGGCATATTTTGTCTTGACATCAAAATACCTTATATATCTTAACTGTTCCTCCCAGATTTATGTCCCAATGCTACCCACACACATGCCCAACATTCCCTCACTTCCATCTGCAATACCTTTTACAATACTCACCACCAAAACGTTTTACTACCATACTTCCCTTGGTAGAGTAGCTCCTATAACCTAAAATTTAACCAACTGACAAAGCCTGAATATCCACTATTCTTTCTCTCTGGAGCCCTCCGAATACCTTGTTCTTGTCTATTAGCATTTGCATTATTCTATCTCTGTGCATCTTCTGTTTGATTCCTGGTCCCACTAAACCCACAACTTTTTAATTAATACTTGATAACTGTACATATTTGAGAGACATAGTGTGCTATTGCAATACAGAATTAAACTATACAATGATTATTGCCATAAACCTGGATTATTTTAAGTCTTTACATACATGACATCAGGATTCATTCACTTATCTGTGTATCAGCTGCCAAATAGCAGAAATGTTACAAATACTTAGGGTGAAATACAACACTTGGAAAGGGTTTATCTCGCCACTCCTACATCAGTGGCTACCATTTATTTGCCTATACTTTCAACTATTTTAAAGGTTAGGATCCCTATTCCCACAGCGTTTTTCATTAAATTTTGAGTAACATGTCAAAATTGCATTCCTATAATCCTCTCTGCAAGACAAATAAAGAGCAGAGAAAGAAAGTGAAGAAAAGAGAAAGAGCAGAACAAAAAGTTAGCTATTTCTAACCACTCATCACATTCTTCTGTGTGCCATTCCTGGGGTTTGAATTCCTTGCACACGCCCTGTCCCTGAGATTTTTTATCACAGCTGGTCCTCTACCACTTGAGCCATAGTTTCACGTCCAACTGTTGGTGTTTAATTGGAGATTTGAATGTCACAATTTTTCTGCTTTGACTCGCTTTTAGCCATGATCCTCAGATCTTAGCTTCCTCTGTAGCTAGGATTACAGGTATGAGCCACCTGTTCCTGGCTCCCATTACATTTTAACACCAATAGAATTACTTTTCATGCTTCCTAGAGGACTGTTCTTTAATGCTTCCATCTTCTGCACCCCAGACCTATTCACCCAATCATATCTACCTAGCCTCCAGCCCTAAACAATGTGTGCTGAACATCATTTTCATCCCTTTCAACCTTTCTATCGGTCCCCCTCACCCAGAAATCACTGCAGGCCCTGCCTGTCTCCTTATTTCCTCTTTTCTTTTTCATATTTAGCCTGAAAACTGGAGTTATAACAGTCCTCAAAAATCACTGCCTTCATTCTTTCACTCAGAGCCATCAAACTCATCCAAGGTCAGGCACATCATATCTCAATTAAGTATTTTTTAATTTAAAACTAATTATTGACCATCTATTGATGCCTCATACTCAGACATGAGAAATAAAGAAATGAAAAGCAAGAATATGCCTCACTGAACGTCACTTAAGCCTCAGAAGACAGTAATTTGCTAACATAAAACACAAGGATATTACTACATCTAAGTAATAGCTCAACTGAAATATATAAAGATAGGCTTGAGCCAATCACCTCATTTCTCTACTGCTGAATTTTTCATAATTATATAGGAAATTTTTAGCAAAGCAAGTAGAAGAGTATTCACTTTGCCAGTATTTCTACTCCAGCTCTATTATCTAGATTTTTCCAAGAATATTTAATGATTGTTTTTCATGATGAACTTTCACATCAAAATATCAAGAAATATAGATTTCAAAGGATATAAAATATGTCTTTAGTAGAATTTTCACATCCTTTTAGCTGTTTAAATAAGGAAGAAAGCATTCATCCATAAAATATTAACACTACTGACTTTTGTTTTTTAATTTTTTTTTTTTTGGCCAGTCCTGGGCCTTGAACTCAGGGCCTGAGCACTGCCCCTGGCTTCTTCCCACTCAAGGCTAGCACTCTGCCACTTGAGCCACAGCGCCGCTTCTGGCCGTTTTCTGTATATGTGGTGCTGGGGAATCGAACCTAGGGCCTCGTGTATCCGAGGCAGGCACTCTTGCCACTAGGCTATATCCCCAGCCCAACACTACTGACTTTTAAAAGTGTTTTATTAAGTGTAAGGTATGAGTTGTAATGGTGATATTGGGAAATCTTTTCTTTTTCAAGAAACAAAAGATTCATGTAATTTTTTAATGCTTTTCTCGTATCACTTTGTATGACAGATACTGGGAATTCTTAAAATAAATGTAAAACGTCAGAATTACAGGTTGTTTTGAAGAGGTTGTACTGGAGTTTGAACTCGGGATTTTGCACTTGGCAGGTACTCTACCACATGTGATACACTGCCAGTCTTTTCTGCTCTGGTTATTTTTAAGTAGGGTCTCATTTTGTCTGACTAGTCTGGACCACAATCCTCCTCTCTTATGCTTCCCACCATAGCTGGGAGAATAAACACAGCACTGTGCCTAGTTCTTTCTGTGGAAATATAGCCCAGTGGATCGTTTTTTTTTAACCTGGGCTAGCCTAGACCATGATTTTCCCAGTCTCTGCCTCCCGAGTAGCTAGAATGATTAAGATTAAGACTAGGGCCTAGCTTCACAGGATTTATCCTATGACAGACTTAAACCTGTATAGTAACAGCATACAAAAGACCATTTTAGTGAGGGCTACATTGTCAATGCTCTGGACTTACCTCCAGATGACTATATTTTCTCCTACTTTAACTATCTGAAATTACATCATTTATGGACTCAATTGTCTTTAAAATACCTTGTTACAAAAATGCTAAAGGCCTACACACCTAAGTTTCCTTTATAAGAGTGTTTAATAAAAAATTTTGTAAAAATAGGACAAAAATCATGTGAATTTATGGAATCAATGTTCTGATAGTGAAAATGGGAAGACTAATATCTCAGACTATGAAACACTTCAGATGTAATATACACTTTAGTGACTCAAGAACATTGAGTGTTCTAAGAAAGATGGTCAGTGAAAAGAGAAATGGAAATAAGAATACTCAGACTAACTGATTTTTGGCTTTGAAGCATCTATAAAGATGTCAAATATATCTCCTCTTTTCTTTGCCTACATAAAAGTTTGTTTTGTTTTAAGCTGGGCACTGGTGGGTCAGGTCTATCATCCTAGCTACTCAGGAGGATGAGATCTAAGGATCCCAATTCAAAGCCAGCCCAGGCAGGCAAGTCCATGAGATTCCAAGTTCCAAAAAGAAAACTAGAAATGGAGCTGTGACTGAAAATGGTACAGCATTAGCCTTGAGTAAAAAAGCTTAGGGACAGAGCCCAGGCCCTGAGTTCAAATCGCATGACCAACAACTTAAAAACAAAAGTTTTCTCTGCTAAAATACTATGAATACTATGAATTTTATTGTTTTTACCCTTAAGATGGTAACTATTTCCTAAAATACTTCTAGGATTTTAAACTTTACTTTTAAAACTGCAAACAATTTATAATTTGTCTGGAATTTTATGGAGATAATTATTAAGTAACCAAGTATTACTGACTGAACTTGTAGTTGTATTAATGGCTTAATTTCATATTATATTACACTTTTTAAATAAATCAAAAGCTGGTCTCTGGGGCTGGGGATATAGCCTAGTGGCAAGAGTGCCTGCCTCGGATACACGAGGCCCTAGGTTCGATTCCCCAGCACCACATATGCAGAAAACGGCCAAAAGCGGCACTGTGGCTCAAGTGGCAGAGTGCTAGCCTTGAGCGGGAAGAAGCCAGGGACAGTGCTCAGGCCCTGAGTCCAAGGCCCAGGACTGGCCAAAAAAAAAAAAAAAAGCTGGTCTCTGGTATCTCTAAAGTAAAAAACATTATCATCCAATCATGACTTTAAGTGGAGGATGTAATGAAGAAATTAGCCAGAAAATCATCACACTACAAAGGAAACTACATGTATTAACATAAATATTAAAGAAATTAAGTCAAATGAGGTGGTATCCTAGCATTCATAAGGCTGAGGCTGGCCTGAAGTACATTAAAAAAAAAAAAAACTGTCTGATAAGATAGATAACACACACACACACACACACACACACACACACACACACACACACAAATAGATAAGATTTAATCCCATAATCCCAGAACCCATAGAGTTGAGGCCAGCCTAAACTATATAGAAAGACTGTCTCTGACCACAGAGAGAGAATATATATAAAAGAACAGATGAATAGACAGATACAGATACATAAATATATGTGTAGAAAGAAGTAACAATCTGTATTTTTAAAAATAGACAAATTTTTTTAAACTCTCTTAAGACTCATGACTCAATGAAGCCAAGCGCCCAGGGCTCATGCCTATAATCATAGCTGCTCAGGAGGCTGCGATCTGAGGATCACGGTTCAAAGCCAGGGCCCAGATTTAATCCCCATGACCAACCCAAAAAAAAAAAGGAAAGAAAGAAAAAAAGAAAACAATCAATGGGACATGCATAAAACTACAAGTACTAAGACTTTTGCACCATATTTAAAGATACTCAAAGATCTCCTGGTGTCTGTTTATGATACTGGTAGAAGTTACAGACAATAACTAATGAGTACTCAAGCCAATAAAATGTAACATAAAAAGAGAAAATTTTAAATGTCATTTAGTGATAGGAGAATGAAATTCAAACATGGAATTAAAAGATACAATTACTAATAATAATAATTCTGGAGGTAGAATTTTACATTAACACCTTAGCTGAAACTATATGAATAAAATCAAAAGAAAAATGTGTTTCAGTGTAAGTTTTAAGATCCTTCAAATCTGCTTCAAATGTTTCCTTCTCTTCTGCTCCTAGGTGAGGGGCATTCTATCTAGTACTTATATTTCTGACCGATTCCACAGGAATCTGTATATGTGCCTGACCCCTTTCTTACAGCTTAAATTATTGTAGAGGAAGTTGATCGCACTTCAGTACAGTATTCCCTGGCAGTGTTGAGTGATTAATTTGCACAGTTATTGAAACAAACCAGTTAAGGAACAAGGACCCTGTGGATCACAACTTTTAGGTAGTGTCTGGAAAACGTTAAAACAAAATCGTTCTTTGAAGAACATGAATAGTTTACAATGAAAGTCACAGTCTTGCCCAGGAAGAAAAAAAAAAGATGAAACAATGTGATATAAAAGACAGAAGCGATAGAAAAATAGGTACATTCAGCATTTGGGCAAATAAAAGAGAAAAAAAACGTGAATTTCTAATGAACTACATGTTAACAACAATCACATGAATATGCTTTACCTAACCAACTACACGATAACCATTTCTGAATCAATGGTATGTCTACTGCAGAAAAAAAAAAGGCTTAAAAAACATAAAAGCGATTTTACTTGTGAAAATTTTCGTCAGTTTTCTCCAGATGTAAGAGAATCTCCTCGGCACACTCCAGGGAGGGTGCACCCGTGATTTTCTCCTTCACGCTCTGGAACAACTGCCTGAGCATGGCGGGCAGCATCCGCTCATCCTCGCTGGAGGAGGCCATCCTGCGCGGGAATCAAGCTCCCACTCCCACAGCCACCATTCCGGAACCCAGGAAACGCTGCGCGGTGCGCGTGCGCGCCGCCACCCAATCCCGGCCTGCGCGCAGCGTCATTGCCTAGGAGACCGCGTCTAACGTCCAGCGCGGACACCCTCCCCCCACCCCTACCCCAGGCTTGGAGAGATTTAGAAAGATAAAGCTGACTTCGGGAAAAAGGGCAGTTGCAGGCCCGGCGTTTGATTCTATTTCGTCTTTTATCCGACTTTTTATACCAACAGGGCCCATGCTGACACGGACAACAGCGACAAGAGCTAGCAAATCAGCTCGAATGGGAGGGACTAAGGGCCAACGCCAGTGCTGCGTGTGGCGTCATCACGTTGGCGCCGAGAGGGCGGGGCCTCTAACTGCGATTCCTTGGTAAAGTTCTTGCTAGATGCCAACGGAGAGCAAAATAGTAAGAAGACAAAGTGTCAGTGAAAGACAAGTAGAAATAAACGGAATGATTGAAGCGTTGCCGTTGAAGAGAAAATGATATTGAAATGTTATCTTTCTTTTTTTCTGCAATTGGCTGACTCCTGTTGAGCTCCTACCCCCAATATCAACTCCTGGATACGGAGCCATGAAGGAGAGGAAATCTTCGTAATCATACAGAAAAGGAAATTCAAGATTGTGACACAGTACATGCTAAAAAGTGAAATAATATTTTACCATCTTCTTTCGGTGATACTCGAGTTTGAACTCAGTGCTTCATGCTTGCTAAGCAGACACTCCACCACTTGAGCCATTCCTCCAGCCCAAGAAATAGTGATGTACAAAATGTTTCACTGAAAATCCATTACATGTAATATTTGTTTGTTTGTTTTTCCAGTCCTGGGCTTGAACTCAGGGCCTGGACACTGTCCCTGGACTTCTTTTTGCTCAAAGCCAGCTCTTGGAGCCACGGCAGCACTTCCTGCTTTTTCTGTTAATGTTGTACTGAGGAATCGAACTCAGGGCTGCAGGCTACACACGCACTCTACCACTAAGCCACATTACCAACTCTTGCAATATTCATTTAAAAGCAAAATAAATACAAGTGGGGATGCACTTTTTGCTTCATTGTGAATTTTAATGCCCTATAATCCAGTAATCTACTTTTAGGCATTTATCCAAAAGATTACATACTAGGATACACTAAAGCCACCAACAGCACTATTTACATAGCCAAGGTATAGAATCAGCCCAGATGCCCCTCAATGGATGCATGAATCAAGAAAATGTGGCATACAATGGAATATTATTGTATCATTTGCAAAGAAGTGGAAGGTCCTGGAAAAAAAAAAAACATACTAAGTGCTAAGTAAGTAAGGCCCAGAAAGACAATAGATGCATACTTTCTCTCATGTGGAGGCTAGAATTTATAACTAATCTAAAAATAAATATATGATATTACTTATTGTGTAATATAATAACGATAGTAATCGTAATTAAACGATAGTAGATTTAAAAATTTTTATTTTCAATACTTAATATCATCTAAACAAAGCCTGACTGTGTTTAACCCCATAAGTACTTTTTAAATCTATTTTTTAGGCAAGTTTGCTCCCACACAGATTTTAAATAGCCTTCGGAAATATTTAATAGTTTCAATGGAAATATTCAAAATATGTGTGTCTCAGAAATACATTTCCCAGACATTTTTCTCAGTATCTACTAAGCATAAACCTTAGGGTAACATATTTTAGAGACAGCAATGCACTAAAAATCATTTCAATTGGAAGAAGTAATCTATGTAATAGATTTTGGTGACTTAAGGTTTTCAATGTGTAGAACTAAGTAATCCTTTTTCCAATACAGATTTAACATTGCTCACATAACCCAATAATGTTCAGCATTATGATAAGCTTTGAAAATTACAGTAAAATGTCAAAGTACTGATAGACTGCAAACAAGTATGGGGTAATTTTAAAAGCCTTTTTTTCTCATCATTTCCAGAAACTCACTTTGCTGTTAAGTAAGGTCACTCAAACAGTACACATTTGTCATAACTAGGAACCCTCTATAAAAAAAAGTTTACTGGACTAGTATGACGTAAAAAATTATTTGGCCTTTTAGATATGACAGCTTGAACATACATATGTATTTCTTCTCCATCCTCAAACCACAATCAAATGATAAAGAAATACAAAAGACAATTACCCACAAGGACAAAGAAAGCATGAGATAAGATGACAAAATATTTGGTTTGTTCAAGTGAGGATATTCCTATTCACATAAAGGCTGATAGTAGTATAAAAAGAGATTTTGCAAGAGTGGTGGAGGACTTAGAATCATCTCATCTTACACAAGGAAGCATGTTTTAGGAAGAAGATGTGGTTCATGTAGTCAAGAATTTTCCATGTGTCAAGTTATAGCATACAAGCCAGAGTTCAATGGAGGACTTATGATGTGTGTTGTACATGTAAAGCTTCATGTTCAGTCAAATAAGAAGCTTTGTGTCCCCCATGTCTCTGGGGATTAGTTTCCAGACTCCCTACAGATATCAAAATCTGAGAATTGGCCCTTATATAAAATAGTATGGCATTTAGGTAAACTTACAAATTTCCACCTGTTTACTTCTTACATCGAAAATCTATCTCCATCAGAGCTCTTTTTCTTCATGATATGTTCATCACAACTTCTATAGTTTATGGCCAAATGTCCGGGAATTACTATTAAAATGAAAGCATGATGACAGATTCTCATTTTATTCACTTAATCCTATCACTCATCAGGACTACTTCAGTAGCTTCACATTTCAAGTTAAAATAGAAATACAAGTTAGTCCTAATCATAACTACCTTAGTTGTCCTTTGGTGTTACTGGTAGTGTGTGGTGGGAAACGAAACATCTTAATACTCTAGTTTTTGAGATGTTATTTGATTGCTATTCTTCATTAATATGCAGGCTGACAATGTATTGATACCAGAAGTGGCTCAAAGTGGTAGAGCACTAGCCTTGAGCAAAAAGAGCTCACGAACAGAACCCAGGGCCTGATTTCAAGCCTCACAATTAACAAATCAATAAATAAATGTAAAGAGAACTTGTACATGTTAATGTTGACACTGTCGGCTATTAATTTTAACAAAATTACAAAGAATTTTACCATTGAAGAACAGTATTAAAGTTTAAAAAAAACAAGAGAAGTGAAACAATAGAATTTTAGAAACAGGAAGAACAAACATGAATTCAATATAATTGACTGTTTTAAGATAAAATATAAAAACTGAAAAATCAAATTTATACATACAAAAAACTTACAATGTGCCCCAAATGATTAATGAAACAAAAAAAAACTCATGCCAAGTACACTTCAGGGCCTGCAGAAGACAAATACTGAAGGCAAATTTATCAAATTTGAAATCAAAATGTCAAATATCAACAAATTGTAGTGGTAGGAATAAAAGATTTTTACATAAGAAACTGCTCAAACGTTTATCTTCCATAAACCTTTTCTCACTCAACCAGAGAGATTTTCAATCAGAAAGTAAAAGGCATGGAACCCAGAAAATATACTCTTCAAAATCATAGATATACATGATTTCTTCCTGTATCTAAATGTATGTGTGTATATATGTCTATACATATGCATTTATATGTACAATCATGCTCATTTATAGGTATAATCAGGTGTTCGGATCTGTGTGTACATAGTAGAAAATGTATTAGTTACTTAACACATCTATCACTTTACAATTTACTCTGAACTTGTTCTGGCACAAACTTCCCAAGAAGAATTCAGCATGTATGTTTTTCAAACTTATTTTATGACTGTGTCTGACACTGAAACTGAATGATGAGGTCTGTGCACATACTGTCTTCCCCTGATGGGATCACATGATTGCATCCAGGCATCACTTCCCAGCTTCCTCACTCAAAAGGGGACTTTCTAAGAAGTGGTTGCTCTTGGAAGGTAATTTAGAAATTTAGAAAGTATTATTTTTCCATGATCACCAAACTAGTTTGATTCTGTGTTTACTAATCTCTTCGTTTAAAGTTTGATTAAGAGCCTCTACTAGGTTTATAGGCACATTCTAGTTCCCACTAATGAGGAAAAGTATTCACCCTGTATTTCTGTGGGTCTGGCTTACTTCACTTAACAGAATCCTCTCCAAGTCTTTCCAATTCCTTACTAGTGGTTCAATGCCATTCTTTCTGATGGATTAGTAGAATTCCATTGTGTATATATACCACATTTTCTTGATCCATTCATCTACGGAGGGGCATCTGGCTGATTCATTGTCTTGGCTATGATAAATAATGCTGCAGTAAATGTGATTGTGTTGGTGGCTTTAATGTATCCTTTCTTGTGCCCTATTGGATAAAAGCCAAGGAATGGAATTGCCAAGCCATAGGATAGTCCTATGTTTCAATTTTTGAGAACCCTCCATATGGCTTTCAAGAGTGGTCAAACAGGTTTACATTCCCCACTAACAGTGCAATAGAGTGCTCTTTGGCCCATACCCATGCTAGTGCTTGTTATTGTAAGTTTTCCTGATAATGGCCATTCTAACTGGGGTGAGGTGGAATCTCAGTGGTTTTTTTATTTCCATTTCCTTTATGAGCAAATTGTTGAACATTTATTCATGTGTCCACTGGCCATATTTAGAGGCAAGCACCATTGACTCACACATGTAATCCTACCTATTCAAGAGACTGGAGATTTGAGAATTTCAGTTCAAAGCAAGCCCAGAACACCAAAAAGCCAGGCGTAGAGCTGTGGTTCAAACGGCAGGGTGCTAACTTTGATCATAAAAGATCAGAGACCATGCATAGGCCTTGAGTTCAAGCCTCAAGACTGGTTAAAAAAAAAAGTAAATAAATGAGCAAATAAATAACATACATACACAAATAAAAGCTTGATTGAGGATAGCTGATATGAAAAAAAACCTATGCCGTACATCTTGATGAATTTGGACATATATATGTCCATGAAACTATCACAATAATTGATCTCCAAATATTTAATATACTAAGATACTGTACTTCGAAGGTTGTCTACTGAAAAAAAAAGGAACTGGCCTTCGGGAGTTAAAGTTCTATTTGTAGGTTAATCAAATGACTTCAGGATTCAAATTAAAAAAAAAAAGAGGGAGGATAGAGAAGATTAGTCTTCCAAGAGTGTTCAAAGAAACAGGGAATCTGAAAATTATTGCCTTTTCATTTGGGGCTTGAAGGCCCAGGGCCTGGGCATTGTCTCTGAGCCTTTTGGGAGCTCAAAGTAACTCTAGCAGTTGAGCCACTGTACCACTTCCAGTTTTTGAGTGGATAATTGTAGCTAAGAGTCTCATGGGGACTTTCCTGCCTGGGCTGGCTTCCAACCACAATCCTGAGCTCTTGAGTAGCTAGGATTACAGGCATGAGCCACCGGTGTCCAGGCCTTTTAAGTTCTTATCTTTGCACAATGAACTTCTTTCCATGACATTCTCAAGTAGCCTGAAGATATATCACAGTTTTCCTTGATCTATTCTGGGTGAATTTCCACTTTTTCTACTACACATTCACAAAAAATGTTGAAAATTTAAGAGCTTAAAATTCTAAGTATCAGAGCTTAGTGTTAGACTGTGGTAAAGTCTGATATGTGGTCTGTGATGTAGCTTGGCTACATCAACTTTAGTGAACAGTCAACTTTAGTGATCCTTCCTTGGCTGAATATATATGGTTGTGAATATTCAAAAAAATATATCTAGCCATGAAATATATGTATAATGCCATCATTACTTATTTGAAGAAGACCCTACAAACCCTGGAGATTTTAATAAGCAGTAAATAGGAAATGTCTCTGAATTTTACTTCGCAGCCAATTTTCTCTTAGTAATTTGTGAAGAGATATAAATAGAGAAGGTTAAGAAGTTCACATAGTAAGAAAGAGAAATGAATGGAAGTGGTATGAATAAAATAATGACAAACATATAACATGTAGATTTTATAGATTGTGAATAGTAATGGGATCTCATATGTCTAATATATAATTGGTGTCACATTGGCTTTCTGTTTAATTACGTATAAATCATATTGAGGCCTTACTTCAAACATCAAGACACAGGAATAGAGGTGTGGCTCAAGTAGAAGTGCACCAGCTGTTAATGAAAAAATACTAACGCATAGAATATACTCATGCCCATTAGTACTTAATTTTGGATAACTATATTAGATATATGGGGGAAATAGTTACATAGTATTATGTTTACATTAAAATTTTTGCACATCTGCAGATAAAAGACATGTTTTTAAAATACAAACATCTCTGGGTATGGTGGTAAATGCATGTAATCCTAGCATGTGGCAGTGATGCAAGTTAATTGTGACGTCAAAGCCAAAGTACCTATGTTGTGAGACCTTGTCTCACTTTAAATTGATAATGAGACAGTAGTAAATATAAAATTTGTGCTTTCTTCAAATCATTATTATATTGTATATTTTGACTATATTAATTCAAATTTTCTAATTAAATATTTTTAAATTAAAGGAAAAATGTCTGAGCACACTTAACCACAGAAACAGAAAAAGAAAAATAAACATAGGCACAAGAACAATTATTCCCTTAAACTTAACCAGAACACATGTACTTAAACTGCTTTATATAATATTAAGTAAGTTATTTTATTCAATACTAGAATATTTTTTCTTAGCTTGATAGGTTTCAAAATAATGTTAGTATCAAGAACCTCCCAACAAAGAAAAGCCCAGGCCCAGATGGATTCACCAACGAATTCTATAAAACCTTTAGTGAGGAGCTAATACCAATACTCCTCAAACTCTTCCGTGAAATAGAAACAGAGGGAGAAATCCCAAACTCATTCTATGAAGCTAATATACTCATTCCAAAACCAGGCAACGACCCAACAAAAAAAAGAGAACTACAGACCAATATCACTAATGAACACAGACGCAAAGCTCCTCAATAAAATATTAGCTAACAGGATCCAGAAACTGATCAAGAAAATTATACATCATGACCAAGTAGGCTTCATCCCACAGTCACAAGGATGGTTCAACATCCGTAAATCAATCAATGTAATTCACCACATAAACAGAAATAAAATCAAGAATCACATTATTATCTCAGTCGATGCCCAAAAAGCATTTGACAAAATACAACATCCATACTTAGTAAAAGCTCTGAAGAGAACAGGAATAGATGGAATATTCCTCAAAAAAATAAAAGCCATATACAACAGACCAACTGCTAACATCATATTAAATGGAGAGAAACTTAAATCATTCCCCCTAAACTCAGGAACCAGACAAGGAGGCCCACTCTCCCCACTTCTTTTCAACATAGTGCTGGAATCCCTAGCCATAGCAATAAGGCAAGAGGAGGACATCAAAGGGATCCACATCAGCAAGGAAGAAATCAAGCTATCCCTATTCGCAGATGACATAATCTTATATCTGAAGGACCCAAAAAACTCAGTCCCCAAACTCCTATACTTAATAAACCATTTTGGCAAAGTAGCAGGATACAAAATCAATCCAAAAAAGTCAGCAGCTTTTCTGTTCACCAGCAATATACAAACAGAAAAGGAAATTAAGGAAACAATTCCATTTACAGTAGCCAAAAAAAGAATAAAGTACCTAGGGATCAACTTAACCAAGGACGTGACAGACCTATTTAATGAGAACTATAAAAATCTAATAAGGGAAATCAAAGAAGACACAAGGAGATGGAAAGACCTCCCATGCTCATGGGTAGGCAGAATCAATATAGTGAAAATGGCCATATTGCCCAAATTGTTATACAAATTCAATAGAGAAGGGAAAGAAAAACAGGGCGTGAGATATCACAAGAAATGTACATACTGCCCTACTATGTAACTGTACCCTTTTTGCACAATACCTTTTCAAAAAAATTTGTGTTCAATTAATAAATAAATTAAATTAAAAAAATAATGTTAGTAATTCATATTATTTTTCATAATATGTTTAACACTCTCTGTACCCTCTAACAGCCAGTATCCTAGAAATGTGTTGCTTATCAAGTTAGTAAAGCAATGAAAATAATTGTTTTATAGGTTTTCCATAACTTGCTTGTGAGCCTATTATAAGAAGTCTGATAATGCTTTCTGATATGAAGATGGCTTCTTCAGAGCAAAATTTTACACCTAGTTAACTTGTTCTTCAATAACACTACATAGACCTACAGGCAAGAGTAAAATTCCAATGAAGAGAATGCTCTCCAATCCACTACCTCGGTACACAATTTAGAATGTAGCACACAATGTAGGGATCTGTGCGTAAACAGTAAATGGTGACCAGAATTTTTTCCCCTATTAATTCAGTATCTTGCTGTTTGCTTTTCTGCAGAACCAAGTTATAGTGTTAATCTTGACCGCTGAGTGCTCACAATTGCCTTTCTTCCTTCACTTTATGTTGAGCTCTTTGCTTTAAATATTGCAAAAGAACAATTTTATATGGATACAAACCACATCCAATGGGAGAGAACCATGACACAGTAAGAACCATATTTCAATATGCCCATACTATAATGTGATTTTATCCATGAGTTTTGTGTCTAGTTGTTTCTGAGGTGATGACCAAAATTTATGACACAATTTTATATTCTGAAGTTATTAAATACATTTTCAGAAATTATTAAATATCATTACTAGGGATTAAGGATGGCTCTGTGCTGCAAATCTTATAACTAGTCCAGAAGTAACAAAATTTTCTCAAAATCACTAATAATGTATAATAGTCCTCAAGTGGTAGAGCTCATTCCCCTAATTAATTTTCTTCTGTATAAACCTCACTCACAAGTAAATATAAATTACAACCTGTACTTGCCATGAGAGATTATTAGTATATGGTTGTAACAGAAATCCGAGGGACCATAGTTAAGAAAGAAATGATTTATTTCCACCCCCATGGGTTCTTATTAGATCTTCTTTAAACCACTTTTTAAGGCAAAAAGAAAAAAAGATAACCAATGTAAGTAATTATTTTTTTTCAAATTCTTATTATCAAACTGATGGACGGAGAGGTTACAGTTGCATACATTAGGCATTGGATACATTTGTTCTACTGTTTGTTACCTCCTCCCTCATTCCCCCTGCCGCCTCCCCCTTTCCCTTTCCCACCAAGAGGTGTTCAGTTCACTTACACCAAACAGTTTTGCAAGTATTGCTTTTGTAGTTGTTTGTCTTTTTTTACCCTGTGTCTCTCGATTTTGATATTCCCTTTCAATTTCCTAGTTCTAATACCAGTATAGACGTTTTCCAATATACTCAGATAAGATTACAGAGATAGTGTAGATACAACCACAGGAAGGTGATACAAGATCATCAATAGTAGAATCTACAGATACACATGGGATGTTGAAAGTAGTTACAACTGTGATATGACAATCGTTTCCATAACATGGAGTTCATTTCACTTAGCATCATCTTATGTGATCATAAGGGTACAGCTATTGGGCAGTTGTGATCCTCTGCTGTGACTTGCCTAAACCTGTACTAATTATTCCCAATAAGGGAGATCATAGAGTCCATGTTTCTTTGGGTCTGGCTCACTTCACTCAGTATAAGTTTTTCCAAGTCCTTCCATTTCCTTACAAATGGGGCAATGTCATTCTTTCTGATAGAGGCATAAAATTCCATTGTGTATATGTACCCTGTTTTCCTGATCCATTTCTCTACTAAGGGGCATCTGGGTTGGTTCCAGAGTCTAGCTATGACAAATTGTGCTGCGATGAACATTGTTGTGCTGGTGGCTTTACTGTGATTTTGTTTGTGTTTTTTTGGATAGATACCCAAAAGTGGGGTTGCTGGGTCATAGGGGCGTTCTATATTTAGCCTTCTGAGGAATCTCCATACTGCTTGCCAGAGTGGCTGAACCAGTTTACATTCCCACCAACAATGAAGTAGGGTTCCCATTTGGCCTACTGAGGTGAGATGGAATCTCAATGTTGTTTTGATTTGCATTTCTTTTATGGCCAGTGATATAGAGCACTTTTTCATATGTTTCTTGGCCATTCTCATTTTCTCATTAGAGAAGTCTCTTTGTAAGTCTTTAGCCCACTTAATGAGGGGGCTATTGGTTCTTTGCGGTTTTGTTTTGGAGGAAGGTAATTTTTTTAGTTCTGCATATATTTTAGATATAAGGCCTTTGTTCGTTGAATAGCCGGTAAAGATCTTCTCCCAATCTGTGGGCTTTCTGTTTATCTTGTGAGCTATGTCCTTTGCCCTGCAGAAGCTCTGCAGTTTGATGCAGTCCCATTTGTCCAACTTTTCTTTGATTTGTATCCTTTCTGGGTCTTTGTTAAGGAAGTTTCGTCTTACACCAAGGAGCCCAAGTGTTTCTCATACACCTTCCTTTAGTGTTTTGTGGGTGTCTGTTTTGATTCTGAGGTCTTTAATCCATTTGGAATTGATTTTGGTACAGGGTGATATATAAGGATCTAGTTTTAGTTTGTTGCATTTGTTGAACCAGTTTTGCCAGCACCATTTGTTGGCTATCTATCTTCCAAACTATTGTTTTAGCTCCTTTATCAAAGATTAAGTAGGCATAGTTCTGTGGGTTCATTTCTGGGTCTTCAATTCTGTTCCATTGGTCTTCAGGCCTGTTCTGGTGCCAATATCAAGCTGTTTTTATTACTATAGCTTTATAATACAGCTTGAAGTTGGGTATTGTAATTCCTCCAGCACTGTTCTTTCTGCTTAGGAGTGTTTTTGCTATTCTAGGTCTTTTATTGTTCCATATGAATTTCTGGATTACTTCGTCTATTTCATTAAAAAATGGTGTTGGGATATTAATGGGTATTGCATTGAATTTGTACATAGTGTTATGCAATATTGCCATTTTGATTGTATTAATCCTCAGAATCCAGGCGCATGGGAGGTTTTTCCATTTTCTTAGTTCTGACTTAATTTCATTTTTCAAGCTTTTAAAGTTCTCATCAAAGAGGTCTTTCACTTCTTTGGTTAAGGTATTTTATGTTTCGGGGGGCTATTGCAAAAGGAGTTGCTTTCCTGATTTCAGCCTCAGTCTTGGGGTCCTTAGCATAGAGAAAGGCCATTGATTTTTGAGGGTTTATTTTATATCCTGCAACTTTGCCAAAGTTTTGGATCAGCTCTAGTAGCTTGGGGGTAGAGTCTATGGGGTTCTTTAGGTATAGGATCATGTCATCTGCGAAGAGAGAAAGTTTAACTTCATCTTTTCTTATTTGGATCCCCTTTATATTTTCTTCTTGCTTAATTGCTCTGGCTAGGAATTCTAGTACTATGTTGAAGAGCAGGGGAGAGAGTGGACATCCCTGCATTGTTCGTGATTTTAAAGGGAATGGCTTTAGTTTTTCACCATTTAAAGTTATGCTTGCTGTTGGTTTGTCATAAACTGCCTTGATTATATTCAGGAATGCTCCTTGGAATCCCAGTTTTTCCAGGGCTTTTAGCATAAATGGGTGCTGAATTTTATTGAACACTTTTTCCACATCCAGAGATAAAACCATGTGGTTCTTTACCTTTCTCTGGTTGATGTGGTGGATTACATTAATTGACTTGCATATATTAAACCAACTTTGCATCC
The DNA here is from genome assembly GCF_023159225.1 of Perognathus longimembris pacificus. Lineage (NCBI taxonomy): Eukaryota > Metazoa > Chordata > Mammalia > Rodentia > Heteromyidae > Perognathus > Perognathus longimembris. The sequence continues at coordinate 42,445,702 of NC_063169.1, forward strand.
CTGGGATGAATCCAGTTTGATCATGGTGTATGATTTTTTTGATGACCTGTTGAATTTGATTGGCTAGAATTTTATTGAGAATTTTTGTGTCTATATTCATCAGGGAAATCGGTCTATAGTCCTCTTTCCATGATGAGTCCCTGCCTGGTTTTGGGATGAGGGTTATACTGGCTTCATAGAAAGTGTCTGGTAGTGAACATTCTCTTTCAATTTCATTGAAGAGTTTGAGAAATATTGGTGTGAGTTCTGTTTTGAAGGCCTTGTAGAATTCTACAATGAATCCATGTGGACCTAGGCTTTTCTTGGATGGGAGATCATTTATTGCTGTTTCTATTTCAATACTGGATATGGGTCTGTTAAGAAGGTTTAAATCTGCATGGTTGAGTTTGGGGATGTAAATTTTTTCTAGGAAATCATCCATTTCTTCCACGTTCTCAAATCTGTTGGCATAAATGTTTGCAAAATAGTCACTTATTATTTTCTGAACTTTGGTTTTTTCTATGGTGATGTTACCTGTTTCATCTCTTATCTTGTTTGGGTGTGCTGCCTCGTTTTTTGGTCAGATTTGCCAGAGGTCTGTCTATCTTGTTGATTTTTTTCAAAGAACCAACTCTTTGTTTTGTTGATTCTTTCGATGGTTTTTTTGTCTCTAATTGATTTAATTCTGATTTGATTTTAATTATTTGCTTCCGTCTATTGACTTGGGGTTTGGCTTGTTGTTCTCTTTCAAGGAAATTAAGGTGCTTCCTTAAATTATTTAGTTGCTGTTTCTCCAGTTTGTTGGAGTATGCGCTCAGAGATATAAATTTTCCTCTGAGTATTGCGTTTGCTGTGTCCCAAAGGAGCTGGTACTTTGCGTCCTCATCTTGGTTGAATTCCATAAACATTTGAATTTCTGTTTTAATTTCTTCAATGACCCACTGATGGTTCAGCAGTGTGTTGTTTAGTCTCCATGCAATGTAGGATTTTCTGTGGTGGCTGTTTGAGTTGAGCTTTCATTTTATTCCATTGTGGTCTGAGAGAATGCAGAGAATGGTTTGGATACTTCTGAATTTGTACAGATTTACTTTGTGCCCTAAGATGTGATCTATTTTGGAGAATGAGCCATGTGCCGTGGACAAGAATTTGTATTCTGTTGTTGCAGAGTGGAATATTCTGTGGAGGCCGATTAAGTCTAGTTGGTCTATGCAATTGTTTAGTTCTGTGATTTCTTTGGTCAGTTTTTGGCATGTTGATCTGTCCAGAGGTGATAGTGGAGTGTTAATGTCCCCAACTATCAATGTGTTTGGGTCTATGAGTGTTTTGAGTCAGTAGTGTTTGTTTGATGAAGTTGGGTGCTCCTGTATTTGATGTGTAGATATTTAGAATGGTTATATCTTCCTGTAGGAGAGATCCCTTTACTAGTATGTAGTAACCTTCTTTGTCTCTTCTTACCTTTTTAATTTGAAGTCAATTTTGTCTGATACTAGGATTGCAACTCTAGCCTGCTTATGGGGGCCATTTGCTTGATAGATTTGATTCCAGCTTCTCACTTTTAAAAGATGTTTGCTTTTGCTGGATAGATGTGTCTCTTGGAGGCAGCAGAAAGATGGATCTTGATTTTTGATCCAACTTATGAGCCTATGTCGTTTGATTGGAGAATTAAGTCCATTAATGTTGAGAGTAAGGATTGAGAGATGATCGTTTGTTCCTTTCATTATCACTATCTTGTTAAAAGCTGTGTCTTCCCATTTCTTGATCTGATGGTTACTATTTACGGTTCATTTCTCTGTCTGTATTGGGATCTTGATTATTTCTCCTGTATAGTTCATCTTTGAGGATTTTCTGTAAAGCTGGTTTGGTGGAGATATATTGATTCAGTTTTTGCTTACTGTGGAAGACTTTTATTTGACCTTGGGCTATGAATGAGAGTTTGGCTGGGTACAGAATTCTTGGTTGGTAGTTATTTTTATTTAGTGTTTGGTATACCTCATTCCAGGCTCTCCTTGCTTTCATGGTCTCTGCTGAGAAGTCTGGGTTAATTCTGATTGCTTTTCCTTTATATGTGATTGTTTTCTTCTCCCTAACAGCTTTAAGGATTCTTTCCTGTACTCTACTGATCCTGCTTTGATCACAATGTGTCGGTGGGATGTCCTATTCTGGTCTGGTCTGTTTGGGGTTCTAAATGCTTCTTGTATCTGTATAGGCCTATCCTTCTGGATACTTGGGAATTTCTGAGCTAATATTCTGTTAAATAGGTTGCCAATCCCATTAACTTCTTTCTCCAAGTTTTCTCAATACCTATTATCTTTAAATTGGGCTTCCTAATCGTGTCTTGAATCTCCTGTAGCAATCTGTTTTGTTGATTGGACTGTATTTGTATTGATTTTTTATCTTTCTCCATAGATTCTAGGGAATCTTCAGCTCCTGAGATTCCATTCTCTGCTTCAGTTAGTTGGTACTGTAGACTAGCTACTTGATTTCAAATCTCTTTTCCTTCTGACTGGTCTTTCCTGAAGATTTCCTTGTCATCTCTTAGGTCTTGCATGGACTTCTTTACTTCATTAATTTAGTTTTGAGTTCTTTCTCTCAAATCTTTTACCTGGGTAGCTATCTTTTCATTTGACTCTTGAATTTCATTTATCTTTCTATTTGTTGAGGCCATGAAATCATCTATTACTTTATGGAAGGATTGCTGTATTGATTCAAACTTTTCATTTATCATGTTTATCAGTAGACTTTGTAGAGCATTTTGAGGGTTCTCTTCTATGTCTTTGATTGACTGCTCTGTTTCCTGCTTGTTTTGAGTGGGAGAAAAGACTCCATTGTTTGCCATCTTTCTTGTGTTTCTTCTGCCTATTTGAATTGGGAATGCCAATCTACAAGCACCTGTGAGCACCATTTAAGACCCAAAGCAGCCCTTACCAAGCACTGTTGTGTAAATCTTATAAGTTTACAATTATATACAGATACCTTGTATACCTGTCTGTAAAATTAGATTTGGTGTTCCTAAAGAATACAATTTCAATATAACAACCGATCCTGGGCCCTGTATTCAGTAGTTACTTATTTACTGTTATAACCCTATGAACAATTCTTGTTCTTATATTAAGTTCTTTTAGGACTGGCTTTCTCTATGAACCCCTGTGATTCACTCGGATTAAGCTGGGATACCCTCTATCCAATAACCAGGAGTCAATGGAACCTGGAGGTCCTGGCAGTAAGTCGGGAGGGAAAGTTAGAGGTAGTAAAGAGAATAGGGTAAAATGTATTGGTGGGGGTTTGTGTGATGATTTTGGTTTAGTGTCAGTGATGGGGAAATGTGGAGAAGAGTAGAATCATTAGAAAGAACAAGGTTAAAATGATAGACAATGGAGAATTAGCAGAAAAGAGTGGAGGTGTTATTCATAGGAAAGTAATTTTTAAAGAAAGAGAATGCAAAGAGAGAAATAACGAAAAAATATTGATAGACAGATGCACAAAACAGAGAAAAATTATTTTAAAAAAATAAAAGAAAAAAGAAAAAAAACCAGAAAAACAAACAACCACAAAAAAAAAAGAAGAAAGAAAACTTGATAAAACAAACAGGTAAAAATGGAAAACAAAAAAACCAACGACGTTTCAGAAGTGTAAAATTTTTTAAAAAGCTTTAAAAAATGTTTAAAAAATGATTGAAAAGAAAAAAAAATGGAGTCCTCCTTGTTTGGGTGGTCTTTCCCCAGTCTCTGGTTTCCTTGTGATGGTCTGCAGTCTATTTTCCTAATTGGCTGGTTTGACTTGATTTCAGTTGGGTGGAACTGTTCTGACCCTTCTACCCTGTTGGTGCAATCCTGAGTCTCTGGTTCACATAGCTTGCAGGTAGGCCGTGGGCATCCTCCGTAGATGGGGACACGAGCAGTCTCGGGAACCATGGCTCCTCTGTTTGCTGTGGGGCTGCGGCCTTTAACCCCTGGCTTTGAATAGGCTGTGGACTCAGCAGGGTGGGGCGCGTCTGGCCTGGTTTACCAGGCTGAGAGTTGCTTGCCTGGCGGAGGTTCCTCCCTCCTGGGCGGGACGGCCGCCTGGCAGAGCTGGCTATGTAATTCAGCTCCATTTTGGGCTGGGAATTGGGCTTCCTCTGTGACGGGACCGTTTATCTGTCTCAGGAACTGTTTGTTACCCCGTCTGGTGTTTCTGTGCCACCAGTAGCTGCTCGTTGCTTTTGCTTTAAATTTAGAAATTCTGGCAGGCAGTGCAGGCACCTCTGGCTAAACCATGGTCCAGGATGAGCCTCCCGCCTGGGCAGGGGGCGTTCTCCTGGGCGGAGCTGGCTCTCATTGGTCAGTCCCTCTTGCCCTTTTCAAAGATGGCTCCGTTGACCTCGCTTTCCCCAGGCCCGCTTTAGTTCCAGTCTGGTCTGACCCTATGCCAGTGTCAAAGACGGCGCTTTGCTCTGGTGGTGGGGGAAAGGCTACCTTCCAGAAGCTGCTCTGTGGGCGCTAGTGAGAATATCTTTCATGGGGTACTCACGCTTTCTCTGCGATTTCAGCCCGTCCGTGCTCAGCCGCCATCTGGAGGATTTCTCCCTGGTCTATGTTGTGTGCTTTAGCCGCATGGAGTGCGGGTCGCTGTGCTGGGCGCTGTGCTGGCACCGGCACTGGGCGGTGGTGGAATGCCGCCTGGAGCTCAAATCTGTGTTTTCAGATGAGCAAAGTGGATATTTCCTTCCTGGCCAGAATCCCTGTAATGTTAGAACTTACTCTGGCTGTCTTCCTAGGAGTAAAAGTTTCTATGGGGTGAGAAAACTGCGATGTTGGAGGGAGCTCAGCTAGGGCTCTGCTTCTCCTCCGCCATCTTCCCAGAAGTTCCAAGTAATTCTTTTTTTTAGTATGCACAGGAGTTGAAATATAAATACCATGCAGTTGCATGTATGTTTGTACTATTTATTATATATTCTTATTTTTTTTTCTATTTTGTCATTTCATTGGTTACAGAAAAAGGCAGAATAATATGTCATATTCTCTTGCCCTGCCCATTGTGAACTGGGACATTATATTTATTTTCTTTGGCCTCTAAATGCCTAAGTTTTTTTCATGCAGATCTGGATAGCCAGTAAGGACATCATTGAGAGAGGATTCACTAGCTTGATTTATGCTGGAAATGACATGAATTACTTGCAAAAAAAATTATGGTCCTTTAGTAGAGACAAGTAAGAAAGACAAAGATTAATCCACACTGGCTTCAAGGAACATTTTGGAGCATTTCTAAAGATGAGTATTTAGGGTGACTTATTATATTATGTGGTACAGGATTTTAGGATAACAAGCAGAAAATGTGATTAAAGAAATGTTATGTCTAAAAGACATAATTCCTAACTATATACATAGATCTATGTTTTTCCATTTCTTCCAAGTTTTCTATGGGTTATAACATAATGAAACAGACTATTAGACCATTACTATATCACATAATAAACAAGACTATTAAGAAGCAGTTTCTACTTGATAAAAGTACCAAACAGTTCATGAGTAAACCATTTATAACCAAAGTTTATTGCCTTCCAAATGAAAGCAGATTGTGGTATGATAGGTGCTCAATCATGAATAACTAATAATCATTGTATGCTTACTCTGAGCCAAGATTTTTTCTAAGCGGATGACATGCATTAATTATCTTAGAAGTTCTGCCATAACTTTCTGAAGTAGAAGTTGTTCCTGCCCTGTTTTCCAAGAAGAAAACAGATACACTGATAAATAACATGTTCAGGGTCACATAATACCAGCCAGCAACACCGGTATATCTGTATCTGCATTCAAAAGCAGGCTGTCTGGTAATGTCCATATGTTACTGTTTCTGAAATCGAAGTTTATATTTGATCCATAAACCATGTAACATTGTGTTATTGACATTTACTCAAAAGAAAAGCAAACAAACAATGGAACCAGGCACTGCGGATTCATGCTTACAATCCTATGTATTCAGGAGGCTGAAATCTGAGGATCGTGATTCAAAGCCAGCCTAGGTAGGAAGGTTCACGACACTCTTCTCGCCAATAAACTACTCCAAAAAAGCTGAAAATGGAACTGTGGCTCAAGTAGCAGAACACTAGCCTGGAGCAAAAAAAAAAAAAAAAAAATCAGGATTAATACCCAGGCCTTGAGATCAAGCCCCAGGCCAAGTTATGTCTGTGTATGGGGAGGGGATGAGAATTTTCTTTTTGTGAGTATATAACAATTCTTTTTTTTTTTTTGGCCAGTCGTGGGCCTTGGACTCAGGGCCTGAGCACTGTCCCTGGCTTCTTCCCGCTCAAGGCTAGCACTCTGCCACTTGAGCCACAGCGCCGCTTCTGGCCGTTTTCTGTATATGTGGTGCTGGGGAATCGAACCTAGGGCCTCGTGTATCCGAGGCAGGCACTCTTGCCACTAGGCTATATCCCCAGCCCCTATAAACAATTCTTAGTAATAGAGATCCTATGCTCTGTCATACGTAGTTTATGTGTTACTTCACTCAGCTCATGTACACGTTTTGCTTTCTGACTGGAACTGCTGTTCTTATCCATGGTATGACTCATTTGAGAAGAAACTACTAAAGGCACTTTCTTATTGCATTTTCCCCTAAAGTATAGAAGAAATTAAACAATGTGTCAGGGTATTTTAGACTTAGGTAAAATTTGAACAACCTTCTACTAAAGCTTTACCAGGATCAATACATTTCTCTGCCATTGTTAAAATTACCCAGGCAATTGTGTACAAATGACTTCATCATGGTACACCAACTTAAGAAGTCACTTCAAAATACAGACATTAAGGAACTATGTTTAAAAGCCTGAGAGCTTTAGTAACATTCTAAATGGTTGTTCTCAGAATTGACGAGGCCAATTTCCAGTCCATTCTATTCAGATGTCTCAGTTTTCTTCATATGAGGAACAGAAAACCCCAAACCTTTTCAATATGTAGATAAGATTATCTACAAAAGCATTTGGTTGACCCTAAAAATATTTCACATGTGCTTTATGTGTGTGGTGGGTTTGTTTGTTTGTTGGCTGGTGGGTTTTTTTTTTTGTTGTTGTTTTGTTTTTGGTTCAGAGAGATGAAGTTTTTCCAGAAGACTTTTAGAAAAATTTTATTTGGGAAAACTTGGTCAGCCATTCTACCACCATAAGTATTTCAGTAGTATATGTACTAATCCTCAGCTCAGAGAACTTGGATAATCCTGGACACTAGACTATTTTTTTTACATGTCTATGAAGAATCAGGAAAAACTTGCCCTCAGTGCTCCAATGAGTTAGGAGGATTATGAGTGGCTCTCACCATGGGCCTGTAATTGTTTTTCTTTTCCTCCAAGGAAAGTAATAAAAGGGATGGAACACATTTATCCTCTGATATTAACTGAGTCTAGCTGACACAGGTTGTGCTATAAGTGGGGATCTAACTCTCAACCCAAGAACTCCAGACTTGGAAAATTAATCTCTCCTTCAAGCAGAAGGCACTCTGTTTGTCACTGTTTAAGACACAATAAAGGTCCAATACTTTTTTGGCTGTTTTTTTTTTAATAGCTGGAAGACTTACTATTTTTTTTCTCTGTGTGATACAGCAGTTCTAATAAACAATCTCACCCCAAATAAGAAAGATTCTTTTTTTTTTGACAAGTCCTAGAAGAGTGCAGAATCCACCCAACTTTTAACTAAATTTTCCAAACTTTCACCCCATGTTAAAAGTTCAACATGAAAGTGTAGACATGAAAGAATATAGTGAGAGTTTTCAGTTAGCAACTTAGAAAAAAGATGTGGGGCATGAGGGAACAGTGTACTCATCTAAGTAAGTACTCATCTAAGTAAGTACGTAAAGACTGTGAGATGAAAACGCAGTGCCTAACCACAGTAGTTTAGTTGAAAAAAAGATTTTCCCACAGTAGTAGTGTAGCAATTCTAATCATGCTATATACAACCATGTCAGGACTAAAAGTAAGTTGATGAAAGACAGTGGAAAGCAATGTCTCACTGTTAAAATATGAGTTTGCAGATGAATGATGAGAAGCTAGAACTGGATTACAGTTGGAGACGTGGGTGAGAACTCATGTTTAGCTTAATACAGATAGGATTTTTATACCCATAAATATGTATGCATCCATAAGTGTGTATGTCCAAGAATTAGTACATAGACATTTATTTTCATATACTATCATCTGAGCTAGCCCAGATGCAATGACACTCAACAAATCAAAGAACAAACTTAATACTCCTGTCAAGTTTCTAAGACCATTCTCCATTGTTGGTTAAAAAGAACAAGGATTCCTTGAATAAATGGCATATCTCAAGAATGAGGAAAGCAATATCTTAGATAAAATTTGTATATCTTATAACATCAGAAGTGCTAAAAAAAATGAAGTGGTATATCTTATAACATCATAAGTGCTAAAAAATATAACAGATACCCACAATAATGTCAAAGGACACAGAAGCCAAATAAAAAATCCCTATTTGACAAAACTTGTGTAATAGGGTCAAAATTAAGTAGTATTCGATTATAACCTAGTATAAAGTAACCATCCATGATTCTACATTAATTTAACAATTGGATAAATAACTAGAGAGGAGACCAATCTCTCTTTTTTGCTATAATATTTTAATGTTCTCAAGTTAAATAAAATATACCAAAGGTTTGATTTAGCTTGTTTGTGCTAAATCATTTTTCTTTTTTTTTTTTTTTTTTTTTTTTGCCAGTCCTGGGGCTTGGACTCAGGGCCTGAACACTGTCCCTGGCTTCTTTTTGCTCAAGGCTAGCACTCTGCCACTTGAGCCACAGCGCCACTTCTGGCCGTTTTCTGTATATGTGGTGCTGGGGAATCGAACCCAGGGCCTCATGTATATGAGGCAGGCACTCTTGCCACTAGGCCATATCCCCAGCCCTGTGCTAAATCATTTTTAAAAACTTTATATTTGAGGCATTTATTATAAAAAGTTGGTATTCAAAAATTAATATGAACTTAAATTTTATCATACATTTACTTCATTTTTTAGCTTGACTTTCTAGTAAATCTTTAGCTTCATTGATTTTTGGCTATGGAAGGAGATCCCCCTTTGCCTGGGTGGTTTAAGAGCATAATTCGTCGATGAACATCTCTTATCTTTCCTTTATTGGCAGTAGGGCTTACACCTGGTATTAATGCTGCTCCCTGTTTTGTCATTTTGGGTTCAAATCCACCTCTGTAATAAACACCGCAGAAGGCAGATTTTGGTAGACTTTGAAAAACTTGTTTTACTTGAGGCTCCACATGCTTCATGGCTTGTAAAACATAACGGCCTGCAAATCCTGCAGCAGCAATCGTCAGCCCAACTACTACCACTGTACTGGCCATAGCTTAGCACGGCTGTTCTGCCTCCACTGGGAGTGGGTCTCATGCCTGCCCCGAGGCCTCGGCCTTCACCTCAAGTGCAGCCCGGCAGCCCCAAGCCTGACCAATCTCTCTTGCAGACAAATTCAAGATAAATTCCTCTTTAAGTACATTTGTTCAGTGACATTCTTCTAAAAGTTATAACAGGAAAGAGAGTGACCTTTCAATGGAGAAACCTGACAAGCATGACCTAAACCCAATGATCAAGGTCAACATCAATAAGTCAGTCATATTTAGAGTGTGGTACCTTTGATATAATGTGAAGAAAATACCCCCTTCATCTCTATGATCTTTCTCCTAAAATTTACAGTGACAGTCTAATCATTAGGAAGATATCAAAAATATTATAATTGAAAGGCATTCTACAAAAATATCCATCTGGACTCTTAAAAATTGATATATGCCATCAAAAACTAACGTGAACAATTTGGAGTCAAGAGTAGGTAAAGGACTAGCTCTCTACTCTTTGAGGCACAACACCACTTCCAGTTTTCTGGTGATTATTCCTACCCTAGCTAGCTTTGAACTGAGATCCTCGGATCTCAGCCTCCTGAGTAGCTAGGGTTGCTGGTATGAGCCACTAGTGCCCAGCTGGATATTTATTCTTTTACTTCAAGTTTAAATGTATCTGTTTCTTTCATGAGGAGAATTCTGGTGAAGGAAGGGATGATTTCTGCATGCCTATTAGAAGGCCATGTTAGACTTGAGTGCCACCATAAAAGCTACTTAAGTCTTCCTTATGTCTCCTTACTTCCTGTGTTTCCACACTACTGCTTTTCTGTCTTTTGTCTCTGCCTCAAGACAGTCTCATCTCTGATTTTCGAGGTAATATAAATAAAGATGATTTATTTTATAAGCTAAAATTATTTCCCATAAGAGCAGCTTTACCTGCTATAAAGTATATTCTCTTTCAATAATTTCTAAATTCACAATTGGTAGTGATAATTTGAGTTCTTTTATTAAAAATCAAATATATTGGAGAATTTATTTGTGTGTGTCAGTACTGGAGTTTGAAATTAAGACCTGGGTGCTGTCTGTTAGCTTGTTTGCTGCAAGGTAGCACTCTACCACTTGAGCCATAGTTCCACTTCCAGCTTTTTCCTGGTTAATTGGACCTAAGAGTCTCACAACCTTTCCAACCTCAACTATCTTTGAGCTATGATTCTCAGATTTCAGCCTGCTAACTGGGTAGGATTACAGGCTTGAGTTACCAGCAACTGTCTTAGAGAATTTTTCTAATTTTTACCTTTTCATAGTTATTATAAAGTTGATGTTACAGAGGGGTTACAGTTCATATGTCAGGTAATAAGTACATTTCTTTTTTGTTTGTTTCTTTGACCTATTTTATTGTTATTACAAAGGTGATATATAGAGGGGTTACAGTTACATAAGTCAGGTAATGAGTACAATTCTTTTTGGACACTGTCATCCCTTCCCGCCCTCTCTCCCAGTTTTTCCCTCCAATCCCACCCAAAACTTGCATAGTTTACTTTCCACATGATGGCTAATGAGTACCATTACTCCATTTCAACATTCATTGTCCCTCATTTTTATGTCCCCCATTACCCACCCAAAGGCATATAATAAACAAACAAGACAAAAAGAAAAGAAAACCAATAACAAAGAAAAAAACTCTTGTTTCTATTTCCTGGAGTTCATTTTGATAAATATTATTTTTATATAATCAGAGGCACAAATGTTGTGTCTTTATATTCCCCCCAAGAGTACTGTCCTTTGGTCTCACTGTGTGAATGCCTAGCGTCCTATATAATTTATCATGTCCTAATGTATTTCAGATCTAGCTTCTGCATATGAGAGAAAACAGGTGCCATTTGGCTTTCTGACCTTGGCTTATCTCACTTCACATGATTTGTTCTAGGTCCATCCATTTCCTTGCAAATGGCATAATATTCTTTCTAATGACTGTATAAAATTCCATTGTGTATAGCTACCATATTTTTTGGATCCACTCCTGTATTACAGGGCATCTGAGCTGTTTCCATCACTTGGCTATTGTGAATAGTGCAGCAATGAACATGAATGTGCAGGTGTCTTTAACACATCCTGGTTTGTAATGTTTTGGATTCCCAGGTGTAGTATGTCTGGGTTGTAGGGAAGATCTTTGTTTTGTTTTTTGAGGAATCTACAGACTGCTGTCCAGAGTGATTGTACTAGTTCACATTCCCGCCAATAGTGCAATAGGGTGTGTTTCCACCCACATCCCTGCCCACATTTGTTGTTATTCAAATTTTTGATGCTGGCCAATCTAACTGGGGTGAGATCCAATCTCAGAGCTGTTTTGATTTGCATTTCCTTTATGTCCTGCGATGTTGAGAATTTTGTCTTGTAGAATTTTTTAAGATAGCTAAGATTTTGATTACTAGAAGTAGCAAAGGTAATCTACAAATATCTTTATTTTTAAAATATATTTTAATTTTTTCTTGAAGTATATAATCTAGGTAATTCTAATCAAAGATTAGAATATATAATTCCTACTACTCCTTTACATAAATGGTTTCTATTTAATTTTTATCTAGAATATTAAGTGTGTGTGTGTGTGTGTGTGTGTGTGTGTCTGTCTGTCTGTCTTTCTGCTGGCCCTGGGGCTTGAACTCAGGTCCTGATCACGGTCCCTGAGCTTTTTTGCTCAAACCTAGTGCTCTACCACTTTAGTCGCAGCTCCAATTCCTTTTTGGCGGTTAATAGGAGGTATGACTTGAACTGGCCTGGAACCATGATCTCAGATCTCACCCTCATGAGTAGCTAAGAATACAGGGATGATCCACTAAAACTTGGCTGTACAGTATTAAATTTAAAAGTTATTATGATTATTTCTGCTCTATCCATTCTAAGTAAAACCATCGAGCATATTTCATTCTTTACTCAGCATCCCATCCACCCACAACTTCATCTATGTCTACCATAACTTAAATTTACAGTGCTGCTATTGGAGTTCCCTTAAAATTTTAATTTTCTGTTTCTACTCTTTGTGTCATAATTCTATTACAAATTCCTTAAGATTTTCCTCTCTTGTATAAGATTCACTCTTATTGATCATTTACATCTGTCTTTTGATCGAAAGCCTGAATGTGCTGCAGTAATGCCTAGATTTATTTTTAGACAAGTATATCATTACTTTTCTTTCTGAATCTTTATGGATTCCACCAGTCCTTCATTTTGCTCCAGCTGTTAGATGGCTACATGAAGATCACTTGCTTAGTGCCACAAATTTCCCCTCAAATACTGGTAGCTTTGTTGTACTCACCTTATTTTTCCTGTCATGCATCTTCTGCTGGAAAGTAAACTCTACATGGATAGATTTTTCTATTTCCAACTATATCCCCTATCATCTAAGCCAGCTGCTTACAATAAACTAGTGGAATGAAGAAACAAATGAGATTCTCGCACAATTTGTTCCTTAGATGCAACTCCTTGACTTCGCCAGCTTGATGATCTATCTGTTTTATTATTTCAGAGGGTGATGAGTGAAAGAAAACCTAAGATACATGCTCAAGTCATTTTCTTTCTGAACACTTCCAATATGGGCCATATGAACATCTTTTAATTCCACCCACTTTTATTTACAAAGGAATAAAAAGGTTTGTGAAAACTCCTAGGCAAAGATAGCCTATTGAACACATGAATATCTGTCTGTTTACTCTGTAAAAGCTACACTCAAATAACTATTAATGATTTTAAGGACTTAAGCTAATAAAAAGAGTATAAAAGATGTGAAATAGCTATAAAGTTTTATAAGCTAGAAAGCAAATGGGTAGACATCAAATTACTCAGCAAATGTAGGAAGAATTAAATTCAAAGTAGCAGAGAGAAACGCCAAGCTCTAATCTGACTTAATTCACAATTGTCCAAATGTTCAGGGACTGGATATTCCAGACTCCTTCTTAGGACAATTCCAGCTACAAACTAAAGGAAAACAAAACAAATGGGGATATAGTCTCTGAAGTAACAAAGAGAGGATTCTAAACTAGGAAATAATTTTGAGGCAGGAAAAATATTTTCAAATCAAAAGTTTATATGAATATATGCACATTCTACACTAAGGCCACTTACCTTCTCCACTTAGGCACCAAATAGAGAAAGACAGATCCTCAGCTTCCATGAAAGAAATAAGTAGCCTTTTCTGGAAAAGAGAATTTCTCCACCAAGAAACAAAACAAAATGGCAATAGCAACAACAACTACAAAAACTCCCTTTATACTCTGCATATGAAATGATCTCCCCTGAACTCATACATTGTTGGATTGGCCCCCAATGCATGTTGAGAGATGGTACTTCTTGGATGTTATTGGATCATGAAGGCTCTGCAATAATCAATAGGTTAGTCCATTTGATAGATTTTTAAACTGTGTTATTGGGAGGCAGTAGTAACTAGGAGCTGGATCCCAGTTGGAGAAATAGATCTCTGGGAAGGAGTGCCCTGGAATGGTATGTCTTGGTTTTGGCTCTTTCTCTTTGCCTCTTTTTGCATCCTGAATGCTATGGGTTATATTTTTCAGGTAGGGTCTCACATTTTTGCCCCAAGACCTGGTCTCTGACTGAGAGCACCCTACCTACACCTACTGTGTAGCTGAGATCACAGATGTGAACTACAATGCCCAATTTACTTATTGAAATAATACTCTCACTAGTCTTCTGCCTGTTCTGACCTCAAACTATGATTCTCCTAATCCCTGCCTCCATGTAGGCATATGCCACCAGATCCAGCTCATAATCCTTCTCCCTCCTTTTGCCTTTTGTTCCATTTCTTGGTAGTTAGGGTTAAATTCAGAGCAACTAGGGAATTTCTATGCCACTTGAACCATTTCACTAGCACTTTCAAGCCCCCATTTCTTTATTTTACTCTGCAGACTTCTGAAGAAAGCCTCAGTCCAGACCCCAAAACAAACATAGCAAGTAGACAAGGTGAAAAAAATTCCCTTCCAAAATACTATCATAAATCTCCTCTTAGGAAAAGCAAAAATGAATATTGCAGAAACACAATAAAAATCTATTATAAACAAAATGAGACAATAAGAAGGGCTTTGGGGAACAAGAAATCTAATAGTAAAAATGAAAACCTCATCTGAAGAACTGCAATGAAATATTGAAGCACTCTCTGAAAAGTAGAACAAAAAACAAATACAAAAGAGATGAAGTAGAGAAAAGAAGTTTTAAAAAGACACTTCAGAGATCCTAAAACATATTTAAAATCAAATGGGTGTTCAAAAATAAAATAGAATAGGCCCTAAACTGAAAAATCTCTAAATTAGAAGGGTCCCTTAACTGCTCAACAAAATGGGTGAAAATAGATCCACTTAGGGGGATATCACTTGAAATTCCACAATACTGGAGAAAACAGGATTCTATACCTCTTGAAGAATACAAACTGAACCCAAACCAAAAGGTAAAGGCAAGAATGGATATTGATTTTTAAATTTCTCTCCCTCTTGTCCCTTCTCTTTCCTTCCTTCTTTCCTCCCTCCCTTCCTTCCTTCCTTCCTTCCTTCCTTCCTTCCTTCCTTCCTTCCTTCCTTCCTTCCTTCCTCCCTCCCTTCCTTCCTTCCTTCCTTTCCTTCCTTTCCTTCCTCCTTTCTTCTATGATGAAGGTGGAACCTGGGACCTTATGCTATTGAAGCAAAAACTTCACATTTTGAAAAAAACTCTTTCCTAATACAGACTTTTATTCTTCCTAAGAAAAGGAAGTTTTTTTCTAAGACTCAGAACCAAAACCAATTGCATTTTATTACTTCTGATTAACATGTTGAAAACAGTAACATTTTAGATCTACTTATACTGTAAAGTATAAGTTGAAATTAATTCAATGGACTGGAGACATAGCTTAAGTGGCAGAGTACCTGCTTAGCTAGCACAAGGCCCAAGTTCAAACCATCAAAAAAGTTTTCATTCAATTTCATAGATATTAACAAGTCTGAAATTACATATGTGGTTTGCATAGTATTTGGAAGACTTTTTTGTACTTGGTCAAGTAAGAATTGAACTCTCACTCACCCTTTCAGTGAGATGTTAAAGGAGATAGTCAACCTATGAAAGAAGTTAAACTAAGGAAAATGCGATGATAGGACACAAAGGAGAAAGAAAGAGTAATCAAGGGTGATGTTGAAGGGGGAATAAAAACTTTGAACCTACTGGATTCCTATTCTTTCTACCTGACATGAATTGATATCCTCTCTGTGGTGAACAGATATTACTTTTGGAAATAATGGGACCATTAATTTTGTTAGTAAGATCCACAATGCTAATGGTATATGTTAGAGAATGAATGATATGCCAATGAATGCATGCTGGTTCATATGTATAGTTACAGCAAACCCACTGTTTTTGTATAACCAGCATATTAACAAAAGACTTTTCTTTTAAAACAATTAATAGGATTCCCATTTCTTTGTAGGCCCTCAACAAAACTGTAGAGTCTTATTTTAATCCTAGGTAATGTATAACTATCCATAAGCTATAGTTTTTCCTGTCATTCTCTGAATACTTGGTGTGATAGATGATATAGAGGAGAAGAGGTGGTTCCGAGAATTAAAGTGATTTCTACAAGGTCACGTTACTGGAACATGAGGAGCTGGGATTCAAAATCTAGTTTTCAGACAACAAATCCTTTTCCACTTCGATTCTTTCTTGAATTTATCTGACTTGCAGTAGGGCAATGACTCTGTAACCTTAACTCTGCCCCAACAAATTACTCATACATTTTTCTTTATCATCCAAAAGTAGCTTGTCAAAAATCACTGTCAAAAATCCTTAATCTGGTGCACTGTATTGCCCTTCTAAATTTAACTCTATACCAAATTATGCAGGGAACATGATTCTGCAGCCTGAAGGTCTGGAATTCTAAAATTTTCTGTAGTGCCTGGTAGACCTTTTTGATCCATAACATTTAGTCATATCAATCAGAAAACTTCAAAGAATACATGAAGAAATACTGTAACCTGGCTGATGTGAGCAAAAGTGACACAGGACAATTAAGTTTCAGGTTAATACCTGGTGCGCTGTAAAGGTCAATAAGCAAGGACTCCACTGCTAACAATAGATACTAGATATTTTGAGTATAGCCTTTGTTTTCCCAAGTGGTACAAGAAGAAATATAATACATGTAAATAGCATAATGTGTTTTTATTCTTCCTGCATGGGCACAAAATTTTCTCCAGGGATCTGAAATCTAATATTTCCCATTGTATTGCAGAGCCAAGCCTACCCTAGCAATGCTAATCTGCAGGGGAAAAATAATGTGTTTTAGGAAATAAATTATTTATCGCTATTATATATACATATGAGAACATTTCAAAATTTTTCAATGTATTACTTTAAGAAAAATAAAGGATTTTAATAGATGTGAAATATAAATGACATTTTATTGGAAGTATTTTTTTTTTAATTTTTTTTTTTTTTTTTTTTTTTTTTTGGCCAGTCCTGGGCCTTGGACTCAGGGCCTGAGCACTGTCCCTGGCTTCTTCCCGCTCAAGGCTAGCACTCTGCCACTTGAGCCACAGCGCCGCTTCTGGCCGTTTTCTGCATATGTGGTGCTGGGGAATCGAACCTAGGGCCTCGTGTATCCGAGGCAGGCACTCTTGCCACTAGGCTATATCCCCAGCCCCTATTGGAAGTATTTTAAAACATTTAGATGATGAAATTTTAAAGACTTTTACACACAGTGTATATTGTTTCAAAACATTATCACTGTTCCTTTCAAGGTATTTTATGTTGTTGTTGAGTTTTACTTCGTAATATAAGTCTTTGTAAAACAAAGATTAAATGGAAAAGAGTTGGGAATGTGGCTTAGTGGTAGAGTGCTTGCCTAGCATGCATGAAGCGGTATTGTGGCTCAAGTGGTAGAGTGCTAGCCTTGAACAAAAGAAGCTCAGGCCCCTGAGTCTAAGCTCCAAGACTGGTTCCCTCTCTCTCTCTCTCTCTCTCTCTCTCTCTCTCTCTCTCTCTCTCTCTCTCTCTCTTAACACACACACACACACACACACACACACACACACACACACGAAAAGATAAACTAAAATATTGGGTGTTGAAATCACTATCTTCCCCTAATGCAAAACCTCATTACAGTGGTCTCCATCACATTGACTTACTAACATAATCCCCTCATTGTATTTAAAACAAAGTGTAAAATGAGGTGAGCTTCGTATGAAAGATCTGCAACATCAGCAATTAGAAGGCTGAGACAGGAGGATAAGTTTGAAGCTATCAAGGGCTATACAGTGAGACCCTGTCTTGAAATAAGCCATTAATTAATTTTTAAGTCTGTTTTATTTTTAAAATTCATGTACAATAAATAAATAAAATAAATGTGCAAAGTTGTGCTAACTTCAAGATAATTAAGGGAACATTGCTTGCAATGAAGATGTTTGGTCATCATCCTCTCCTCTTATCTTTTCAGAGAAGTTTGGAACAAACACTATTATTGAGATATGGTGGTGATTGGCACAAGGATACAGGTGATGATTGCCTCAGACAAAATTCTTTGGATGCACCGCCACAGGTGGGGATTCCTGTTCAAATTATTTATGGGGAGAGGTTCTTAAGAGAAGGAGCGTAATGGGAAAGATGTGAAGTGGGAGAAACTAAAGCTCAGGAAGGAGGTGGTCTTGAGGAACATATATGAATAAGTACTGGGAAGCTGAAACATATTTTGTCTAAGGGGGTGGAGCTTAAGAGCAGGCAAGTAAAGGGGATAGACAATGGGGAAAAAAAGTAGGTAAATACAGTGAGAAACCAGGCAGCTTGAGATGTGTGGGACTGGGATCAATGGGGATGATAGGGGCTCCAGGTGTTAATGAATCCATTGATCAAGACTCATTGTACTCATAAATGGACATGTTGAATTGAAATCCATTTGTAGGACTACTTAAAGGTAATTTTTGAAAATAGAATATTCAAATAAAATGAAAGAAAGGAGGCGAAGCATCAGAAGGTGGCAGCAACAAATTCTTAACACAATATTTTTTCATTTGTCAACAAAAATATTTTTTGTGAGTGCCAGTACTGGGGTTTGAACTCAGGTCTTTGGCTGTTCTTGAGCTGTGGTTCTCAAGGATAGTGCTGTACCATTTGAGCCACAGCCTTACTTCAGGATTTTTGATAGTTGAGGATAAGAGTCTTATGAACTTTCTTGCCTCCAGGGTTGGCTTCTGACAGCAATCCTCAGATCTCAACCTCCTAAGTATCTGGGATTACAAGCATGAGCCACTGGTGTCTGGCCCACCAAAATAGAGTTTTATAACCTTTTACTTCACCTGAGCAAACAGGGAGAATGAAAATCATTCATGAATTAATGGATGAAAAAATAAGTTAATTGTCTTTTTTTAACTACATAAATATTATATTTAAAACTAGTGATGTATATTCAAACATTGAAAAGATACAGCTTTTCAGGTAGACTATTTTCATAAATTATTTTTATTATTGCAGTTGAGTCTACTATTCATGAACCTAACCTCTTAAACATATAATGATTATGCCAGAATTGCTGACATTTATTTAGCTCTTCATTTACTTAAAGCAGAGAATAATTAACATATTTCAATCACTACTGAAACCTGTTTACTGACCCATCATGATTTACAAGCTTTCTTTCCTTCCTCTTTTAGGAAACTCCTCTAGGGGTTATTTTTTAATCCCTACAACACTTCAGAGGTGGTAGGATGAATGAGCAAATGAATCACTCTTGTCAATCAGATTGTATTTATGTCTCCTATGGAAAAATAAAACATTCACAGAACAAGTAGAACTGAAGATGTATTAAAGGAGACAGTGGGCCCCAATGGCACCTTAAAATGATGCTTAGAGTATGATAAGGATTTAAGTGAAGTTAGAATTTCAGCTTAAATTCAAGGTACCTCTCAGGTATTTATTGCAACATAGGTAAAAATAAGGAGTTACTATGAAAATAATATTAAGAGTAAAAATTCCTGCCATAAAATAATCACTCCCCCAAATACTCATTTTATGATGGGAAATTCCAGTCATTCTTAGATCAACCTATTATTTTAATAGATTTTGCATATTTGTTTTTCCTGCATATTTTACATACATATATAATATGTATTATTTTATTTTCTAACTTTATGGTTTTTATATTTTTAAATATGTTTCCTTATGAGGAGTAAAAATTTCTTGTAAACAGAATTTTAATAGCTCCTTCGAATGTTTTATATCCCTTAGTTTACAATTCCCTTGTTTTTGGGGAAAGAGAAGTATGCACATTTTTGTTTTGTTTTGTTTGAATAATTTTTAAGCACCACAGCTAAAGCAATTGGAAATAAATGTTTATATTTACTATTTCTTAACATTGATTTACAGGAGAGTTACTAAATGATGAAACTACTGAACAAGTTGACTTTTTCTGACTGGACTTCATTTTCCTTTCTTATGGTGATGGTACTTCATTTTAGAAACAGGGAGAGAGACAAGCTGTGAAATAAAGCAGATTCCTTGTAACATAATTTCAGTAACAGAGTCTATTCTGAAATTCGGGTACATAACACCCTTTTTGGCTTACAATGGAGATTTCTATCACTTGTAACCTTCAGAGAACAGATTGATTAAACATTTGTGTAAAGAAGTCAGGTACTGGTGGCTCATACCTGTAATCTTACCTAATCAGGAGGCTGAGATCTGAGGATCATAATTCTAAGTCAGCCAGAAGTAGACAAATTTGAGAAACTCTTAGCTCCAATCAACCAGCAAAAAATTAAAAAATAAAAATAAAAAATCTGGAAGCTGAGGTACGGCTCAAATGATGGAGTGCCATCCTTGAACAAAAAAGCTAAGCAAGAAAACAAGGCCCTTAGTTCAAGTCCTACTATCTGTGCGCATGTGTGCACATACACACACACACACATAAACATGTATGTATGTAGTACATAAACATGTACATGTATGTACATAAACATGTAGTGTGTATGTATGTATGTAGTATGTAATTACATACATGTAATTGACTTACAGACATTCCTGCATCTCCACAAAGACATCAGACTGATTGTTGCGGGGAAATGACATGGTAGGAGACATGAACCAGTGAGGGAAGGCAACAGAAGACAGCAAAAGGCAATGAAAAGCAGACAAAAGTGAACTTTAGATTCATAAAGCAATAACAGGACCTGCGGATAGTGATGAACAGCTATGATTGCAGCGCTTGGGAGAGTGAAGTAGGAGGATGATTGCAGTGATTGGGAGAGTGAAGTAGGAGGATAACAAGTTTGAAGCCAGTCTGGGCAACACAGAGATCTTGTCTCAAAAATAAACAAAAAGAAAAATAACAACAAAAAATTAACAATGAAAAGGCCCTAACATACAGCAAAGCAAAAGAAGGGGAGTACCCAACTTGCCAGTAAGGTGGTAATCAAAAGAGAAAAGAAAGGTCCAGAAAGCCCCTTGGGTGTGCGAGCTGACATATTACAAGACAAAGTTTTGGCTGAGATCTGTGTAGTAAGCACACCAAAGAAATGGCCGTGAACTTCCTAGCTGTCTAACTAGTGCTACAAAGGGAATCATTTTAGGAGACAGTTTACAGTCAAACTTTTCAACCAAGGAGAACAGGAGACTGCATTTTGTATCTTCCAACCCTAAAGGCCTACCCAGCTCCCACTGGGAGAATCAGTGTGGATCTGTGACTCTGGTTGCAACTTGGGCTTACTTTCACAGATACAATCTACTTGTGTGGTAAGTGCAGGCCATGCTGAAGAAGGAAGATGAGGGTAAACACATCTGGGAGCTCCAGCTGGAATTCTGGTAGGAAGAGAGAACAGCTATGTGCTAGGAAGTTCTAGAACAAATTGCACACAGAAGCAATTGGAGCCCTCCCTATCCCTTGACCACCCACCACTGATGGCTTTGTACACTCTCAGAGGATGGGAAAGAAAGGGGCAAAATAACAGCAGATGCTCAGGAATTTCTCATGCCAAACCCACAAATGCAAAACACCCTTGGGGTGGAGAGGCAACCAGGGACTTCTTGAGCACAGCTGGCAAGAGCAGGATGAGGCTCAGCCTGCAAATAGTCTTTCTGGTCTTAAGTTGTCTGTACTTCCAAGAGAAAAGCAGCTGTTTTCAAAAGCAAAAGGCCAACTGCTAGAAGGGAGCCATCCTCCTTTCCTCAATGAGGAGGACAATTTGACTGGGATTTTATTATAATTGTTGCTGTTGTTGCTTACTACCTCTATGCTTATTTCATTATGTTTGTGCCTTTGTTTCTATGCCTTCATCATTTCCTTGTAATCTTCCTTCCCTGCTCTTTTTCCTTTTACCCATACTCTGTCATTTATTACCTAATATTTAATACCTTTAGCTTTAGTGATTTTTAAATGCTTAGTTTATCTATAAGCATCCCACTTTCTTATTAGAGCATTGTTCATATTTCATATATATATACATATATATGGGATTTTTTTTTAGCTTTTTTGTTGTTACTGCTGTCTGCTTTCCTCTGAGTAGCAGTGGTAACTATTCTATGAAGAGAGGGAAGGCTATGGAGTTTAAAGAAATAAGAAATATGTCTTTGGAAGGGGGAGGGTTTCAGGAAAGAGAGTTCCCTGATAGAAGAGGAAATTCCAATTTTCCAATCCCTCAGTGAAAACTCAGGAATTTTGAGTTTTGACAAGTGTCAAAAAGATGAGAGATGATATCTCTTTGTTGCACTTTAGATAAAATGCCAATACAATGGACCTTGTTGTGAAAAGTTAAATGAATTATCAATAAATAACCAATACAATGAAATTCTGTATTATCCTGGTCAAAGGCATATTGAGTAAAATCAAGAAAACAATAAAAGCAAATGCTATCCTGGATGTGGAAAAAGAAAACTCCTTTGCTCTAGGAGTAGGAATGTAGACTATTCTAGCCACTATTGAAATCAGTCTGAAGATTTCTCAGAAAACCAAACCAGCACATGCTTTATCACTCCTGGGCATATTACCCAATAAATCAAAATCAGCACACAACAGAGAGACCTACACAACCATATTTATTACAATACTAATTACAATAGCTAAATTACAGAATTAGGCTTGGTATCAACTAACAAGTAAATGGATAAAAATGTGGTAAGGACAAAAGTTTAAATAATGGATGGAAATGGAGAGCATTATGTTAAGCAAGAGAAATGGTTCCTATATTCTGCCACATGTAGAGTCTGGATTAAAGAAATGAACATGCAAGTGTATGAAGTATGAATAGGGGGAAAGTGAGACCTGTGGAGAAAGTCAGAGGAACAAAATAAGGTGATGGGGTGAGGAGGGGGCAATACAATTGAAATACGTTGTGTACATATATAAAAATGTCAAGGTATAGCAATAAGAATGCAAAGTATATGTATGTTTATGTTAGAATGATGACATATTGCTAAATTACTTTCAAAAATACAATCTGTTACTAAACTAGAAAGACAGACAACAGACTGAGAGAAGAACTTTACCAACAATACATCCAACAAGGCCTAATATCCAAAATGTACAAGGAGCTCAAGAAAGTAACCTTCCCAAAGCTAATAAACCCATCACTAAAGGTCACAGGAGCTAAGTAAAGATTTCTCAAAAGAAGAGGTGCACACGGTCAGGAAACCAAAAAAAAAAAAAAGAAGTGAGAATGACAAAGAAACACAGGAGGAATTGCTCAACATTCCTGGCCATAAAGGAAATGGGAAGCAAAACAACTCTGAGATTCCATCTCACTCTAGCTAGATTGACCAACATTGTGAATTCAAATAACAAATGTGGGGGAAAAAAAGGAACCTTATTGCACTGTTGGTGGGAATGTAACTTAGTGTAGCCACTCTGGACAGCAGTCTGGAGGTTCCTTAAAAAATTAAGCATAACAGATTTTCCCTATGACCCAGTCATACCACTCCTATGCATTTACCCAGAACATCACAAGCCAGGATACCATAAAAAAGAAACTTGCACATCCATGCTGATTGCTGCACTATTCCCAATAGTCAAGCTATAGAAACAGCTCAGATGCCCTGCAATAGAGAAGTGGATCAAAAAAATTTGGTATCTATACACAATGGTATTTTACACAGCCATTAGACAGAATAATATTATGTCATTTGCAAGGAAATGGATAGACCTAGAACAAATCATGTGACGTGAGCTAAGCCAAGCTCAGAGAGACAAATGACACGTGCTTTCTCTCATATGTAGGAGCTAGATCTGAAATACTCAGGGACATGATAAATTATACAGTATTATTGGTATCCACACATGGTGAGACCAAAGGAGGATACTCTTAGGGGGAAATACAATGGTGCAATGCCCATGTGCCTCTAATCATATAAAATAATATTTATTGAAAGGAACTCCAGGAAATTGAAACAGGAAGATTTTATCTTTGTTGCTTTGTTTTTCTTTTCTTTTTGTCTTGTCTGGTCATTTTCTGTCCTTGTAAGTTGGGGGAAGCATAGAAATGGAAGGGGAGAGGGAGAACAGATGCAGCAGTGATTCTCACTAGACACTATGTTGAAAATGAATGATACAACTGGTGGGTATGGTGGGAGGGAAAACTGGGAGAGAGGGAGGGAAGGGGTGATATTGTTCAAAAAGAAATGTACTCATTATCTGACTTTTTAACTGTAACCTCTCTGCAAATCACCTTTAGAGATATATAGATATATAATTTGTATTCATTAACAATGAATATATAATCATGACACCAGTGATGATTATCAGTGTTATATATTGTTATTGGAAAACCTCCACTAATTTTAACAGAAAATTGTTATTTTCATGAAAATTTTGTGTGTGTGTGGAGATTGAACCCAAAGCCTCACAGATGATGGAAGGCAAAGGATTATATCACTAAACTACATGTCTGGCATTTAAACTTTATTAAAATACTCATGGTGAACAAGCAAAAACAGTTTTGCTTATTACATAGGTACTTTTGTAAACATTTTCAATTGTAATTTTTTTCTAAAGGTTTAGTGTCTAGATTCAATTTCATGTGTGTACTATATAACCTCTTGTTTACTCCAATGAGAAAAGTTCTAGAATTTAATATGTGTGGCAAAGGAAAGATGACTCATTCTTAGAAAAAATATATGAATTTCTTTTCCAATATTAAAATAAATTTAAAGTATATGTCAAAAAATCTATAGTAGTAATAATTTTTAAAGGTTGCCATATTGATTTTGTTATTCACATAGTTTGCCCACTTGTGTAGTATTCATATTCCTAGTGTTTTATATGATCTCAACTTTAGTTTTTGCTCAGATTTTCTTTTTAACTTTTATGTTCTTGTATGTATTATACAAGTTGTCGTAAGTTTTATGACAATACAATGTGACACTGAATTGTTGGGAAGAGCCTTTCTTTCCTTCATTCTTTGAGAGTGAGCAACACTTTGGGGCAGAGGAAAGAACAAGATCTCTGAAATACCTGTAGCACAGTCAGCTCTGTTCTCACCAGTGAGGCGACCAGACTTAAAGGAAAAGGTACAGGAACACTAATTTGAGTTGGGTTGTTTTCCACTAGGTCACAGGTGCCTTAAAGTTAGAGACTCCAGCCTTGCATTTCGGCACAGTGTAGTGTGGTGCTGTGGGAGGCAGCAGTGATTACTTATTTTAATGAATGGGTAAGCAATTTAGAAATTGAGTAAGACCATCTCTTGGTTTTGTAGAGGAAACTGTATGTCTATTACCCCAAAGTAGAGATCTATGTCATTTTGGCATTCATCCTAATACATAATGGTTGCTAATGATAGTAAAAATCTAATAGAATGGTTGTGATTGAGTTCTTCTTAAAACCTTTATCTACAATATGTCAATCCTTCTAATGAACCTGACCTGTATACTATACCTGCACTATTCTCACTCTTTCCTGACAAATGAGAAAATGAAATAAATGAACAGCTTTGAGAAAAGCATTGGCTTTGAACCAGTTTGGAGCTCTCAATTCTCTGTTGTTTTTGCTCTTCAAGTGCAAGTCTCTACTGCAGTTTAACAAAACATCCAAGATTAGACCAGTTTTCTAGACTGTTATGTCAAAATATCCTGCTCAGGGGCTGGGGATATGGCCTAGTGGCAAGAGTGCTTGCCTTGTATACATGAGGCCCTGGGTTCGATTCCCCAGCACCACATATACAGAAAACGGCCAGAAGTAGCGCTGTGGCTCAAGTGGCAGAGTGTTAGCCTTGAGCAAGAAGAAGCCAGGGACAGTGCTCAGGCCCTGAGTCCAAGGCCCAGGACTGGCCAAAATAAATAAATAAATAAATAATAATAATAATAATAATATCCTGCTCGATACCAGAAGAACTTTGACATGATTCAGATGTTTTTGTATATCTGTTAGAAATATATTTACCCCAAGATTCAGATTCAGTATAGTCAATTGCATTTAAAATAAGCATACCAATTATATAGCATAATCTGTAAACTTGACGTTACTATTTCAGGGCAGTTTGCCTATTAAGAGGTAAGACTCCAATGATGTAAGTAAAAGCCATTCGTAAATACTGTGCTAGCAAATAAGAAAACATTTTGGTAGAACTAGTGATGGAACTTGGGGCTGTGCTCATGCTCAAAAGTGCTCTAACAGAGACCTATGTCTCCAGACCTTCTTTATTTTATTTTGAAGCAGGGTCTCACTAAGGCCAATCTTCTAGACATAAGCTTCACATATATGATGTAACCCAGTCTGTCTTTGAACTTGCAATCCAACTACCTTAAACTTTAAAAACTTTCAAGGAACTGGGATTATAAGGGTTATATCCACAGGCCAAAATCTTAATGGCAGGTCTGGTGATCTGGCATAGTAGTATCATGCCAGCCCTAGCAAGTAGAAGGTCCGGAGCCCTGAGTTTATTATTTAAAAAAAAAAAATGGCTTGGGCATGCTGTGGCTCAAGCCTGTAATCTTAGCTATCTGGGAGGCCAAGAGTAGAGGGCTGTGGTTCCAAGGCATATGAAAGTTCATGGGAGCCCTCCATCTCTACCAGTGACTAAAAGCAGAGTGAATCCCTGTCATCTCCCATACACAAGGGTGCACATGTAAAAGGATCCAAGCTCAGGCTGACCTGGACAGAAAGCAAGACCCTGTTTTGAAAATAACAAATTCAATAAGGGACTGACACAGTGGCTCAGGTGGTAGAGTATCTGCCCTAGCCAACTGTAAGGCACCAAGTTCAATCCCGACTACTACCCACAAGATTTTAATACAAAAATCTTCTTCATTTCCCATCATCATGGTCAATGCCTATCCATGAACTATAAGCAAGTAAAACTGGGCTTGAATGTCTTCTGTGTTTATCCTGATTTGTTTTTGTGAGGGAATCAGTGTTAACGATAAGAACTCACAACCTGAATGTTAGGCACTGATGCCTCATGCCTATAATTCTAGCTACTCAGGAGATTGAGATCTGAGGATTGGAGTTTGAGTCCATTCCAGACAAGAAAGGCTCTGTTATGCTTATATTCAATTAACCACCTAAAAACTGGAAGTGGTACTGTAGCTCAAAGTGGTAGAGCGCTAGCCTTGAGCACAAAAGCTCAGGGACAGTGCCCAGGCCCTGAGTTCAAGCCTCATGACAAACAGCAATAACAAAAAAGGAACTTTGCACCCTGGAAACATAAAGAACAAATAAATGCATGTGATGTTGGGAGAGAAATCCTACCATGAAAGAATTTTTCTTTCAAAACAACATTAACCTTCTGAAACATGTTGCTACAAAATTGTAAAGCTTTAAAACTAACATGACAACTACAACCACCTGTAGGTCAAATTACACTTCTGAAATTTTCAGCAAATATGAAATTAGATGTATTGAGTAAAGCCAGTTAGAACAGATTCTTATTATCCAGTGACTGCAGTGTCCTAAATGATAGCTTGCTAATTCATGTATTATTTGGGGAAAAATGTAGGCTTTGGAAATTAGTTCTGTTAGTTCTGTTGTTTTCTGATTTTGTGTTTGCGAAGTTGAAGAAAATATTGTCCTAATTGATTAAGCTAATTTACCATGTAGGAGAATATTTAGTAATTGAAACAAAATCCAATCAGAGGCCCAATCCATTCTATAGAAGTGAGATGAAATAGGAGGAATGAGAAGAAGACTTAATGCAAAGTGCTAAGTATAGGGAAAAGACCTGGGTTTTAGTCCTGAATGTACAGTTCATGCAAATCCATGAGACTCTTATCTCCAACTTAACACCAAAAAGGCACAAGTAGAACTGTGGCTCTAGTACTAGAAGGCAGCCTTGAACAAAAAGCTCTAGAACAATGCCCAGGCCCCAAGTTTAAACCCGAGTACTGGCGCATGCACACACAAAAAAAATCAGTGAATGAATAAATAAATAGAGTAATAGAATGGATAGAGAAGAATTGAATGAATGGGGTAGAATAGAAGAGAAAATAGAAATAATAATAGAACTTGCAAGAATAAAATTTACAGTAGGAGTCAGATAGGATTTGGCTTGTGGATTATACTTGTCAAGTTTCGCTTTGCAGCTCTAATTTTATAGTACTAAGGACTGCTATTCTGGCTTATGGAGGTATTAACTGTAAAATGTAATGATTTTTAAATATACAAAAGAAAATTAACTAGTTGTAGTTTAAAATAAACTTCCTGATTAATAGAAGTACAGTTGAGAAACTTTTCTATAATTGACATTTACCCATCCATTTTTCAACAGTAATGATTTTTGTCTATAAGGGCTTTCCCCCATTGAAAACACACTAAAATATATTTATACAGCACAAACATGTCCACATATATTTTTATGGATGTCAACAGCTAACAATCAGGTAGTACATGGACATGTAATTAACAGCCATAGTTTAGAAATAAAATGGCCTAGGTTTTATCCTATAATTTTGTGACATAGTTACCCAAAACATGTTTCCCAATCAGTTATATAGAAACATAAACTGGGCATAATGGTGAATACCTGTATTCCCAGCATTGAGGAGGTTGAGACAAGAGGATCATGAATTCAAGGCTAGTTCAGGATATATACAGTGCCTCATGCCTAGCTACACAGGCACCCGAGATCTAGCTATGAGCAAAAATTCCAAGACAGAATGAAAGACTTTGAGGTCAAGCACCACTACCAACACCAATATGAATGTGTACATAAATAAGCATACATATATATTTAATAAGAATATATTCATAAGATTATTAAATTTATCTTTACATAAAATCACATATTTGCTTAGTAAAAGGAAGACACTATTAACTGTTCAGGTATTATATACAATGAGCTTTCTTTCTAGTTGTCATGGTCATCTACTTGTCAATATTCAATGATGCCAAAATTGTCCATCATTAGATCACTTAGGTACAATTTACAGACAACTGACCCCTTAGCCATATATGGTTATAGAAAGCATAAGAAAGGATCTGAAAGGAGGCCAAAGCTGTCTCCAAGAAACAGCTCACAATTAAATTTTTGCAAGGATTACAATATGCTTGTTATTAAAAGGAGTTCTAAAACTCACAAACACACCCACATAAAACTTTTATTAAAAGTAAACAACATGGTATGCAGGAGAAAAAGAGTATGGGTAAACATTGAAGTCTGCAAACCTTCAAGCACAGCTCCCCCACCTGTCATCTGCACAGAGAATATGGGTTTCAGCTCATGACAAAATGGCCAAGAATTTCTATGACAAATCTTGGCTGCTTGAGAGATACCCAAAAGTTTCTGGTAAGTTCTTTTATGTCCTGCTAGATATAAAAATCAAGCCAGAAAATTTAAGCTGGTCATGCCAGGTGTCATTTGTGAATATACAAACCAGCCTTGGGTGCTTTCCGGGCAGTCTTGAACTTAAAAAGGTCCATTACAAATCATCACTATGTTGTCCTTATCTTGGCCAAGACACATGCCAGGCTTCCAGATGTACCTGGAGGTAAACATAAAATTGTTCCAGCCAACTGCAAACTAATTCTATGGTGATCCAAGTTTGAGAGGGAAAATTTCTTGCTAAAACACCACATATTAGAGAAAAATAACAAAATCCACAATCTCAACAATTCCATATTTCTAGAACACAATTCAAACATTGGCTTGTCATGTGAAAAGATATGTGGATGGGACAAACTGTCAGCAGAAAAGAAATCTGCTCAGTGCAACCCTGAGAGGGGATGCAGTGGGAACTAAGAGTTTGGGCTTTCCAGTGGTTATTTTAATTCATATCAATACAGTAAAATTAAATATGTTCACATTTGCATAAGCTGATAGGGAATATCACTAGAGAAATAAAGTGGTCAAAGACAAATGGATAAATATTAAAAATATACGTATGACCAAGCAGGAAATCTGGAGCTAACAATAGAGAAGAATGGGTATAAGAGAATAACAAAGTAAACTAATTTAAAGATAGATTAAAAGAAATTTTCCAGGCAGGCTAGTGACATATGTCTGCAATCCCAACCTCCCAACTTGGGAGGTTGAGATAGAGGGATCTTGAGTTTGAAATTAGCCTGAACTATATAACAAGACACAGTCTCAAATAATCAAAAAGAGATAAAAGAAAACTGTCAACTAGTGAATCTGGTGAAAATATCCTGAAGGAATATAGGTAAAGCTGACAACCAGTGGTTCCCATTTATCATCCTGGCTACTCAAGAAGCTGAGGTCTGGACTGGGAATATGGCCTAGTGGCAAGAGTGCTTGCCCCCTGTACATGAAGCTCTGGGTTCAATTCCCCAGCACCACATATATAGAAAATGGCCAGAGGTGGCGCTGTGGCTCAAGTGGCAGAGTGCTAGCCTTGAGCAAAAAGAAGCCAGGGACAGTGCTCAGGCCCTGAGTCCAAGGCCCAGGACTGGAAAAAAAAAAAAAAAGAAGGTGAGATCTGAAGGTCAACAATTGCAACTAGCCAAGGCAAAAGAGTTCTTGAGACTCTCAAATCAATTACTGAAAAACAACCCAGAAGTAGAACTGTGGTTCCAATCACAAAGTGCCAGCTTTCATCAAAAAAGCTAAGGGACAAGGCGTAGGCCCTGAGTTCAAGCCTCAGAACCAGCGAGTGCACACACACACACACACACACACACACACACACACACACACACACACACACCTTACAATGACAGGATACATTTATGTATTTTTATAAATTATATAGCTTTATGAAAGGCTTTCTTGTTTTTGTTAGTTTGTTTTGTCAGTCGTGGGACTTGAACTTGGGACCTGGGCACTGTCTCTGAGCTTTTTCACTCAAGGTTAGTGCTCTACCATTTTGAGCAACAGTGCCACTTCTGGTTTCTTGCTGGTTAATTAGAGATGAGTCTCAAAGGCTATTCTTCAGTGATTGGCCTCAAACCACAACCCTCAGATCCCAGTCTCCTGAGTAACTAGGGGGTATGAGCCACTAGCACCCAGATTTTTATGGAGTTTTTTAAAAGTTAAAGTTTTTACCTACTTCATATAAATATTAAAGCAGACCAAGCATTTAATAATCTGACTTTAGCATTTCTGTCTTTAAATTTTCCATCTGATACCAGGTCTTGAACTCTCTATCTGATGCTTTATCATCATTAGCAGGTACCTAACCACGTGAGCCATGATTCCAATCCCACACTTGTTTATTCTTAAATTAGAAGTTATCCATCACTCAAAAACTGGTAAATTTAACCTATTTGAGTCCACTTTCATCAGGATTGTCTACAAACAAAGCCATAAAAATACTGAAAGAAATAATAAGCTTTCTATAACAGTTTCTTGAATTTAAATCCAAAATTGCATTTTCTATCTTCTAATTAAAGTCCAAAATGAAGATTGATTTTACGTCCTAACTAGTTTAGTGGTAAATTCATTAAAATGTCTGTTAAAGCTGGATACGTTTCAGAATATAGTTTGTACACATAATATGCTGACATTTTGTAGATAAGTATAATCAAGACATCTTATTTTCACTCTCCAAACTTTCCCCACAGTGTAAACTAGTTCATAAACAACCCAAGTTACTGAAAGCCTTTATGTTGAAATCTACATCACTAGCTTGCATTATGGCTTCTATTAGTGAAATTTTAAGATATTCTATTATCTCTTGTAATCATAATTTCTTTTGGTTTTTTGCCTGCCTTGGGGCCTGTACTCAGGGCCAATGCACTGTCCCTGAGCCTCTTTGGGCTCAACGATAACCTTCTACTACTTGAGCCACAGTTCCACTTCATGCTTTTTCTGAGTAGTTTAATAGAAATAAGAATATCACAGACATTCTTGCAATCCTCAAGTTTCAGCCTCCAGAGTAGCTAAGACTACAGGCGTGAGCCAATGGAGCCCAGCCCCATGAGACTCGTATCTCCCAATAAACATTCGAAAACCAGAAGTAGTGTTGAGGCTCAGGTGGTAGAGCATTAGCTTTGAGAACAAAGAGCTTAAGGACTGCACCCAGGCCCTGAGTTCAAGCCCCACAACCACCACCACCAACAAAAATATTAAATAAATCAATAAGATGACTGATTGATAGATGATAAAATACACTGGTATTTCAAGAATGAGAATGAGGGGCTGGGAATGTAGCTTAGGGGTGGAGTGTTTGCCTAGTATTCTTGAAGCCTAAGCATCACATAAACAGAATAAGCCAATAGTGGGCTGGGGATATGGCCTAGTGGCAAGAGTGCTTGTCTCGTATACATGAGGCCCTGGGTTCAATTCCCCAGCACCACATATATAGAAAATGGCCAGAAGTGGCGCTGTGGCTCAAGTGGCAGAGTGCTAGCCTTGAGCAAAAAGAAGCCAGGGACAGTGTGCTCAGGCCCTGAGTCCAAGCCCCAGGACTGGCCAAAAAAACAAAAAACAAAAAAAACAACAACAAGAAAAAGCCAATAGTGATACTGTGGCTCAAGTGCCAGCCTTGAGCAAAAGAAACCAGGGACAAAGCTCAGGCCCTGAGTCCCAAGCCCCAGGACTGGCAAAAACAAGAAAAAAAGAAAAAAAAAATGAAAATGAAAAAACTGCTGACATTAGGCTGCAGATAGAGCCCTAGTGGTAGAAACATGTGCTTAACATATCTAAGAATGACTTAATTACAGAAAATATTCAGAATGAAATCAGTTGCTGACATGAATCTTGCTTGATACGACATGAATCTATAAGTGGTTAAAGATTTTCTAGAACTTTCCAAATAGATCCAGTGGGCTATTTCGGTTGAGAATTCCAACAGACAGGATTGTTAGGATAATACAACTCCCAATTGTCTCTGTAGCTAGCAAGGAGATGGAGAGAAGTGTCTACATACCTACCTGGGTCTGACGGTATGGGACTAGGAAAACCACAGGCTGAGGAGGAACCATAAAGTATGAACCATAAAGGAAAGCATTCTGAACAAGAGTAAATATTATGCTAGACTCCAGTTATTTATCAAGGAAAAGTATTTAAAACATCCATTCCAGATAGGCACCAATGGCGTATACCTCTAATCCTAGCTACTCAGGAAGTTGAGAACTGGGGATTGAAAGGAAAATTACCCCAGAAAACCACAGACCATAGACGAAGTCACATAGAGCAAGAGTTTATTGCCAGCAGGGCCGGCAAGGCCAAGTTCCCACAGAGAAGTAAAGGAATTGGTTCAGGAACTCTCTCTCAGGGGGTCTTTATACCTTCATGCAACTAAGGTGGGAGGTGTTCCGCCTGCCCCTCAGGAATCATCAGCCAAGGGCGGAGTCACATTGCCAAGGGCAGAGTCACATTGCCAAGGGCAGATCTTATGTCTGGGCCAGGTGCATTCTATAAGCTTACAGGGATCAGCCGGAACAGGAAAATCCATGAGACTCTTATCTCCAATAAATTATACTCAGAAAAAGCTGCAAGTGGTACTGTGGCTCAAGTGGTAGAAAACTAGCCTTGAGCAAAAGAAGCTCAGGGACAATGCCCAGGCCCAGAGTTCAAACCTCAGGACCAGGAAAAGAAAAATCCATTCCTCATTTAGGGTAAATACTTATAATTTCTCAGGATAGAATCATTCAAATGTAAAATGGTTCAAAAATTCCTCCACACTATTCGCTTCCTCCAATTTTGCTCAGTCTTCTCAGCTCATAGTTTATACTTTGGGGATCCTAAACAACAAAAACTCACAGATGGATCCTTTCTTTTCTCTCTTTCTTTCTTTCTTTCTTTCTTTCTTTCTTTCTTTCTTTCTTTCTTTCTTTCTTTCTTTCTTTCTTTCTTTTGTTGTTGTTGTTGTTGTTTTGTTGTTGGTGGTGGTCTTGGGTCTTAACTCAGGGCCTGGGTGCTTTCCCTTAGCTCTTTCACTCAAAGCTACCACTCTACCACGTTGAGCCATACCTCCATTTACAGTTTTCTGGTAGTTAACTGGAGATAAATGTCTCCTGGACTTTCCTGCTTGGGCTGGCTTTGAATCACAGTCCTCCGATATTAGCCTCCTGAGTAGCAGGATTATGGATGTGAGCCACCAGCAGCCATGTCCACCATGAATCATTTATTTTCTAGTGTAACAATTTCAGTGTGAAACCATGGCTTGATTTCTATAAAGTATTTCTGCAAAGACATAATGCGATAAATGAAACAGGATAGATATATGAGAAAACACAGTACAATATTTTTAAATAAATACCTTGAAAGCTAAGCAAGGTTCAGAAGTTTAAACTAGGAAGTTTTAATTTAACTCAAATTGTTAAGTTTAAATTTAAAATATG
The DNA here is from genome assembly GCF_023159225.1 of Perognathus longimembris pacificus. Lineage (NCBI taxonomy): Eukaryota > Metazoa > Chordata > Mammalia > Rodentia > Heteromyidae > Perognathus > Perognathus longimembris. The sequence continues at coordinate 42,479,684 of NC_063169.1, forward strand.
TAGTTTTAAGCTTTACTGAAAAAGCAGTTATGCAATACTTCTGCTACATAGCTACCTTTAGATGTTAAATGATAAGATTAGAAGCCTTAGGAATGGCCTACTTCTTTCCTCCATTGGAATATAGGAGAGGATATCTAAATCTCCTTTCAAATGGGGATGATCTGGGAATTCTTTGTTTGGTTTTATTTTTGTTGCCAGTTCTGGGGCTTTTTCCAGCTTTTTCTGTATATGTGGCGCTGAGGAATCGAACCCAGGGCTTCATGTGTACAAGGCAAGCACTTTACCACTAGGCCATATTCCCAGCCCCTGGAAATTCTTTATGAATGGGTAGAGATGGGAAAAATGAAAGGCCAAAGGGCAAAAGGAAGTTCTAAAGGTTATCTGGATTTTCCATAGACCTCACTTATCCTCCCAACCCAGAACTAGATAAACCTAAGAATTTGTAGTGACTTGACCTCATGTACTTATCCATGTCAAAAAGTAGAAAAGTGGGGCGGGTGCTGTTGGCTCACACCTGTAATTGTAGCTAATCTGGAGGCTGAGATCTGAGGATCGTGATTCTAAGCCAGACTGGGCAAGAAAGTCAGTGGAATCCAGAAGTGGTCCTGTGGCTCAAAGTAGTAGCACACTAGCCTTGAGCTTCAGAGCTCAGGGGCAGCACCCAGGCCCAGAGTTCAAGCCCCATGACCAATCAAAACATAAAAGTAGAAAAGCTGGCTGGGAAAGTGGCTTAGTGGTAGAGTGCTTGCCTAGCATGCATGAAGCCCTGGGTTCAATTCCTCAGTACTACATAAACAGAAAAGGCCAGAAGTGGTGCTGTGGCTCAAGTGGTAGAGTGCTAGCCTAGAGGAAAAAAAAAGAATTTCAAACCCCAGGAGGGGGTAAAAAGGTACTCAAGGGGCTGAGATCTGAAGATTATGGTTTGAAGCCAGCCAGGGAATGAAAGCCTGTGAGATTTATCTCCAATTAATCTCTAGAAAAAGCGGAAGTAGCTGTAAACTCCTACCTGGGAGGGCTCCATGCAGATGCCCCCCACCAGGTTAATTCTCCACCCAGTTACCTGGGTAATCCGCATACCCGTAGGCAGTTACTTCCCCTTTCCCTGTGGTCACATCCTAATCCACCTGGCCACACCTCCCTGCCCCTGCCCTAGATAGGGCAGGGCCAGATGGAGGTGACCTCTTCTCTCCGGCCTTCCTTGCATCATCTCAGCCACCTAGCCAGCAGTTCGGTAATAAATTTTCTCTCCAGCCCAAATACTGCATGGTGTTCTCCTTTATCGGCTACCTACTTTGCTTATGTGGTAGAGTGCTAGTCTTGAGCAAAAGAGCTCACGGTAAGTGCCCAGGCCCTAAGTTCAAGCCCCAAGACCAGTTAAAAATAAAGTAGAAAAGCTACATACTGGACCTACAATTTTGAATCCTTAGCTCTCCTTTCCTACATAAGGAGAAAATTTTTTTTTCTAATTTTCTATTTTTCCCTATTTTGCTCTTGTTATACTAAAATACATCCTCACTAAAACCTTGCTAAAAGTTTAACCTTGTGAGACTTTCCTTTTTTTTTTTTCTTTTCTTTCTTTGTGCCAGTCTTGGTGCTTGAACTCATAGCCTGGAAGGTATTCTTGGGCTTTTGTGCTCAAGGCTAGCACTTTACTACCTGAGAGACAGGTCTACTTCTGGCTCTTTGGTGGCTAATTGGTAATGAGAGTCTCACAAACTTTCCTCCCTGGTCTGGCTTTGAACCATGATCCTCCTATTTCAGCCTCCTTAGTAGCTAGGGCCATCAATACCTGGCTCTGAGACTCAACGTGTTGTGAGATATTCTAAAATGTTTTACATTAGTGAATGGCCAGGGCTTGTGATTTTGTGTGGAAATTGTGAAGCTGAGGGAAGCCCTCCTCCATCCTCCAGTGACAATATGTAGATTGAGCTTTGTGTATAATAGCTGGATTCCACAACTAAATGTCCATGGGGTAGACACAGGTACCTCAGGGAAGATGACAAGTGTTTCTGCATTCACCTTTCCACAATGTCCCATTATATTAGCTTCCTAAATATCAAATGGATGTTCACCAGTGAAACTTCATGCTTGTTAATCATCGTAATGAGTTCAGAATGTAGTTTACCTTGTTGAAATTACTTGTATTCTGCATCTACAGAATAGCTATAAACCTAAGACCAAGGCTGTTATAATTCTAACTACTCAGGAGGTTGAGATCTGAAGATCACAGTTTAAAGCCACCCTGGGCAGGAAAGTCTGTGGGATTCTTATCTCCAATTAACCACCAGAAAAGGAGAAATCGTGGTGTGGTATGGCTAGTGGTTGCTTAGGGACAGTGCCCGTGACCCAAGTTCAAGACCCAGGACTGACAAAACAAAACACAAAAGATCTTCCCATAAATACAATTTAAGAAACCAGAGTGATCACTGACCCCTAAATGTACCCATGTGCAAACGCAGGTATAGGGGATATTGGCAGCTAGGTTGCTTACTACAACACAAATACCAATGGAATAACATTGTTTCTATCACAAAGGAAGTTTCTGTGCCCAGATGCAGCTGGATACCACTGGAATCCCAACACTCAGGACGCTGACCAAGGAGGATTCCATTTCCAGACCTGCCTGGACCATATAGTGAGGCTTTGTCACAACAAACAAAAAGATGGCCCTTTCATTGCACTTGGGGTAGTATTCTAGCCTTGTATCCCAAAACTGAATAATACCTTCAGCACCTCAAACAAAAGCAACACTTTTGTGTCAGGACTTGGATCTGCCAGAGGGGTTACAAAGCATCTTTGCCCGAGACCATAACAACAGCCTCTCACCTGGATGCTGGGGACCCAGTCCACCTCCCACAGGAAGAAGTAACCTGGATGACCTTGCATCTGAGATTCATTCAGTTCTGAGCTCTGGAGGCAGGAATGACACACAGCAAGTAAGTTAGTCAAAATTAGGAATGAGGAAGTACCCCAGGCTCCAAAACTACCCCCCTCCCCAATCCTTGCACATGCACCCACACCAGCAACCCACAATTAACATAAAGACTACACTTTTCTTTTGCTGACTGTCCACTCCCGAGGTCAATGTTCAACTGAGAAAGGAAAGTGTGCCTGGGGAAGAACTGGGAGGATCCAATACCATGAGTATGCTTCCCAGAACCCAATGGCCTCTGGGAAGGGACCACTGAGGGGGACCCTCAGTTTCCAGTCACATAACAATTGAGCCCTATTAGATAAACCACAAAGTTGGTAGATCCCAGACTATCAGTTTTAACCTGAATGGCTCACCCCCAGAGGTGAACTGTCTGTTTAGGAAGTCAGTTCTTACCTGAACTGCCCACCCTATCCCATAAGGTATAATATTGCTCTCCTAGTAATATACTCTATTCAATAAAAAGAAGAAAAAGAAAAGAGATTGGAATAGAAAGAGCTGGGGAGAACATGAAAGGGGTGACATTGGTTATGACGCATTTTACTCACAAACTGACTTGTTGAACTGAACCCCCCTGTACAACTACTTAAAGATAATAAAACTAATATGCAAACAATAAGAAAGTAAGGAAGGAAAAGACGGAAAGAAAAAGAAAACAGAAGTTTTCATGAAAGGTGAACTTACCACCTAAGAACAGAATCAACACTCCATAATGAGTACAAAACAAGCCAAGCAAAGTAGTTAGTGCAAGATGGTTAATAAATGATTGTTAAATAACTACCTGAGATTGTTAACTGTGCATCAACCTGCCTGATTACAGCCAAGATTAAACATTATTAGTGAGTGTGACCAACATAGTGTTTCTGGATGAGATCAGAATTGAAACTCAGTGGTCTGTCATTTCCAATGTCGGTTCCATCTGCTGAGAGCCTGAACAGATCTTCCCCTTTGCTTCTTGTAGACTTGCTGGCTGAAATATTTTATCTTCTTCAGGTCTCAGATTAGGATTTGTACTGTTGGCTCTCGTGGCTCTCAGGCCTTGAGGCTCTGATTTAATTATACCCCTGGCTTTCCTGGGCTCCAGCTTGCAAAAGAAGGTATGGTACTTCTTGCTTACACACACACACACACACACACACACACACACACACACACACTATTGCTGCTGCTGCTGCTGCTACTACTACTACTAGCTCTATTTCTCTGCAAAACCCTAATGTAGTATCCAAATCCCATAAATAAGATTTATTTTACTCAAGCTGATATTGATGTCAGGAAGGAAGGGTTTTCATACAACACGACTTTTCAGTGCTGAAAAGAACATATAAATGGTACACCAAATTGGCCTCAGTCATTTCATAGACTCCTCTTAACTTTTCTCCATGTTTCTCATTAGAAATGATATCTCAGTCATTTAAACTCTCTTTGTAAGGCAATAATTAAGTTTTGTTATGCTTTTACCTTTTGTGAGGTTATACTTACATTTTTCTCTCTATTTCTTCTATTTCTAAAAGATCTTAAATATCTGGATCAGATCCAATGGCTCATATCTGTAGTCCCAGCGAATTGGGAAGTGGAGATCTAGAAGACTATTTTGAAGGTAGCCTAGGCAAAAAGTTGAGATGAGCTTCCCTTCTCAACTGAAAGTTGAGCGTGGTAGTGCATACTTGTCATCCCAGCAAAGCAGGAGGCACAAGTAAGATGATCACAGTCAGAGGCTGGCCCACCTGAAAAATCAACCAAGAAGAAACACAAAAACAAGCAAGCCAACAGAGCCTCAAGATGAAGAGTACCTGTCTAACAAACGTAGAATTCTAGCCCCATGTACACACTCATCACTCCCAAAACGATGATGATGTCTTCTTAATCCAAATCTGGAACGCTAATCATGGGGAAAAATCCAGATTCCATAGACCACAGAAAATGCTTTAAATCTTTAAATTATAGATCATGAATAATAATGTTCTTCCTTCATACTGGGCTGACCATGGGCCAAGTAATTTGTTGTAACTGACTACATGAAATTCCAAGAGATTGAAAAATTGCAAAAGGCTTTCAATATATGACACGGGCTATGATAATTGTGGACCTTATTTTTGTACCAATGATGCTCTGATACTAAGACATTACTCATTTATTCCCTGCTGCTAACAGTGAAAAACCTGAAAGCTTGCTTGAAACTATACAGTTACAGACTTTTCTCATTCATGTGCCTCCGCCCGCCCCCCCTCCCCCATTGTACCTTGCACTTGCTAGGTAGGATCTCTACTGTTAAGCCACACCTCCTGCCAAAACTGACATTTTACAAAATCCATATGCAATTTGCAGTTACTACAAGACATGATTTCTTGGTGATACTTGTGCTGTTTTATGTCCCCTGACATGAAAATTCTATTAAATTCAGTGATGTTCATCAAGAGCATGTACTGTATAAAGCTTTCCATAGGTTCTTCTTCCTGCGCAGCAAAGCAGACTTAGACATACAACAGGAGGGCATTTTAACGACTTTGCTAAGTGGTACCATAACCTAACATTGTAAATACTTCATTCAGGGAATTTTTACCTCAACTGATTTTTGAAGCAAGGAAAAGACTGATCTTGGCTCAAATTAAATAAATATGTACATAATTGCATTTGTTATTTTAATTATACATTTGCTTTCATTTCTGATTATATTTGTAGAAATTTTGCACATAAGGAATCCTTTCCACTTACAAGATGTGCTCTACATTTTCTAATTTTCCAGGGCAATGGTAAACCTAAAGATGAGAATGTTATCGGACTGAGTGCTTTTTAAAATAATTTAATAATACTTATTTTATCAGCTCTAAAATGAAATATTACATATTTTCTCTAGTGTCAGATGATTCTCAGCAGACGTAAAATCCTTGCATGTACAAAATTTATTTAGACTCACAATGGGTATGAAAATTGTCTTTCTTTTAAAAATATTTTCTTTTTAAATTTTTTCATTAATTAAATTTTGTTGACAAGGTGTGCAAAAGGGGTATAGTTACGTTTTTCTTAAAGAAAAATATTTTCTTTAAGATTCTCAATTGACACATAGTAGCTCTACAAGCTTTGGGAGTACAGTGTGACATTGCATTACATAAATACAAAGTTGTCATGTTAAAATCAAGGTCTTTGGTTGTTTCTTTTATATAACCCAAATTAATAAATGTGCAAAATGAATTTTCAGATTGCAAACCTCTGTCTCTATGCCAAACTAACTCACTGGATTCTTCACAATAGTGCCCCACTGTGGAGAAAAGAGAAAAAGAGCTCTGTCCTTTCTTAAAAAGTTTTACGCTTTTCCTCCTGTTCTGTGCTTGTTATTTTCAAAATTCTGTTAAAGAAAACTTGTAAGTTCAATGAAAGTCAACCCTGGTACTGATTTTCCACTAGGTAACTAAAAACAAAGAACAATCCTTACTGGTATCCAACATAATCCCTGAGATATGATAAATATTTGCTGTATAAATAAATGTAACCATTCAGAAGTGACCATAAAAGAAATTCACTTAAAGAGATGAAATGGTAATTGATTTTACCACTTTTCACAACATTCATTTTCACTCTGTCCAGAAGGTGGAGCCAAAGACATATTTATCTACTGGCAGGCTCATTCCCATTCAATAAAGCAAAGTCAAAGAAAGCAAAATAAATGCTTTCCTTTACAAGCACATTTTGCTGTTGTTGTTGTATATTTGTTTCATTGAGTGTCCCTTGACGATAAATATAGGGTATAAAGGTTTGTTAAGATTTCCCCCCAGGTGGAGTCAAGCATTGATCCTTAAATCCCTTTCAAGAAGAAAATTAGACTTCATCAGAGTTGAAAAAGCATCGTCATGGTAGTTTGCAAGAGCAGGGGAATTCTTCACTTCTCTGAAGAAACTGTGTCCAGTCAACAAGCCAACAGTAACAGGAAAACACTTCTGGGGATTGGCCAATTTAGGTAAAACCCAACAAAACTTCCATATTAATTGAGCTCCAAGCTCACTTTCACTATTCATTACAAACTGATCAATAAGGATTAGTTAAAAAGGAAATGTGTTCCCAGAAAGAATCATTCTCATGCTAACATAGAGGCCAATTAGCCCACCCCCTGGGCTGGAATCTCAAGATCCTCAGTTCCAGGCCAGCTAGAACTACAAGGCCCAAAAGGAACAACAACAAAAAGGAACTCTGCAAGACAATGAATGCCATCTTATCCCTTTACAAAATCAACCCTGACCTAAGATCTTAGATAATACTTCTATTTTTCCACAGATCCATACTGCAAACCTTCAATTCTTCGCAGTCACATGACCAGCTCATAAACTAGGAGAAACTACCTCCAAACTGCAATTTCCAGCTACTCCGGACCAGCACTTCACTTTCTTTATGGTCTCCAGTCACTCTGTTTTAAAAGAGAGATAACTCTCCTTTCAGAGTTAAATGGCCATTGCTCCTTTAAGCAAGTGATAATTTTCTTACAAATAAGACTTCTTTCTCATCATTATAAACTCCCTTCCCTTTCTGGCCTTTGCCTTCACTGTTTTGGTAGTCTTTCCCTTTGCCTAGTGAAATGAGGCAATCCACTAAAGATCAGTGTTTTGTCTTTGAGGCCTCCTGCTTTGCATCTATTCTTTAGTAATCTTATCTGTACCTGCAGCTTTAACAATCAATTCTTTGGGCTGTGTCAGAAATCTTCCAACAATTTTCACTTGAAATCCACTGTGATTGAAATCCACAGGTAGCTTTCCCTGGATATGTAAAACTGAAATCATTATATTTCATTCAGCAGATTATTCCTTCTTCAACTTCCTTTTTCTGTGTGTGTGAGAGAGAGAGAGTATATTTTCCCTGTTAAAATTCCAGTTTCCACATCCTCTTCCTTGTCTGCCCATTGAATCTGTCAACAAGCACTGGTCATTCTACTTTTCTTCCAACTAGCCTTCTAACTCAATTGAATACCCCTCCCTTTTCTTCCATTACAATAGTCTTTTTTTCCATCCTCTCATCTATAATCACTTTTTCTTTTAAGACCCTACTACAATTTCCCAGGCTGGCTGCAAACTGCTGGGTTCAAATGATCTTCCTGCCGCAACTCCCAAATATCTCAGACTACAGACATATACTACCATACCTCTTTTAACACCATTTTTAAGGTATTTGTATTACTCATTGAAGATAGAGTGCTCACTCCAGCAGGGTTGTGTAAATTCGGAATTTCACATCTTTAAAGGTAACTATAAGAATCTAACTTGTGCAGTTTTGAAACACAGGAGACTTTATTTGGGCTTACTTCAATTAGGGCTCTATTAGTGCTCAGAAATTTGAGAAGCAGTCTACTCTCTACACCTACAATGTGCATTGCTCAAAGTATGTTACAACATGGATAAAACAAATGAAGGCCTGCCCCTGATGGATTCTCAGAAACCCCTGTAGGAGGCTATAAATGACTGTCCCTCGTTCCTCAAGGCAAACCTTCCCAGGCAAAGCCTGGCAATCAGAGAAGGTGCTGTTTGTAAAGTCAATATTTATAGTAAGGAATGAGAGAGTAAGGCAATCACATTTCTGAGATTATGAGAAAACACATTTTTAAAAGTTCATCTCACAACTGTAGAATGTTCTCCTGGAGACAAGCTTCCCATGAGCGATTAAATGAAATATATATTCAATCCAAATATAGTCTTCTTGAAATTTTAATTGTTATTGTGTGGATGTGTAGATGGATGTGAGGATACTAGTATCTTAATAATGAATTCTTCAAAATGTGAAAATGTTATTTCTTATCTTCTTATTGCCAAGAAGAAAGGAAAATAATTTTATGTTAAAAAAGAAGCGAATGTTTTTCTTATAATAAAAATCCTGTTTCTCATGAATATCTTCTGAATTGCAAGAAATAATTTATAGTGAAGCCAAAATAACAGATTAATTTGGAAGTAAAGTCAGCATAAATACAAGTCCAAAACAGTGGGTTACTGATCCTGTCAGACTTAATAGATTACAATTCATAACATTTTATCACATTGTTTTTCTCCTTCCTTAACTGAAAGAAAAGCATACCCTTGGGAATACCGAGAACCCAAAATGAGAGTAGAATTGTGCCCCCAAAGTACATTTGAAAGATGATCTGCTAGTTATTTTTGTGGAAATATATTTAGGGAAAATATTACTAGGAAATGATTGCCATTTTCCCCCCTCATGTTGGTATGAGTGAGGGCCAGTTCAGTTATTTTAAGTCTAGATGAGTTTGCTTTGGTTTTAGAGAACAATAGCCTCAACTCAGTAACATTATTGGGGAATGGTCTGGCCTCCTCCCTTCTTGCAAGGACATTAGCCTAGTCAGCAAACAAGCTGCCCATTCTAAGAACAGGCCACAGGACTCATGTCCTTATACACTCTAGTGCAGAGGCCTGGAGAGAGTCAGGGAAGTTTACAATGCCATTCCTTAGAACTCTAGCCAGGGGGGTGGGGTGGGAGGAGAGGGAGAAGAGTTTGGAGTCTCACTTACTGACACCTTAACAAAAGTTCATCAGTAGGGTCTACATTTGATTTCCTTTTTAAAATCTTGACATATCACTACAGATTGAAATGTTAGGGTGTTGGCGTGAGCAAGGCTGAGATGTAAATTTTCAGTTCCCAGTAGATTTTGTACAGGCCCACTTTTCCTAGTCAAAACATTACACCGTGTATATGTAATATACGACATGTAGTCTATCCGATTGATCTCCTTATTGTTAACCTGAAAGAGGGAAAACGGAAAACAAGTCAAAAACTAGGAGGCTATCCCCACACGTGTGTGTTTTTGAAGCTATTCCGGGCTTTGCTAATTGTCCAGCCTGAGAAAAGACTCACCATCAAGCAGATCGTTCACACGCACCTCAACATTTACACACCCTGATCCTGCAACAAGTTTCCACTTGGCTATTCTCTTCTCCTCCGTTTTTATGTATTAACTAAATGTAAGAAAACATGCTGTCTAAAATGCAGTTTTTTTTTTCATTGTCCTGGTTTTCTGGCAAGACTACAACCAGCAAGTTTTAATTGGTAAAGAGTTATTCCAAGTAAGATTGTCCATGTTTGTAATGATATACATACATGCATATATGTGTATATGTATACACACACACACACACACACACATATATACACACACACATTCGGGCCTCCCCTCCCGCCCCCGGCTCGCCAGCCTCCACTCCGCCTCTCCTTCTTCCCTCCCCTTTCTCCTAGCCCCTCCTTCCAGTTGAGTCAGTGGCTTGAAACTTTTAAAAGCTCAGTGCTCCAACTTAGAAAAAAGCTTTTTTACGAGGTATCAGCACTTTTCTTTCATTAGGGGGAAGGCGTGAGGAAAGTACCAAACGGCAGCAGACTTTTAAACTTTAAATAGACAAGTCTGAGTGTCTGAACTTGCCTTTCCCCAGTCTCTCATCCACCCAGGAGTTCCACGGCTTGGCGCGCCTGCTTCGCTCCTTTTAAGCGACAGAGTAAGTTTTTTTTTTCAACTCTACCTACTCGTTTCTTTTTCTTCGGGTCCAATTTTTCTCTCTTTGACTTTATGCATGTAACTACGTAATTTGGGTTTAACTGTACATGTAGTGACCTTCACGGGTTCCGGAGTTTCAATGGGAAGATTGAAATTTCCATTTTGAGATTTTAAAAGTTTTTGGTTTTTGGTGGTGATGCAACAGGTAAAAGGTTCTAACCTTTCCGATTCTTACAAGAGACTCTTCTATTGGACTTTGGTTCTTCGTTTGAGAGCGTGATTGTGCTTAATTATTGGGAGCGGGAATAAGTGTCTTTGGTCTGTATTGTTGGGGTGGGTTTGGGCGGGGGGGGTAAGGGCCTGGATTGGGGCTTTGATTGACTTTACAAAAAATCAAAGTGCAGATTTGCCTAGCGTGCTTTCCTATCACATTGTACACTTGGCGCTTTCTCTTGTGGAAAACTTGATTGATGTGTGGAGTCTTGAAAAGCAAACTTCTTTTGTAGCCAAGCGCTTTGTTACGGCGTGCGGCTCCCGGGTGTCCACGTGGTCCCCTTCCCAGCGAGTCTCCCCACGAAAGCAGGAGGTAGCGAGTTCCGAGCCTTAGCAGTATTCAGGCTGGGAAGTCCGTGTGGGTATTGTGTGTGAACCACCATCGAGGGAAGATTGGGGACCCCTCAGGACCGCCAGCCCTTTACCTCACATTGGGCAGCCTGGGCGGGTGGTGGTTACTTGGGAGTGGCTGGAGAGGGGGACAGGCGTTTGGGGAGAGGGTATGGCCGCATGCGTTCCTGGAGACACCTACTAAAAGGCTAGCTTCTGGAAAGTGGAGGGAAAGCAATCAGTGCCTTGCAGGCAGCGACCATCCCCCAGCCGACTTGCCGCCCGGCGGAGCCTACGGCGCTCGCTGCAGGTCTCGGCGCGCCTGGGGGCAAGCGGGAATTGCAGCCAGCCGGCGCGGGACGGCGGTTTCAAGGGTTTTTCCTCTAGTGTGTGCTGTTAAGAAGGATTCGCTTTTGTTAGTTTATTGGGGCGGGGGGAGGCGGAGGTAACCATTTATTGTGTGGACCACAAACGCAGCCGTGCATGTCAGTGCCCTGTAGAAATCGGGTCTCTATCCGCAGCCTGGATTCTTGCTGTGACCCTAGAGCGGGAGGCTTGGCACCTCGAAAACCCTAGAAGGCGAATTAAAAAAAAAAAAAATGAAAGCGCAGCGGGGCGCTTCCTGCCATCTTAGCCGCTGCCTCGCGGGCTTCGGACGGCCCCAGCCTCGGGGTGTGGGGTGTGGGGGGGTGTTGCAACTGCACCCCGCCCCCTCCCATCCCCAAATCCGCACTGGTCCCCAACTCGCCTCGTAGGGAAGCCTGGAGGGGGAGAGGCCAAACGGTGGAACCAACCGTGATTGACCTAATTAAAGCTGTCAATCTCCCCCCCCCCCCCGGCCAGGTCTCTCCCCCCTCTTGCTTTCTCAGCTCAGTTTCCTCGCGATCGCTCTGCGGGACCCCGGGGAAGGGAGCCTGCCTCACCACCTAGCACCACAACTCCCAAGTCGCACTTGTAACTTCTGGAAGTTCTTAAAACTTCCCAAGGATGAGGCGAGATGGGGGGAGGGGACCCGGAGGGACCCTGAAACTTGTTCTGGAGCTGGTCCGTGCGAAACTGGAAAACTCAGACCAGGAGCGGCTCCCGCTCGAGTCCTCGGATCCCCCGCACGGAGGGCGGACCTGGTGTGGGTCAGGTTTTGCTATGGTTTCTCCTTGACCCACGCCAGACTCAGTTTCCCCTCCCCCAGGAGGGCTTCCGTTACTACCCCCCCCCCCCAACATACACAGTTGTACAAAAAGTAGGGTCGGAAGAGAACTAAGAGGTGTGGGTGGGTGGGGAACAGGGAGCTTTATTCAGACGTGGGGATTCATTTCCTTTGCGCCCAAACCAAGTTACCGAAAACGAGAAAGATGTTTCATCTCTCCCACTGAAACGTGGGGAACACTTAAAAAAAACACCTCAGAATTTCTCGGGAAGAAGCTCAATTTTATTTATTTAGTTTACAGAAGGACTGCTGATGAGATGTACCTATTCACATGTAAAAATACCCCTTGGGATAGAATAATTAGTGCTTTAGGCAGGCCAAATTGAATTTTTTAAAAATACAGCAGTCGCCATAGGCACATTCTGTCCTGGTGTTGTGAATTCGGGATTAGTGGAATGTGGCTCCCAGATGGTAAAATATTCTGTGCCTCACAGTCGCATATAGGGGCCACCTGTCTTTTGTCTATCACTGTCTAAACAAATTTCCAGTGCCCTTTGAGGTTTATCACCACCGAGTTTCACACTCTTTCCATTCTAACTGTCCCTCAGGAAATACACCCTGTAGTAAGCAGCTACACACCCAAGGTCACTTTGCTGTTTAGGTGTTTCCAATTCCTGCCTTGACAAAGGTGAAGAGTTCCTGATACCTTTCTTAGCTTGGTGAGGACCTTAGAAACTTACATGCCGGAGGAAAAAAAATGATAAAGGAAAGTCACCAGTGATTAGTACCTGTTATTCTGAATTCCTCCCAAGGTTCTCTTTGAATGCCTGTGTTGAAGCATATACAGTTTAGCTCTGGAAAGGGTGTTTTTAAGTCATTTCACTTGATGTTTTGATAAGGGAGAGATAGAGATATGTTAGTTAAATGGGCTAGACCCCCACCCCCCAATTTACTGGTACAAGTTACCGACACTTGTTTTCTGCTGGGGTGCTGCCCCCCTTAGCTTTTTTCACTCAAGGCTGGTGCTCTATCCTTTGACTCACAGCTCCATTTCCGGCCATTTACTGGTAAATTAAGAGATAAAAGTCCCATGGACATTCCTAACTAAACTAGCTTCAAACTTTGATCCTTAAATAAATTTCAGACTCCTAGGAAGCTAGTGTTATAGTTGTGAGCCACTGACACCTGGCTTTCATAGATCCTTCAAGAATAACAACTGAATTTTCTTGGACCCCACATGCGAGTGTTACCTCAATCAGAACATTGAGGAGAATACTGTTAAGCAATTCACTTGGGTTTGAGCATCATACAGGGTGTGTTTGTTTATAGGATTGCAAATGACTGGACTATGCAAATGGGAGCTAGAATTTAGGAAGCTTTTGCAGTTAACCCTAGTCACTATCAAAAAATGTTCTAGTCTGCAGCTTCTGACTTAAGTATTTTTCCTGTGGCGCACCCATAAGCTTACTTGAACAAACTTTGGTTGGTGGAGGAGTTGTCTCTTGGTGACCATCTTTTGGGGTGGTGTTCTTCAACATGTCTCTCCTTGGCCTGTAGAAACAGATGATATATACATATATACGATAAGATGATTGAGGAGAGCTAGGAAAGAAAAGCAAGGTTGTGTCCTAGTTTTGTGTTTTGATCTTATCTTCCAATTTTCCTCAACCCCCAAAAGAGAAGAAAGAAAATAAAAAAAACAATAGTTCATCAAAAACCTTCAAGAATGTAAAGGTGTGTCAGTTCTTTACCAAGGAATCTGAGACTAATCAGGAAGGACTTTAAACAGAGTAGATGTTTACGTAGAATAGATTTGATAGACCACAGACCTAGGCTAACCTTCAGCTCTCCAGACAGAAAGAAGCAAAGGTTGGGTGTTATCTAATGAAATGGGAATGTTTTGGGTTTTTTTCTGCAATACAAGATTCAAATCTCTACCCACTACATAGATACGCGTTGTGTGAAGATGTTCTATTAACTAGGGTTAGCACCACCTCTCCTTCACCTTTGGCCTTTTTTTCTCCTTTCCATTTTCCCTTGTCTTCTTGTTTACCCTTGAAGGACACAGCTTTAAACTTTTTCTGCAATAGTGTCCTTGGCTGTAATGAACTTGTGTTATAGTTTGTTAAGAATGTGCAAGACTAGAAAAATAGCAGTACCAGGACCTCACCTTAAAAATGACAGAAGCTTCTTTTATACTTCACTCAGTCCTATTGCTTACTTAGGAATGATGTCAAGTGTTGTCTCAACAATCAGTGCTCTCCTTGACTAATCGTCATTTGAAAATGTAACAGTCTTAATAAGAAGGCCCTAGTTGTAAAGTCATTCGGCAGATATTTACACAGCATTTCTTACTCTGTTTAAGTACTAGAGGACAGAACTAACTCCCCTGACCGTTTATATTCTGATTGAAGAAAGCAGATAGTGATCAATAAGCCCTAATGGACCGGAAATAAATAAACTCTGGGTTGTTTTAAAAAGTAGGACAAAGGGAATAGGAAGTGACAGGACCGGTAGAAGGATGTTGCTGTTTCATACGTGGTGGTCAGGAAGCTGGCTAAAGTAGTGATGCCTGAAACCAGTGGAAGAGCCATGTGGGAGGAGCAGAGCTGATTCAAGACTAGGTTGGCAAGCAGGGTGCCCAGGCTACTGACCTGGGCAGTAAGATACTGATAATGACTGAGATCAGGCAACAACAAGGAGAGTGCCAGGAATGGGTCTTAGTCTGGTTTTCTTTATTTTCTTTTTCTTTATTCTCTCTCTCTCTCTCTCTCTCTCTCTCTCTCACACACACACACACACACACACACACACACACACACACACACATTCTGGGGCTTGAATTCAGTGCCTGGACAGCTTTTTGCTAGTTAGTTGGCCATAAACTGGCTTTGAACTCAGCCTCGTATGCTGGGCTTCCAGACATTTTAGAAAACATGGTTTTATTCTTTTGGTTACAAATGGCTTTCATCTTAATTTCCAATATAAAAATTTGGGGGACCAAACCTCACTTTAATTTCCAATAATTTACTTGCCTTCATTTCCATCATAAAAAGATAGGGAACTATATCACTTTAGTTTCCAATAGTTTTACATAACCTTCATTTCTCCATCCATTTCCTAGTTGTAATAATTACTAAAATATTAATGATGTGGATAGACTTTGGCTTGCAGTTTCTGCTTGAAGACTGTAGCAAATGAAACAGGGAACACATTTGAAATTGGAGATTTATTATTTTTTTAAAGAGATTTCTTTTCACTCCGGAGATCTCAGAGGAGTGGCAGGGAAGAGTCCTGGTGCCCAGAGCTGCTGTTCTTGCTCAGCCCCGTGGACTTTTCACATGCTCTGCTCTGGCCTTTTCTGCTCTCTTGACATTTCCTGAACTCCTAAGCCTTTGGAACAGGAAAACACCAAATATGCTGAGGAATCAGTGTTTGCCTGCTGACCTAAAAACCTTACTTCAGAACCACCTGGGATTTTTCTTTAAACAAGTAACCAAAAAATTTTAAACTCTGATTTCTCAGGCCCCACCTTGTAGAACTAGTGACTGAGGAAGGCTAGGAATGTGTGTTAGCAGATGATAGGAACTGAGTGTGAGGTACCTCAAAAACCCGAAAAAGACCCAGAGTGCTAGGCCAGGTCACACTGGGAGTCTGCCTCAGGGGAGAACAAAGGAAAATGATCTGACCTGGTATGCAGGAGTTACTGAAGGGCGACCCAGCTGCTGTTAAATCTGCTCAGCGTGAGAACTACACACACAAGGAATCTAGAAGTGAAGGATATGAAGGCAATATGTAGTTGATAAACCAAGGCCTGGGAGTCTGCAACATGATTCCTTATCGTAAATACCTTATATAAAAGGCCATGTTTCCCAACTAAGATTGGGGGGGGGGGGTGAGGAAAGTTTTAAGCTGGGAATGGGAAGAACCACTTGTCAGAGCTCTTGATGTTTGTGGCAAAGTGAACAAGCATATAGCAGTAGAAGATTTTGTTGCCTTTTGAGCCCCATGATGAGCCATCACATTTGACAGTTACTTATCAATGACAGTGGTAATGACAGGTATCTACATGCTACAGGATGCAGGATAGCTGTCCAATTGGTAAATCCTGTCTTATCCAGATGAAAGGCTAGAACTCATTAATGCAAATGACTAGTGTGTGGGTTGCAATTAAATTGCTACTGTGTTAAACAAATACTACTTACAATTTACCAGTAACCCAATTTTTGCAGACTGTGGCACTTTTGAAAGGTAGACTCTCAGGATCACATGAAATCCAGTTTCATTTTCCAGAATGGGAAGCATATAGTAACTGCCACAAGCGTCCTCACAATCATCTTTTCCTTTGAAAAACAAGAAAGACCTGACTAAATGAAAACTTGTTGGGTCCGATCATATGTTATTAAATTTGTGCCGAGATTTACTATTGCATGCATGAATGATGAGATGCAGGCAAGCAATTTGTCATTGGATGCTTGTTTTTGTTTCTCAACAATGGAAGTATCTGAGCTAAAGCAAATGACAATGGCAAAACACTTTGTAATTCTTTTTTTTTTTTTTTTTTTTTTGCCAGTCCCAGGGCTTGAACTCAGGGCCAGAGTACTGTCTGTGCTCAAGGCTAGTGCTCTACCACTTGAGCCACTCTGGCCTTTTCTGTTTTTGTGGTACTGAGGAATCCAACCCAAGGCTTTGTACCTTCAAGGCAAGCACGCTACCACTAAGATGTATTCAGACCAAATCTGTAATTCTTTACCAACAGAATGAGGGCTGATCATCATACAGAAACAGGTGGTGTTGTGTATACATCTTCATCCCCAGGCTAGTATTGTTTCACCTGAATTGTGGGGTTGGTTCCCCCCATCCCTATCCTGGGGCTTGAACTCGGGGCCTGGGCTCTGTCTCTGAGCCTCTCTGTGCTCAAGGTTAGCACTCTACCAATTTCATACATACCACAGCTCTACTTCTGGTTTTCTGGTGGTTAATTAGAGATAAGAGTATCACAGATTTTCTTGCCTGGGCTGGCTTGGAACCACGATCCTCAGATCTCGGCCTCTTGAGTAGCTAGGATTTCAGTTGTGAGCTCCCTGCTAGGTTTTTCTTTATTATTATTATTATTTTATATATTTTCTCATCCGACCACCTATCAAGACAAAATTACTGCTTTCAAGCTTTCCCTTGGCTTTTTAACACTATAAGCATCTGGGCTCTTTGGGTTCACTTTGGTTTTCTGAAACAGATTTGTGATGTCTAGCTCATGCTGGTCTGATGTTCTTTATGTATGTGGAATTCAGGAGACCCTCCTGCATTACCCTCCAGTGCTGGAATTACAGGGATGCACCACTATCCCAGGATTTGCCTCTTCAAAAATATTAATCTTTTTGAGCTCCTTGTCTCTTTTATCATTTAAAAGAAGGAATGAAAATTAGGAGCATAAATTGACCTCAGTAACTTTTGAGATCACTGTCAGTTTTATAGACCTCTCATCCTCAATGACGGAGTCCTAGGCTTATAATACTAAAGACGCATAGTACTTAAGTTGAAAGCATAGGACCAGGGTCCAAAGCCCAATAAGGGAAGTAGAAGATTTAGTATTTATTTTAGAGGTGGTTCTACCTAGAGAACATGGTATTCAATGGTGAACTTGAGTACAGACTGTTGGACTATAAATGATACTGCTTAAGAAAGAAGCTAGGAATGATAGCTCACATCTTTGTCTCAGAACTTGGGTTGGGGATGCAGCTGAGTGGAAGAGCACTTCCCGGGCAAGTACAAGGCCTCGTCCTTGCTCCTTAGTTTTGCACAGACACAAAAAAGGCAACAGTAATCTCATGAGTTGAGAATAAAGCCTGAATGAGAATTTGATGTCTATTTGGGCTACTTTGTGAGCTCAAGGCCTGACTGGGCTACATAGGGAGATTCTGTCTCAAATAAAAGAACAATCATAGTGTGTGTGTGTGCAAGGTAAGCCTGTGTAATCTGTTCATGCATATTCTTGCCTCTGTCTTGATTGAGACCCTTATGTTGTGAATACCACAAACTACATTTTGCTTAGGCATGTCTCAGACACAGGCTTACCAGTCTTCAAGCTAAGATTGCCTTTCACCCTGTAGGTAGGTGCTGTTGGTTCTCAGGGATCTTTTTTCATTTTGTTGGGAGGAAGGAAGGAAGGAAGGAAGGAAGGAAAAGAAATGACACCCTTGGGAATTGAAAAACACAGCACCAAAATTTCATGATTGCCATATTTTGACTTGTAGCTGAAAGGAGAAAGAAACTGCTGACTTGCAATCTGTTCTCAAGAAGTTGTCTTTTTGTGTTTTCTCAGGAGGTGCCCAGGCAACATGGGTGACTGGAGCGCCTTAGGGAAACTTCTGGACAAAGTCCAAGCCTACTCCACAGCTGGAGGGAAGGTGTGGCTGTCTGTGCTCTTCATTTTCCGCATCCTGTTATTGGGGACAGCAGTTGAGTCTGCTTGGGGCGACGAGCAATCTGCCTTTCGATGCAACACTCAACAGCCTGGCTGTGAGAACGTGTGCTACGACAAGTCTTTCCCCATCTCCCATGTGCGCTTCTGGGTCCTGCAGATCATATTCGTGTCTGTACCGACCCTGCTGTACCTGGCACATGTGTTCTATGTGATGCGAAAGGAAGAGAAACTAAACAAGAAAGAGGAAGAGCTCAAAGTGGCCCAAACAGATGGCATGAACGTGGAGATGCACTTGAAGCAGATTGAAATCAAGAAGTTCAAGTATGGCATTGAGGAGCACGGCAAGGTGAAGATGCGCGGGGGGCTGCTGCGCACCTATATTATCAGCATTCTCTTCAAGTCAGTCTTCGAGGTGGCCTTCCTGCTCATCCAGTGGTACATCTATGGCTTCAGCTTGAGTGCCGTCTACACATGCAAGAGAGACCCCTGCCCGCATCAGGTGGACTGCTTCCTCTCACGCCCCACCGAAAAAACCATCTTCATCATCTTCATGCTGGTGGTGTCCCTGGTGTCTCTCGCCTTGAACATCATCGAGCTCTTCTATGTGTTCTTCAAGGGGGTGAAGGATCGGGTGAAGGGAAGGAACGACCCCTACCACCCCAACGCTGGCAGGCTGAGTCCCTCCAAAGACTGTGGATCTCCAAAATACGCTTATTTTAATGGCTGCTCCTCACCAACCGCCCCTCTCTCGCCCATGTCTCCTCCTGGCTACAAGCTGATTTCTGGTGACAGAAACAATTCCTCTTGTCGCAATTACAACAAACAGGCCAGCGAGCAAAACTGGGCCAATTACAGCGCAGAACAAAATCGCATGGGACAGGCAGGGAGCACCATCTCCAACTCCCACGCCCAGCCTTTCGATTTCCCCGACGACAACCAGAATTCTAAAAAAGTGACAGCCGCACTGGAACTACAGCCACTAGCCATGGTGGACCAGCGACCTTCAAGCCGACCCAGCAGCCGCACTAGCAGCAGACCTCGGCCGGATGACCTGGAGATCTAGACACGGGCTGGAGAACGTCAAGATTCCACTCCATTTGTGGAGGAGATCAAAAAGGTGCTGTTGCTGTGTGCGCCTTGAGGTGTTCATTTTCGTTCTAATGGAGGTGGTACTTACACAAAGCCTTAGATTTAAGGCTTGGGGGGAAAAACACAAAAGACATAGAATACACTAGGTTGGGGGAGGGGTATCTAGGGGGAGGTGGATGGGAAGGGAAGGAGATATGTAACCTGCTGGTTGGTATTTAATGTAGTGGATTCAAACAAGTTCCAATTCTGTATTAGGAGAGGGTTTTATCTCCCCCCACCCCCAACACACACACTTAAGAATGGTTTCTGTGTATGTGAATGTGTGGGTGATAATTATGGCTGCGGGTCTTTTTTTTTTTTTTTTTTTTTTTTACATTTTTTGCTTTACCAAGAAGCTGAAAGAACTTTGTACAGGAATAGTAAATACTTCCTGAACATCCTATTTTTCAACTAGAAAAGGACACACAGTTGTCCTTATGTCCCTGCTCAAACATTCCATTGTTAAAATTTGCACTTTGAAGGCCTGACCCTCCAGGTGTCAAAGGACTTGCGCTACTATTTGTATATTTTTAAGAAATTCTTGGTATCGATTAACAGTTCAGACAAGGCCCACAGAAAAAAAGGTTTTCCCTACATGTGCTGGTTCTGGTGTCCATTTTCTTTAATCCACTTCATAACATCTTTGCCATTTCTTTCCCCATCATTCCTCATCTAGGACTCACATCCATCAGATGCTTTCTGTGTACATTTTTTATAATAGTTGGGATGTCATTTACCATTTAATCGCATTAGTGTCAGGGAAGCAAACCATTCTCCATATTTAAATCACTTGCATGTGTCTGTATGAGAAAGTGTGTTTCTATTTGTCAATGTATTGGTACAAGTAAATGCAGTATAAACTCACAAACACAGATTTGAAAATAATACACACAGTGTTCAAAGTTGAACCTTTCTCATGGATTTTGTGGTGTGGGCCAATATGGTGTTTACATTATATAATTCCTGCTGTGCAAAGTAGAGCACATTTTCTTTTTTTAAAAAATGATTTCTTCCATGTATCCTATTGTGGGTACTGGGTTTGTTAATTATGATTAATTTTTGTTTCTTCTTTTTTTTTTAG
Source organism: Perognathus longimembris pacificus (assembly GCF_023159225.1). Lineage (NCBI taxonomy): Eukaryota > Metazoa > Chordata > Mammalia > Rodentia > Heteromyidae > Perognathus > Perognathus longimembris. Next base: position 42,500,473 of record NC_063169.1, read on the forward strand.
AATGTAGCAGTAATGCTATTACTGAAACAAATGATTTTTCTTTTCTGAAATATAATCATTGATGCTTGAATGATAGAATTTTAGTACTGTAAACAGGCTTTAGTCATTAATGTGAGAGATTTAGGAGAAATGCGTAGTGTGGACTATAGAGTTTGCCTAAATGAGTTTTGCAGTAACTGATGATGTTCTTGGGTTTTTTTTTTCTTACTTAATACACATTAATTCAGAAATCATATTTGGATTTGAAATGTCTGGAGTGACCAGCCACTTTGATGTTTGCACTAAGGTTTTATTGGGAGTGCAAGAGAGGTTGAAAGAGATTTCAGTAGTACATGTGTAACTAATTTATTTGAACTCTATGCTAAAGACATCTACTAGCTGATCTTCAAATGCCTTTTTTTAAAACCCATCACAGATGATTGGGAATGCTGAATATCAAACATTTCATGTCAGCTACATAAATGGTTTTGTACAATGAAAAATACTAATTTGTTTGACATTCCATGTTAAACTACTGTCATGTTCAGCTTCATTGCATATAATGTAGGCCTAGTCCATCAAATCATGTGCTCTGGAGAGTGTTCTTTATTCAATAAAGTTTTAATTTAGTATAAATGTATTGTGTATTTTTATTCTTTCACTTAGGTTCATCTATTCAAAATTATCAGATATTTCTCATGGCTAAAATGTGCAAATAAGATTCACATTTTCAGGGATTTCAAAAGGATTGTCAGGCACTGGTAGCTCCCACCTATAACCCTAGCTACTCGGGAGGCTGATATCTGAGGATGAGAATTCAAAGCCATTCCAGGCAGGAAGGTCTGTGACACCTCAAAATGTGGAGCTGTGGCTCTAAATGGCAGAGCACTAGTCTTGAGCAAAAATGCTTAGGGACAGTACCCAGGCCCTGAGTTATGTTCTGTGGAGCACTGTAAACATTTTTGGATGCCTTTCCAAGGGAGAAGATAAGGTATCCAACTGTTAAGTTTGGAATAAAAGTTTTGTTTTGTTTTGTTTTGTTTTGCTCTACTAGAGATGAATATGAGAGCCTGATACTTGGCTAAGCACATACTCTCCCATTAAGCTACTTTTGCAACTGCAGTAAAAGTAAGGTTTTGAGATATTAGTTTGTGAAAGTAACCACAAAAATCAAAAGGTGCTGAAATTTTATGAGAACAGTCTAAAACTTAGATCCCCTAGCTTTGGCCTTCCAAATGCTGGCATTTCAATCATGTCACACAGCCTGGCTCAATAATTCTAGGCAATTACTTAAAATTTTCATCATTAAAGTCACTTCAGGGGTATTTCACCCTTCTGCAACCCAGAACTTAGGAGAGTGGAACAAGATGATTGTGAGTTCAAGACAAACTTTGGTGTACATAGAAAGGCCTATGCAGTTATTAGAAATATTAAAGTATTAGAAGTCCCAAGGTAGTTTAATCTAGTTCTTACGCATGGTGATAATCAAGTTTGAAGTTAAGAGTTCCATGCTTGCCAGGCAGACACTTTGCCACCTTAACATAAAACAACTAGCCATTTTGTTTGTATATTTTCTCACAGACTGGCTTGGACAGTTATTTTGTTTATACTTTCCATATACTTGGACAAGTACTGTGGAACTGAGCTGTTAGTTGAGATTGGGTCTTGCAAGCTTTTGCCTATGCTAGCTAGCTTCAGACCCCAATTTTCCCAATATCTGCTCCTAAGAAGCAGGTGTTGAGTCAACAGGTGTTGGTCTGCTCCCTTGGTTTTAAATGAACAATGACTAGTTTCAGTCTATTCTTGGACAGATTAGTGTCAACATTTCATAAAACACTCTTGCTTTCCTAGTCTATGTATCTCTGCATCTCAAATGGAAAGGTGATTTGTGTTAAGTATGAATCATAACCATAAATTGTGATAAGGCTATGATTAGATTACCTAATGATGAAATGAAAGGAAGAGGTTATCAAATGTGTGCCTATGTGAAGAGAACAAATTCATCTTGTAAAAAGTCATAGGAGCCAACCTAAACATTTTTCAATCTTTCCCAAGGTTCTCACAAAATATTACAGGAGTATATTTGTGAAGATATAGATATATATGTGGGCTGGAATCATGTTTGTGTAAATATCTGCATGCATAACACCAGCATTAGCACAGCCTATTAGGTATGGTACATAATGTCTATAATCCTAGCTACAAGCAGAAGGCAGAGACAATAGGATCACTTCTCCAGTTCAGGAGCCTTATTTCAAAACCGACTAGGAGAAAAGTCTGGTGAAATAGATTAGCTAGTAGAGCACCTGACTACTATGTGGACATTTTGGGGTTCAATCCTCAGTACAGCAAAACTAAATTTAAAACTATTAAAATTAAGATGAAATGAATAGTGAATCTCTGAACAGTAAGATTGTTCACCCTTTTGTCCTTTCTTTACCCCAAAGTATTTTTGTGGAAATCTTGCTATTAAGCCAGGCACTGGTGGCTGTCGCCTCTAATCCTAGCTACTCTGGAGGCTGAGATTTGAGGATTGTGGTTCAAAGTCAATTTAGGAAAAGGAAGTCCATGGGATTCTTATCTCCAAATAACAATTAGAAAACCAGAAGTTGTGCTGTGTTTCAAAGTGGTAGAGTGCTAGCCTTGAGTAAAAGAGCTCAGGGACAATACCTAGGCCTTGAGTTCAAGCCCTGTGACTGACAAACAAATTCTACTATTCATTGCCTGAGCATCTTTCAACTGTTTTCTCCCCGACCCTATAATTCCCCCCCCCCTTTTTTTGAGGGCGAGATGTGCCAGAACTTAAATTCAAGGCTTCTCTCTCACGTTCGGCTTTCTTGAGATTGGTACCCTACAACTTGACCTACCCTAACCAGTCCAGAATTCTGCTGGCTAAAAGTGAAGTCTAAGACCTTGCCTGAACTGGCTTCAGACCGAGATTGGAGTCCTGAGTAGCTAGGATTACAGGTATGAGCCACTAGTGCCCAGTTAATTTCTCCTTGTTTTTACTCAGACAAGGTCTCACTCACTATCTTATGTAGTAGTCCATACTGGCCTTCAGCTTATAATTTTCCTGCCTCAGCACCTGAAGTGCTGGAATTACAGACTGGGTTGTATCACTAGCACCAAAACAGTGGAAATGGAACTGTGACTCAAGAGGTAGTGCTCTAGCCATGAGTGGAAAAAGATCAGGGACAGTGTTGAGGCCCTGAGTTCAAGCCCCAGGACTGGCACAAAAGGAGGAAAGAATTCCATACAAACTTTTTTTTTAAATTGTTTTCTGAAACAGTCTCATTAACCATCGCTGTAGTTTACTCTCATCCCAGCCCTTGGAAGTTAGCTGTTCCTTTACCTTCTTTCGTGAAAACTGAAGAACCATGTCACCTTCCCAGGGTTCTTGTTTCCTGCCCACACTTCGCTGCTTCTAAAAGTGTTCATAATCCAACATACCAAAACATATGTGCTTTGTACTAGGAAGGAGAGCAAAATAATGAAGTTTGGAACCTTGAGTTCTCTCTATAAACAGCAGCACAGCAGTAGTGTAAGAAACATGTTTATGATCTTTATGGACTCTGCCTTCCTGCTTTTACCTTGGTGGGGCAAATAGAGCTAAGCCTTTGACAAGTTAGAATTTGCCCCTAGTAATTGTCAGTACTCCAACTCACGGAACACACTAAGAAACATTGCCCCAGGATCACTAGAAGTGTATCATGTAGAAAAGAGCTGATTTTGGAGGGGGAAAAACATTTAACATTTTTATCCTGGCCTTCAAAAGTGTTGAAGTTTTAAGTTGGATTATTTTGTCTGGCTCCCAGATGTTTCTTGCAAACGACTAAATGCTAATTTGGGCTGTGACTATGATGTGCAGTGTAATTTTCAATGCCCACACACTTTCCTGTTGTCAGGAGGAGGCACCCACTTTAGAAGACAAACCGGAAGTCCAAGATTTATTTAGTACTCTGAGCTACCTGCCCCCATGCCGAATGGGGCAAAAGAAGTGCCTGCTCTGTCGTGTGTGTGTGTGTGTGTGTGTGTGTGTGTGTGTGTGTGTATGTGTGTATGGTTTTCTTTTTTTAAAGGCTGGCATTCTAACAGATGAACTACAGCTCCATACCCAGCTTTTTGATGATTATTTGGAAATCAGAGTCTCACTAACTTTCTTGCCCAGACTGGGTTTCAAACTGTGATCCTCAGATCTCAGGCTCCTTAGTAGTGATTTCTCACTTGAGCCATATCCCCATGTCTGACTTTCTGGTTTTTTTTGGTTTTGTTTTGTTTTGTTTTTTCAGCCATAGGACTTGAACTCAAGGCCTGAGTACTGTCCCTGAGCTCTTTCACTCAAAGTTAGCATTCTACAATTCAAGCCACAGCTTCATTTCTGGTTTGGGTGGTTAATTGGAGATGAGAGTCTCATGAACTCTCCTGCCTGGACTGAAATAAATCTTACGGACTTTTCTGCTCAGGCTGTCATAGAACCTTGATCCTCAGATCTCAGCCTCCTGAATAGCTAGATTATAGGGGTAAGCCACCAGCCCCTGGCATTTGAACAATTTTTATATGTAGTTTATAGCCCAAGTTTAAATTTTCCTCAATTCAGACCAATTAGAATTAATTGACCTTAGTACTTCTAAATATTCAAGTTTCTTATATACAAAAATTTATTTAAAGATAGGTTCTATTGAAAAAGTAGTTAAAGATAGTTAAACATTCAATTTTTATAATTGGATTTCCTGTGTTTGACTATGCTCCTCAATGACTTCCTTTTGGGGGACAAGTCAAAAACACTTGGAGCGTCAAATTTCAGAACGACTGAAGTAAATTGGATGTTAAATGGAAACATATCCAGCATTTTGTAATCTATAATTCAATGGAAGTTAAAACAATAAGAGATTGCTTGGCATTGGTAGCTTTAGCCTGTAATTCTAGCTTCTTAGAGGCTGAGATCTGAGGATCTCAATTGGAAGCCAGCCCTGGCAGAAAAGTGAAACTGTGGCTCATGTGGTACAGTGCTAGCTTTGAGCAAAAAAAAGCCAAGCAAGAGCACAAGGCTCAAACTTCAAGCCCCAGTACACACACACACACACACACACACACACTAATATGTATGTATATATACAATGATCTGTTCTGTATATTTGAAATCTTTCATAGTGTATACTTCTATAATTTAAAATATGAAGACAATAGATGAATAATAATTATAACATGATTGATATGTTCTTTTTTTTTTCAGTTTCAAGCTTTCAATCATGTATTCACATGTTTGATTCTTACTTTTTCTTTCTTTGTCAGTCATGGGACTTGAACTCTGGGCCTGGGTGCTGTCCCTGATCTCTTCAGCTCAAGGCTAGCACAACTTCTGGTTTTCTGGGGGATAATTGGATATAAGAGTCTCACGGACTTTCCTGTCCAGGCTGGCTTTGAACCATGATCCTCAGATCTCAGCCTCCTGAGTAACTAGCATTACAGGCATAAGCCACTCGCTCCCAGCTCACATGTTTCTTAAGTACAACCACACTAAAATTTCCTGGCTTACCTATAATTAGTTTCCCACTTTGAACTTATAATTGAATTTAAAGTAGTACAGATGAAATAAAGCTTCCAAATTTCCAACTTTGTCCCCTCTACATTTATTGTCTTTTTAGAATAGCTTAGGATAGTTTTATACTTACCTTTGAAATACATTTTTTGTTAGATTCTCTTTTTTGCTCATTTCCAGTATCAAACACATTGTTACACGCATATATTTCAATCCTTAACATTTTAGGCCCCTCAGTAGCTCTTTTTTTTTTTTTTTTGGTGCCAGTATTGGAGCTTGAACTCAGGGCCTAGGCACTGGTCCCTAGGCTCCCCCCCACCCCGCCCCGCTTAAGGCTGCCATTCTAACAGATGAACTACAGCTCCACACCCAGATTTTTGGTCTCACTAATTTTCTTGCCCAGTCTGGGTTTCAAACTGTGATCCTCAGATCTCAGCCTCCTAAGTAATGAGAATTACAGGTGTGAGGCATCAGTGTCCAACAATAGCTTCCTCTTAAAAAAATAAGTGCCAAGGGGCTGGGAATGTGGCCTAGTAGTAGAATGCTTGCCTTGTATACATGAAGCCCTGGGTTTGATTCCTCAGCACCACATATATAGAAAAGGCCAGAAGTGCTGCTGTGGCTCAAGTAGTAGAGTGCTAGCCTTGAGCAAAAAGAAGCCAGAGACAGTGCTCAGGCCCTGAGTTCAAGCCCCAGGACTGGCAAAAAAAAAAAAAAAAAAAGGTGCCAAGTGAAATATTTTCCATACTATCTCTGAAATAGTCTAGTTGATATTTTGCCTTTGTAATTAAGGTGTGTCGTTGGAAACCATTATATTTTGTTTAATTTTGATCTTTACTCAGGTCCTCACTTGTCTGGAGAACTTGCAGTGTTTTATAATTAAAGAGTCTCTGAACTGTAGGTGATAGTTATCTAAAGCTGCAGACATAGCAAATGTGGGATCAAGGGTGCCATTTGGCATAGGACCAGCGATTTCTCCCCAGCCATATGGCCATGCTCAGCCTGTGAACTGATGATTCTCATGAGAATTAACTACCAAGCGTGAAGCTACCAACTGTGAAGCTACAACATACTATAAAAAAAGTGAGCTGGGTGCTGGTGGTTCAAGCCTGTAATCCTAGCTGTTCAAGAGGCTGAGATCTGAAGATCACAGTTCCAAGGCAAGAAAGTCTGTGAGACTCTTACATCCAATAAACTACTCAGATAAAGCTGGAAGTAGTGCTACAGTTCAAGTGGTAGAGCATTAGCCTTGAGCCCACAGAGGCTAAGGGACAGTGCCCAGGCCCTGAGTGCAAGCTCCAGGACTGGAAAACAAAACAAAACAAAGCCACAGAAAGAAAGAAAGAAGAGAGAGAGAGAGAAAGAGAGAGAGAGAGAGAGAGAGAGAGAGAGAGAGGAAGGAAGGAAGGAAGGAAGGAAGGAAGGAAGGAAGGAAGGAAGGAGGGAGGGAAGGAAAGGAAGGGAAGGAAGGAAGGAAGGAAGGAGGGAAGGAAAGGAAAGGAAGGGAAGGAAGGAAAGAAGGAAGGAAGGAAAGGAAGGGAAGGAAGGAGAGGGAGGAAACAAAGGAGAGGGAGGAAGGGAGGGAGAGGAGAAAAGAATGAGAGAAGGAGAAATGAATTTGTTATAAATTTGTTTTAAGCAGTGCTCTAGTGATGACTTCAGCTTTTTAGAGTGTCTTCCTTTAAAAGACTGACTGGGGGTAATAGCTAAAGTGATAAAGTACCTGTGCACAGTCCCTGATTTCAAACTACAGTAGAGAAAAGAAGAAAAAATCAACAAGTCTCTAATTTGGGACTCAATATAAGATGATCTATAAGAAAAACAGGTAGTATTTTAAAAACCACATTGCAAACTTGTCAAGAATTAAATCATGAGTGTCTTCCGGTTATCCAAAATCATTATCATCATCATCATCATCATCATCATCATCATCATCATCACCATCAGGGAACTTCTGAGGGGGAATTTCTAACATTTGTTGGACATCAATTCTGCTACTTCTTCAGAAGTATTCCTAAAACTAGGATCATAATGGTCAAGAATATTTCAAGTAAAAAAAATTGAGCCAGTCAAATTTGAAGAGAAATTTCCAAGCAAAGAGTGTCTGAAGAAAAAAAAGGTTACATGAAATAAAACTTGTTAATGTTGATCCTTAGACATACCAAGTCCCAGAACATTGTACGTTAAATAGTCTTGTGTATTTTCTTGCTATTAGTAGCCCTATCCCAAATCATAAGCACAGTCATAGGTCTGAGCAGCACTGCGTTGATTAGACTTGTGGACTTACTTTTAGTTTTACCATGCATTGCCAGTTAAAGCAGGTAACATGTATTTGCTATCAGTGATTCTATTTGCATATTTTGTTGCTTGTAGGCTATAAGCTTGAGAAGTAGAAGAATTTCCTCTTCTATTTTTCTATATGTATTTGTTGATGGTCTCTCTAAGAACTTTGCTCTTTCATTTATGGTCCTAGGGGATTTTTAAAGTTGTATATACAACCTGAACAGCTCTAGGAAGTAAGCACTTATCTATATGATGGCATTTTCCTTCCTTCCTTCCTTCCTTCCTTCCTTCCTTCCTTCCTTCCTTCCTTCCTTCCTTCCTTCCTTCCTTCCTTCCTTCCTTCCTTCCTTTTTTTTGCCATTCCTGGGCCTTGGACTCAGGGCCTGAGCACTGTCCCTGGCTTCTTCCCGCTCAAGGCTAGCACTCTGCCGCTTGAGCCACAGCGCCGCTTCTGGCCGTTTTTCTGTATATGTGGTGCTGGGGAATCGAACCTAGGGCCTCGTGTATCCGAGGCAGGCACTCTTGCCACTAGGCTATATCCCCAGCCCCCCTTCCTTTCTTCCTTCCTTCTTTTCTTCCTTCTTTCCTTCCTTCATTCTTCCTTTCCTCTATCCCTTCTTTCTTCCTCTCCCTTTTCTTTCTTCTTTCTCATATTCTGCTTTCTTTCTTCCCCCTTCTTCCCTTACTTTTCCCCCTCTTCCCTCCCTCTTTTATTTTTTTTTTAAATTTTTTTTGTCAGTAGTGGGGCTTGAACTCTGGGCCTGGGCACTGTCCTTGAGCTTGTCAGCTCAAGGGTAGTGCTCTGCCACTTGAGCCTCAGAGCCACTTCCAGTTTTCTGGTGGTTAATTGGTGATAAGAGTTTCACAGACTTTCCTGCCCAGGCTGGCTTTGAACCATGATCCTCAGATCTCAGCCTCCTGAGTTGTGAGGATTACAGGCATGAGCCACTGATGTGAGACTATTTTCTTTTTCTTTTTAGTCATAAAAGGAAAATGACTTCTTATTACATAAATGTAAATGAAAACAGAAATATATGTGTATGTCTATGTGTGCATGTGTGTGTGTATGTATACACATATATTTTTACAGCAAAGACACCTTTTGTCCCTCACCTTCTTACAGCCCAAACTATATAGTCAGACTAGGTAAATATTTTGTGTTTTACTTTGTTGAAACAAGGTTTCTCTTTGTAACCCAGGCTGGCCTCAAACTTAAGATCCTCCTGCCTTAGCCTCCCAAGTACTAGTGTAACAGGCATGTGTCACCACTCATGGCTTCCAATTTCCTTTTTCTTCTTTTTATCCCTGCAGTGCTGGGAATTGATCCTATGGGTCCTTTACATTACTGACCAAGAGTGTTACCACTGAGCTATACCACTAGCCCCTGTTAACTCTTTATAATAAGCTTCTATGCTAACATATTTGAACTTAATTCACTGCAATGGCTATATGAATATTCTGTATTACATGAATTATTCTTTTATTGTTTGATATTTCACGTGTCCTCCAGTGTGTAATAATTACAAATAATACTGGATTATCTGCCTACTATCCTAGAGGTGCATTTAAAATTTGAAAAAGAATTAGTTAGTTGACTACCCCTTTCCTTATGGGAAGTACTCAAGTGCTTCACTATGTACTCCACATACAATATAGGGTTATTTCAGATGATTGATGTTCTCTTTGGCTTATGATTGGTAAAGACTTGATTGAGATAGAAAAAGTCCTAATCCACTAAGAGACATCAGACTTTTCAGTGTCAACTCTTGGTTCAGAGTAATATGAAGGCTAATCTTTCATAATCTCCAAGAACTTTACCGTGGGAGGATCAAAAGAATTGCCAGGGACTTCTAATCCATCTGTAATCAGCAATTCCTTTTCACTTTCTGCCTAGCTAGCTGTGTGACACAAAAGACTATAATTAAAGAAAAAGATAGACATCACTGGGACAAGTTGTATCAGCGTAAAGATGAAGAGATGCCCAGATTGCTTAACTCCCATACCATGATTTCCTAATATAGGTTAGTAGTTCATACTTTAGAGCATTTATCTTTCCTTGTGTGTGTAAGGTTGGAGAAATGAGACTTCCATGGGGTTGTTCAGGCAAAACAGCGTTCATTAATAGAACTTAACCACCAGCCCCCAGGAGATGGAGGTCTGCTGAGGGGGGACTCACGGGGGTGATTAAGGTTATATAGGAAGAAGTCGGGGAAGAGGTGTTGCCAAAGCGGATGCAGAAGTTACCTCAGAGGATGGGGAAGTCACCTTAGAGTCTGGGGGACCTCCTGCTGCCTCCAGGTGCACCATCCAGGGGTGGGTTACAGGTGCTGGGAGGGGACTTCAGGGAGGGCCTGGCGCACTCGTGCATGGAGGGAGAACAAAAGGAGAGGACAATTTTTTCCAGGCAGTATGTGAGTGTGTGTGTGTGCGTGTGTGTGTGTGTGTGAGAGAGAGAGAGAGAGAGAGAGAGAGAGAGAGAGAGAGAGAGAGAGAGAGAACTAGGTCTTGAACTCAGCTTCATGCTTTTTCTTGGCTTTTTATCTTACAGATGGCACTCTACCATTTGAGCCATCTTGCCCAGTCTAGCATCTTGCTGGTTTATTGGAGATATAATTGCATAGAGTTTTTTCTAGGGATGGCTTGAAGCACGATCCTCTCAGATTTTAGCCTCCCGAGTAACTAGATTTACAGGCATAAGCCACTAGTGCCAAACTTCTTTTTCAAATACTTTTTTATCTACTTATTTGTTTGTTTGTTTGGTTTTGTGGTGCTAGAGATCTATCAACCTTATGGCTTCAGGTGTGCTAAGCAAGGACTCTACACTGAGCTATGTCTTCTGACCCAAATAATATTCTACAACATTATAAGAGTAATGAAATTTCACTACAAGATTATAAGAGGAATAAAGACTTGAACCAAAATTTTTAATTAAATTTTATTGACAAGGTGTTGTGCAAAAGGAGTACAGTTACATAATAAAGTAGTGAGTCCATTTCTTGCGATATCTTACACCCTCATTTTTCTTTCCCTTCTCTAGATCAGGTAGGCATATATACAATATCCAGGGTACCAAAGTCATATACAGTAACCACGTAGGGTATGCCAAAGGAAATTCACCCAGAACATTAAACATAACATCAACAATAGAATCCTCCTGTGTCCTTCTCTTGGAGTTGTTTTTGCTTATCTTATATGGTCATGTGTACAAAGCTGTTGAGCTATTGTGATCCACTGATAGTTCTACTCTAGACCTTTTTTTTTTTTTGGCCAGTCCTGGGCCTTGGACTCAGGGCCTGAGCACTGTCCCTGGCTTCTTCCCGCTCAAGGCTAGCACTCTGCCACTTGAGCCACAGCGCCGCTTCTGGCCGTTTTCTGCATATGTGGTGCTGGGGAATCGAACCTAGGGCCTCATGTATCCGAGGCAGGCACTCTTGCCACTAGGCTATATCCCCAGCCCCTACTCTAGACCTTTTTATGTTTAGTAGTTGTTTGGGTTTAGATACATAGTGTAAAGTCGCTGACCCAAACATGTGGAAATACCATTTGAAAAGAAGTTAGTTGCTTTGCAGACCTGGTCTCTACTGTCCTCCCCCTACCCCCAACAGTCATATATCAAGGAAACCATGCCCCTTTGTTCTCTATGTGAAACAAATTTTTAAATGAACTAATACAAGAGAGGAAAAAATGCTTTAATCCAGATATCTACCAAACACAAAGACTGTGTCTGACAAATGCAAATATTTCACATATGAAGCCAATTGGCCAAACAAGGAGTAACATGCTTGCCAAGTAGCAGGCACCAAAGAGTAAAGACAAGTATAACGTCAGTGGAGAGGGAGAGAGGGATGGAAGGAGGGAGGGAGAGAAGGATGGAGGGAGGGAGATACCAACCAGGGAGGTGGGAAGGGCTCACAGGAAGTGAGTACTGTAAGTACCCTTATGGTATATGGAAAAATGGTCAACCAAGGGAGAAGGTGGAAAATAATTTCAAATTATTCTCATAGTGGACTGGCTTTCCTGGGGAAGAATGGAAAATCAAAGTTTAGTTCTCTCACTTTCTTACTGAACAGTTAGGATTACAGGCAGGAGCAACCAGCACCCAGATAGTCTACTGTTTCAAAAGTAATGTTTTATTATAGAAACTTTCAAAAGAACAAGACAGTAGCAAGAATAATACATTATTAACAATCATTTGTCATTACTGTTTTCTTTATTTTTCTCCATTCTTTGTGAGTGTCTGCATGTGTGCGGGTGTGTGAGAGAGAGAAAGAGTGGGAGAGGGAGAGAGAGGGCACTGGAACTTGAACAGGACCTTGACACTGTCCTAAAACATTTTTTGCTCAAGCCTTACCCTCTACCACTTGAGCCACAGCTACGCTTCTGGCTTCTTGGTGGTTAATAGAGAAAAGAGTTCCATAGACTTTTCTACCCAGTTTGGCTTTGACCCATGATCCTCAGAGCTCAGCCTTCTGACTAGCTAGGAATACAGGTATAAGCCACTAGAGTCTAGCTCTTAAAAAAAAAGAATTCCAAGAGAAAGACATCTTTAAGAAATTATTGTGTTGTTTCTAATCTAATAAAATTAACAATAATTTCTTCATGTGAACTAATCTTCCATATTCAGATTTTTCTACTAGCTCGAAAGTGTTTTCTTAAATTTGGCTTGTTTGTATCTCAAATCAAACAAAAGTCATGTTACTTCTTCTGTTCTTCCTCGCCCATACAGTTCTCTTCTACCCTCTCTTGGCCATTGACATTCTTCCGACATCAGTTTCTCACTGAGGTGTGATGTTTTCTATATTATAGCTTACATATGTAGAGTCAGTTCTAGTCCATCAAATGCATTTTATTGGGCTGTGTCTAGTATTGTAGTATAATGGCTTCATCAAAGTCATTTTGTTTTCAGAATAGGTTTTTATGATCTAGAAGGACATTTTAGGACTCAATCTATTCTCTTAAAATCTATTTTTAACTAAATGTTCTCATTTATTTCTCCAGATGCTACTTTTTGTCTTTAACTTTTAAGAGGAAAAAAATGCGGTTTCAAAATCCAAAAGTTGAATAACAGCTCCCACCAGACATAAAAACCATAGATAAACTAAATGGTTTCTGGTCATGTATTTTAAGCTTTCTCTACATAAAAAGCTTCTGAAAACAAATCTAGAAATCAAATGGAATCAGTATCTTCATTAAATAAATTCAAAGAAAGTGGATATTTTTTAATGTACATCCTGGACACAGCAGGAGGTAAGGAGTCTCAGAAGGTGAGAACTCTGTTCTGGCTTTGGAGTCTGGGGAAAAAGTGACAAAATGAGAAGCAAGAGGTAAGCATACTTATAAAAGACAGGGGCTAGTGTCTCATGACTGTAATCCTAATTATTAAGAGGCTGAGATCGGATGATGGTGGTTTAACACCAATTGGGCCAGGAAAGTCTGTGAGACTTATTTTTTTGTTGGCCCTGGGGCCTGAGATCTTCTGCTCAAGGCTAGTGCTCTACCACTTACAATCAGAGCTCTACTTCTGGTGTTCTTGGTGGTTAATTGGACATGAGTTGTACAGGCTTTCCTGCCCAGGCTTTTGTGCAAGTCTGAAATCTCAGCCTTCTCAGTAGCTAGGAATACAGGCATAAGCCACTAGCACCCATCTGTGAGGCTCTTATTTCCAATTAACCACCAAAAAGCCAGAAATGGAGTTGTGGTTCAAAGGATAAAGTCATAGCATTGAGCAGCAAAGCTAAGGGTCAGCACCCAGGTCTTGATATCAAGTCCTAATACAGGCAAATACACACACAAAAAAATACTTATGAAACTAAGAGTTTAAAATGTTTGTATTGGTTTAGTGATCCTCATGAAAGAGGAACAATATAGGAAGTAAATGTAAGAAGGAAAGTGGAGATTTTTTCATTCATGTCCTACAATACAGTTCTTCATCAGAGGACTTCAGATTAGCAATCATTTTCACCTTGTGTTTGATCTTTTTTTTTTTTTTTTTTTTTTTTTTGGCCAGTCCTGGGCCTTGGACTCAGGGCCTGAGCACTGTCCCTGGCTTCTTTCTGCTCAAGGCTAGCACTCTGCCACTTGAGCCACAGCGCCACTTCTGGCCATTTTCTGTATATGTGGTGCTGGGGACTCGAACCCAGGGCCCCCTGTATATGAGGCAGGCACTCTTGCCACTAGGCCATATCCCCAGCCCCGTGTTTGATCTTTTTTTGAGGGTGAGGGGTATGCCAGTTTAAGTCAAGTTCAAGTGTGGAGATCCTGTCTCAAAAACAATAAACAAGGAAAGGTGAAGGGAAAGAGAGAAAGGAGGTAAGGGAGGGAGGGAGGAGGGAAGGAGAAAGAGAGGGGAAAAAGAAACAAAAACAGATGAAAGGAAAATATATTTCCAATTGTTCTTTTCCTAATTTAAGAACTCTCCCTCACCCCCAACTTTCTTTGCCTAAAATAAAAGAATCCTGGAACTTACACTGAATTTAGATATTTTTTTTTAAGGTGCTAACATGCCATCATCTCAATTTGCTGGCTTTCTGAATAAATCTTTTTTTCTTTCCCCCAACAACTTGTCCTAGATTCTTTGAGCCCCTTTCCTAGCAGCAAGTAAACAGACTTGGGTTCATTAACATTTCTATTTACCTGCCAGTCATCCTTTGTAGATTTTCCCCTCCTTGATTGTAATTCTTGTGAAGTGAGGACGGAGACCTTCACTACCAACCTTTTATTAGCTGAGTTCTTCATCCCTTCTGTAGATATAACGTTTCTTCCATACTGTGAAACTGCACAGCCATGAGAAGCTAGTGTATGAACCAGGCTACTTTTGAATTCTGTTTTGCTGTCTCCTGACACAATACTGTTTCCCAGAATTACTTAGGTCAGCTTCTTTTTTTCCTTCCTTCCTGCTGGGAGATTAAGTAATAAACTAAATTCAGTTGTCATATCCTGAAATTCAATCACCAAATTGTCCCAGATTAGGTCCAAAGGATAAGATTGGAAAAGGGTGACTGAAGTTAATCAGTGCATATGATATGTATGTATAAAATATCACACTGAGTCTCACTAATAAGTACAATTAACAGTTCCTTAAAAAAAAAAAAAAAGAAGAAGATGGTACTGGTGTCTCTCACCTGTAAACCTAGCTATACAAGAGGCTGGATCTGAAGGTCCAGGGTTCAAAACCATCCCTTGCATGAAAGTCTGTGAGACTCTCGTCTGCAATAAACTACTCAGAAAAGCTGAGGTGGTGCTGTGGCTCAAGTGGTAGAACACTAGCCCTGAGCCCAAAAAAACTCAGGGACAATGCCCAGGCCTCAGGACTAGCGTGCGCGCATGAGCACATGCACACACATGTTATACCCAGATATAGTGGCATATACTTGTAATCACAGCTTCTGGGGGTAAAGGAGGATCTCAAAGTTGAAGACAGCCCGAGGTACATTGTAAGATTCGGTCTCAAAAACAAAAACATAATAAAACAAAACTTATCAGCTCAGCAAAGTCTTTCCAGGTTCTGAGCATTATTAAGTCTTAAAAAAAAATAACATTTTTTTAAAGTTATGATCTGACTTGTAGTTTGTTCTTGAGTTCTGTTCTTTATAAACAGCTTCAGATGTCTGAACTTTGAGCTTTAAAATATAGTAGTATCTTGGCATGTGTGTATTTATTTTACATTTAGAAAATCCAGCACTATTTTGGGTAATTAATTACCCAGGGTAGGTAAAGATCCTTTTGTCCCATTTGTCAAGCTGAAGGGAAAGTGCAGTTGCTCTCAATGGCTGGGCCTTACCTGTGTAAGGAAGGGAGAGGTGCAAAGGCTCAGAGGTTTGAAGAAGGGGCTACCATACCTGTAGAAGATGCAGTGACAGGTGCCAACATTCTGAGTCTTTTTTTTTGGCCAGTCCTGGGGCTTGGACTCAGGGTCTGAGCACTGTTGCTGGCTCCTTTTTGCTCAAGGCTAGCACTCTGCCACTTGAGCCACAGCACCACTTCTGGCCATTTTCTGCATATGTGGTGCTGGGGAATTGAACCCAGGGCCTCATGTATACGAGACAAGCACTCTTGCCACTAGGCCATATCCCCAGCCCAACATTCTGAGTCTTTAGGTTCCTGAAACATCCACAGAAACCCTCCATCCTGCTTTCAGGTTGATCAGCCCCACTGCTCTGTCTTAGTTTTGCTTTGCTGTGTTTTATATTGTGTTTTGTGATCTGTCTCCATTTCTACTTGTTGACAATGAAATGATAAGGAAAAAGTAATTTTGTTTTAGATTTAGATAACGCAAACAATACATTGATTTGCTTTATAATGTTAATATTTTCATATAGTGTCTAGAGTATCATCTTTGGCAATTCTAGGGCTTGAAGTCAGGAACTCATACTTGCTAGGCTGGTATTGTACACTTCTAGACCAAGTAACTCATTACTTTTGAGAAAGGCTTTCACTTTTTACTTGGGTGAATCTAGACTCCATTCTCATGTTTATGATTCTCACCGTAGCTGAGATAACAGGCACACAGCACAGGTCCATCTTTTTCAGTCGAGCTGGGATCTCATGAAATTTGTGTCACACTTGGCTTTGAACTATAATCCTCCTAATTGTAACCTTCCTCATAGCTGGGATGCCAGGCTTACACCATAACACCCAATGTCCACTTCTTTTCTTTACACTCTTTTTGTGTCTTGGTCTCTAAACTAAAAACACAAAAACGAATTACAAATAACTTTTCTTATCTCAGACCCTGCCAAGCAACACAACTGGCTCTTTTCTTCTATTGACAGCTAAACTTCCAGAACGTTTCATAGAGTCAGTTGAAACATCCCTAACTTCTCCTTGTACCCACTGGCAACTTGAACCTCTGCCACAGGGTGGTGTTTCTCATCATGGCCACCAGGAACACATAGTCTGTCAGGGATAACTATTAAGGAACAATGGTTCCCCCTTACTTTGTCCTTGGGAAGCACATGTTATTGTAAACAGTTGCCTCCTTTGTGCTAGCACTCTCTCCTGGAAAATACCTGGATATCTCACTGGGAAGCAAAACTTTAATCAAGGTTCCTCTAACTCTATTTCTGTAGTTCATAAATGACCCCATTGTCTACCTAAAGGGTGGGTTTACTTTAGCCCTTAATAATTACATTTTCATGGTGAGTGTGTTGGTTCTAGACCTGATTAGGTGGCACTAGCTGGAGGAGATCACAACTTCAAGGCCACTGTGAACCACATTGTAAGATACTGCGTCAAAAATAAATCCTATCTTTACGATTTCACCACCTATTGTGTGGGGATACCAAAGTGCATTTTCTTATTAATTAAATAAAAGAACATTTATACTTTTTTTTCAGTGAAATTCCCTTTGAGAAATTGTAGGTATAAAAATAAAGTTTATCAGTCATGCCTAGGAGGAATGGATGCTGTGCCAAACACATGAATATCAAAGAATATTAAGGTAGTCATTCAGAGGAAGGGACAGCACCAATCAAAACTCTGTACTCAGAAACTAGTACGTTCAATTGAAACCCTTTTGTACAAGTACATAGATATGTTTTGTTTTTTAAAGTGGGTTTGTTCTACCATTGAAAACAAAGGCCTATTTCTACTAACTTCACAGTTCCTTCAGATAAAATCTCTCAGATTAAAAAATTTAAAAAACACACACAACAGTTAGCTATTGAAAATAAAACTAACAGGGGCTGGGAATATGGCCTAGTGGTAGAGTGCTTGCCTCATACTCATGAAGCCCTGGTTTTGATTCCTCAGCACCACATATATGGAAAAAGCCAGAAGTGACACTGTGGCTCAAGTGGTAGAGTGCTAGCCTTGAGCAAAAAGAAGCCAGGGACAGTGCTCAGTCCCTGAGTTCAAGCCCCATGACTGGCAAAATCAAACAAAAAGAAAGAAAAGAAAACTAATAAAATCCACACTTTCAAATAAGAATTGCTAGCCAGGTGGTGATGGCTCACATCTGTAATCCTAGTTATTCAGGAGGCTGAGATCTGAGGATCACAGTTCAAAGCCAGCCTCGGCAGGAAAGTCCGTAAGACTCATCTCCAATTGACCACCAGAAAATTGGAAGCGGTCCTGTGGTTCAAAGTGGTAATGTATTATCCTTGAGCAAAAACAGCTCAGATTCAGTGTCTACATTCTGAGTTCAAGTCCCATGACTAACAACAACAAAAAAAAGTTATCTGTAGGAGTAGTTCAGAGATGTTGGAAGACTTAATACAAAACATTTGAGCACTGAGTACCTCATTGAAATGTTTAGGAAACTAAAACATCTAGTTCACTGTAAAATGTAGGGCTAGTTGTAACCAAAAAGTAAGATTTAGCTAGAAAACAGAAAACAAAATTTCTGTGGGTCAGAAACACGTGACTCTTTGGAAGTCTGGAGTACATACTCATCCCTTTGCTACAGGCCTCAGACTCTTGGAATTCAATGTCATTAAATATTGTAAATACACAACTGACTCCTCTTTTATATTCAGCAGTCTACCCATGAGTTGGTTTTCCAAGGATACAAGTCTACTTATGGATGCCAAAAATAATATAAGTACACAAATTGATTGGCACTGAAGTTGTGTACCTTAGTCTCTTTTGAGTTGGTTGAATACAGTCATTTAAGGCTTCTCAATTAAAATTTAATTTTAGAGGAAGACTAGAATAGAAAAATGTAATTACTGTGGCTCAAGTGGAAGAGTGCTATCCTTGAGCAGAAAGAAGCCAGGGACAGTGCTCAGGCCCTGAATTCAAGCCCCAGGACTGTGCAATAATCTAGCTATAATCTAGCTATTCAAGAGGCTGAGATTTGAGGTTCTGGACAAGAAGCCAGCCTACGTAGGAGAGGTCAAGAAAGTCCGTAAGAGGGCTGGGGATATAGCCTAGTGGCAAGAGTGCCTGCCTCGGATACACGAGGCCCTAGGTTCGATTCCCCAGCACCACATATACAGAAAACGGCCAGAAGCGGCGCTGTGGCTCAAGTGGCAGAGTGCTAGCCTTGAGCGGGAAGAAGCCAGGGACAGTGCTCAGGCCCTGAGTCCAAGGCCCAGGACTGGCCAAAAAAAAAAAAAAAAAAGAAAGTCCGTAAGAGTCTTATCTCCAATTAACCACCCCAAAGCTGGAAGTAGAGTGGTGGCTCAAGTGGCAGAGCACTAGCTTTGAGGTACAGGCCCTGAGTTCTAGCCCCAAGATGGCGCGCACACACACACACACACACACACACACACACACACAAAACACAAACACACACCCCTACCCACACTCAGAAATGTAACTTTTCAATTTTTAGTTTTTGGTGCCCATTCTGGGGCTTAAACTCAGAGCCTGGGCTGCTGTCCCAGAGCTGTTTTGCTCTAGGCTAGTGCTCTATCCCTTGAGCCTTAAGAAAGAAAATACAGTTAGGAATTCAAAGTATATCCTAAAAAATTAAGAAGAGGGGAAGGGAGGGTAAGGGAAACATGGGTGAGAATTTTCAAAGAGGTGATATTAATCAAGATATATTGTATTCATGAACTACTTTTTGAAATGATATCTCCTTTGTACAACTACTTTAAGATAATAAAAGAACGAATCGAGGTTAACACTAACCTCTTATAGAGTACTCTTTTATTTGACAAATCCTTATGTTGGTGTAATCAATAAACCTTTTCCTAGTATTTTGTTGGCAACTCTAGAAATCAATACTTGCAAATAAATGTTATATTATTATGGTTATTATTTTACTGCCAGTACTGGGAGGACTTGAATTCAGAGTCTCAAGCTCTCACTGTGAGTTTTTGGGTTTGTTGTTTTCCTCATATTTGACACTCTACCACTTGAGCTCTGCCTCTGTTTCTAGCTTTTGGCAGGTTAATTTGGGGATAAGAATCTCTCACATTTGTCTTCCTGGGCTGGCATCAAACTGATCCTCAGATCTCAGCCTCCTGAGTATTTAGGATTACAGGCATAAGCCACTAGTGTCTGACCAGGGGTAACTATATTTAAACAGTTGGCATTTGTTATATATCATAGAGCAATTATGCTAGTTCTTTTTACCCTACCATTGTGAATTATCAGGATGATTTTATGCCATTTCACCATTCTATAGGAATGACAGTATGAGAAAGGAACCCCGACATGCGATGATGAGAAAGGAACCCCGACATGCGATGTCAGAGCGCATCCTCTGCTCCAGCTCTGAAGTGATTCCGCTCAATAGTTCATCTTATATTTCTCATCACTGATTTCTCAAAGTCTGAAAACTGAAATTTTGGCTTGCTCCTTATTTTTTATTCTTTAGCTTCTATGCCCATCATATCAAAGCCATTCCTGTGAGTTTATTATTTTTCACTCTTTATTTCTTTTGGCCATGTATACAATTCTTGTAATCTTGCCTTTCAACTTATCTTCACTAATCAACATGATGAATAATAGTATGTTGTTGCTAAAGATGACATTTCTGTCATCTTTGACATGAAGGCAGTTTTCCTTTCTGTTTTTTTTTTTTTTAATTGTTGTTGTTGTTAGTCATGGAGTTCCAAATCAGGGCTTGGGCACTGTCTCTGCGCTCTTTTCTACCAGTTGGAGCTACAGAGCCACTTTTTAGGTGGTTAAGGAGATAAGAGTCTCACGGAGTTTCCTGCCAAGATTGGCTTTGAACCACAATCCTCAGATCCCAGCTAAGGATTATAGAAGTGAGCCACTGCAGCCAGACAAGTTTTCCTTTCTGTAAGTGAGCAGTAGTTGTACATACATCTTAATTAATTTCCTTTTTTTTTTTTTTTGTGGTTGTCAGTTTGAACTCGGCCTGGAAGCTGCCCCTGAGCTCTTTTGCTCAAGGTTAGGACTTTACCCCCTTTGAACTCCAGCACCACTTTTGATTTTCTGGTGGTTAATTGGAGAAGAGTGTCATGGACTTTCCTGACTAGGCTGGCTTTGAACCGTGCTCAGATCTCAGCCTCCTGAGTAGCTAGTATTGCAGGCATGAGCCAGCAGTGCCCAGCTCCTTACCATTTATTAATGCATTTTTTTCTATTAGTTTTAAAACAGTATCCTTAGACATTATTTATTCAACATTTCAGAAATAATGAACAATAAATAATATTTTACATATAGTCATTTTTATGAACCTAGTCATTGGGATTATTTATATTTTCTTCTACTTTTAGTAAAAATATTATGCAGAATAAGTAGTTATTGTAAATTGCTGAATATCTTGATAACTTTTTATCTTCAATTCTCTTTTCTTGCTTCAATTGCTTTCTTTGTAACTCCAGTGAAAGCATGGATTATAATACTTTTTTTTAACCCCAAGACAGCAACTTGATGAACTTCAAAAGTATTTTCCTGGTCTCAAGAGATTGTCCAGTTCTCTGTCCAGAATACAGTTTTGTCTGGCTCATTCTTTAGTTTTTGCAACAGAGTAATTTCAGCTTGGAAACTCATCGTGGGAATAAGGGTAAGATGGAATTGGGGCTTTGCAGAAGAAATGAACTATGATTACAGAAGTCTATAGAAAAAAGACTGTTGGAGGAGATAAGTATATCTATTGAGAAAGTGCTAATTATATTAATTAACGCTGAGGCAATCTGGCTTGTTAGTTTGCATAAAGAGAGGTTTTTATGAGGTAAGTGCTTAAACCTCTCAGAGTGAGTGGGAGTATTCAGGTATGGTCTGTCTCTCCAACCTGGAAGAGGGTTTTCACTTTCTGCTTTTAAAAGTGCATTGTGTTTGGGAGATGGGAATCAACTAAAATACTGCTTTCTGCAGCTTTTAAAGGACACTCTTGTTTGTTTCAGGAAGGATCTCCTTTTGTTCCAAGCTGGCATGGAACTTGCTATATAGCCTGAGTAGCCCTGAAATGGCCAATCTTTCTGCCTCACTTTCTGAGTGCCAGGATGACAGTCAGGAGCCACCACGCCCAACCTCAAAGACTTTCTTTCATTTTGAGATTTGACTATACAGCCACTCTCTCTGCTTTCTGAGTGATGGAGAAGGTTAAATGATAAGCAGCCTTTCCTTTTCTCCAACACGTTTACCGTTAGTCTGAGTCACTAAAAGACTTATGTTTTGGACCAGAGGCTAAACAAACCTCCCCACCTCACCCCCAGTAGATAGCAGTAGGAAAAAGTGAAGGCTTTTTGCTTGTGAAAACATTTACTGTCTCCTAGCAATCTGCAGGGATGCTTATGTGCCTTTGACAATAGATAAATGCTTTCCAATGCTATAAAACATTACAGTAATATAGGAAAGTCACTTAACTATTAGCCCTGGGAGTTGGTGTCCTGATTCCAAAGTTTCAAAAAGCTTTGATTATGTGTTAATGTCACAGAATGATCAACTATTAAAAGCAACACAGACTTAAAGCCATAGTCATGTGGTTGACTTCTCTCTCTCTCTCTTCCTCTCTCTCTCTTCCACTCTCTCTCTCTCTCTCTCTCATGTTTGTGTGTGTATACACATTCATGATGAGATCTCACTATGTAGCTAAGGCTGACCTTAAAAGTGATCCTCTTATTTCTGCCTCCCAAGTCCTGGAATTACAGTTTTGCATAACTGTTCTTGGCAACTAGTATATTTTTATGCAATGAAAAACTGAGCTGCTGAGAGACTAAAGAACCTTCAAAAGTCACATGGATATTTTAGTTATAGAGCAAGGACTGAATAAATAAAATAAAACATTCACCAATCCTTTTGAAAATCCATTATTTTCCCACTACAGTATGGTGTTTCACCTGAAATGCTTAGGGTCCAGCCTAAATTGGAGACAAGTTGAATAAGAAAACAAGAACCCTATATACCAGGTGGTGCTGGTGGTGGCTCACACCTGTCATCCTAGTAACTCAGGAGGCTGAGATCTGAAGACTATAGTTGGAAGCCAGAGCAGGCAGAAAAGTCCATGATACTCTATCACTAATTAAGCACCAAAAAATATGGAAGTGGAGCTGTGGCTCCAGTAATAAAGCATTAGCCTTGGCAAAAAAGGTTAGAGATAGCACCCCCAGTTCAAGCCTCAGATCCAACACACACAAAAAAAGTGTAAGCAGAGCTTGAGACCCCTAGTTCAAATTCTAGTATCAACACAAAACAAAACAAAAAAAAATAGGAGTAGAACACACTGACTTTCAGCTGTTGTTATGTTAGAATGTAAGACTAATATCAAACATTTCTATTATTAATAAAAACCTCCAAACTTTTAACCGTATGTATGTTAAATAAAATCAGCCTACAAGTAGGACTGCTTGGCTTAGCAAATGAAAATATTAGACTTCTGGTCAATTTGAAGTGATCTGTCTTTGTTTAATTTGTATTTCTTTGCCAACTCTAGCTACAGGAAACAGTAGTATGTCAAGTATTGTAGATTCTTCCCATCTATGAGGCTTTAGAACGACTCAGAGTACCATAGTATTATTCTCAGAAATAGCAGCTTTCTTTTTACATAATAGTAAATTTTTCAATATCACATAGGTAGCTAATTTCACATTACTTTATATCTGAGTTTCCTTTAATTTATCTAAAGACTATAGCAGCAATTGAATAGAGTCCATTTTATTGTAGCTTCTAGTAAAAATTAATGTTTTCAATATAATAAATACCTATATGAAGGTTTTTCTGGGAAGAAGCAATGGCCACATATAATAATAGAGGAAGAATGTTTAATCTCCTTGAAGCTTTGCCCTGTCTCTTCATAAAATCAGGTAGGCAGAGAACAAGCTGTAACGCATCCATCAAAGTTATAATTAACATTTACTTGAGAAAGAGTCTGTGGCTACACTTAATATTAAATTCTGTTTGATCTTAATTTAAAGGAGGCATGGAGTTACAGAAAACAGACCCTTTCATTGGAAAGGACATGGTAAAATACATTTAGAATTTCCCAAGAAACTGAAAAAGATCTTGAGAGCACAGACATTTGGGAGGGAGGTTAAGCCGTTAACACCCCCCAGCAGCAAATTTCTGTCCTGCTTTGAAGGCCTTGACTCTTGGATTTATTTTTTTCTACATTCAAGATAGGTCCAGAAATTTAATTTTGCCTTTGAAGTGAATAGTTCTCTACAAGACTTCATCAATTTGTTTTTGATTAATTTTTTTTCTAATGCTTAGTACCTGAGAGGACCTACCCATTTCTGTAAGTTCTGGTTTTCTTCTTTTAAATTTATTGATATTCCTTTTCTTTTTCTTGAGACAGAGTTTTACTATATAGTACCCTGGAATTTCCAATTTTGCTCTTCATCTTTTAAGTATGAGTGTTTCTTTCTGAAGCTTTATTTTTCTTTTCATAGCAAATAGTGAAATATAAATAGGCAGAATAAAGCAATTTTAAAAGGGAGAAAATAAATCAACTTATCTAATGCTAAGTGTCCCAAGCATCAGACACTGTACTAAGACTCACAAGACACAAACAATTTAAAGACAATGACAGAGACAGAACAGAAGGATCAGTGGCATAGAGCTGGGCACACTCTTCTGGTGACAAGGGTGTTACTCATGGAAGTTGCCTTTTGACTATGGTTTGAATGCTGAATAGAAATCTTCTAGACTAAAAAGAGAAGGAAAGTCATGGTCGGTAGAAGGAACAGCTTGAACAGGAGAATATAATTCTATGGTGTGTTTGGGGACCAGCAAGTAGTCAAGAGCCTTGCATGGGGAATAGAATAGAAAAGAGAACAAAAGAGACTAAGATTTTGAACTAACCTCCTGCACTAGGCTCCAGCACAGCAGACAAAAAAAAAAAAAAAAAAAAAAAAAAAGAATCACTCGGGGCTGGGAATGTGGCTTAGGAGCAGAGTGCTTGTCTAGTATACATGAAGCCCTGGGTTCGATTCCTCAGCACCACATAAACAGAAAAAGCTGGAAGTGGTGCTGTGGCTCAAGAAGTAGAATGCTAGCTTTGAGCAAAAAGAAGCCAGGGACAGCGCTCAAGCCTTGAGTCCAAGCCACAGGACTGGCAAAAAATACTTTAACTTTAAAAATGGTGTTATTAGAGTGCTCGTGCGAAGACCGAGGAGTAGCGATTCCCCTGGCCCACGGAGTTCGGGTTCTCCCTGCGTGTTTCGGGCGGTAGGCCAGTGCCCAGGCCCGAGCCATCTGTAGTTACTGGCATTTCATTTAAGGGTGCCAAGGCTGGCACTGAGAAGACGATGAGGGAAAGACATTTGGAATTATCGTTCCACCGGAGGCCTTCCATCTCGATGCATCCTCAGGATACTTACTAGGTCTCAAACAGGCTGAGCCACATCCTTGATGAGCACCTGGGCTTTGTGGCGTTTTCCTGCACCACTGACTAGAACATGCACAGCACCACAGGGACTTGGGCTGTGGGAGATGCTGGCACTGCTGTCCCTAGGAATGGGCCCCACTACAGTGCAAGTGGCAGGCAAGAAGGGCTGCTCAGTGCTGCATTCCCTGGATGAGAATGAACTGGAAGAGCAGTTTGTGAAGGGACATGGTCCAGGGGGCCAAGCCACCAACAAAACCAGCAACTGTGTGGTGCTGAAGCACATGCCTTCCGGTATCGTGGTCAAGTGCCACCAGACAAGATCTGTTGATCAAAACAGAAAGCTAGCTCGGAAAATCCTACAAGAAAAAGTGGATGTTTTCTACAATGGTGAAAAGAGCCTTGTTCACAAAGAAAAACGAGAGACAGAGAAGAAAAAGCAAGAAAGGAAAAAAAGAGCAAAGGAAATTCTAGAAAAAAGAAATTACTGAAAGAACTAAGGGAATCAAGTGAAAATGTCACTGAGAAAAGAATTGCCATGAGAAGTTTCCACAGAGAAGTGGCCAGGCCCATCTCCCAGTGGGTGTACACTTAAAGCAAGCATCCACACAGACAGACAGCAGACAATGTCAGCTCATTCTGTCAAGAATAAAACAATTGGACTGGGATTATGGCTGAGTGACAAAGTGCTTGCCTACCATGCATGAAGTGGCACTGTGGCTCAAGGGGCAAAATGAGCAAAAGAAGCTTAGGGACAATGCACAGGCGTGAGTTCAAGCCCCAAGACTTGGCGAGGGGGAGGGGTGACTAAAACTCTAGAGCTAGGGGTCATGGCAGAGCACCTGCTTTGCAAAGTGAGGCTCTGTTCAGACCCCACTATGACAAAAATTACAACAAATAAAACTTTTAAACACAGCCAAAAAAATGTTGTTATTAAGGTGTTATACTCTTTTTGTTTCATAAGTCAGGTAATGAGTACATTTCTTTTTTGACACTATCATCTCTTCCTTTGCTTTCCCCTTCCTTCACTTTCCCTCCCTTCCATGTCTACAAGGTGCATAACTTACTTTCACTATAGTGTCTACTGAGTACCATGGCTGTATTTGTTTTCCTTTCATCCCTCCATTTCTGTGACCCTCCCTTGTCCCCTCAAAAACTAGATTAAAAGAAAAAGACAAAAAGAAAGCAAAAAACCTCCATTACACTGTATTATTATAAGATTATATGTTATGATATAATTTGCTTACATCTGTCTGCCCTACTAAGATATCACTTTTTTTTTGCCAGTCCTGGGGCTTGAACTCAGGGCCTGAGCACTGTCCCTGAGCTTCTTTGGCTCAAGGCTAGCACTCTACCACTTGAGCCACAGTGTCATTTTCAGCCTTTTCTGTCTATGTGGTATTGATGAATAGAACCCAGGGCTTCATGCGTGCTAGGCAAGCACTCTACCTCTAAGCCACATTCCCAGCCCCTATCACCTTTTATTTCCTGTACATTCAGTAAATTTTACTGAGCAAATAAATAAGTGAATGATGCCTCCGAAAGAAAACACACTTGTGAAGAGGTTCTGCAGGAGTGAAATGTGCCTGCAAAGACAGATGGGGAAGGAGCAGAAGGCTGGGAGGGTGTGCAGAGAGGACGCTGAGGATGAGCTGCCTCCACTCCAACTCGCGGGGGGCCAGGGTTGGGGGGCAACATGTCTCTCAAGGAGGGGAAAGTCGGGGATGAGAACGAGAGACAGGTACAAAGGGAAAGACTAGGTAGATAGGGAGCCTGCTAGAGACAACGCTCCTTCTTCTTGCTGAAGGTCCTGGAAGACCGAGATGAAAGCCGGGATAGAAGCAATGCTGCTGCTGACTCTGAAACAGACCCGACCGCGCAGGGGACAGGTGCCCCTCCCCTTCGGGTGAGGTGGACAGTGACTCAACCGGATACCGAGAAAAGCCGAGACCCACCAAAACGACGTCAAACGGGCACTTCAACGCACTGCCAAAGTCCAGGTCTTACATCTTGCTCTGTTGCCTCAAGAACGTTGCACTCGCCTCCTCTTCCTCCTGGCTCAGGAAGCTGGTGGACAGTACCCCACATGTTATCAGGCGGCCCCTCCAGCTTGGCGTCGTAGTTTGGGACTATACCAACCTACTAGTAGCCAAGTGGTTTTCCCCCAACTTCCCTGGTGCCTTACTATCCCTTTCAAATAAGCTTTTCCCCCTGAGCTCATTTTTCTTGCCTCATCTTTTCTTATGTGGTAGAGGAATTGTTTTTTTGAAGATTCTACGATTTGGTTTGGATACCTTTGGTGGGCTAATGTAAATAGTGACTAGTTGACTAGATTTTTTTTCTGTAGAAATTTTAATGTAGCTGACATCAGTAATGTGACAAAAATGTGGGGGGAAATTTGATGATCTTTCAGTGGTGGGCAATATGGCACCAATGTCATTTTTTCAGTACACTGCAACTTTCACTTGTTAGCATTCGTTTATCCTGGAGCCTTGCTCTTCTGTTCCTGTGGTTGGCTGGAACCTCAAGTCTCTAAGGATGTGGCTTAGCTATCATCTTATCCATCTGCCTCAGCTGCTGTATGTCAGACATGTAAAGATACTGCAGAGAACATTAAAATTTGTGTAGCAAGTTCTGTTCAGTAAGTTCCTTGCCCCTTGTCATAGTGAGAGTGCTTTCTACTGGAGTTTGAGGAAATGTAATTTGATAACACTTAAAGTGGAAGTGGAAATGTGATACTAATTCTTTCTTCTTTTACATGTAAACTAGACAACATTCTAATTACGTTCTAAAAAATACATGAAGTAGTGTATACATATTGATACTCCAAATTTTTGATTCTTTGAATTACTGTTTGTGAGTGTATAAGTGCCTCCTTCAACTAATTGAAAATTAAAGACTGGTTTAAAAGTGTCAAAAAAAAAAAAAAAAAAAAAGAACCCAGGACCCCTAGTCGGTATCAAGTGAAAGAGGCTAGAAGTGCTGTCAAGAGGTCTGGTAGGACCCAGCGCCTGAAGTGAGAGGCTAGCACTGGTTTGGGAATCCAGCTCCTCTCCGGAGCTACAAGTTAGATTCCAGGTCCTAGAGCAGGTGGTTTAGTGGAAGGGTTATTTTGTAGACATTTCTCTCCTTTGTCTGGGGTTGGGATTAATTTGTTCCTGCTATAGTGGAAGAAAGAAGAAGAAAAGGCAGCTTGTAGTCATTAGAGGGATGTAACTTGATTCTTAGGTAGGTATTGTTGACTGTAGCCAGTTGGGGAGGCAGATCCCAGACAACTGGGCTAAGGAGAGGAAGGTATTTGGTCACGTGGGTCACAGTGATTCTCAGATTGTCCTGCACATGAGCTCCTGAGGGAGATTATCAGATGAACAGATTTTAGTTACTTATTTCTGCATTCTGGGGTTTGAATTCAAGTGCCTTGGGTTTCCTCTGGCAGGCACTCCAGCAGGTGTGACTTGAGTCACATGGTTCCCAACCCAAACGTACAGATTTTAGACCTTGATTTCTGGAGATTCTGGTTCCAGGGCATTGGAGGAACCTAAAGAAACAGCATATGGAACAAGCAACTCAGCTAACTGAAGTACTTCCTGCCTTCAGAAATGTGATCCTCCAGGATGGAGGGTTGCTGCTTGAGAAGGAAATTCAGGCTTTTTAACAGTAGGGACTGGCAAAGTACATCTCTGACTCACAGTCATTTTCATAGCATTTCTTCTGGAAAGCTGCAGTTTGCTAGAGATGCAATAGGACTTTGTATACATTACTTTGTAACTACTTATCTACCAAAATATTATGTTATTTCTCAAACAGCCTTAAATTGTATCTTTTAGGGAGAATGATTCTGTGAACTGGAGACCAATAAAGAACATTTCATTGTTCTCAAAAGGGAGAGACACCCCCCCCCCCCCCGTGCATCTTTGTATGTACATTCTTCATTTGTCTGGTCTTTATTATTCTTTGGTTTTGGACTACTGACCTGCAAATTATTTTGTTTAACTCTAAAGACTGTAAGGTAGAAGGTACATAAAAATTTATTCGCAAAGCATTGTCTGTGTGTGATTTCTCATTTAGCCAAAAACAACTTTTTAGTGCCTCAGATCAAGACATTCATTCAGCTCTCACTGAATACTTGTTTCAAAATGATTAAGTTTATGGCCAGGCCTGGTGGATAGACCCATGGATTCCACTTCTTGAGGGTTCTAGGATTGTAATTTCAGAATGGCCCCAAGGACAAAACTCTATCTGAAACACAGTAAAGTAAAACAATGGTCTGGGGGTAAAGGGAGTTGGCTTAAGGGGTAAGAACCTGCTTAGCAGGCTGACGTCCTGAGGTCAATCCTCATTACTAACAAAACAAAACAAAAGTCTAACTTGAACAGTGGCTCTGGAGGTAAATAAGACACAAAATTAAACCCCAGAATCTCAAATTGTAAAAGAGATCAAGAAGTACAATGAACCATACACTGCTAAAAAGAGCAATAACCAAATTGTTTTCAAGGTCTTTTGGTAGCCCAGTAGATATTCTCAAATGATCTGAGATAAGACCAGGGAAAAGATCGTGTGTGCTGAGATGAGACAATAGTAGATTCAAATCTTAAGTACCACCTCTTACTGCCTTTGTGATTCCTTCTTTAGCCTCAGTTTCTTTTTTTTTTTTTTTTTGGCCAGTCCTGGGGCTTGGACTCAGGGCTTGAGCACTGTGCCTGGCTTCCTTTTGCTCAAGGCTAGCACTCTGCCACATGAGCCACAGCGCCACTTCTGGCCATTTTCTGTGTATATGGTGCTGGGGAATCAAACCCAGGGCCTCATGTATATGAGGCAGGCACTCTTGCCACTAGGCCATATCCCCAGCCCTAGCCTCAGTTTCTTGATCCATAAAGTAAGAATGATCCACATGCAGCTGTTATAAAGTATAATGAAGTGATAAACATATGTGCATGGTAATTGGTAGTCAATAAGGTCAGAAAACTTTTATCAGAGATATCTTCCTTGCTGGAAGCCAGTGGTTTGTACCTGTAATCATAGCTACTTAAGAGGCTGAGATCTGGAGGATCAAGATTCAAAGGTTCCAAGCCAGCCTGGGCTGAATAGTTCCTGAGCCTCTAATTCCAATTAATCAGTAAAAACTATGAGCTGGGTAAGTTGCTCAAGTGGGAGAAAGCCATCTGAGAGAGCAACCTTAGTGAGCAATTAAGCAAGAGGCTCTGAATTCAAGCCATCATACTGGGAAAAAAAAAAAAAAGCTTCGACATCTTTTTTATCTCATTCTCCTAAATTCTCTAGGGTAGAGCTATAGAGGCATGCTACCTTGTAGGTTGATCTTTTCACTTTCTGGATTAACTTTTAAAGCATTATATAACTAATGCTGTCCTTGGTAGAAATAATTTCCTACATAGATCCATACATAGTACAAAGTGAATTTTTTTCTTTGTTAACTCAATTATTTTAATGTGAAATTTTATAATTTTTTTTGTAAGAGAATTTATTTTCTTAGATGTAAAAATCATTTTTTAACCTAACAGGAGCAGAGTCATTTGAGCTTCGCTTGTACTAGTATAAGAACATTAACCAGCAGTGTTTATTTAAAATACCTGGCAAATTTCCTTGAGCTTCTCATTTTGAATAGACACAGGAGACATAACACAAATGGTTTGTTTTGATACTCTGGCTGTCTACAGCTTTAAAACACAGGTTCTAAAGAGGAAAATTCCTTAGTGTTTTTTTTGCAATTGACACGTAAGTGCTTTGTTTCCAAACTTTTCTTCTTGTATTCCATATTATCAGATTTTCACTCTAATTTGGATTTATGTATCTCCAGGTCACATTGATTGAGATGGAACATCATTATAAATATCACAATTGTTTGCAAATTTCTGAGTATAACAAGCCAGGAGAAATTGCAATGTGCACAATAGGCAATTCATGAAAGCTCCTTGAAGTTCTGTTTTTGCAAGCAATATAACCTCAAATCATAGATACGAGATACTTGGGAGCCCAAAATGACCCAGTCACTCCCCTAGTTGGACATTCTGTGCTCACAAAATACAATCTTGCTCTCACAATTTAAAATACATTGTTGTAGAAGAGTGGGTTTACCTCTTCCAGTGCCTGGTGGTTAAGACTAAGCGCCTCAAAGAACAGAGCCCCATAAAATGCTCTGATGATGGATGGATGACGATTTGTGCAAGTGAAATTTGGAAAATATGAAGTCAATGCAAATGTCTTAGGAGAAAAGCTAAATCCTAGAGGCTGCTTTCATTCATTTCCCTGTCTCATTAATTAAACAATTTCCAAGTAAGTCACTTCATCTCACTAACATTTTAAGGATCTTTTAAGCATCCAGAGAAAAGATTACCTTACATAAAATTTTAATAACTATAATCAGAACAAGTGTTCCAGTGGATGAATAAAGCTACTTAAACATGTAAGGATGGAAACTGATGGAAAAAATAATACTAAAGCTGCAGCGGTAGCTCAGTGGTAGAGGACTTACCTGAAAATTTGAGGCCTTAGGCTGAGCTTTGGTGGCTTATGTTTGTAATCCTAAAAGGCTGAGATCTGAGGACCCTAGTTTGAAGCCGTGCTGGGCAGACAAAACTTCAAGACTCTTATCTCCAATTAACCAGCAAAAACCTAAAAGTGGATATGTGGCTCAAGTTGTAGAGTGCCAGCTTTGAGCAAAAATGCTAAGCCAGAACAGCCAGCCCCAGTAAATGCATAAAAATAAAAAGAAACTTAACCTCATGGGTTGGATTTTCCAACATCAAATCTACACCAAACCATTCAAACATTGTAAAAACAACACAAAACAAAATATAGGTATAGTAAAACAAATGAAGACCTCTAGATATTGCGAATTATGTTTCACTCAAAACGATTTAGCCATTAAAGATCTGTTAGGTGAGCTAAATCTGACCTTTCATCCATGTAGTTCTCTTTCTCTTCCTTCCTTCCTTCCTTCCTTCCTTTCTTCCTTTCTTTCTTCCTTCCTTCCTTCCTTCCTTCCTTCCTTCCTTCCTTCCTTCCTTCCTTCCTTCCTTCCTTCCTTCCTTCCTTTCTTTTTTTTCTTTTTGGTCATTCATGGGGCTTGAACTCAGGGCCTGGGTGCTCTCCCTGAGCTCCTTTGCTCAAGGTTAGTGCTCTACCACTTTGAGCCACAGCTCTACTTCTGTTTTTTGGGGTGGTTAATTGGAGATAAGAGTTTCATAGGGACTTTTCTACCCGAGCTGTGGTCCTCAGATCTCAGCTTCCTGAGTAACTAGGATTACATGTTTGAGAAAAAGGCACCTGGTCCATCTATTTCTTGAAGAAGTTGTTGTCTATTTTTAAAATATTAAGAAATGATCATATTTTATTATAATAATCTAATGTTTGTGGAGGCTAGATAAGCTGTAGCAGGGAAGGATTTTAAGTTAGAATTTAAATGTATCAGTGAGAAGATTTTTCAGTTTTGGGCTTGCTCATTGAATTACTGCTTAGCTAATACTTACTGTATATTCATGGAACTTACATTGAAATGGACAGACAGAAACAAAGTAGACCTATTAAAATGGTTCAGAAACTTAAACTGTGCAAATGTAGTAACATTGAGACTCATTTCCCTTGATTGATCCCTTTTTCCTGGGACGATTTCAATTTAAGTTTATTGGCTAGATAGATCTACTCCTAAATCTTTAGGTAAGAGAAAAAAGAAATAATGTAAAAATTAAAATATCATTAATCTGGCTTTAAGAGCAAAAGGAAATGGTTACTTGGCTGAAGATTAAGTAAGAAAACAGTGGAGAAATTTTCAACAGTTACAGATTTAGTCAGCAAGTTATGCCTGAACTAGGACTGTAAACAATTTGTACTTTTAAGTTCTCCAAATTCTGTCACATTCATTAATCATATTTTACAATTAAAGCATTGCCAAATCCATGCCCTTGAAAGTTTTTCTACACCCCCCATTACCTTTTCTGTTCCTCCTTGTAATTATTTAAATTTTCCTTCTGTACTTTTTGAAGTTTCTAATTTATATGTTTTCCCCTATTTATCAAGTTTGACCCTACTACACAAATTAAGTGATGAGATTGAGGCCCATCCCACAGCCTATTTCAGGACCAAACAAGTATTCTTCACAAACATTTTCAAGCACAATTTTTTTTTTTTTGGGCCAGTCCTGGGCCTTGGACTCAGGGCCTGAGCACTGTCCCTGGCTTCTTCCCGCTCAAGGCTAGCACTCCGCCACTTGAGCCACAGCGCCGCTTCTGGCCGTTTTTCTGTATATGTGGTGCTTGGGAATCGAACCTAGGGCCTCGTGTATCCGAGGCAGGCACTCTTGCCACTAGGCTATCTCCCTAGCCCCTCAAGCACAATTTTTAATCATACTGTTGCAGATACACTTTGGGATATGAATCCAGAAAAATCTAACATTAAAGGCCAAAGAAACCACAAAGGATTAACATTTGATAGGTTATACTTAGCAGGCAGTCTAATAGATAACTTATTTTTTTGCTAACATAGTATCTAATAGCATTTTTAAGACACACGGAAAGTTGTCTTGTAAAGATCAGCTAGCCAGCTAGATGCTGGTGGTACACACCTGTAATCTTAGCTAGTCAGGAGGCTGAGATGTGAGGATTGAGGTGCAAAGCCTGCTAAGGCAGGAAGGTCCGTGAGACTCTCATTTCTAATTAACCACTAGAAAAACAAACAAACAAAAATCCTCCAAGTTCCCAAAACTGGAAATGGAGCTGTGGGTCAAAGTGGGAGCCTATTATCCTTGAGCAAAAAAGCTCAGGGATCCGAGCCTAGGCCCTGAGTTCAAGCTCCATGACTGACAATCAATCAATCAATCAATCAACACACATGTATATACATATATACATACATACATAACAACAAGTACATAAAAATCAGTTAGCATCATTATGTATTATTTCATCCATTATTAATTCTAGCACACACTTCTTTTTGTCTCTTTGTTTTGCATGTGTGATGTATTGTTTATTTTTGCTTTCACGCTTATTAGCTGTCTGGTCTCACAAGTAGTGAAACTTTTATTTATTTATTAATCTATCTATTTTTCTGCCAGTACTAGTGCTAGAACTCAGGGATGGGACATTTCCACTTTGCTTTTTTTGCTCTATCATGTAACCCACAGTTCTACTTCTGGCTTTTGGTTTGTTAATTATGAGTAAAAGCCTTATGGACTTTTTTGCCAGGGCTGGCTTCAAACTTAGATTTTCAAATCTCAGCTTTCTGAGTAGTTTACTTGTGTTTGGATGCATGTAAATTTAGGAATCAAATAGATTTCTCTTTATTATTCTATGCTATCTCTGTAGGATCTAGAACAAAGATGCCACAGTCATCATTGAGCAGATATTTGCCCAACAGTGTGCTCACTTTATCAAAAAGTTCGTTAATAGACTAAAGTAAAATGTAGTATCAGAAACCTATGCTCATTCTGTAACTTTAATCGTGTTTAAAGGTTTAGGAAGTTTGACTGGACCATGGACATTAACTATCATGCACATATCCTGATTTGTGAAGGGAAACCATCTTAATGTGTTTGCTTGTTTCTCTTCCTTTTCTTGCTTCTTCCACTTACCTTCTGTCCACATACTCCTGCTCCACAGCCTTCTCTTTCTTTAGAGGACTTTCAACTTTTTGTCAGTCAGGCATGCGAATGGAACCCACAGCACCTCTACAGGGTCAGAATGATTCTCTGAGGACTTTGTAAATTCCTCTCTTTCAAATAAATAAAACATACTGTGACAATGGAAACTAAAATTAGTAGTGGAAAGAAAAAAATTGGGAGGGGCTTTTTTTTGAAAAGTATTTTCACTATCATAGAACCTGTTTAGAATTATTAATCATAGAGATACTTGAATTGATTAGCTTAGTTTTCATTCTATATGATAAAGAAGCATAATATGATAAAAAAAGACCAATGTAATAAGTATTTAATTTACTACCATGCTCAATCATCAGCTAGATTTATATACTTAATAATTAAGTACATTTTAAGAAAAAAAGGCTAGTATAATATTAAGGATTATGATTCCATTTTTCATAAAAGCTGGGCATGGTGGCTCACACTTGTAATTTCAGCTCTTTGGCAGAGACAGGAAAATTACAAATTTGAGAACACCTTTGGCTTCATAGTGTGTCTATCCTCCTCTGCACTTATTCACAAATTCTTTCTTTTTCCTTTCTTTTTGCCAGTGCTAGGGCTTGAACTCTGGGCCTAAGTGCTGTTCCTGAGCTCCTTTGCTCAAGGCTAGCACTCTACCACTTGAGCCACAGTGCCCCTACCAGCTTTTTCTGTGATTACTTAGAGGGAAGACTCTTGAACCTTGCTGCCAGCTGAGCAGCTGGGGTTACAGGCATGAACCACCTGGTGCCCAGAACAAATCCTTTTATATAGAGAGATTGGTAAGAAATTTTATTTGTTTTGAGACTAAAGCTATTTCAAAGTGGATATTTTAGCAATAGTAACAATATAGCAGAGAAAAAGAAGAAAATAGATCTTATGTACAAGATAATCAAATTCATTTATAAATGCAGATAAAATTGTACTGAGTTATGATTCTGAGTTTTTGAGACAGGGTCTTACCAAGTTGGTCTCAAACTAGAGATACTTCTGCCCCAGCCTCCCAACTAACTGACATTATAAATTTGGGCCACTGAACCTGGCTCTGAGATACAATTTATTTATTTATTTACTTTTTTAAATTGTTGGTTGTAGGGCTCGACCTCTGGGCCTGGGAGCTGTCCTTGAGCTCTTTGGCTTTGAGCGCTCTACCACTTGATCCACAGCACCACTTCTAGTTTTCTGGAGGTTAATTGGAGATGAGTCTCACGCACTTTCCTTCTGGGGCTGGCTTTGAACCGTGATCCTGAGATCTCAGCCTCCTGAATAGCTAGGATTACAGGTGAGAGCCACCGGCACCTGGCTACAATTTATTTATTTTTTCCAGTTAGATTTACAAAAGTTAGTCAATTTGTGGACACACTTGGCGAGAGCTGGTTACTGTACAAATTACCAAGCTCTGTAAAACTTCCACATAAAATATCTTACATGCAATAATCCTATATATTTATTCTATAGT
This sequence comes from Perognathus longimembris pacificus, assembly GCF_023159225.1. Classification (NCBI taxonomy): domain Eukaryota; kingdom Metazoa; phylum Chordata; class Mammalia; order Rodentia; family Heteromyidae; genus Perognathus; species Perognathus longimembris. Next base: position 42,536,546 of record NC_063169.1, read on the forward strand.
TATAACTATATAGCTATGTCCTATAGTTATATCCTCTATCTGTGAAATGATAACATATACAAAGAGCATTTCAACCAGGCTTTGGTGGCTGACACACAAAAAAGGAGAATTTCATGTAGAATAAGACTGGAAATAGTTGAAATATAAGAAAGAGAGAATTGACTAGATACAACATATTTCATGACAATGAAATGCAATGCTGCCACAAAAATCATGGGTAAAATCATTATATCCTGATATAGAAATGTCTCCAAGTCCTATTAAGGAGAAAAAAAAAGTAAGGGACAGAATAATGTATACAATGTACTGTCGTTTGTTTCAACAGGAAAAAAAGATAATATACAAATGCATCTGTATAAAAGCCTAGGGGAGGCTAGGCAAGAATGTGGCAGTACTGGGCATTGTTGGTTGGGAATGAGGGTATGTGAGAAGATTGAGTATGGTGAAGGGGCTGTGAGGTAGAGATCACACTTTTATCTTTTTGGTTGAATTTTGAATCCTGTGAATATTTTAGCTTTTATAAAAGTAAGCATGCTAATCATTACAAGTCACTTTTACTAATCATATATTGTTATTCTGAACTTACAATCTATCACACACACACACACACACACACACACACACACACACACACACACACACTTTCATTTATAAATAAAGACAAAGCCAGATGGGCACTGGTGGCTCTTGCCTGCCATCCTAGCTACTCAGGAGGATAAGATCTGAAGCCAGCAAGGGTAGGAAAGTACATGAGACTCTCATGTCCAATTAATCACCAGAAAACAGAAAGTGGTGCTGTGGCTTAAAGTCGTAGAGTACTAGCATTGAGCAAAGGACCTTAGGGACAGAGCCCAGCCCCTCTGAGTTCAAGCCCTATGACTGACAAAAAGACACACTCTCTCTCTTTCTCTCACTCTCTCTGAGAGAGAGAATAGGTTTATAGTAGTACAATATAGAACTCATGAATACATTCATCTTGGCTTCGACAATTCCTAAAGTTTTGAGGAGAATTGTGGTCCTGTGTGTTTGACTTTACCTGATTCTCCTTTAGGAGCCAATCAACCAAGGAATGACACTTGTACAACTATAAAAGTAGAAAACATTCCTCCATATTTCCAACCACTTCTAGAATTGAGGCCTTTCAGAGATCATTTCCAATTCATGTATATAGATGTTTGATTAGCTGCCTCTAACATTATAATAGTCAATGGCATGTCTCCTCAGTTTTGCTTACAAAGTCTTTGTAAGTTAACTAAAAGGCATACTAAAAGCTATCTAGTGGTGTGCAGGCATTTCATCTCTTCTCATCATGACATTACCCTTAGATAGAAAACTAGGTGTATATTTTTCACAATGACATACCCACCCCTCAGGGTTGTGCACAGGGGGGAAAATGAGCCATTAATATGGGATTTGATCTGGTAGCAGGGGAACAAGTAGGGCAGAAAAGAGGAATGGGTGGTGTGTGCTTTTGTCCTAAGCCTAAGATCTCCAGCTGAATGAAAAATATGCTCTTCCATTTATGATGCATTTCTTTTATGACAACTGTCTATTTAAATCCACTGTTCCATGAACAAGCTTAGGAGTTATAGTTTGTCTAACAGAGACAAAATGTGATGACAGGATATTGTTCTAACTTGATGTTGGATTTGTTGACATTTGAGACAAAACTCTGGAACTTTTATTTAAATGAAAGTGTCACCATATTTCAATTTAACTGATAAAGTTATGGTTAGGGTAGAAATGCTGTTTGTGTGGCTAAGACTTCAGGCTGTTTTCCAGGAAGTTTGTCTGTTAAATTCTGACGATCTTGTTTGGAAGAAATAAGGCAGGCTCTGAGAGAATGGGGAGGGAGGGAAGTGGGAACAGAAGGGAGGCTGAGGGCAGTTCACGAACAATCAAAAATCTTCTTTCTTTTTTCTTAATGCTGTGCTTTGAGGAAAAAAGGAATTGGATAATTTGGGTATTGCATCATCTTTGTGCAGCTTCTAACATATATGGAAGTATGGTTCATTTCTTTGTTTTGGTTTTTAGGGACAAAGTCTCACTATATAGTTCAGGTTGATCAAACTCATGTTCCTCCTGCTTTAGGCTCCTGAGTTTTGGGATTGCAGATGTGTACCACCACACCCAACTTAATATAAGAGAGAGAGAGAGACAGACAGACAGACAGACAGAGAGACAGAGAGAGAGACAGAGAGACACAGAGACAGAGAGAGACAGAGACAGAGAGAGAGACAGAGAGACACAGAGAGTCCTCTCCGTCCCCACTATAGGGGGTATATCCTTAGTTTTTGCTCAGAAGTATGTGAGGGAGCTTCACTTTTCTACCACTGAATAAACATGAGCTTTTTTACTTAGATACTTCAGATTTCATGAAGGCTGTTGTGACAAGCCACTCACCTATTTGCATGATTTCCCTGATGAAAATTCTCCATCTGAAGTCCTGAGAGTCCTTATGTAGCCAATTCCCAGCCAGCTTAACCCCAAGCCATGATTCAGAACATGTGGGAGTAGAGGCTGAGAAGTGATGTCCATGCTGTAAATCTATGGCAAATGTAGTGGTTAAGGGTCAGGTCCTGATTAGCCTTGTGGAGATCAGGTGCCAAATCTCTAGTATTTGTTTGCTCTACCCTCTGACTTCTTCCTGTCTGAAAGAAAATGAGACATCTACTGTCTTTTTTTCTGGGAATTCATCTGGGGGAGTTCCCAACTGGAAGCTACAAAAGTTCACAAAGATAATTAGGACACTGCAGCTGATTCCTAGAATCTTTGCCTATGACTTCTCAATTGTACATAGTAAGATTATCATGAGCTGAAAGGAGATCCTGAAATCTTGTTTCAAATATATCCTAGATGAAGGAAACAAAACTTAAGAGAGGTTAACTTATTGGGTCATTGTAGAAATTCCCAGCTTTAGCTTAAATCAAGTTTATACTTGTATACCCAATGGTTCCAAGTTTTGTTTTGTTTTTCTGGGTACATTTTACAGCCATCTTTCAAGACAGTAAATATTTCTGATAATAACCATAACTAATGTCTTTAGTAATTTGTTTTTTAGTCTCAACTGGTAATTATTTTCCAATGAAGTGTATGTCCAGAAACCTGCCTTTCTATTATGGCTTTTCTAACATCTAAAATGGAGATCCCTTGGTAATACTCTCCCTGCATTCATATGGAAGTGGCTTTTGAAGCTGAACCAGAGGGGTGGATGCATGTTTCAAAAGCTGGCTTACAAAGGAAGTCAAGTATGTTCCCATGCAAAACAGGCCGTTATCACTCCTATCTTCACGAAGGGAGGATATCTGATATCAAAGTTACAAGATGGGTAAAAGCTATGAATCTAAAACCATGTTAATTCAATCAAACATACTGAAAAGTAGCTAGAACTGTGGTAGGTATATTTCAGAGGCTGTGTGCAGCTATGAAGGAATGGTTGTGGGTATTGAAATATCTTGTGTCTTCTTTGAACTAGAGACTCGCCAGATGACTGGGGGTTTCAACTACTTTTTAGTATTTACACTTTTCAAAAATAAGAAGCTTTTATTCAACACAGCAATCCATAGACCTAAGAAACATTAACTTGGTTGGGACATTTTATCAGGTGCTTTGAAACCCTGCTCCTGATCATTTCAACAAATGCCCATTGACCATGAGGATTAGTCCTTGGAATCTATCTTCTGTTACTGAAGATTTTGTTTTTCAACTTGGAGAGCAATATTACAATGTAAATAGTTTGATTCCCAAGCCAGAAGATGAGAAGACTTACGGATACTTAGAAACAATGGGAAGTATTATGTAAGATGGTAGCTTTGAGAGAATATTTTGATTGTTTTCAGGTCATTCTGGGTCTTGGTCATTTTCCCTGGAGTCTCCACATCCCATTCATCCCTACATAAAACTTGCATAGGAGCCATTGCGGTCAAGAGCAGGCTCCTTTATCCAGGCTGGTAGGAAATACTTGGTGTGGGATTTCTTTGAGGAGCTGTACTCACACTTAACAGTGCAAATCAAAGGAGATTTTCAGTCCTGGTGAATCTTTCCTAATCAGTTTTGTTCTCTCACAGTGAATCTCAACATAGGATACACAAAAATCCTCACATGGAGGAGAGGCAACTGAGATGCAACGAATGTTCCCAGCAGCTCTAACCTGTGTGAAAGGTAAAGGCAGCGAATTGCTCTGCATCACAGGGACCAGCTTTCTCTGAAAACAGAACTGTGTTGCTTTAGGTTTGGGGTGTGTGTGTGTGTGTGTGTGTGTGTGTGTGTGTGTGTGTGTGTGTAAAGGTTGGAGATTTCCTGTGCTCCCTTTCTTGTTTATTCTAAAAGCAAACATTCATGGCCTATGTCAAGTTGAGAATATCTCTTCTTCCTTAACAACTTGGAAAGACTAAATGCCCTATTAAAAATCTAACTACTTAAAATGCTGAATACAGATATGTTCAGAATTTCCTCTGAGTTATGGCAGGGTAAGGTATTTTTTTTTAAGTTCACATGACAGGGAGTAATGATAGTGTTCTTTCTTGACTCATCTTTTGAATGTTACCAAAGCTGTAACCCCAGATTACAACTTTATTGTACCACAAATTCAAGCACTATGAATAAAAAGTGCAGAGGCAAGGGCCGAAAAAGCCACAGATATGGTTCTGGCTTGGGATGTCCTAGATTCTCCTTAAGTATATTAACTATTACAAGATAAAAGGTCAGCAGAATTGATGAGCCACAAAATAGCTGGATTTCAGCACTCATCGTGGGGGAGATTGAAGTAAAGGGGAAAAAGAGAAGAAAATGCCCTGAGCACTTTGGCTGTAGATTTTCTTTCTTGATTTCTGAACAACATAGGAGATCTTTAGCATGCTATCAGCCTATTCATTCCTTCAACGTTTTCCTTATCAACTTTCTCTGAGCACATACAAAAATGTACTTCTAGTTTTATTTTGGTGCTTGTCCTTTGGTTTGTACTTAGGTCCTAGGTGCTGCTCTTAAGCATTTTTGCTCAAGGCTAATGCTCTACTACTTGAGCAAATGCTAATAGTAGAGCTAATAGTAGAATTAATGCTCTACTACTTGGTGGTTATTTGGAGATCAGCATCTCACAGACTTTTCTGCCCTGGCTGGCTTCGAACTCCAATCCTCAGATTTCTGCCTCCTAAATAATGAGGAATTCTGGCATGGGCCACTGACTCCTGGCGCTCCAAGCACTTTCATGATTAGTCATAGCTAGGTAATATTTTATTCCTTTATTTTCTTTATAAGTGATCTGAGGAAATGAATCATGTCTTTTTCTTCCCTGTTACATTCTCAATTTCTGGCCCTTCATTTGTGAGGCCCATATAATATAAAATATAGTCACAATTATTAGACATTTCAAGATTCAAGATTAGGCACAAGCAAGTACAGAACTCTCTAGAAAACATAGCCTGTATAAACCATAGGCCATATGCCTCTGAATCTGATACTGCTGACAAAAATATAAGCAGTGAGTAAGTATTAGTAAACAAAATAACTTGGTAATCATTAATAATCAGTATTAATAGTCATTAATAAATACCCTGGTTGTCAAAAATCAATCTTGTATTTGCCTATCCTCAATTTTTGCTTGTTTTTATCCCATAACATGATCTAAATGACTGAAATCTATTTAGACAGAAGAAAATAAATTGAGTGCTTTCATTTAATTTTTGGTCCAGTAAAAGCTCTATCATTGCAGCAACATTTTTAAATACTATTTTCCAATTACTTTGGTTGTATTGTGTTTGCACCTAGAAAGACCCAAATTAATATTCAAAGAAATATAAATTGATACCTTTAAAAATTGTTATTATGTACCTACTGCTTTAGCAGTTCTAAAATAGCCGAGATATAAGCAACTGCAGTTATGTGTAAAACTTGTATGCTTAGTTTCTGGGAAGTCTCAAACCACTGAAAAAGACCAGACTACTTTTGAAAGAGTAATGGCCTTAGGTTGAAATTTACTCAGTACTTTACAAATCAATGACAAATAAGCTTCTAGACTCAGTCCCCTACGAAGTATTTTGCTTGAATTGAAGGAACACACTTGAAGTTTTCCAGAGATGATTCCAGAGATGTCAGAGAAAACTTCTTTTGAAATTAATTAATCTATTTGTAGTAATAGGCTAGATCAGTTCGCAAAATAATGAGCTTTTCAAAATGAACTTTGTTCCCTTCTAGTTAAAACACAAGTGGTCAGGTCATTAATCACAATGGCCTGCCTCAGGTAAGTCCACCACAACTTTATTTTGCCAGTGAAGATTCTTTTGCATGCTGGTCCCATAAGACATTGGATCCATTCCAAGACAAATGTCCATGCTATCTTTTTTATTCTAAAGTAGACTGAATTATATTTGCTCTCCTGAGGATTTCTTCAACGAGCATCATAAAAGTGGAAATTAGGCAGATTATTCTGAAACTCTGCCTTCCTTTAAGAACCTATTGGAAGAAGAATCTTCAAAGAAGGAGAAGCTTGTACTTAAATCTTGTTTTGTCACTTTTTTTCCTTTGTTGCTTTGGGAAAGTTGTTTAGTCTCTCAGAATCTTAGTTTAATCTTGGTAAAGTGGAAACAATGCTTTCTTTGAAATGTCTGTCCCCAATGTTGAGTATAGCTTAGCGACCTACTGTATGTGAGGCCTTGGTTTTGATCTCCAGCATGGCAAAATATAAACCATAAATCATGATTATACATGTTATGTTAAATGATACATTAAATATAAATACTTAATACCTCATAAATACTATAATAATGAGATGACTGGTCATTACTTACAAGTAATTCCTTTCCTCTCTTCCCCTTCTGTGACCTCCTCTCTTTTCCCCTTTCCTCTCCTGTTATCTGTTCCCTTTTCCTTCCCTCCTTCCTTTTTTTTCTTTTTCTTTCTCTTTCTCTCTCTCTTTCTTTCTTCTTTTTCTTTTTCTCCTCCCTCCCTCCCTCCCTCCCTCCCTCCCTCCCTCCCTCCCTCCCACTCTCTCTCTCTCTCCCTCTCACTCTCTCTTTCTCTGTTCCTTTTTTCTTTCTTTTCTTCAGTGTCTTGCTATAAAGCCTAGGCTTTCGGCCTCAAGTTCCAGATCCTCCTGCCTCAGCCTCTAGAATAGTTGGGATTATGGGTGAGTGCTACACTACTTTGCCAGAACAAAACCTACCACTACCACCACCACCACCAAAACTGAGCTAACTAGCCACCTTCATTTGATTGACTAAAGTACTACATACACCCAAATAATTACCTTTTAAATATGGTTGTTTGCCAAATGGGAAGCTTCTGAATGACTCACATAGCTTCTTCAATTGTAAAGCAGCTTCTTTTCAGTGACCTTGATATTGAAGCTGCTTCCTAAGAATAACACTAATGGGAAGGTATAATGTGGTTGGAGTGGAGTGGAGCATCCAGGCCAGAAGCTTTGGGAAATAGAAACACAGATAAAATATACATACAGATAAAAAATACACAGATAAAAAATACATACATGGCAATCAAAAAATGTCTAACTGTTCAGTAGTTTGAAGGATTAGTGACAGACACATCAGTGTGCATTCCCCACAGTGTAACATACGTTTGCTTTCTGGCTGGACTGGCCATGCTATTTGTCCTTCGAGATAACTTCGTGAGCTGGGGCATGGCTTAGGTGCTACAGTTCTTGCTTCAGAACCATGAAGTCTTGAGTTAAATTTCAAGTATTGGGAAAGCCTATTAAAGCCAAGTGGTTTGCAAGCAGTATTAAATATTCTTGCATATTCCTCTTTGAAGTGTGGCAAAGCAGAACGCAGTCAAAGCATCAATAGCTTGAAGAGAAAGCACATCTTGCAATTCTAACAGGAGTAGTGGAATTTTTTCTTGTTGACAATATTCCAGGGACTTGTGCTTCCTAGGCACCTTCTTTATCCCTCAGGTCACCACTCCAATCCTTTTTACTCTTGTTTATTTTTCAGATAGAATCTCACAATTTTTGTCTAGTGGCTGTAGAACGGTGATCCTCTTACTAATGTCTCTCAGGTAGCTGGGATTGTGTGTGCCACTTACTAGCCGGTGCCTTTTTTCTACCTTCCTTGTTTGTACTGAGTTAGGGAGGGTCTCACTATCCACCCAGGCTAGCCTCACAGTCATGATTCTCCTTCCTTAGCTTCCATGTACTAATATTAGGTTGGTACCACCATCCCATCCAGCAGCCGGTTCTAACTTAACTGTAGAAAACTTTAAGTGGTTTGCCTTCTAGGAAGGAAAACGTGCCTCAGCAGCTAACCATAGATAACTTCTAAAGAGTGCAAAACACTTGTGAGTCACATGAATTATTAGAGCTTATGGCCTCTATACAAGTGTTGACTGACACTTTGGTATGGAGAGTGACTTAATGACATGTTGTCATCTGTCACACTCTGCCTTATGATTTCTTCCTGTAGCCTCTTATTTTTTCTGGACCCAAAGCTGCTGGGCCTTTTAGGTTCTCATTGTCTCTTCCTTCCTCATTCTGGGACTGTTAGCTCTAGCTCCTTCAATTCTCTGCCTGGGGTTATTATTGTTGTTGCTATTATTAATTTTTGTCAGTCATAGGGCTTGAACTCACAGGGCCTGGATGCTATCCCTGAGCTTTTCTGCTTAAGACTATACCTCTGAGCCACAGCTTTACTTCTAGTTTTCTGGTGGCTAATTGTAGATAAGAGTCTCACAGAGTTTCCTACCTGGGCAGGTCTTGATCTGTGAACCTCAGATTTCAGCCTCCTGAGTAGCTAGGATAAAAGGCATGAGCCAAAATTATTATTAGTTTTTTCTTACTTTTATTTCCACTTCTATCAAGATCAACTACATTGTAGCAATTGTGTGGCTTAAAGAGACAAAAATACTGACAATGAGCCTTGGGAAATAAATGATTAATAGTTTACATCAAACTGGGAAAGGAAATTAAAGATAATGAAGAAAAGCTTGATAGTTAAAGGAGTTCTGATTGGACAGCCCTGTGTCTAGCATAAATTGATGTCCAATACGTGACTATTTTCATTCTTTAGAGTTAAAATTAAAGATATGGGGGCAAAAAGATACAGAATGTAATGGTGAGGTGATCTTACTAGCAGGTGCCTTTTTTCTACCTTCCTTGTTTTTACTGAGATAGGGAGGGCAGTCTGTATCTGTTGGCCTTGTATTTCAACTGATTTTATTTAAATGGGGGCTACTTAGTTTCTTTAAAATCTCTATTCTTCTATCTATCTATCTATCTATCTATCTATCTATCTATCTATCTATCTATCTATCTATCTATAGATATAGATATATATCAATGTACTGACCAAGATCATCTTTAAGCTTTTTTTTTTTTTTTTTTTTTTTTTTGGCCAGTCCTGGGCCTTGGACTCAGGGTCTAAGCACTGTCCCTGGCTTCTTCCCGCTCAAGGCTAGCACTCTGCCACTTGAGCCACAGCGCCGCTTCTGGCCGTTTTCTGTATATGTGGTGCTGGGGAATCGAACCTAGGGCCTCCGGTATCCAAGGCAGGCACTCTTGCCACTAGGCTATATCCCCAGCCCCTTTTTTTTTCTTTTTAATGTGGTAAATTTGTTAGCAAAATTTCCTGTAAAATTTGCATTATGCTGCATTACTAGTAACAAAAACAAATAGAAGTTATGTTAATAAAAGTGTTACATTATAGGCTTTAATCTGAAGGTGGATTGTGTGTGTGTGTGTGTGTGTGTGTGTGTGTGTGTGTGTGTGTGTGTGCTATTCCTGGGGCGTGAACTCAGGACCTGAGGTCTTTTTTTTTTTTTTTTTTTACATCTCTTAGGCCATGAATTCATAGGGAATAGGTTCCAATAGTTCAGGCTCCTTTCCATTGGTTTTCACAAGTGTGCTTTTCTGGGTGGAGCAGGCTGATGCTTCAGTTGAACCCAAGTTCCTTTCCCTTTGGCTTCCTTCTTTTTCTGGTCATTTTCCTTCACTCCTTTCAGGAAGGTATCTCGGCTCTTAGAGTGCTTAATATGGTTTTGGCAAGGATCTTGCCCTTAACTTGCTTGTTTACAACAATACCAACAGCATGCTGGGTACCATCGTAGACCCTCCAGTTTTGCCTAACATTTGTGGGCCATTCCTTTTTGAACAGTACCCATTCCCTTGATGTCTACCATATCACCCTTCTTGTAGATTCTCATGTATGTGGCCAAAGGAACAACCCCATATTTCCTGAAGGGCCTAGAGAACATGTATTGGGTACCTCTCCTCTTTCCCTTTGTGTTCGTCATTTTGGCAAATTACTGAAAGATGGCAGTTCCGGCCAAAAGTGTCCCTGAGTTTTGTTGCTCAAGGCTAGCAATCTACCATTTAAGCCACAGCCCTGCTTCCAGCTTTTTTCTGTGCTTACTTGGAGATAAAAGTCTAATGCATTTTCTTACCTGGGCTGGGTTTGAACCTGGAGCCTCAGATCTCAGCCTCCAGAGTAGATAGGATTACAGGTGTAAGTCACTGGTGCTGGCATGAAGCAGGATTTAAAGTATAGAAATTATATGTAGATTAGAAATAAAAGAATAATTTAATGATAATCTAATAATTTGATGGTAGAATCGATAGTAAAGCTCTACCTTAGAAATTAAAACTATTTAATGAAATAACAATAGCACAACCAACCGAGAGAAACTGACATAGCTCAAGTTACCAAAGAAGTTTTTTCCTTTGTTTCCTTATTTATTTACTTAGTGCTAAGGATTGAACTCAGGCCTCATGCATGCTAGCCAAATATTCTACTACAAATCTATATCCCTAGTCAATCCTTTTTCCTTTGAAAGCCAAAATTTGGGCAACCTTTGATATTGTGTTTAATGGAAATTCAGCCGATCTAGTAAAGCATCTTTTTTTAAAAAAGCTATTTCCAATACCAGAGCTTGAACTCAACCTCTTGAGCTTGGTTGGCTGGTACACTACCTTTTCTCTCTCTCTCTTCCTTCCTTCCTTCCTTCCTTCCTTCCTTCCTTCCTTCCTTCCTTCCTTCCTTCCTTCCTTCCTTCCTTCTTTTTTTTGGTTGGTGATGGGGATTGAACTCTTATCCCTGGTGCTGTCCCTACAGCACCACTTCTTGTTTTCTGGTGGTTAATTGGAGATAAGAATCTCATGGACTTTCCTGCCCAGGATCCTTTGAACTGTGAGCCTCAGATCTCAGCTTCCTGAGTAGTTAATATTACAGGTGTGAGCCACCAGTGCCCGGCTGGTGCTCTACCTTTTGAGGCATATTGTCAGTCTAGCATTTTGCTGTTGATTGTGGAATCCTTTAAACTTTTCTGCCCTAACTCACTCAAACCACAATTCTTTGGATCTTTTTTGGATTGGAAAGAATGTTATTTTAAAGCTAGAATGTCACTTGCCTCAATACCTCTGATTTTTTTTTTTTTTTACTTTTTAGAGTTTGTTTATTGGAAATCTGAGGCAAAAAAAAGAAAAATAAAGATTTTTACATAATTTCATTAAGTTTCATACTTTACAGTCTAAAATATCTTTGTATAAAAACTATCTGTTTCATTTATACATCAACAAACTATACTTTCCTTCCAATTACTTTTAAAAAGGAGTAGTAATTTCCTTTTAAATAGTTACAAAGAATTACAGAACTCTTTTTAACTCTGAAAGGATAAAATCCTTTCATCATAAAAATTAAAATATGAAATAAACTTAAAATCTATATTTAATCACTTAAATATTAACATAGACATAGCAGGAATGCCTTCATCAACTTTTCCTTTTGACATCACAATCAGGAGTCTTCTAATGTTCTATAAAAGTCAGAAGCTTCAGTAAAATTTAACCTCAACAGTGACAAATGAGCATTGGATAGAAATGAAGTCAAGGTCTTAAATAGAAAGAAGGGCCTAAGTCTCTTAGCAGCAAGTGTACAGGACAGTTTTCAGAGGGGCAGCTCTGTCCTCCACTCAGTGTCATGTTCAGAGCCCAAAGACATGGTGTCTGAGTTCTATCCTGTTGATTGTTTGGAGCCTGCTGCAGGGGGTACAAGGCTGTCCAGCTGTTGGCGATGTCCTGTATTAACCAACCATTCATAAAACTTGTTTTCCACAAGTATCTGGAACTGCTTCCTTTGATCCTTTGTCAAACGAGCCTCCTTCACAGTTTTCTGCCAGATCTGTATCATCTGTTCTCTTTGAGCCAGTGCTTTCTGATATGCAGGTGGAAGACCCCCAGGTATCTCTGTTGTATCCCCTTCCATTTCAAAGGGGATAATAAATACATAGAATTCACATGGCGGTAAGAGTCGGAAGATACTGCTGCTGTTCTCTCTGCATACAATCATTGGATTATCCCAATAGTTGGGCACTGTAGCAAGACCAGTCCTGGCCATGTGGTCCTCCAGCATTGGGTAATGAGCATGAAAGGGTGCGAAAGTTACTCTCTGATTCCCAGAGAGAATAAGTGGGCATGAAGGTGTCAGAAGGTGCAAGACACAATCTGTTGTAGAAGAGATGGACAAGCGATGGCAAACAGCAATGACTTTAACGTTGTCACAGCCATGGAGGTGAAGAGAGGTCTCCACAGGGCCCAAGACAAAGGTGCTATTCCTGCACTTCTCAATTGTCACAGATCGTAAGGGAGAGAGCAGATATATAAAAGATTCATTGCAACGATGAATTCTCACATGTGCCCCAACCAGAGTATCAGAGCTCTTGGCCAATGTCTGCTTGCAAACCTGGCTCATCACCACCATGCGGTGCCATTTAGGGGCTGTGTGAGAATTGCAGGCAATCTTAGCTCTTTTGGTTGTACCTTCAACTTGGTAAGCCCAAGTCAATTTTTTTTCAGACTTGAGGCAAGCAGATGGACCAAATGGATTCCCAGTCAAACAGGCTCTCAACCACGACTGCAGCTTGTAGAAAGAAAAAGTCTTAGAGATCTTTGAGAAGCCACTTTCTGCATGTAGTGGTTGCCACAGGGCAAGTTCATGTAGAGGATAAACCTTCTTGGCTCTACTGACAGTGCCTTCAATAAGAAAGCTAAGGGCTACAACAGCTTCTGGAGAGACTAGACTAGTATGGGTCGAATGAAAAGATGCTGTGAGTTGTTCTGGATCTAAGAGCAGTTCAAGGAGATCTGACAGATGATCGTAGATAAAAGCCTGGTGACTGTAATCATTCCAATTCTTATTATGACAACTGGATTTTTCAGTCAGCTCGGGAGACTGAGATCTGTTTCTGGGACTAGGCCATTCTTCTCCAATCAAAGATGTTCGCAGAGAAACCTTGTTTAATTGTTGTATGTATAAGAAGAGCAGAAACTGTAGGGTGTCCACTGAAAGCGCTACGAGCTGGAAGCCGAATCTGAACTTAAGTCGGTCTGTCCCACGATTGCGTCTAAGGCACCAGGCTTCTTGTCTACGAAACCGCGACAATTTTTCGTGTAGGAATATTAAGGTACAAGATCTCCTAAGCAATGCGCCCCAGATTCTATTAGTGCCGAGTTAAGGGCCACTCCCACCCCGTGGAGACCACGAATCCCCACGAAGGCCAATACCTCTGATTTTTATAGTAGACAAAATTGAGAACCAAAGGGTGCTGGTGGCTCACACCTATAATCCTAGCTACTCAAGAGGCTGAGATCTGAGGATCCCAGTTCAAAGCCAGCCTGTGCAGGAAACTCCATGAGACTCTTATCTCCAATTAACCACCAGAGAACTGGAAGTGGTGCTGCCGCTCAAGTGGTAGAGCACTTGCTTTGAGCTAAAGAGCTCAGGGATAACACCCAGGCCCAGAGTTCAAGCCCCACGATGGACAAAAACATTGAAAACCAGTAGGTGTCTTAAAAATGGGCCTAAATCTGTTGTGCCAAGTATTGTTTATTCCAGCTGTGCAGTGTCACATACTCACCAATGTTTTTCTACACTCTGCTTCATGTTCCCTTTTATTAAATTCTAGACAACTTTAAAACTCGCTAAAGATGGCCAGTGGAGTAATTAAAGGGTCAGCATGGGAGACCTCAGAGAGGAAACCTCTGAAAAGGAAATGCAGTTCTTCATTGCTTCATTGAGTTTGTTCTAGATTGCCTGGGTAGCTTCCATGAAGTGGTCAGAAATCCCTACCAGTAAAAGTCAGGATATAATCTGTGGTTGACCTTTTATAAAGATAATAACAGTTAAAACAATGTGGTCTTGAATTCTTTGCTAGTTAAACTAGTCATAATTTGTAAACATAAGCCAACTAAATTTGACTTTATTGTCTTAAGAGAAAAGGCTTATATATTTTATTTGTGAGTATTTTTTCTCCCAGAAGTAGACTTGTTAGCTTAAAGAGTGTTCAGTGAATGTCAGCTTCCTGAGAAGTAGAGATGTTTTTAGATGGACAAAGAGAATATTTGTTTTTCTGAGTTCAAACAATGCTTGTGAGACATGGCTAGTTTTTACAGTGTGTTGTTGATTTTTATCCTCTGATGTTTCAATTCTGATTTGTTTCTTTTCATTCCACTGGGCAAGTATCTGAAGGGCCTCCCCTCCCTTGCTTTTCTTTCCTCTCCCCTTTCCTTCTCTTCTTTTGCAGTAGTGGGGTTTGAACTCAGGGTCTCTCCTTTGGTAGGCACTCATGCTCACATTTAAGCCACATCGTCAGCACCCAAATTGTCATTTCTTCTTACAGTTGCTCAGTAATAAAGAATGAAGGGGAAAAATTGCTAATCCTCTTTTAGAGATGAGCTCTAAAGTGCTGAGAAAGGCTGTGTTAGAGGACAGATGACCTCCTAATTAGAAGGGGTGATGTGTATGATGATCAGAAATGTGTTGAGAAAATGATGAAGGATTTGCCACAAGGATCTACCACAGAGCATTTTCATAGTGCAACCCTGTGATTGGCAGCAAATTTTAATTGTTCATACATTTGTGTTTGAGTTGTTGTGATGAGGAAATGAGCATGTAAATGAGCATAAGGGATGTTGGAAAGCCTTTGCAATAGCATTAACAATATCCACATGCTTATTCCTGTTTTGGTCAAGGCAAGGATAGCTTTATTGTTTGTTCCCAAGGTTTTTTTGTGCTTTGCAGTTTGGAGAAAGTAGACTCACTGGCAAACTCATCTCATCCTTTTTCAGTTAGATTGTCTTGTCCAGTCAGTATTTTAATGGCTTAAGTAAAAAGCCTTTTATCCCTTCCCTTGGGAAAAAAAGGCTTGGGATAGCAGGGACACCAAATGGAGACATTTTAATAATCTCTTGAGATAGAATTGAATAAAATCACACGTTCTTAATGTTGCATAATGACTTTGCTAGATTATTTGTAGCTTTTAGGATCTGTAGAGACAATGATTGCAGACACTAGTTACTGCTTTATGCATACATACATAGATATATGCATATATCTATGAAGACTGTTGGAAACTGGCAAATCTGATTTGAGTTCTTGCACTGCATCTTGGATTATGAACTTACTTAATGATGGTTCTTTCTGGATCATTGACTACTGTGAGTGAATGTCAGAAGTGGCAGAAATCAGTCAGTAGCTGATTTCCCAAGAGTCCAAACAAGGAGCCCAAACAATACCTTCAGCACCAAATATCTAGGTTTTAAGAACTTAGCTGTTTTTTAAAATTTGAGTATTAAGTACTTTGCTGCACTAATGGTTTCCTGTCTTGCAACTGCAAACAAAACCATTATAAAATTTGAGTTACTTAGAGAGCACATGGAGTGCTGTTTGTACTCATAAATGCCATTATTTCTCCCCTTTAGGACTCAGTAGTTCAGAAAGCAGCAGTTGGGAGTGATGGAGAACATATGTTCTAAAGGTCTGGGTTCAGATCATGACTCCATTCCTTACCAGCTTTGTGATCTTGAACAATGCATTTAATCTCTCTGCATGCTTCAGTTTTTTAACTCAAAGAATCCAAGAGAACCTGTAAGGGAAAAGTTACTGTGAGGATTAAATGAGTTCTTATAAGTGGGTCTGTTTGTTAAATGAATATTTATTTGCTGTACTTTTATTTCTGTAATTTTTTTTTTGCCAGTCCTGGGCTTGAACTCACTCAGGGCCTGAGCACTGTCCCTGGCTTCTTTTTGCTCAAGGCTAACACTCTGCCAACTTGAGCCACAGTGCTACTTCTGGTCTTTTCTACAGATTTGGTGCTGAGGAATCAAACCTAGGGCTTTATGTATATGAGCAAGCACTCTTCTACTAGACCATATTCCCAGCCCCTATTTCTATAATATTTATCTGGGTAGACTCTGAGCCACCGAGGCTGATTTTTGTCATCATTTTATTCTATTTTGACAATGGCTGGTATCCAGTAACAAAGGGAGCAAAAATGGATTCAGCATACTGAACATAATCAAAAACATTTGATAGGATACAATAAAAAAAATGAAAGATTCTAATGCTTTTTGTATCTGTGATGGGGGCAAGTAGGGTGATGCTTGTAACTGTGTTACTTGCTTAATTTTTCTGTAAATCTAAAATGATAAATAAAGCAAATTAATTGTTAATTAATTTATCAATAAGATTCAGCTTAGCTGATGCAATAATCAGGTAGGAAAATGGTTAATTTAAGACAGTGGGGTCAGGTGTGATAGTACATAACTTTAGTCTGAATACTTAGGAGGCTGAGGACAATTGGGAGGATGAAGCAGGATGACTGAGTTCCAGGCCAGTCTGGGCTACATATTG
This sequence comes from Perognathus longimembris pacificus, assembly GCF_023159225.1. NCBI lineage: Eukaryota > Metazoa > Chordata > Mammalia > Rodentia > Heteromyidae > Perognathus > Perognathus longimembris. The sequence continues at coordinate 42,553,177 of NC_063169.1, forward strand.
AGAGAAAATTCAAAGAATAAGAAGGAGAAGGAGAAGGAGAAGGAGGAGGCAAAAGAGAAAGAGAAGGAGAAAGAAGAGAAGACTAGGAGGAAAAAAAGAAAAAGATTGGAAGCTGGCAATATAGTTCAACTATGCACTGTGCTTAGCAAGCCCATGGCCCCAGGTTCAATCTCCAGCACTGCAAAACAAAAATAAAACAAAAAGATCAGACTGTTTCAAGATATCAGGGAAACTGATTCAAGAAATCAGGGAAACTGGAAAGTAAGTGTGTCTTCCATGGACATCAATGGTCTGCTTAAAAGTGTGATTGGAGCTGGGTGCTGGTGGCTCACGTCTGTAATCCTAGCTACTCAGGAGCCTGAGAAATGAGGATTGTGGTGTGAAGCTAGCCTGGGCAGGAAAGTCCTTGACAGTCTTAATTCCAATCAACTACTCAGAAAATGCCAGAAGTGGCGCTGTGGCTCAAGTGGTAGAGTGCTAACCTGGAGAAAAACAATCTCAGGGACAGTGCCTAGGCCCTAAGTTCTAGTTTCATAACCAGCACATGCACACACAAAAAAATTTGATTGGTTAACTCCACTACCTCCTAACAAAGAAAACATCTTTTAGAAATGGCATTTCTGCTAATTTGTTGAAGAAGTAGGCTTTGGAAACATTATTTTCAATAAGGTGTTATAGTTGAATTTTTAATTACAGTGCCTTGTTTGTAATTAAGTTGGACTTACTTACTATCCAGTGTTTTAAGGATATTGATTATTTGAAAAAACAAACCAAAACTAGCTCCAGATGGAGTCAAAATCAGTAAAGCCAAACTGATTTAAATCTATACCCTTGGCAACAGGTGCCTAATAAATACTTGGTGAAGGAGTGGAGCACTATAGGACACTGTCACAGAAATGTGCTTCTCTCAAGGAAGTGAAGTCTGTAGTTATCACTTACTCAATTCCACCCCAAATTTCCTTCTAAAAGTTTTCCTCTTCACTCCTATATGAGCAATGAGCTACTTATAAATATATAATAAACAGGGTTAAGGGTAAGTATAACCTACAGTGAAATTTTATTTTAATATGAACTGAAGTACAACTTGCATCCTATTCAAAATTTCCTAATATGCCTTTCTAAAGAGAAATGGCATGGAGTCAGTACAGGGTCTTTCTGTGTAGGCAGGATGTCTGGAACTCACAGTCATTCTGCCTTATCTCCTGAAAGCTGGGAACAGAGTTCATTATTTACTATTTATTTGTTTGTTTGTTTGGTGCCAGACCTGGGACTTGAACTCGGTGCCTAGGTAATGTGTTTGAGCATTTTTTGGGGGGGTTCAGGGCAAATGCTCCACCACTTGAACCACAGCTCCACTTCAGGCTTTTTGGTAGTTAGCTGGACATCAGAATCTCATGCACTTTCCTGCCCAGGCTGACTTTGCAATGTTATCCTCAGTTAACAGCCTCTTTATTAGCTAGGATTACAGTTGTGAGCTCCTAGCTTTGAGTACTGTACCTTTATTTATTTATTTACTTATTTTTTAGGTAGAGAGAACCATGGCTCTGTAATTTCTCCTTCATAGTCATTTTCTCAGACTTTAGGTACTGAATATATATGATGGTTAGTGTGTTCTAAAAGACAAATGTCAAATTTAAAGTAACAATAATGTTCTTTTATTTCTATTGCTCAGTGTTCAGATGTATATTCTAGTATTGTGCTCATCATGCTATTTGGAGCAACTATATCAAATGATATAGATGTATCTGAAAAGCCTGTGTCCTCAGAAAGCCTTAATTTTAATGTGAGGAAGAAAGCCAAAAGACGGTGGAATGCCACCTGTGTGAGGTCTTTCCAAGTACCTGAATGCTTACATTTTTCCAGATACTCAGGGATACTTTAAAGAAACAAATGAGTGACCTTCCCTGGATAGAATCTATATGTCTTCTTTGAGATAAGGCTGGCTACATGAAAGTGACTCAGGTGTACTGTCATATAAAAAAGGACTATCATGTGTGCTGCTATTTGTAACTGCACTGTATTTAAAGGAAACGATGAAGAGGAGTTAACTCCCATGTCAAAAGGATACCTGCTCAAGCAGGGATACAAGGGCTGCAGATATGAGAGTACATTGGAACTTTGACTTGCATTGCTATGAGAATAATCAGAGAGAAACAATTTGAAAAGGGCAAAGATTTATTTTGACTCATGGTTTCATTAATTCTACTCCATGGCTTGCTTGTTGCATTGTTCTTAGGAATGTGGCCAGGTAGAAACATCACAATAGAAGGACCTGGCTCACCATGAGAGAATTGCTCATCTCATGTTAGCCAAGAAGCCAGAAAGACCAATAGGAAGAGGCCAGGGCCCATAACCAGACACTATCTCCTGGTAGTCATTACTACTCAGCAGTGGACTGGTTCATTTAAGTTAGTGTACCATTATTCAATCACCTCTTATGATAAGATCTCTCAGCTAGGAACTAAGCACTTATCTGGGGCTTGAACTCAGGGCCTGAGTACTATCCCTGGCTTCTTTTTGCTCAAGGCTAGCACTCTGCCACTTGAGCCACAGCACCACTTCAGGCTTTTTCTATATATGTGGTGCTGAGGAATCAAACCCAGGGCTTTGTGTATATGAGATGAGAACTTTACCACTAAGCCATATTCCCAGCCCTGTCATGTTATTTTTGTCTTCCCTCCCTCCCTCCCTCCCTGCCTCCCTCCCTCCCTGCCTCCCTCCCTCTCTGCCTCCCTCCCTCCCTTCCTCCCTTCCTCTCTTCCTTTCTCCTTCCTTCCTGTCCTCTCTCTCTCTCTTTCTCTCCCTCCCTCCCCCCTCTTCCTCCTTTCATTTCTTTCCTTTTCCCCTGTTTTGTTTTTGAGATTGGGTCTCATTCTCTAGCTCAGGCTGTCCTTCAGCTTGTGATTCTCCTTTCTCATCTCCCAAATGCGGAGACTATAGACAAGTACCATCACACCCGGCTACATGTTCACATTTCTCAATACAAAATCTTTGTTTATATTGGATATCTTTATCGTTTATAGTTACAAAAGAGAACAAAATTTCTTAATTTTGCAGATTTAACTTACCTCAAATTTGTTCATATTTTGAATAGGGCTACTGTTGCAAATTTAAGTAAAAAAGCACATACAGAAATTTTAGGGCTTTTCATTCATTCTTTACAAGACTATGCTAGCTGAAAATGATGTTTCTTTTGTTGTATATTAAAATGACTTTATTTAGGTATGAAATCACATAAAACTGTTTGTATTATTTATGCAATGTCTTGTATAAGTTTATGTAGATGTGTCAGAATGGTTGCCTGGGCTGTTTCTTCTTTTGTTCTGACGTAGGATTGACTCTTATTTTGGTTAAATGAAAAGAATTTAGTTAGGATTTAGATTTCAAGCTATAACATGCTTTAAACACAATGTCAGGTCTTTCAAAAATTGTTTGGCAGAGCTTGGTTTTGGAAAATAAAAGAGTAAGCTCAAGTGGATGGAAAATGATAACCCACAAGGATAAAAGTGGTGACATAATACCACAGACAGTCCTGGATATGTTTCTCAGAAAAAAATTAAGAATAACATTGATTCATATATGGCATCACATTTTCTGTTTTGGTCCTTCCTTCCTTCCTTCCTTCCTTCCTTCCTTCCTTCCTTCCTTCCTTCCTTCCTTCCTTCCTTCCTTCCTTCCTTCCTTCCTTCCCTCCTTCCCTCCTTCCCTCCTTCCCTCCTTCCCTCCTTCCCTCCTTCCCTCCTTCCCTCCTCCTCCTCCTCCTCCTCCTCCTCCTCCTCCTCCTCCTCCTCCTCCTCCTCCTCCTCCTCCTCCTCCTCCTCCTCCTCCTCCTCCGCCTCCTCCTCCTCCTCCTCCTCTTCCCCTTTCTTCTCCTCCTCTCCCTTCATGTATGTGTATATATGTGTGCTTGTACTGGGATGTGAATTCAGGCCCTGGGTGCTGTCCCTAAGCTTCTGTTACTCAAGGCTAATACTCTACCACTTAAACCACGAATCTACTTCTGGCTTTTGTTTTGTTTTTGTTTTTTTTTGCCAGTCCTGGGGCTGGAACTCAGGGCCTGAGCACTGTCCCTGGCTTCTTTTTTGGTCAAGGCTAGCACTCTACCACTTGAGCCACAGCACCACTTCTGACTTTTTCTATATATGTGGTGCTGAGGAATCGAACCCAGGGCTTCATGTATACGAGGAAAGCACTTTGCCACTAGGCCATATTCCCAGCCCTATTTCAGGCTTTTTTTTTGTTGTTAATTGGAGATTCCCTGTGCTGGCTTTGAACCAGCATCCTCAGATCTCAGTCTCCTAAGGTACTAGAATTATAGGTATGAGTCATTGGTACCTGGATAATTCCTGTAATTAATGTTGTAAATTGTATTCATGGTTTAAAATGATAAGCACAGTGAACCATTTATATTCATTAGAGAAAATTAGCCCTATCAAGTATATTTTAAAATTTTCTGTTGATTGTAACAAAAACTTGGGAACAAATTTACCACACTGCAATTAAACACAACTCCCATTTCAGGAGAAACAGCTTTGAATTGTCATGGCACTGATGGTGAGCTTAGAATTGTGGGTGGGTTCTCCTTGTATGCATAGGATTCTACTTCATTAATAAATCTTTTTTTCCCCAAATGATGCTCTTGTCATCATATGCATCTGTACAAAGGTTGTCAGAAGACATTTGGAATGAATATAAACTCTTTTTAAAATGTTATACTTTATCCAAGTTTTAAACTGTCATGTTCATTTCAATTTTATTTGTAACATGTAGTTTAGTCTTGCTGGAAAAAAATTCAGTTGGAGTCAAAATACTTTGCATTTTGTTAGCTAAAATGTGACATAATTCACTTATGAAAAAGTACAGGATACAGAAGTGGAGGTGTGGTTCAAGTGGTAGAGTACCAACCCTCGGTGAAAAAGTCTAGTGAGAATTTGAGGTTCTGAATCCAAACCCCAGAACCAGACAAACAAACAACAACAACAACAAAAAACCCCATGCAAAACAAGAAGGATTATTTTTTTTGTTTCCCTTTTTGGTTTTATAGAAAAGAGAAACCTCTTGGCCATGTCAATTTGCTTGTTATGTGGAGTTTTATGGGTTGCAAACATATTACTAAAACTCCCTATATAACTGCCAAGCTCAGAGAAAATCAAATCAACAAAGCTGTGAGAACAGAGAACAAATGCTCAAAGTTACTAGTCATTATCTCTTCCTTTCCTATTAGAATCATGTAGGCCTTACTCTGTTATAAATATGTGCTCCAAGGACCAATGGAATCATAATGATAGACACAAAAATAAAGAATTGTCTCAGTGAGGTAAAACTTACTTCTGCGGAAGGGTATGCCATCATCAAAAATTTGGCAAGCAAGTACACATAGAAGTCAGTCTGCTGCCTTACTTATCCCTAATGCAGGAGGCCCTGCCCCTTTCCTCAGATTGGTTGACTTAGGTTCACAGTCTGCTTGTGATTAGCTAATTTGAATAGGATAAAATGTGTTTACATAAGGTGACTTTTGAAATAAGATCAACAGTATACAAATAATCTCAAAATATTCTTACTCCCCCTGCTGTCTGGGATACTCAAATCAAAGCAGGAACTTTGTTTTTTTTTTTTTTGTCAGCTGTTGGACTTGAACTCTCGGCCTGGATGCTGTCTCTGAGCTTTTCAGCTCAAGGCTAGTGCTCTGACACTTGAACCACAGCACCACTTCCAGTTTTCTGGTGGCAAATTAGAGATAAGAATCTTTCAGACTTTTGGGCTTTCCTTCCCAGGATGATTTTTAGCCTCTATCCTCAGATCTCAGCCTCCTGAATAGCTAGGGTTACAGGCTGGAGCTACCTGCACCAGGCTCAAAGCAGGAACTTCTAAGCAACACACTTTGGATAGAAAAGACAGTTTTTCTCATACTCTATCTTGGTTATGGATTCTTCATAAGAGCCAATTCCTTCAGGTTAACTTACATATGACAAATCTGGATGAGAATTTGTATGAAAAAAACATTTTGTCAAAATATACTTGAGGATGGAGTTCAGAAGTATCATTGGCTCTTCATCTAGATTCAAAGTCTTAACTAAATACACAGACCTCCTTTAAACAGAGTAGCAGAGTTATAGTATCAGAAAATTTTACACAAATAAGAACATGATGCGACTCAGTCATATTTCAGTTTGCATGGCACTGGCTAGTCCTTTTCTGATCTGCTATACAAAAGAGTCTGAGGTAAATTTTACAGTGTCCAAATACTGCTCATTCAAGTGGGCTTTGAACTACCTTGGAGATAGTAAGAGGTGGAAGGTTTTAGGTGATTGAGCTTCAGCCTCCAGTTCATTGTTGGTCTTATGCAACTTTCTGTAATGAAGTCTCAACACAGCTGACTAGAGTAACCACAAAGGAATGGTTATGTAGTGTCTCTAATTTCCCTAGACATTTTTTTTTAAAGCAGTGGTAAGTGAGGCCCTGGCCTCTTGTTACGTCCAATATTTATGTGACTTTTGGTGTAAAACTTTTTTCTTTTTTGTCAGTTGTGGGTTTGAACTCAGGGTCCAGGCACTGTCCCTGAGCTGTTTTTGCTAAAGGATAGTGCTCTACCACTTTGAGCCACAGTGCTATTTTCAGTTTTCTGGTGGCTCATTGAAGATAAGAGTCTCATGGACTTTCCTGCCTGGGTTGGCTTTGAACTGTGATCCTCACATCTCAGTCTCCTGAGTAGCTAGGATTAAGGTGTGAGCCATTTGGCTAACACTTTTCTTATTAGCCAGAAAGAAACTTTGTTTGTGTAATATAGTTGGGCTGTGTCAGCCTAGTAGAGCTACATTGAGGAGACTGCGGATCTATAAGCCTTTTAGGAAGCACAAAATGTATTTGACATTGGCTGATTAGGAAATAAATGATGATTGTGATTAGAAATCACACTGTAGCTTTCAAAAAGGTCTATGATGAACAAAATTAAAATAAATCCTACATAATTCCATGAGCATCAGTCATGTCTTCACCACATTCAAGAGAGCTTTATGATTAATTGTCCGGATTTCACTGTCCGGGTCCATCAAATTCAGTTTTTCCTTTCATTTTTAGGTGATGATGCATGGGATGCCCTTGTATAAACACATACAGGCCATGAGCACACTTCATCTGCATTGCCTTGGCTCTTCTTTTCGTTGATCTCTCTCATTCTCCTGGGTCTGCTTTCTCTGACTACTGATGAATTCAGTCAACCTCACCCCAAAAATGTGTAGAAGGATTCAGGAAGAAAAGGCCAAGGAAAATTTCAAGCTGAAAAGAAGGAAAAGAGAAGGAAAAAAAGGCAGTTGTATTAGTCAGTATTGCTCAGAAAAATGAGAGAGAGAGAGAGAGAGAGAGAGAGAGAGACAGAGAGAGAGAGAGAGAGAGAGAGAGAGAGAGAGAGAGAGAGAGAGAGAGAGAGAGACTGATATCTTTATTATAAGGGATTGTTGGCTCATACCACTTTTGGGACCAGCAAGTATAAAATCCACAGGTCAGGTCCGTAGTGTGGGGACTCACAGAAAAGATTCAGTAGCTATGAGTCTAGAGACAGAATTCTTTCTTTCTCGGGGAACTTGAAGTTTCTTTGAAAGCTTTTGGCTAGTTGGATGAAGCCTATTTATATGATTCAGGGTAATCTGTTTATTGAAAGTTTACTGATTTAAATGCTAAGCACATCTTAAAAGCTAATGCTATAGTAGTATTTGACCAAAAATCTGCATACATTAGCCTAACTTATGAAAATTAAGCATCACATTAATATATTCCTTAAAATAGTTGAAAGAATATTTAGGCCTTAGCTTAATAAAACATTTGCACCAAAATCACAGAAAATAAATTGCCTCTGATTTTTAAATCAAGCAAAAAATGAATGCAATATTGGCTAAGAAGACTGTGAGATTCAAGCCCAAAAGTTAATAAAAAACAAATTCTTGCTCCTCCATTTTGGAATTCTAATTTAGGTGATTTCCTAAATTTGAATTTTAGCCCACTTGTGATAGGTTTTAAAACATTTTCTTCAAGTATGTTTTATAGCTAATATTATTTGTTCTGACTCTGAGTTTTAATATGATGAACTTGGTAAAAAATAAGTTGATATGGCATGCAAGTTTAATTTCATTTATTTGTCACATTTGAAATAAATAATTCAGACAGAATATTGTGCATATATCTTAAATGCATGTGATACATTAGTACATTGAAGACAGAACTCAAGTGACCATTGGGAATCACAGCTTGCTTATGTCTTAATCTTTAAATGTATTATTATTATTACTCTCAGAGCTTGATAAAAGATGAAACATTCCAGGAGTTGGCTGAATTCTAATGATGTTTCTAATGAATACATAGAAAGCATGCTTTGCAATTTTGACTCCCTGATTTTCTCACTTGCTTATTTACTGAGCTTTTTAAATTGACCTCTAATACTTGGATGGAATTATTAAACATGCAAACTGCCTTCCTGTATGACTGCAATAACTATCTGCCTAGTGAAAGATAATTAGAATAACCTTTTAAACTCTAACTTTTTTGTCATAAACAATAAGTATTTTGAATATAAATACCTACAACAAAATCAAATGGAGAATTATCAATTAGAGTGTGAAATGAATTTGAATACATAAGCAAGAGCCCAGGAAGAGCAAGAAAACCAATGAAGTATTTCCAAACACATAATATGTCTTATTTCTAACTTCATTAATTTAAACTGCTAAGCAAAATTAATGGAAATCTTCTAATCTTCAAAGCACTCATCAAAGACAACAGAGTTCAGTGTCATAATGCTAGGATGATTCCTGTTTGCTGATGAAACTGAAGAGAAAGCCTAATGTTTTTTCTCAGGCTTCAGTGGAGCTTTGACAATGCCAGGATTGAAAAGAGGAGCTAACTGCCCTCTGCAAATGCATTTCTTTCAATGCCCTTCGAAGGGTGACAGATGAATCATCAGCCAGAGAGCTGGCAAGCTAGCTGGCCCATGGAAGTCAACAGGCCTGGAATTGTCTCAGTCCAGTTTGTTGGTTCTGAGTGGGTAATGCACACAGGACAGCAAAAATCAGTGCTAAGATAACACAGCAGAAATTAGTCAAACCCTGATGGAAGAAACAAAACTGCTTTTTACAATATCACAAGGTAGGAAGGAAGGGATGCGTTCTAAAACCAAATTTTACATGGCAGTTGACTATTCTTTTGTCTGTGGGATTATCATTTGAAATATACTTTTCTTGTTGTCTACAAAATAATTCATGTTATATAAATTATATTAACTGCCTTCAATTGAAAGAAGTTCCTATTAGTATATATTGGTTGTAAAAGGGGGGATAATTGTGGCATCTCCATACATGCATACTCTATCAAACATTTTCTCATCATTCTCCTTCATCCCCATCTTCCTTTGGAAAACAATTTCAACAGGTTTCCTTTTTCTGTCTACTATACATGCCTAAAAAGTGCTTCCACCCATTTCCCCTAGTTTTCCTTCCTGCTGGTTTCTACCCCCAACAAAGCCTGTTTCTTTTCCTTTATTTTTTCCCTGTATGTTAATTATACAAGGGGGTTTCACTAAGTAACTTCATCCTTGCTGAGATTATATTTTTGTAAGATTATTCCCCTCTGTTGCTCTCTCTTCCTTAATTCCTCCACCCCCAGTCTTCAACAGCTTTCAGTGAGTTTCCTCATGCCATTTTCATAAACCCTTCATCTTTCCTCCTCCTCCTCCTCCTTCTTCCAAATGTTCCCAGATACAATCACAATGTGTGTGTGTGTGTGTGTGTGTGTGTGTGTGTGTATCATTTAGGTTTAGATTACACCAAAAATTTAAAACATAGTGGCTTTATGATCTTGGTTTATCTCCAGTTATCTCCATTCTCCTTCAAATGACATAATTTTATTTTTCTTCATGCTGTCTTCTACATTTTATACTTGGATGTGTGTAGGTTGCCCTCTTCCATAAAATTATAATTTTATTCAGAATAAATGACTTATATTTTTATTGTGCTCAACATGGCAAGGACTCATTGAATAGCTGTAAAATTGAGTTGTCATATTTAATTTCATCACCTAAATTAATAAGAATCTAAAAAAATGTAAAATATGTAAAAATAATAGTCACTTAGATTGTATTCTTCACCAATTTTTTTGGATTATTTTATCTGATTTCATTACATGTATAATTCTTACATGACTTGATATAAAAGTTTTGTACCTCTTGTGTTTGCATATGGAAACTTAAACAGAGCAAGAAGAAATAAATGTTTTAGAGAAGATTAGTGAGGGTAATATATATATTAGGAATGATGTAAATTTCCTTCTTAGTGAAGTACACAGAAGCTTAGGAATTGGAGTTTATCTAGATGCTTTGAAATGTTTTTAGTCTCCTATTATATAATAAACTAAGTAAGTAGTATCTATGCTACCTGAGTGATATCTCTTTGGTGACTGGTATTATGCACATGAAGACATGTGAGTGCTAGTGACCTTTAACTCCTTAGAGAGGCTATAGACCACAATCAGGTCTAATGGCTTATGCTCAGGGTTCCTGGAAAAATTAAAGCTAAATTTAGTAGTTAGAAAAGATAGTTGAGTGGAAATAATGAGTTATCAACCAATGTACAGCTTTTATTTCCCACTACCATTGTGGTATCAAGGATTGAACTCAGGGCCTTATACATGCCAGGCAGGCATTCTACCCCTGGACTTATGCCTCCAGCCATCCTTATATTTCTTCTAATTTGGTTTAATAAAAATCTTTGATTGGGCTGGGCTATGGCCTAGTGGTAAAGTGCTTGCCTCATATACATGAAGCCCTGGGTTCAAATCCTCAGCACCACATATATAGAAAAAGCCAGAAGTGGCACTGTGGTAGAATGCTGGCCTTGAGCAAACAGAGGCCAGGGACAGTACTCAGGCCCTGAGTTCAAGCCCCAGGACTGGCAAAAAGCAATACAAAACAAAAAGGTCTTTGATGGATTTCCTTAATAATTCTCACTTTTGAAAGGAAGATAAAAAGGTTAATAGCTAATTTAACACAGTAAACAGTTATTTAAATAGCCATTAAATATTGAATCAAATGTAAAACAGCATACATTTTTAAGAAAAAATAATTGTTCAAGATTAGTGTAGAAATATCTTGCTTTTTGAGTCTGATTCCATCTATTCTGTAACTTTTTCTGGTATACTATAGTGATGTTTTTTCCTAGGATCTGGGGTCATGTTAATTTACTTATTTAACAAATATTTACATAGTTCTTCATGTGAGTGTTGAACCTTGTTCTTAACATTTTACAAAATTAACTTTTTCTTTCAGTTATGGAGCTTGAACTGAGGGCCCAGGTACTTGAGCTTTTCTGATCAAGGCTTGTGCTCTACCACTTTGAGCCACAGCCCCACTTACAGTATTCTGGTGGTTTCTTGGAGGTAAGAGTCACACAGACTTTCCTGACTAAGGTGGTTTTGAATTGTGATCCTCAGTTCTCAGTTTCCTGAATTTCTAGGATTACAAGTATAAAATACCAAATTAACTCATTTAATACTTATAACAACCATAAGAAAAGTGGTATCTTGATTTTAGAAGAAATTGAGGCATAGAAAAATTAGACAATTCACTGAGAATCATGTCTATACAGAAATTACATTACTTCCTAGATATCTAATAAGACGTGATGCTGGGAAATGGGCTTTCAGAGTTAGTTTTCTGAAACCTCTGAGAAATGTGCTCAATAGAAGCTGATGAATTCTTTGATTACCATTTCTTTGTGCTTACACACTTACCCATTTTGGCATACAACATTATAATATATATCAACACTTAACCTTTATTCCAATGGCTGTGTTCTTTGCCCATTTTTGGTATGTATCAACTGAGTGAAATGAACTCTTTTGAGGAGAAAATGCTTTTTGAATCTGTGTAGTTTTTGCCCTTCCTCCTTTGTTCTTTCCTTTTCTCCCTTCTCCTTTCTTTCTGCCCTCCTCCTCTTCCTCCCCCTCCCCCTCTTCCTCCTCTCTCCCCATCCTCTTCTTCCCCTTTGTCCTCCTCCTCTTCTCTCCCCATCCTCTTCTTCCCCCTTGTCCTCCTCCTCTCCTTAGCCTTCCTTCCTCTTCCTCCTCCCTCTTGTCCTCCTCTTCCCTCTTTTCCTCCTTCCTCCTCTTTCTCCTTATCCTCCTCTACTTTCCTCCTCCTCTTCCTCTTCCTCCTCCTCCCCTCCCCCATCAAGCTTTTGAATGCTGGAATTACAGATGTGACTGTAATTATTACACCTAGCTTCTGGGTAGCTTTCATTATGCAGTGTCCGTTCTGCTCAAGGAACAAATAAATAACTCCTTAAAACACTCGTGTAGAGATGAAGATGCAGTTTGATTTCATTAACATTAAGCGCCCACGAGATGTGATATACAGTGCTATGCATGGTGATGGTGACAGAATCTTTGCACACAACACTATCACACCGTAATTGATATTAGCAAGAGGGAGTGAGAGCTTCTGGGTGCGAAGCTTCTGCAGAGCTCGCCTTTCGGTAGCCGACATAAACCTGAACTTCTGCTGGGCGCCAGACCACTGTGTGAATGTGAATGATGGTGCTTCAGCCGTGCTCTGCCTGCAACACGTTGCTAAGTGGGAGGCAGCTCTGAGTCTTCTTTTACTCCCATTTGGCAAGGACTCTTTGTTATGTAAGATTGCCATTGTTTATCTGTGCCATATTTATGGTTTTTTACAAGGGTTATTCTAAGGTTTGGCAGATAGGAGAGAATATTTTATGAAGCAAGGCTTGTAATGAGCAAGACCTCAAATGAAATTTCTGCAGCATATCTAATGCATCTTTAAATTGTTGTTCATTGTAAGGGATTTCAATCTCCCCTTCCCATTGGTCATATTCATCAGATTTAGATGGGAAATAAAATTAAGGCTACAATATTATTATTACATTGTAATTTCTAACTGTGCAAATCAAAATGCATCACTTGCTACAAACTTAACTAGCATAAAGAGTTGTTAAGTTTATATCATTTTGGCAGTATTTCGGAAAACAGAAAGTCAAAGCATGAAGTAATATTTGGAGATTCCTCTTTTTATTGACCAATCTGAAATCTCATGCTGTCATTTTTATTTTTCAATACCATGGTTTGAACTCAAGGCCGTGAGCTTGTGTGACAGGTGCTCTACCGTTTGAGCTATGCATTCAGCCTGATTTTTTTTTGCTGGTTAATCTGGAGATTCTCCAGATCTCAGCCTTCTGAGTAGCTATGGTTACAGTGGTTACAGCCACTCCAGCTTGGCTGATAATAACATCATCCTTAATTTCTTGTCGCTAACACCCTGAGGCTTGTGAATGGGATATTTTATAAAGGTATCTTGGGATGCAGAGGAGTGCCAAATGTCTACTAAGAATTAGATCTTTGTTCAAACATTATTTTATTGTTAGCTTCTTGGACATTTATATCTAACAGTTGCTACATAAATCTGAAAGTTAATAAAACAAAGTCTCAACACAAAAGGACAATCACTTTACATGTAGTTGTTCTAAAACTGATTTAGTGTTCCTGGGAATATATTAACCATTTTATGAGCAGATAACTTCCATGGCCTATTTCCAATATCACCTGGTTTATTTTAACACATGTCTTACTTAAGTTATTTCCACCTCATTCAACATTGAAATGAGTAGTTTAGGACTGCTTTTCAGGTCCAATGTAGAAAAGTAAGTATTTCCATTTATAGTAATTATAACACATTAAAATAAGTTTAACATCAGTTTTGTGTTTCTCTCTGCTAATTTGCTATGTAATAAAGTCCAGTTTTCCTTTTAGAATTAATTACAAAGTGCAAAGCCCTTTAATCTGTGACGAATAGTTAAGAAGTTCAACTTAAGGTAGTGGATGATGCTTGTAATCACCAAAATTTGGGAAGTAGAGATTAGGAAGATTGAAATTTGAGACCGACCTAGGCAAAATGTTAATGAGATCCAATCTGAACTAAATCTACAGTGTGTCTATAACAATACATAAACTATCGACCATGGCTAAAAAGAATCATGATTTAAGAATGTAAACAGAAGTGGGGCACTGATGACTAACGCCTGTAGTCCTAGCTACTCAGGAGGCTGAGTCTGAGGATCATGGTTCAAAGCCAGCTCATGGCAGTGATTCTTATCTCCATTTAACCACCCAAAAACCCAGAAATGGTGCTGTGGCTCAAGTGGTAGAGTGCTAACCTTGAGCTGAAGAGCTCAGGGACATTGCCCAGGCCCAGAATTCAAGCTCCATGACCAAATATATATATATGAAGAAGTAGGACAGAAATAGAAGAAAAGAAATGAAAAGAAATATGCTTTCCCAAGCCAACCTTTTCCTATTCAGTGAGCAAAGCCTTTTAAAAATTCATTTATTATAGTACTTTGTCAAGTTTGGAGGCCTAACAACTAAAGTGAAAATTAGAGAACATGGATGAGATAGAAAAAGAAGCCAAACATGGACACACACAAATATGGAAAATGTCTACTTGATTGGAAGGGCTTACAGAAATTGAAGTTATTTGTGCTGGATGCAGTGCTTTTGGAATGGATACCTGAAATTAAACAATGCAAGAAAGCAAGTCATACTAATCATAAAACAGCAATTTGCTGTCCTTAATCTAATTGGAACAGAAAAAGAAGAAACCTGGAGTGTTTACATGGGCGGGGAAGTTAGAACAGTCACCAGAAAAAGTGTTTTGAAAGGGAGAGTTGGGAGTCACTGGAGACATACAAGAAGAACGAGTAACATTGAGAAATAGTCCTCAGAGAAAAGACTACTGGGGAGAAATCTCCAGTTCACATGGGTAGGTAGATCAGACAAGGACTCGTTCGTTCCCTTTTCCTTCTCTTTGCCAATCACAACAACACAGGAATACAAAAGATAATGAAGCAATTCTGTGCATTCCCTCTGTATGTTTTCTTTGTTTGTGTCAGGCCTAGGAGGAATATAATGTGGTAAGCCTGGCTTGGCCATGAATGACTATGAGTCTGGGTTGGTGCTAATATTGCTAAGTACTTTCTACTCATTGGTCTTTATCTTAACCACAAGTGAGTACCCTCACTTATGGTGGAAAATAACTGATCTTTAAAGAAGAAGGATCCCTACTTAAAATTCATGCCATAAATTTGAACAAAACTTGACTATAAAACCAATTAAATTAGCTGGATCTGGTGGTACATGACTGTTACCCTGGAATCTGGGAGCTAAGGCAGGAGGAGCAAGATCAACTTGAGCTACACAGCGTCCATGTCTCAAAACTTTTTACTTTGATTGGTCATGAGTGATCATTTTCTGTCTATGATGAAACAGATAAAACTAAGTTTATAGGAGAGAACTCCAGGAGAGAACTATTTGTTTTTAAAGACTAGGAGAAAATAGATATGAATGTATAAGGGGAGGATCTGTTTTCCAATAAACACTAATCAAAGAAAAACTTACATATGATGGGCTGAGTCTTCATGCATTCAAGTCTTTATGCGTTGATGGAGCATGCAGGGTCTTGTCCATACTTGAAGTAGATTGGGGTCTAAGCCATTGGCTAGAGATGCATGTGTGGATATCACTCAGCACCTGAGCTCTGGGTGTTGAAATACTGCTGACCCTGATTATCTGAGCCTAGGAATGGAAAACTTGTAGATAATAAATTTTATTTGACTTTAAACAAATTCAACTTGACACAGAAATAAAACATGGGTTGAATTACCGTGTCTTTGAGTGTTGCACAGAGGGGTTATATTTCCTAAGTCAGTAATGTGTATGTTGCTTTTTTGGAAAGTGTCACCCCTTCCTTTGTTTTCCTCATTTCCCTCTCCCATTTCTGCCCACAGGTTGTATACTTTATTTTTCCACACAGTGTAGGCTGATTTCTTCTGAAACGAGCATGGAGTACTTGGTGCTTCTGAGAACTTGGAAACTAGATACAATTTTTGTACCAATGACACTTAATATGATTTCCTTATCTTTACAAGTCTTTAGCATCAAGATTCTTCTTTTTTTCCCCTCTCTCTCTCTATTGTGTTTTGCAGGGATATCCAGTACAGAAACATTTGGTGTCATTTTCCTGGAGTTAAGAGCTATTTTCCCTCAGCTCTGTGCCATGCTGTTGCCCTGGTATGGACAGCTGGGGGTCTTGACTCTGGAAATTAATTTGGTCCTATGTTATAAAAATGCCTAGCTTAAGTCTTGCCTACAGTCAGGAGGTCATGTCACATGATTCCTTGGATCTGATTCTGTTATAATTACATGGTTCTAAGCCATTTCTGATGATGTGCTTGACTCTCTTTTGCTTTCAAAAAGAAAATAATTGCACTTTCCTACTCCCAACATCTTAAAAAGTGAATGCAAACTCCTCTTGTAACTCCTCTTAAATGAATGACAAACCTTGAGTTTTTTGTCCTTAGATTTACAAAAAGTCATTGTACCAACTTACATTCCCAAATGATGCAAGTCTCTACCACAAAAGGTTTAATTCATACCTAAAATGTTGCCATTATCTTGAGTAATAATATATAATTAAGTTTGTTGGCCGAGTTCTCATGCTTTTTTTTTTTTAAATCAGTGATTCATTATTGTCAAGAAAGCAGCTCAGATCTGAGCTCATTTTATTAATGCCCTCATGTGAAATACTCAACAAACAGGGTTTTCTTGATTCATCTGATCACCAAGGTAGTTCTTGTGCTTTTGTAAAAACCTGAGTGTATGCCAAGTGCTCTTTATTATCTACTGCAACTTTTGGTCTGGAAATGTTTATAATGTTACCATAAAACAGAACAAAGAGAAGAAGGCCAGGCCAATGGAGACCAAATATATTCATTATTGTATATGCCATAAAACAACATCAAAAGAAAATAGGTTATAGAATGTAACGTCTTGCTGTTTCCAGTGATAGTTCTTAGTATCCTCAGAATGAGTTTTCAGAAAAGGATAGATAGATAGACAGATAGATAGATAGATAGATTGAACAAGCTGGTCTAGAGGAGTTGCTTTTCCTTACCAGTTTTGTAGCTAAAGATTCTAATAGCATGAGCCAGTTTCTCCTGATGGAAATTATTAGAATAACAGATAGTCTATTCCTTGGATACCAAGCCAATGCCACAGATGGGTGGAAGTAAAAAATAAAAGCTGAACTCCAATGTTGTCTCCTTTTTTGGCAGTAATTGAACTTCTGGAAGTGACAGCAAACCAGAGAATTTGTTCTCTGTGAAGACTAGATATACTAGTGTTGGGTATAAAGAAAGTTAGATTAATTTAAATAGATACACACTTTAAAGGAGTAATCTGAGCCCTTGTAATGTAATATAGCAGCGTACAGGTTAAAAGAAAGGGAACTAATTTTGCTTTTTTCAAAAGAAATTTTTTGAAATAAAAAAAGCTGAGTATAAGTCTCACACAAATGCAGTCGCCTTTCAAGAATTATTCTTCAGGCTTCCTAGAGGTGTTTCTTTTCATAGATTTGAGAATAGAAAGGAAAAGTAAGAGTAGGAGCAAAAGTAGTTTCTAACTTGAGGAAAGACTTGAAAGCACAATCTATTTTTCCCTTGACCTTGGATAATTTCTCTCAGCTTTAGTTTGATTTTTATAATGAGTAGTTGAAACACAAATTACAACTTTTAAAGTAAGTGCTCTTTCAGTCCTTGCAAGAAATAATTTTAGGATTCATGTGCTGTTGAAATTACTAGTCATATTTTATTACAGTTAATCACAGCTACTATTAAGAGAGAGGTAATAATATATATATATATGGATATATATACACATATATCCCCCTCTAGTAAGATTAGCTGGTTAGCTGGTAAGACTGTAGTTCTGTAGTTCTAACATCATTGCAATGTTCTCCCTAATTATCTAATCACAGGACAAAGACTTAGCAGAACCAGGCAGGTCAAGGCAGCTTTTGCTATGGGCTTCCCAGTCAAAGTAAAAGTTTTGTAGGCTATGTGACCTATTTATCTTGAAATATGCTGACTTATTCTAACCTGCTGCCAAGTTTGAGTCATGGCTATTATTTCTGTGTTTGAATAACTGCTTTTAATGGAAGTGCAGGTGACAACCTTCTCAGGAGATGAGACATAATACACAGGAGCCTTCCCTATTATCCTTCCTTTTATTATCTTCTGGTTGAATTCATCAACACATTTATTACTATCACAGAGGCAATCCTCACCCATTTAGCATACTTATGTATTATGTGTACTTTATAGATGAATAAAACAAGATGGTACTAAATCCAATGGTATCATGTAAACACAACAAATTCAGTCCTATAATGTGTTTCTAGCTGATCTCACTTTAGCTTTGTGTAGTTCATATTAAATCCCGACAGTTTATGTACTCTTATGACAGCTATCTAAATCTCTTGTATTTATGGTATCTCTGTAGCAGATCTTTTTTTTTTTTGTCCCATGGGAATGAACTTGGTCAGCAATTATTTGCATAATATTAGCCTGAGAACTTAACCAAAACATAGGAACCCTATGCTGGATCTACAGGTGTGTGACAGGAGCCAAAAGCTGTCTATTTGCTTTTACTCACATCCCAGATGGTTCTGAGACAGGTAGCTCACAGAAAGAACTTTGATTAACCCTAACTTACTGAGAATCTTTAGTATGAAATGCTTAGAGGTCCTGACTTTAAATAAGATGCAGTAAGTATTGCTGATGCATCAGATATTTGGTAATTATCTGTGTTCTGCCTCTGGAAACCCCGGTTTGATTGTTATTTATGGAAGATAGTTCAAAGTTATATTGGTGTTGAGATCTACATGGTATCAGACAACTTTGAAATAAAAGAAGATATAAGCAGATTTCATGACTGTAGTTACAACTAGTTTGGTTCTACATTTGGATATGGGAGGAAAAAACATAAATCCTCTATGAATACCACAAAGAAACCTTGTAAATACAAATCAGGTAATGTATATGCAGATATTTCATTGGCTTGTTATTTCTGCATAGCTATAAAAATAATGCATGTTGATTAAACATAGGTAGAAACATCTTTATTTATGGCAATGTTTAGGCTGTCTGTCTTTTTAAAGACCACCCGAATGGAGAGAAATTTCTCTGAAAACCCTGGAAACTTCTGCATTGGAAGCGGACTGACACTGGCAGTTATCAGAAGGTGATAACATAGGGAAGACTGAGAAGTGATTTTTGTTCTTTCTTAGCAATAGATACAAATAGTATTTGTAGGCACAGTGGGAGTTTGTTGCTGGGCAGTTGGGCTGTGACACATGATCATGACCTTCAGTTGTGCAAAACAGATATGAGTCGAGATGTATGACCTTTATTTTCTCTTTCTTGGATCTTAGTTATAATGTGGCCCTAGATGTACTATTCTTCCTTCCCCCTTTCTCCTTCCTCTTCCTCTTTCCTTTCTTCTCTCTCTTCTAAATCTGTCTGCTAACTTGCCTGATGATAATATATGCTCCTGAAGGGAACAGCCCCAAGAACAGAGTTTATATATCACTATCAACTGCCAGACATACCATAATCTTGGCATCTCTGTTTGTAAGTGAGGATTAGTGCTCAGTAACTATTGATTGGGCACACATGGAAACTGCCTTGCTGGATAATTTGCAGTTATATCTCTGCCTTGAAAACAGAGACCTGATTACTAGAACCAGAAATACATGTCCTACCAAGCATAACATTTATTCATGAAGAGAAATAAAAGGAAAGCATATGTGATAATACTTCATTAATTTTACTTCTATCTTCAAGAACTAAAACACATTATCATTTGCATGATCATGATAATTTTGCAATCATCTAAAACCTGTACATTTTTTACTTTGGGTGAAAGTTGGATGGGAATATTGATCTACTCTAATTTCTTGGTACAGACTGAAACTATTTTAAGGGAATTGTGTATCAAATTTTTAACTAAATTCAAGTGCAGTAGTCATACAAACCAAATATGAATCATATACAGAGCTCATCAGATTTTTTCTTATAAGAATTAAAATGATGACTAGCCACACAATGCACAGAATTATCACATAAGACAGATGGGTTTTGCTGCAGTTTCTTTTGGATAATACATAACCAGCTCAGGGAGTGTTGTCCAATCACATATGAAAATCTGTGCTGGTTATTACAGACATGGAAATCTATCTTTTATTGGAGAAGTGCCTCCTCCCTGTAGAACTATGTCTATATTCTTGCCAAGTTGTCTTTGTTAGCCTGAGTATAACTTGAAATTTAATTTTCAGCCAATTTCTGATTACTCTCAAGTGTTCTGTTTCTGCTGCAGGCTTAAAAATATGTGATGGTATGTCAACTCTCAATTCTCACAAATCAGCTTACTAACTTCTTAAAATGAGTTGCCTTTATGTTTCTGAACTGAATTTCTAAGGAATCACATCATGTAATGGCAGGTGGTAAATATACTTTAAGACACATGGGGGTTACTTCAGATTTATTTCTACCTACTTCAGCTACAATCTCTGAAAATTACTTCAAGAGATTTTTGACATTTGGCAAAATAGCATAGTTTAAAATCAAGAATCTTTAGGAAAAGTGTGTCTTTACATTTATTCATCAGATGTTTGATGGCAAGGACCCTAGCTCACATTATTCACTATCATTTGAAAGCCTTTGAGTATTGTGCATATTTTAAAGAAACATTGATTATCTAACAACCTGACTTTTCTCATTCTGTAGCATCAGAGAAGCAAGCACACTGGAAAATGTAAACATATAAGAAATCTATTGTAGAAAATTCATTTTATAGAATAACTGTTGGAAATCTAGGTGTGGTATGCATGCCTGTAATACCATCACTTAGAAGGTAGAGGCAAGTAGTTCATGAGTTCCAGCCAAGCTAGTCTATTTCATGAGACTCTGGTCACAATAAAACCAAGGGCAGAGCATGTCACTTTGTGGTAGAGTGTTTAGCTACATATGCAAGTCTCTGACTTTGGTTCCCAGCACCTCAAAATATTGTGGAGCTGGCTGTTTCTGTTGGCAAAGGAGGCAGTTGGAAGGGATCAGATGGACATGAAGTGACAGAAATAAGGAAAAACAAGATCCTTGAAACTAAACTGCAAACCACAATGAAAACAGGAACCCCTGTCTCTTTGTGCCTCCAAGCCTCTAACTTCTAGGATGAGGATATTGTGCAAGGGAAACTATAGGCTTTGGTCTGGAAGCTAAATACGCACTGGTCCCAGGAGCCAGAGAAATTGAATTGTCAGATGCAGCAAGAGTGGAGTCCTTGGGGACCCAGCGGCTACCACACTCCACCACTGGGTCAGCAGACAAGTCTAGGAGGTGCAGCAGTGCGGCCACCTCTGGACCTGCTTCCGGAAGAACATGTTCGAGCTTCCAAGTCTCCCGCCGAGTTATTTCTGTGGTCCATGTTCACTCTGAACCTTGCAAGCAAGAATAAGAATGAAAAGTTTCAACTTAGTCAAGTTAACAAGTCCATGGTAGCTTAGCCTTCTATCAATTTGGCCTCCAAATACACTTTTTTTTTTAGGCCTGGGGGGGAAGAGGGTCGTGGGGCTTGAACTCAGGTCCTGAGTGCTGTTCCTGAGCTCTTTTGCTCAAGGTTAGTGCTCTAACACTGTGTGCCATAGCTCCACTTCTGGTTTTTCTACTGGTTAACCGGAGATAAGAGTTTCACGGGATTTTTCTTGTGTACACTGGCTGGCTTTGAACCACGATCCTCTGTATCAGCCTCCCGAGTAGCTAGGAATACAGGTGTGAGCCAGCAGTGCCTGGTTCCAAACATACATCCTTTTTAATGATTCTTAAGTTCCAAATAACAGCTGAAGGAAAATCTTGTATGTGCCTAACATTATCACACTATCCTTTATACAGTTGGAATGGCACTGATTCTTGCCCTCATGAAGATAAATTGTTTTGTCTTTGGGTGATGTTCATCTCTCTTCTAGTAGAATCACATTTCAATCTAAATATATAATAAGAATTCAACTAAATTGTTAACAGTTATTAATTCCCAGAAGGTCTCTGATCCCTAACCTTCATTGGTGTTTTTATTGCCTTAAAAACTCCAGTGGAAATCATGTGCTGGTGGCTCATGCCTATAATCTTAGCTACTCAGAAGGGTGAGCTCTGAGGATTGCTGTTCAAAGCCAGCCTGGGCAGGAAAGTTTCTGAGAGTCTTATCTTCAATTAGCCAACAGAAAACTGGAAGTGGTGCTGTTGCTCAAAATGGTAGAGCAGTACCCTTGAGCAAAAGGGTTCAGGGACAGCACTCAGGTCCTGAGTTCAAACCCCATGTCTGGCAAAGCAAAACAAAATATAAACCACCTCCAATGGCTGCCCCAGGATATTTTCTAATCCAGACATAACCTTCTGTTCTACTGTGTAGTAGAAACTCAATTTCCCTTAATATTTGGACTAATCATTTCCACGGGTACCAGGTGATTCGTTAATATATGAAGTCTAAAGACATTTGGGACACATCTCATTTTCTGGTGATGTTCCTCTGGCAGCAGCCTTCCCTTCTCTGAAACTAAGACTTCTGGAGCAACTGAGATCAAAGAAGGGCAGGAAGCAAAAATTTCATTGGTATGTCACTAGGGCTAATCATTGGAGAAGTCATTTGGTATTGAAGCTTGCACCATAGCCTGTACCTGTTGCAAAATCTACTTTTTTTATGGGAGCCTCTAAAAATGGACAGGTTTTCAGGTTACTTCTAAGTGGAGGATCTTGTATCTTTTTTTTTTTTTTTTTTTTTTTTGCCAGTCCTGGGCCTTGGACTCAGGGCCTGAGCACTGTCCCTGGCTTCTTTTTGCCACTTGAGCCACAGCGCCACTTCTGGCCATTTTCTATATTATGTGGTGCTGGGGAATCGAACCCAGGGCTTCATGTATACAAGGCAAACACTGTTGCCACTAGGCCACATTCCCCAGGATCTTGTATCTTTTAATGATATAAAATACAAGTTGCCTTCAAACCACATAGAGAAATAGCAATGACATTGCACCTCTTTCTTAATGGAGGAGGATTCAGACACCACAATTTGAAATTCACGTTAGAAGGGAAACGCCCTAGACCACAGATCCACTAGCAATCTCACTGAATTTTTAGGTGAATTTTCAGGCACACAATTACCTTACCATGTTCCTGATGTTATCATCACTTTCTGTTCATAAGATGCAATCAGGGTGATATCAAATATAATAGAAATGAAATGACAAATCAGTGTTCCTACATCCAGCTGGGAGACCGATGCTCTTGAGAAAGGGGAGGCATCTTGCTGATCCTGCCATTCTTAGAAGTGCTAAGCTTCCAGCTTCCAGTAATAAACAGGACATCCTGGAGCTTCTCAATATTCATCTGTCTCAGGATGTAATGATGCCAAAGGTGAGATTTCAGCAGGAGTTGTAGATGCTGTGGGCCCAGCTGCTGCACTCTGCAATCCAGAGGCCAGCAAATGAGCACAGCTATGCATATGATGTACCAGGCCTGGTGGCAGAACTCCTGAGGAAAAGGGAATAGGACCAATCTCACACTTCTGACTTTGTGTGAAAAATGCTTCTCATAGGCTGTGCTGATTACGACTGTACAAGGAAGCAAAGGCTAAACAATGTAGTTGCAGCTAGCTGAATTGATGCATATCAAACTCATCACATCAGATGCCTTTAATCCCAGATGGAGACACAACAAAGACTTTTCAGAGCAAGAATATGCCCCTGAATTCTTAAATCAGTGAAAATATCTACCTAGTGTAGAAAGTTCAAAAGAGGATTTCTTTCCATCTGTTTTATCAGTTAAAAATTAAAAAAAAAAAAAAAAGCATTCCTACGGTGGGCTGGTGAGGTTCACCAAACTATTGCATTTGTGGAGTGAAAGCCAAGAAGAGCAGGAGACCAGTGCAGACAGAAGCAGCAAAGGAAAAGAAGCAGGAAAAGCAGAGAGCCCATGTGATGGAGCCGGTGTTAGCGGCCTTGGAAGCAGGCCATGGTGAGGGTCAACCAACAAAGTGTGTCAGCAAAGAGGTGGAACAGTGACCAAATGTGAGAGTCAGTTTGCTCTTGCTTAGATAAAAGTCCCTTGGCCTTCACTTGGTTGCCTCTGAAAGGACAGGTGTATGATGCTACCGTTGTGTTATTCTTTGTGACAGAGTCTCACTGTATCTAGGCTGTCCTCAAACCTCCAACCTCAGCCTCCCAAGTATGGGGATTACAGATATGTGTCACCACACCTGGCTGTCCAACCTCTATCAAAATATCTTAAGTCAAACTTCATTTGGAGTCACTTTTTCCTCTTTAATGAATGAACAAAATGTGATTGGCCATTACTTTCAGGCATAAAAATATAAAAATGATCCTAATTCTTTTTGAGTAACTGAGGTATTTGATGACTAAAGAAAATGCTGACTCTTCCTCTTGCAAAGGTGTTCAAATAGTTTCCTTGAAGCCAGAGAAACATTAAAGGCAGTTAAAATGTGGGGACAGAGAAAAAAGGTAAATGTGAATAAATTTATCAACTTTTATTAATTACTGATTTCTAATCTTATTAATGCTTTTAGTTATTAATTCTTACTGTAGGTCCCCTGTGCTCATATAAAGTATTCTAAAAATGAGCAACTATCATAAACACTAACGGTAAAAGTCAACCAGCAACTTTCCTTGTTGATTTGAGACAAGATCTATCTTTGTGCTCAGGCTTGAACCTCTTCAGTGTTGGGATTACAGGGATGAAACACCATACCTGGCTATTTTACATCTTAAAATGTAGTTTAAAAATATTCCCTCTACAATGTTCCTTAAATCAAGTATTCTTTGAAAACTTTTTTTCTTAGAATTTCTAAGTAAATACATGTTGGTGTTCAAGGATGTATTTCTAGAAACAAACAAATTCATGAAAACAACAGGTTGTATTTTGCAGAATAGTTATGTAACAACCTTGACCAGATTTTTATGTATAATTCTGATCACACAGTTTATCATGACCTTCTTTATAACACTTATCATGCATAGTATTTAAACAAATAGCAACTTTCTTTGCTCTTGTTTCTAAGGTGATGTAGACATTGCCACTGATCTGTGGAATTTTTGAAAAACAACCTAACTGATGTGTTCTTGGGGCACTTGCCAGAACTACTCACATTTATTCGTATTCCAAGGATATCTGGAATATTTGCAGTTCCATCCAAGGTCTGGGCTTGTTGCTAATTCCCTTCCTGCCCACCTTCTACTAATCCAAGTGAGGAAAAGAAGACAACTTTCAATAAATTCTTGTTACTGATGACAATGTTGATTATCTTTCCTTTTCTTCTTTTCTTTAAACGTTTATTACAGTTTTTGTTCTTTTTCTCAGTTAAGAAAAAGCATTAAATACCTATGAGAAGTCAGTACCAAGAGAACGATGCAATGCATTTCAATGAGATAAATTGATTGCAGTAGATTACAAAAGTGGGTGCCACTTCTAAACAGCCCCAAAGGCCTCAGGTTGAAAAAACTGATTAATTCAAGGCCAAGTTAAATACACATGTCCACTGATGGCTCAGTTTTATAGCTGGCTTTCTTTATATGGACAGTAATCTGATCACTGGGAAAAATCAAGGATATACTTAATTCTGAGTATTCCCAAACTGGCTGCTGGGAAGCTTTTCTTTGTAAAGATTGTAGTTGTAAAATATATTTTATGTACATCTGCCTTAACAAAACAAAGTATATTGAAGGTATAGAATTACTTCACTCATAGGAGCAAATTTACCTTATTTTTCTTACCTAGGAGAATTTCACCATATGTCTGTAGTTGAAGTTTTAAAAAGTAATCAGAAAAGAGTGTGAGAAAGTAGGAAAGGGTGACATTGTCCAAAAAGAAATGTACTCATTACTTGACTTACAAAACTGTAATCTCTCTGTACATCACTTTTATAATAAGGATAAAAAGAAAAGGGAGGACTCAAGTTTTCCTTTTTTTTTTCTTTTTGAGATGTGAATAATAGTAGTGGTTTGGGGGTTGTCTAGGAGTAGGAAGTTATTTTCAGTTGTACTTTCCATGGGAATTTGCATTACTTGGAAAATTCTATTCTGCCTGTTGAATTTTGGTGGTCGTTGTGTTCATTCTTTCTTTTTTTTAAGGAAGCTGGGAAATATTCCCTTCATGATCTTCAAACGCTGAAAACCAGTGAAATCTCATTCACTTAAACAGTTTTTTCATACAATTTTGAGGACTATGTTATGCGCTATAGTTTATTATTATACTTTCAAAATTGGACCTGGTCTCAGAAAGCCAGTTATTTTTCCCAAACACAGGTAGCTAATAAATGGCAATTGGAGCATTGAACTCCAGGTCTATCTGTGAAGAATTCAGTATTATTTCTTCTTCACAGGGTGGTGAAGGCAAGCCAGTTTTCTCCCAAGGCTCTGTTTTGCTCACTCCCATTGCAATCTGTATTTTTTTAGGTTTTTTGTTTTTTTCCATGAACTGCAACCTTATCAGGTTTTTGTATCACATTCATCTACACTCTTACTCACATTTATGTGTGTGAGCTTGTTCTTTTGTGCCACTTTAAGAAGGAGAATGTCATGTTCTCCTTTTACACTGCATGTTTCTAATTATCCTTCTTCAGAATACTTGTGTGTTTCCCAGTCCTGTTTCTGAGCATGCTTTATGTCACTGTTAGAGGTAAGAAGAAAATATGACTATGTGGTAGCAGATCATCTTGTGATTGTTGGTACCATCCAGTTAAACCTGTGTTTGTGTCTGTGTACTTGCATTTCAACAGGGCATCATTCTACATCATCACAAGATACTGTTGATAGTTTTATCAGAATAAAAAATTGATAATGGATAGTGAGGTCCATGATGGCCAGGATATCAAACAGGAATGCCTGCTGAATATTCGTTGTTTTAAAGAGTGTTTAGACTCAAACAAGTTAGAAGGAAGATAGAGAAGGTGCATTTGTCTGAGGTATATTATGTACATCTATGGAAAAATCACAACAAAACTCTCCCTTGTATAGCTAATGTAAGCTGAATAAAAAAATCATAAAGTATGGAAAAATGATGACTTGCCTTGGTGAAATCCAATCTGTTCATTTTACATAGCTTAGGTATTTTCTTTTCTTTTTTACTGGTCTTGGGGGTTTGAACTCAGGCCTGAGCTTCTTTTTGCTCAAGGCTAGCACTCTACTAGATGAGCCATAGCTCCACTTCAGATTTTAATGCCTAATTGGAGATAAGAATCTCTATCATTTTCCTGCCCCAGGCTGGCTTTGAACTGGAATCCTTAGATCTCAGCCTCCTGAGTAGCTAGGATTATAGGCTCTAGCCCATAGTACCCCGATAGCTTAGGTATTTTTCTGGTCATTTAAAAACACTAAAGTAATTTTCTTTCATTTGGCATGGAATTTATAGACATCAAATGCATGAGATCATATATGCCCATTTTTGTCTTCTGATATGGGCAGTGGTTCACTTTTTCATAGCTTCTCGGATTTCTTTCTTCTGTAGTCATTTTTAACAAATGAGTTCTATCAACTGTTATGGGAATAATACCCATAAGCAAGACAATTATTTTAGGATTCTTCTGATTCAGCTGACTCACTGGCATAGTTAACAAAAATGCTTTTGTGTATTTGTAGTCTTGCAGGTAGGAGGAGCACCAAGCACCCATTTGTTCCTGATAGCATCCTACTTCCAGAATTAGATCTCTCTCTCTCTCTCTCTCTCTCTTTCATGTTGAAGTGAACTTTTCACTCTAATATGTAGTCCCAGGAAAATCTTTCAGCCTTACTTCTTGCCTTTTTTCCTTTCTCACTTGTACACTGATAAATTTTATTTTAAAACAAGGTCTTTCTAGGTTGGTACAGCAGATCTCAAACTCTCTGCCTCCCCAAAGCTAGCATTTCAGAAGTGTGCCATCTTTTCTGGGGCCATTGTGTGTGTTTTAGCAAGAGTATTGTGGAAACACTTCTCAAGTTTTCTACAACAATTTTCTATGTGATTCAAATCAACCAGCCTTTGAGAGATGTGAAAAATTTTGTTTTGGCAACCATTTGTAAAAAAAATTGGTTTCATTCAATCTAGTTCACATCCAGTGCACTGATTTTTAGGCTGAGTCATATGCAGCCTATTGAACCATACTGTCCATTGCTTTGTCTTTTGAAATATCTTTATGAAAATTCCTGAGTGGGGCACTGGTGCCTCATATCTGTAATCATAACTACTCAGGAGGCTGAGATCTGAGCATTACAATTCAAAGCCAATCTAGTCAGGAAAGTCCATGAGACTCGTATTTTCAATTAAGCAGCAAAAAGCTGGAAGTGGAGCTGTGGCTCAAGTAGGTGACAGCCAGCCTTGATTAAAAAATATTCAAGGATAGTGACTAAGCTCCAAATTGAGGCCCCCAGTACAGGTACAAAAAAATCAAATTTCTTATCAGAACAAGATAATAATGTCCTAAGAAAAGATGAAGTTCTTTGCTGAATTTAGGTACAGAAATTTAAAGCCCCTTCAGCTCTAGTATTTTTTTTTTAACTTGTTGGTTGACATTGCTCCATTTGTAAGGAGATGGAAAGACATGGAAAAAAAACCATATTAAGTAAAGTAAGCCAGACCCAAAGAAAAATAGATTCCATGGTTTCTCTGTTGAGCTATGACCCAGCACTGAAAATTTTTACAGATTCAAGATAGCAACATTGTAGGAAGGTTGGGCAATTTGTTGAAGGGCACATGAGCATTGTGAGGTGGAGGGGGCTCATACTGACAGGCTCATGTTAAAATCTAGATGTTGTTTTGTAGGAAAAGGTACACTAAAAGTATTTAAGCAGGTCTGCTTCGGTAATTTGGAATATCAATTTGAAAATGGTTTCCAGACCTACAGGAATACTTACCAAATAAATTGGTTTTTGTGATGAAATAAATTTAGGAAATATATGAAATGCTACATTCTCCATTTTATTATTAGAGGCTGTGCCCATAACAGAGCAGAGGCTCAGAAATGCTCTGTATTAAACCAGACTGCTAATATTATGTAACTACAATTTCCTAGTGTATGTGCCTAAGGAATTCTCTCTCTCTCTCTCTCTCTGTAGGTTGGCTACCTTTTTTCTATAGCACAGTTCAGAAAACTATGTCTCATAAAGAGAATTCTGAGAGTTTTAAAGGTATAATGAGAAGTTTGGAGCTGGAAGCCACTATGGAGAACTGTGGATATGATTTCATTAACCACAGATAATATTTATTTTGAAATTGACATTGGCTTTTCAATTATAGCATTTTGATGACTTTGTTTGAAGCTTTTATGAAAACAAATTTTTATTTTCATTTTGTTTTCCCATTTAAATGGAACCAGGAGACTAGAGTTAATCATGATGCAAACTTGCAAAGTATTATGGAAGTAGATTTTAACTATTTTCAACATAAAAAGCATGTACCCTAAGAACCTGGGTTAGCTTAATTTAGCTACTCCACAATATATATAATATATATGAGTATATATATATCAAAACCTTTACAAACAATACACTTACCTTTATACCTTTTTATTTTTTTGAACTCATGACCTCTTGCTTTTACTCAGCTTTTTTCACCCATGCCTGGTGCTTGGCTCTATCACTTGAGCCATACCTCTTGTGCCAACGTTTTCCTAGTTAATTGGGTTTTTTCTATATGGGCTGACTTTGAACCAAGATCTACAGGTCTCAGTCTCTTGAGTAGCTAGGATTACAAATATAAGACACTGGAGCCTGATTTACGTACATTTTTATATGTCAATTTAAAAAAATGACCTGCTTGCAAAAAATAAAAATACAAACTTGGGCCAGCCAATTCTATTTTATGCAATTTTTTCTTAGAGTTCTTAGGATAGCATCAGACCATCATGAGTTTCTGTAAATGGCACATACTGATTTTCTTCACTAATGTGCAGTTTGTGGCAACTATGCAATTCCTTTTTAAAAATCATGGCAAATATGATCATGTTTGCTATATTTACTCCTGTCAGTTCTTTTATGCAGTCATAGCTGTGAATAACACCAGTGAGTGAAATCTATTTGCTGTCCATGCTGGAAATTGGACAGTTTTTGAAAGCTGGAATTACTTGGGAGTGGCCAGTCAGATGTGTCATAGGGGAGATAATAACCTCACTGTTTCCTTTAAATTCTGGCCCACAGAGAATGCCAAAAGTGCTTCTAACATGCTCAAGTGAAGTCTGCTGTAACTGTTTCTCAAGTGAGAAGGGATGGCCTATTGCAAAATGCATAGGCACTGTCTGGTCACCTTCCGGGCTAAGGAAGGCATTCAGAGAAAGTCCTACTCCTTGTCCCGTTCTGTGTGCAAGCACAGATGTGAGTTCTGAAGTGTCCTGTTGCAGTACCCATCTGGATTGCTTTCCTTCGGAGCAGGGAAATATTCCCCCTGTTTCTCAATACTCTGAATTTGCAGGTGACTGCAATAGCAGGCCCAAATTCCTCTCTAAAGCATAGAAAATATTTTATATGAAACACTAACACTAAAAATAGAAGTGCTTTCTTGGCTTGTAGCTACTGAAAATTATAACATTTGAAGAGTGAAGAGTGAAGAGTGGATTAAATTGCTATGTTAGCTAAAAATCCTACTTTGTCTCTATAAACATATCTCTTTATTTTTCTTTAAATGAATTGAAATGGTAGTGCTATTTTTCATACCCATCGACATTGTGTGTATTTTTTCTTTTTTACATTATTCAAGAAAATGTATTTCCTCAAAATTTCCACTGATTTTAAGCCCTAGTACCATCACAGGGAAAAAAAAGGAAAAAAAAAAAAGAGAAAGAAAAATCTTCCTATAACTGAAGATGCATTATCTGTTTTGTTTTCCATCCTTCACAAGTGGCCATTTCTCTATTATTTATATGTACAGGTGTTTCTGTATGTTTCATTTCTTACCAAGTTTTCTTTTAATATACTTTTCATCTATTATGTTTTGTTTACAACAGGATGTGATGAGAAATTTACTTTTCATAGTTCTGGGCATTTTTCATCTCCTTTCTTCATTTTCTGACCAATTAAGAGAGGACTCTCTTTTCTCCATCTAGTGAATGAACACTTGCAAGTTGTTAGCAAAGATTCCCACTAGTCTTAGATCCCTGAATTCCACCTTTAAAAGACACATATTCCCATAAAGACCATTAGCAGGCAATACACAGATATGAAACCTGTAGGGGATGGGGATATAGCCTAGTGGCAAGAGTGCCTGCCTCGGTATACCCGAGGCCCTAGGTTCGATTCCCCAGCACCACATATACAGAAAAACGGCCAGAAGCGGCGCTGTGGCTCAAGTGGCAGAGTGCTAGCCTTGAGCGGGAAGAAGCCAGGGACAGTGCTCAGGCTCTGAGTCCAAGGCCCAGGACTGGCAAAAAAACAAAAAAAAAAACAAAAAAAAAAACAACAAAAACAAAAACCTGTACACATACATTTTGAAACTTAGCACAGGAAGTTTCCAGGTTGAAGCCTAAGTTTCTCACATACAGCCTGTCGTTTTAAATGAATCCATGTTGGAACAACACATTTTTCTCTCAAAGTCATTTGAAAGTATCTCAGGATGAGGATGAGATGGGATGTGACAAATGTATTAGCTAAAAGAGGATTATATTGAATATTAATGCAATACTCACACTTGGCTCAGAATTCCAATCAAATGATATACTGGGAAACTATTCTACTTGCTGCCTGTTTAATGTCTACATGGCAGAGAAAATTAAACGCATGGAAAACAAGCCCAATGGGATTAAAAGAGGCAAGGATTTGAGTTTGTGTGATTCACTTTTCCTGACTCATTCCAACCAGGCTGTGGAATGTCTTGGGGCACGTAGCCACTGCCGTCCTACTGGCTGAGCCTCAGCCAGAGCTGACACAGAAAATCGTATGGAGCCATGTGGGGTGGATGTTACACATCTGTCTTTATGCACTGGAAGGGTGATTAGGATGTAGCAGCAAGGATACTAACAGGCATGGTAAAACAACAACAACAACAACAAATAGTCAGTGTGCCAACAACTCAGCCCCTCACTTGTCAATCCTGCTAACAGGATCAAGATGCTATTTTATTAAAGTGTTTTTCAGAAATTTTACTGGATTTTATTTTGCCGTAAAACTATAGTGCTTATTAAGACTTAATCTGAACTGTCTTGGAGGACAGGATTTTAATGAAAAATGTTCTCTTTTAATAATTTTATGCAAAATAAGTCAACATTTTAAAATGTAGATCTCTTTTTATGTTAGAATGCTCCAGAACCAGAGTTGATCTATTTGGGGGGATTTCATGTATGAAAGAACAGTAATGTCTTATTCCTGATGCTCTCTAGTTCTGCTTATATTTATGAAAAATTAAAGATATTTCTGTATTTTTACCACCAGGGAAAAGCCAAACTAAAGGTTTGTTAGCATCTGTATCACTTCCAATGATTATTGCAAATCAGTTTTACTTGTGCATTCTCCTACCCCCACAAATGGAAAAAAAAAGTGCAATATATAATATATGTTCTCTCTATAATATTAGCTTCTATAAGCCATTACTAACTATATTTTGTCCCTTTAATCCTGGTTTTTAGTTTTACACTGATTTTTCCATTTAGTTATTTTTTTCCCTTTTTTTCATGTCATGCTCTAATAGATTCATCAAAACAAACAAGACTCATGGGAGCATTACTCCGAGTTTTTGCATCTTGATAACAGCTTGCCTGGTGTCTTCATACTTGGAAGTCAGTTTTGTGTGATAGAAAGTCTTTGGCTCATTTTCTTCTCATGAATATTTTAAGTACTCTTCTTCCAGCATTAACGTTGGTTGAATCATCTGCTGAGAACTTAGTTTCCTTTGTCTTTGCTAACTTTTGCCTATATTTCCAATAGTTTTTAAAGCCTAGTCATTTTACTAGGAAATGGCTGAGTGTTAATTGTTCTAGGTAAGTATTTTTAAGATATAAAATACATTCTTTAAATTCAGTTTTATTTTGTACTGCAGCTGTTTTTTTTCTCTTTAATTATAGCTTTACTTGTTTATTTTTTTTCCTCTGCTTTTTTGTTTACCTATCTAGAGTTTCTGTTGGTCTATCTGTCAGATCTTCTCCGTCTGTTTTTTACATATATTTCTTTTTCTAGAACCCGTTTTCCTTCACTCAATTTTACTTTTAAAAACTTTTTTTGATTTATTTAAGGGGTTATCTGTAGCAGTCATTGCTTTGTGTGCTATTAGTTTATCTCCTTTCTGAATATTTTAAAGAGATTTTAATTATTTTCTAAGATCTATCTTATTGTTCTAATTTAAGTTGGAATGCTATTTTTCAAGTCATATAACTTTCTTAATATTTTGAGACAATTTTAAATAGAACAGTATGGTTTTGGTGTATTTCATGGGCATGTCTTTCTTGGGAATTCTAAAGACTGACAGCAACCTAGGAGAAAAGTATGGGAAAATATGTCAGACTCTACACATGAATACTTTTATTTCTGATTCCTTATAGGTTTTTGTTTTGGAAGCTCTCAACTTTGTGATGATTTCTTTCATGTAGCAGTAGGGAATGAACCTAACCCTTCCTTCTGCTCTTTTCTTTCTCCCCCCCCCCCCCCCGCCCCCGCCAATACCAGTGGTATGCAAGCCTTGAGCAGCTTCTGTTTCTTCATCCCTACTTCCTTACTATGGAGTTTGTGAAGATATTGTATGCCATAATTTTATAGTAAATGTTGTCTGTGGGTATTTGGATTTGTTACATAATTGGTCTGTTTTTGTGTGAGAGGATTAAGGAACATCCAAAAATGGTCTCATCGACTATCTCTGTCCACTTCCAAGAAGCCTGTGCCCAAGTGGAACTGTAAGCAGTTTGACTTCGCACCAAAATGCATTTAATATCATTGGTTTCCTTTTTATACATGTAAGCTGTCTTTTTAAGCATAATCTTACAAAGTTGTGAAACTATGTCTCTCTTTCCATTCACATTTTCTTCTTTTTAGAAAACATTTAGTCTTTTTTTCATCATTATCTACAGGCTTCCTTATCTCTGAATTCAATTCTCATGTTACTCCTTCCTAGGACTTCACTTTTGAGGAAACTTCCTGATATCAACAGGGAGTTAGCTGCATTCTAGCACTCAGTGAGCTTCCAGTCCCCAACTCCCATGCTTACTCTCTTCTTCTTTCCTCACCCTCTTTATTTCATAGTTTTGCTTCAAAGAAAATACTCATTAGAGCAGTCTATTGATATTATTATGACAATTTAAATGCTACTCTCAACTTTATCCCAAGAACTACTAATTCTGTTATTTATTTTCTTAGCTTTCTATGTCCTAACCAATAATTTAAGTCAAGAGTCTATCATTGTCTATAGTTTTTAGATATGTTAGGTAGCTCCTTTAGGCCCAGAGACCTCTGACCTGAAGCCCTGTGGTTTGTACTGGCCCTGGGAGTACTGCATATCTAGCAGACTTACAGAGGTGGGATTTCTTGTTACTGTTGTTTGTTTTTCTTTTGGTGCCCATCCTGGGGGTTGAACTAAGGGCCTGGGCACTGTCCTGAAAGTCTTTTACTCGAGGCTAGTACTCCACTACTTGAGCCATGGCTCTGCTTCTGGCTGTTTGTGGTTAATTGGAGGTAAGAGTCTCATGGAGTTTCCCGTCCTACCTGATTTAGAACTATGATCCCCAGATCTTAGCCTTCTGAGTAGATAAGACTACAGGCACACATCACTAGCTTTCCCATTACTGTTAATCTGGAAATCTACATCTCACTTCAAAATCAGCTCTTTCTTGTCTTTTTTTCTTTTTTTTTTGGCCAGTCCTGGGCCTTGGACTCAGGGCCTGAGCACTGTCCCTGGCTTCTCTATGCTCAAGGCCAGCACTCTGCCACTTGAGCCACAGCACCACTTCTGGCCATTTTCTATATATGTGGTGCTGGGGAATTGAACCCAGGGCTTCATGTATGTGAGGCAAGCACTTTTGCCACTAGGCCATATTCCCAGCCCGAAAATCAGCTCTTTCAATATCCTATCTTCATTGACTTACTTTCTGACTCAAGTGGATCTTTTGTTAATATCTCCAGAGATGGTGCAGAGGAGATTATATATTTGACTTTATTTTTCCATTGTGATGTTTTTTCTTATACTCTATTGATAGTTCAACTGAGTATATAATTTTAAATTTGAGATAGTTTCTTTCCATGATATTGTGGGTTTGCTACATTGAGTTATACTTTCTAGTGATGCTGATTAGAATTCTGATGTTATGCTTAACTTTTAAATTTTAAGCATAAAATGGTTTGTTGAGCTCTTCTTTCCTTGAAATTTATAGAATCTTTCTTTGCCTATAGTATTTGGAAACTTCACAAAATATGCTATGCTGTGATTGTATTTATTCACTGCAAGTATTGAGTAAGTATTGAGATGGCTCTTTGAATCTGGAAATTCTTAAATTTTAATACTGGAAAAGTTGTGACTTATTTACTGCTAATTTCTCCTTTAGGTTTTCTTACTCTAGAGAATTCCTCTTACTCACATATTGGAGCGTCTAGTCTGCAGTATATGACCTCCACCCCCCCCTTTCTTTTGCTTTCCTTTCTTTCTTTCTTTCTTTTTTTCTTACTTCTTTCTTACTTAACTCCTTCCTTCCTTCTTGGTTATTTGAGACAGGTCTCATTCTGTAGCCCAAGTTATCGTTGAACTTGGGGTCCTGAATGTTTGATGGTCATGCCTGACTACCTTGAAGTTCTCTTATTTTTTTTTTTTTTTTGCTAGTCCTGGGCCTTGGACACAGGGCCTGAGCACTGTCCCTGGCTTCTTCCGGCTCAAGGCTAGCACTCTGCCACTTGAGCCACAGCGCCGCTTCTGGCCGTTTTCTGTATATGTGGTGCTGGGGAATTGAACCTAGGGCCTCGTGTATCCGAGGCAGGCACTCTTGCCACTAGGCTATATCCCCAGCCTTCTCTTATTTTTTGTGTAATAATTGACTTGCTTGTTATTCTACTGAAGAATTCATAAACTTTCCATTCTGATCTTTCTACTGAGACTATTGTTCTCTTCTTTTTATTCCTGTATGATTATTTTTCATTTTACAGAATTTTTTCATGATGTTCTTTTTCTTGTAGATATGAGCCTTCTGCACCTCATAGGACATTTATATATTACCCCGCACCTCTATCTATTTGCCAGTTCTGCAGTCCTGGGGCTTGGACTCAGGGCCTGAACACTGTCCCTGTTCTTTTTGCTTAAGGCTACCATTTGAACCACAGAGCCACTTCAGGCCTTTTCTGTTTATGTGGTGCCAAGGAACCTAGGGCTTCATACATGCAACACACACACACGTTACC
The DNA here is from genome assembly GCF_023159225.1 of Perognathus longimembris pacificus. Classification (NCBI taxonomy): domain Eukaryota; kingdom Metazoa; phylum Chordata; class Mammalia; order Rodentia; family Heteromyidae; genus Perognathus; species Perognathus longimembris. The sequence continues at coordinate 42,589,451 of NC_063169.1, forward strand.
TCTAAGCCATATTCCCAGCCCTTCTCGTAGGATATTACTGATGGTTTTCATTTGTTCGCTTTGTTAAAAAAAATAATCAGGGGCTTTCATTTTGGATTAGTCTTAGAGTCTCCTTAACTTCATCTAGATTGGCCTGAAGCTTGTAAACATTGTGCTTCCACATCCTAAATAGCTAAGATTCCATGCATACACCACTAAGTCTGCATCTTTTGACAATTCTTGAAATATCATTTTCCTGATTGTGCCTCTCTCTTCTTAGTCAATTAAAAAATATATTTATTTTTACTTTCTGTCCTCTCAGTGACTTTCTTGGATATCTGATGAGTTTTGGCAGGCTGCTTTTGATAGAGAATTAAGATTAAAACCCTGCTTGCCAGAATACAGGTGTTATTTATACTCAGACTAGAGAGCCACAAACAGGAACATGATTTGGACAATTTCACAGATTCCAAGTCATTCTCTTCCTACAAACTGTTCTCATCTTATAGAGGACCCTTATCTCTCGGGGCCTGTGTGATCACTTATCCTTCCAGTTTCGTTTAAACAGCATCTTACCCTCACTTGGGCTTTCTGTGTTCTGGAGATGCCTTCTATTTTGCTGTCTCTTGAGAATAATTGTTCAGTCTCCTGTTAGAGAAGCAGAGGAGCAGTCATAAGGATGGGGGATGTAGAACTCTAACTGTTTTTGCATATTGGTCTTGTAGTTTGTCTCCTCTACTCTCTTTCCACAGATACATTCTTCTAATTCTTGGGCACTTAAGATTCTGCACACAAGTCATACTGGTTCTTAGTTCTTTCCTTTTCTTGGCAAGGACTTGGCTCCCTTGGGGCTATTAAATCAGTTACTGCTCTTCCACCTGTTTTCTAGCTTTGCAAATTCTCATTTTCTCTATTGTATTGTGATTACACACACACACACACACACACACACACACACAATCTCAACACACAAAAATACAAACCCTCATGTTATGGCTTAAAATTGATGCTTAGGGATGAGAAAAATTAGAATGTGGGCCATTAAACACCTCCCCAAATAATGACCTTGAATTTTTAAGATGTGTGTCAATTCCATTAACTAATAATACTTTCCGCTCCTGTTATACTATTTCACATTTTTCTTGTGGTAAAGTGATTTCTATTTTCTCTCTTCTATTTCATAAAGAAGAGTACTGAGTTTGTTAAAACCTAGTGTCTTGCCCTCCTCCCAGGTCCAAGACTGCAACTCAAATCAGTACCTGTGGCCCTTTTTTTTTTTGGGCCAGTCCTGGGCCTTGGACTCAGGGCCTGAGCACTGTCCCTGGCTTCTTCCCGCTCAAGGCTAGCACTCTGCCACTTGAGCCACAGCGCCGCTTCTGGCCGTTTTCTGTATATGTGGTGCTGGGGAATTGAACCTAGGGCCTCATGTATACGAGGCAAGCACTCTTGCCACTAGGCTATATCCCCAGCCCCATCCTGTGGCCCTTTTTGCTCACTGGCTATCGCTTTACCAGCGAAGCCACACTTCCAACCTGCCCACCTAATATTTTCTAAAAGTTCCCCTTTCTCAGTGTGGGGATCTGAGCTTCACACACACTAAGCAAGCACTTCACCACTGAATATCAATCACCTCCTCCACACCTCCAGCCTGCTGGTATTCTTCTACAGCAAATCATATTGCATATTTATTTCATTTTATAATAGAATAAAATGAAACCAAAGGGTTTTATTAATAATAAATATGCAACCCTTTTCTCTGTACCTTTAAGCATTCACCTCTCCCTCTGGTTAAATTAGTTTAGTTGAAGGGCAGTTCTATTCCCTAGGTGACATTTAGCAATGCCTGATGTTTCCGATGGCACGACTACAGTGACTGGGTTGAGCCCATAACATGCATTGGGTAAGTAGTCCATGCATTAGGGAAGTATTCAGTGTGCACAGGCAGGGTGTGCCACAAAGAAGTAATTGGCCTGAAAAAGTAAATGCTGAGAAGTCTCCATGGATTTTCAATTTGAGTCACTGTGCCTCCAAGATAAAACTGGCTTCTTAGGCTGGAGGTTGCCATAGCAATTACAAATTGAAAATTCCTACTCGGAAATTTAAAATCCAAACTGTTACAACACCTGAAAGAATTTGAGCACCAACATGATGCTTCAGTGGAAAATTCCTAGTGGTGTAATTTTGTTTTATGCAATGAATTATTTAAGATAACGAATGAAGTTACTTTTGGGTAACATGTACAAGGTGCATATGAACATAACTTGATTTTATGTTTTCACTTGTGTCCTAACCTGAAAGTATTTGAGTAGATACATGGATATATGTATTTATTCCCAAATCTGAAAAGAAAATACAAATCTGAAATTCTCGATTCCCAAGACTTTGGGATAAGAAATACTTGAATTCTACAATAGTCTGTGACTCCTCAAAGGACCACTATACACATACATAGTATATTTGATAGTAAAGATTCATGAAAAGGATAATTAGGGAAAAATCCTGAACATGTTCCTTAAGGAACAAATAGAGAAAATTAGGCAAAGAACCACTGCTTTGAAGTGAAGAAGGTATCACTTTCAGTCAAATTTTGAAGCATGAATTTGTAATTTTGAATCAGGAAGAAGGGAATATTTAGAACTTGTGGAAGAGAATTTTTCCACAAAGAAATACTGAAGGGATTTCAAGAGAAAAAACAGAGAATAACATGGATTACACTAAAGTACATTACATACACCTTTCATAGTACTTGGAATATTACAGTATAACTACATTGAATTGTTTTTTGTTGGTTTATTTTTATTTTTGTTGCCCCAACTGGCCTTTAACTTACTCTCTGACTTAGGTCAGCCTGCACCATTCTCCTCTTTTGGTCTCTCAAGTTCTGAGATTACAGATATTAGGCTGGTCCTACCAATTACTAGCTGTATGGTCTTAGAAGCATCCTTTAGTATTACTGAATTATCCATTCACAAGAAGAGACATAAGCATGGTATAATCGTGAATTGTTGAAAGAATTTATTCTTTGTCAGTCATGGGGTTTGAACTCCGGGCCTAGGAGCTGTCTCTGAGCGAAAAAGCTCAAGCACTCAACTACTTTGAAGCTCAGTGCCATTTTGGGCATTTTGGTGGTTAATTGGAGCTAAGAGTCTCATGGACTTTTCCATTCTGGCTGGCTTTGAACCGAGATCCTCAGATTTCAGTCTCCTGAGTAGCTAGGATTTCAGGTGTGAGCCATTGGTGCCTGGCTGTGGTATCACTTTGAATATCCATTTACTCTCCTTGATTCTGGGCAGTCTAATATATTGTAATAGTAAATATCAAATAACAAGGTAAGAATTATTAAAAAAAATATGCCTATCCAGGCACCAGTAGCACACCTGTAATTTTTGCTAGATTCGAAGATCATGGTTCAAAGCTAGCTGGGGCACAGATGTCTGTGAGACTCTTATCTCCAATTAACCACCCATAAATTCAGAAGTAAAGATGTGGCTCAAGGGGTCGAGTACTAGTCTTGAATGAGAAAGCTTAGGGACAGAGATGAGGCCCTGAGTTCCTGCCCCAGTACACACACCAAAATACCAAAATATATATTCCTAATAGACATTCAATCATTTACTTTCATCAGATAAAGATATCTGTCTGTCATCTATCCACCTATCTTTAGCTAATTATCATTTTTTTGTTATTGTTATTGATTGTTGCAAGACAAGGTCATGCTTTGTAGCACCAGTGAGCCTGGAATTTACTATGCAGCCCAAGGTATCCAAGAACTCATAATCCTTCTGCCTCTGCTTCCCAGTGCTGGACTACAGGTATGCACTACCATCCCTGGGTATTTACAAAACTGTAGACTTTTTAAAAGATCTTCAACATAAAACTTTCATCGAATTCCTACTCAGGAAAAATTTTCTTCCTTGTTTGAACATCACTAGTACTTGTGAATTTTAGTACTTACCATTAATCTCACCTTCATAATCTCTTAAAATTCTGCCATGGCTGCTGTTGTTGTTTGGTTGGTCTTAAAGCTTGAACTCAGGGCCTGGGTGCTGGCTTTGAGCTATTTTGCTCAAGGCTAGCACTCTACGACTTGAGTCACAACACCACTTCCGCTTTTCTGAAGGTTGAGATAAGAGCCTCAGAGACTTTCCTTCCCCTGGCTGGTTTTAAACTGTGATCCTTACATCTCAACCTCCAGAGTAGCTTTCATTTCTATGTTTTTCATTTCTACATACTCTTTTTTTATGGCATCTAAGTTCCAAGTCTTTTACAAATTTGTTTTTTGTAGTTATTTCAATTAGTATAGGACTGTTGTTACGGGATAAAACACTTCTGTAGGGAGTTAACTCTTTCTCTACTACATCAGATTGTTTGTAAGCAAGATGTTTATTAAGCAAAACTTTGAAAACAAACTTAAAGTGCTTTAATACAACTAATGCAATCTAGGAACTGCATCAAGGCCAATCAGTTTCAGAAATTTCTCACAATACACTGATGCTAGTTTAGAGTTCAATGTGTATGGGGAGAGTAATGAGGTTTGCATGTTGTGTGCATATGGGATCTGTATGCCAGGAAATCAATCAAAGACAGTGTCCAGTACTGCTCTGTGACTGATAAGGAAATGCATAGGTTCCTTGCTACTCTTCGGCACACAGGTCCATAGCCCTCTGGGCTTGTCTCTCAGAGTTAATGGGCTGGTTCTAGCTCATTTCAAACACCAAACTTGCATTTGTATCTTATTCTCTTATTTTCCTACCATGTTGAAGTTCAAGCTGAAGGGGCACTTGTGTTCATTTCAGTTCTTGGAGCCCCGAGCTAGCCAAAATTCAAGGATCCCAGTGGACACTGTGCAACTATTTCCAAATGCCAAGTGACCTCAAGCCCTTGACGCTTTGGTACAGCAGGATATGACCTTGATAACTTGAGGCGACATTTCATAACAGTAAAGCCCCAGGATATTTGGTTCTGTGTCTCTGGAGAAGTTGTTATTACAAAACATTCTTTTGCATTCCTAATGTCTGTGTCAAAAGCCCCACACAGTTGTTGCTGATTAGTGAGATCTCATGCACAATAGAAGCTGTATCAGATGTCTCTGTCAAATGATTGGCCCTGCTCCAGAGGTGAGTCAAGGTATCTTCTAATCTTGGTCCAGTTCATATAGTGACTTATCATATCTGACTATATGTACAATCTGTTCAGTTTCATTCCCAAGAGTTAGGCTAAGGCCTGACACACATGGTGTGAAACTCATTTGGGCTCCTAATGTGGCATTTTGTATCTTCAAAACCAAGAAATCCCATGTGTTTTGGTTATTAATGTTGCTGCAACACGACGTACATTCAGTTATGGAACTGCTATAAAACAAGAAGATATTCAATATGTTGAGAAGTAAGAACATGGTGTCATAGAGAATATGTTTTAAACCACTGCCTCTTCCATGCATTTAGCAAATAATAACACTAAACATATTGCCAATCCTTTCCTTTAATAAATCATTTATCTACTTGCTCCTCCAATAAATGTTTATTCAGAGCTTTGAGCATTCCAGACACTGCCCTAGACACTGCTGAGGATACAAAAACACACAGAAGCCTTGTCCCTTTTGGACTCTAAATTCTGGGCAGAAAAAAAACTAACATCATGCAATATAAAATATGCATAAGGATATATAAACCCAATGACAAAAAGGCAAAACAAAAATAGGTATTTCTAGGAGGATATATAATTTCAGCTACAATTTGTTTTTTAAATAAAGTTTTATTGGATTTGTGCATTTGTTTACATATTATCCTTAGTCATTTTTTAAAGAATCTAAACAGCGACTCAATAATCACAAAGAACACTATCTGGCTTGCATTGCCTAAAGTATTTTCTCTATGGTTATTTACAAGCTTGCTGGCCCCTGGATTAATTCAAATATAACTTGAGGCAATGAAGTTGGAAGTTTCTGGATTCTCAGGATGCACCTTTTCCAAAGATACATCAGTACCAGAGTTACAATCTTACTTTTGTTTTCAGTAAAACGTTAAAGGCATTTCAAAGTATGTGATGACATGTGCATTCGAAGCTTAGAGTTTCTTAGCTTCTTAAATAAAAGCATCACAAGCCACTTATTCCAGTAACTTCAATATACTTGTTTTTGTTGTCTTTCGACTTAACGCAGGGCTGTGTATTTGTTGATGCTAGCACTCTACCACTAGAGCCCCTGGATATTGCCTTTTCACTTTATTTTCAGACTGGGTCTTGTTTAATCTAAACCTGCTCTCAGATTTTTGACTTCCTACTTAATTCTTTTACATAGCTTAGATGGCAGTGTGAATCATCACATCTGGCGTTTCTTTGACAATGTCTTGCTCAGTTTATTTGCCTGGATTATGTAATGGGGTTCCCCCAAGGGAGGGGCCACAATGTAATGGGGCTCAAGGGGGGGAAATCCCCCATTCCTCCAAGAGTCCACCACTCAGACAGTCTCAAATAAAAAGATGGATTTATTGGGGAAGTAAAAAGTATATTGACCTGTCAGGGTCACAACCCAGACTCGGGAGCTGGGACCACCATCATAAAAAGCAGTCTGGCCGGCCAGGGACCGTGCACCCAGAGCCAAGCTTGGGGTCGGGTTATAAAGGCAAATACCACATCGTCAAGCTTGCCACATGCAGGTGGCCAATGAGGTTACAACACTTACAGAGCATGCCAGGTCACATGCAGGTGGTCAATGGAGTTACAATCTGCCTCATAGCAACTGTTTGAACCAACCTATCATTTTAGACTTGGCACACAGATTTGGAGGGGCTCACATGATGCAGGTGGATAAGCCTACTCATGGGAGGGCACAGGTTTAACCCTGAACGTTCCACTACTCAGGTGGTCAAGCAGTTTACATAATCTTATCACATCGAAGGGGAACTTCCCTGGATAGGGTGGGGGAGATCTTAGTGAAGATGGAGTTGATTTCTGCTCTCTTTAACTAATCTGAGATGGAGTCAATCTGACACCCCTCAACAGCCAATGATGGCGCTGGCCAGATCTGACCTTCATATTACAGATTGGTCTTGAACTATACCATCTTCCTATCTCTGCCTCCCAAGTCACTAGGATTTCAGGTGTAAACCACTGAACTTGGTTTGTTTGTGAATCACATATAGTTGCCTCTCTTTCACTTGCTAGCTTTGATAAATATTAGTTCAAACAATTGTTGTTGTTTGTAATACTAGGCATCAAACTAGCCTAATGTGTACAAGGCAACTGTTGTAACACTAAGCTACATGCCCAGCTCTAGGTTAAGCTTTTTGTTTTGTACCAGTCCTGAGGCTTGAACTCAGTGTTGGGCACTGTTCCTGAGCTAGGGCTCTACCACTTGAGCTATAGCTCCACTTTCAGTTTTTTTTTTGTTTTGTTTTGTTTTGCTTGTTTTTTGTTTTTCTTTTTGCTGACTAGTTGGACTTAAGCGTCTCATGGAATTTCCTGCTTGGACTGGCTTTGAATTTTGATCCCCAGATCTCAGCCTCCCAAGTAGCTAGGATTACCAGCATTCATGGCAAGTTTGGGCTAAGTGGAATGAAACAATTGGACAGCCAAAGTGAAGTTTACAGCAGGTGAGAGTTGAAAGTTGTGCATTCTAATATTATCATTGTCCTTTCATTGATAGGATTCTGGGTGAAAGTAGGCCAGAGTGTTAAGATATGGAGAGTAGTCAGAGAGCAAAGGTGTGGGCTGGGAATATGGCCTAGTGGTTAGAGTGCTTGCCTTGCATACATGAAGCCCAGGGTTCGATTCCTCCACACCACATATATAGAAAAAGCCAGAAGTGGCATTGTGGCTCAAGTGGTAGAATGCTAGCTTTGAGTAAAAGGAAGCCAGGGACAGTGCTCAGGCCCTGAGTTGAAGCCTTGGGACTAGAAAGAAAGAAAGAAAGAAAGAAAAGGAGAGAGCAAGGGTGAAAGTTTCCATTAACCTGATTAAGCCAGGTTTTCTACTCAAAGTGGTTTTGAAAAGACAGAATCTCCCAGGCTTCATCCTAGTCAGGAAAAAGTCAAGAAATGTATAATAAATTTGAATTTTTTTAATTTCAGAAAACAAATAGCAACTGTTAGTATTTTTAATATACTTTTGCCCTTTCCCTCCTTCTTTACTCATGTATGAACTATTTTTCTGCAGACTTTGAACTTCTGACCTCTTTTTCACTTTGGTTTTATGGCCATTCTCCCTTTTCACTTCATCATGATATATTTACTCAGGATCATAGAGTTTCCTTTTAATTCCCATACATTAGTGAGAGCACCCAGCATTTTGGTGGTACCACACAAATGCTCTGGGTATGTGATTAGGGACTCAAGGGTGGGAAGGAACTCTTCTAAGATTACAAAGCTTTATTTTGTCATCTGCCTGACTCTGCAAACTTTTAATCCACATTTGAAGCCATTTAATTCCTGTCTGTAAATCTAACTCACCCTCTCAGCCCAATCTCTCTTAAGAAGTAGGAATTTAGGAAAACTTGGCCAGGAATGTCATATCGAGTTAGCCTCACTGCTTGATCTCATTTAATTATGCTTGTGACTGACCCAAGGCTAGGAATGGGTTCCTGTTGTTTTCTAATAAGTAGTGATGAAATTTGTCTGTGCTGCTGTAGGTCAGTTCCCTTAACATTGGGGAATATAACATGTAGGCTATAACTTGATTATTCAGGTCTTGTCTCTTCATCCATCTGGTAGCTGAAAACATACTCCTTGGGAAAAGAGCTTGGTCACTCTGCCTTCAGGGAGAAGAAATTTGATTCAATTAAGAAGTATCTTGAGCATGAATACCAGTAGATAACTATGAAATTCTTGAGCCTGTTTGTTCATCCACTCTTCATTACAGTGATTTCAAATCTAATGAATTCCACTCAGTCATCTAACTTTAGCTATCTTCCTCTTTTCATCTTATTGTCTATAGTGGCTTTAAAGGAAGAAATCAGCTTCCTCTATCTTTAAACTGGACCTCAGGGTTATCTTTGCTTTCTAATCTCTAACCTCTCCTATCTACATGCTTTTCATGTATTGGATTTAAATATATGATATTACCAGAAAAAAAGAAGAAGAAGCACACATACCCAAAACACTCCTCTCTGGATCTCACATCTCTTTTTAACTCTTGACCTTAACATTTTATTTTGCGTCTAAGTGCCTGAACTCTTGTTTTTGTCTCTGCTTCTGCTACTTTCCTGAAGTCCATCCAGCGGGCTGCTTCCTTCTCAAGTACTGCCTTAAAATTGTGTTCATCAAGATCTAAAAATGGTATGAAATGCACCCAGTTCAAATCCCAGTGCCAGCAAAAAACACAAACCAAATCAGACAAACAAAATCCCTACCAGGCATGCATCCATAGCAAGTCTTAGACAGAAATTAGTCAGTTATTATTCCCTCCTATAAACATCCTGTCTCATTGATTCATAAGAAAAACCCTCTTGGTGTCTTCTTCTTGATCTCAGGCTAGTTTTCTTTGAATTTTCTTGTTGGTTGCTCTCCTCTATTGAAACCATGCTGAGAAAAAGGCAGCAGCTTCGGTCTCCTTCGCTTTCCTTGCACTCAATATTTTGAAGTTTTTTTTTTTTTCATAGTGACAGCAAAATTTTCTAAGGTGATCTGTTGGTCTTATTTTCCTAAGATATTTGCCTGACAGGAAAGATGGCTAGCAATACTGAGAATGAAGTGGATAGTTAGAGTTGTCTGGTTAATAGGAAACAAATTCTGTCCATAATTATGTAAAAGAAATAATCCTTATCCTCTCACATCTTCTATCATTACTTATATGGTGACAAATCCCAGGCAAAAACAATCTCTAGTTCAAGTGTCTCTCCTGACCGCAGGTCTATAAACCTAATAGATTGGTTTACATATCCATTTTGCTTCCTCCCAAGACCATCTCAAATTCAGCTTGTCCATACCTGAACTTGACAATGCTCCTTGCCCTTTTTTTTTTTTTGTATCTCATCACATTTTTATTTGTCTGCATCAGCAAAATGGGGTTGTTTCTTGGCTACTGTTGGCCCTCCAGGCACAAGGGTTTTGCATTTGTGGTTCAAATAATTGCAGATTGAAATATTTGGGGAAAAATTGCATCTATACTGAATGCATACATACCTGTCTTTCTTGTCATTATTTCCTAAGCAATAGGTTATAAAAACTGTTTATATATCATTCACATAGTAATGTTGTGCCAAGTTTCAAGACCACCCCAAGAAGACCACCGAGATTCAGACACTCCGAAATGCAAAAGCAAGGCAAGGCTTTATTTAACGAGCTGCCAACTCGGGCCTCGTCCTACCCACAGACACAGCGGAGGTTAGGAGGAAGCCTCGAGCTGTGATTACACAGGGCTTATAAAGGCAAAGAACAAGGTTACAACAATCAGCTGTGCAAGCAAGATTAGAACACAGGTACAAATCTGATTGGCTCAGGGTTCGATTCTAAAATGGGGTTCACGTGGTGGGGCCTGACTTCAAAGTCTGGCACCTCATTTCCCCCTTTTTCTTTTTGGTACCTTGGGAGCCAATCATGGCTCCATTCTGTCCATTTCAATGGCTTGCATATCTAGGGGATGATATAGAGGTAAGGCATGGGCCAGTAGGGCCAAAAGTAGTATCCGAAAATAACTCTGGTCCCTCGGTTTTAAAGGGGGGCTGATGGGTGAAGATCATCTATCTTCTGTAATTTCTTCAGGCTGACTCAGGGGCGTTGACCTTACCTAGCCAGGAACCTATAACCTTAGTCTACTTTACCAAGGGACTGCAGGATTCACCTCACTTTGGAGTGAGCTGCCAAAATAACATCAACACTAGCCAGGGTAGTAAGGAAAGAAGGCAAAAAGAAAATTATAACAATATTCAGTCTAACTTTCTTTTCTTGAGGCGAAGGCGAAGCGGCTGAGTTGGGCGCTTGGAGACCTCCCATGTTCCACCACGGTAGTTGTCATCCAGGGCAAAGGGGTCAGCTGGCCTGGCGTAGAAGCAATGAACCCAAGTGGCGATGCCGTCTAGGGTTCCTTCCACCGTGGTTCTTAGGATTTCAGTCCCCTGGTCTGAATAAATGGGGGGTAGGGACAGAAGCAGAATCATATCTTTTAGAGTCCAATTCATTTTCTCTACCTGTCCTGCACTCTGGGGTCTATAAGCACAATGCAATTTCCAATCCGTCCCCAGTGCTGCAGCTATTCCCTGACTTACTTTTGAGACGAAAGCCTGTCCGTTGTCTGACCCAATGGTGGATGGGAAGCCATACCTGGGTAGGATTTCTTCCAGATCTTCTTAGCCACTACATTCGCAGTCTCATGCTTTGTTGGATAGGCTTCAACCCATCCTGAAAATGTGTCTACAAAAACTAGCAAATATTTGTAATTTCTGTGAAATCTACTTCCCAATACACACCTGGCCTATTCCCACAGAGGCGAGCTCCTTTAGTAATCTGTTGATTGGGGGCATTGGCAAGCTGACAGGCCTTTAACAGATCTCAATAAGGACACAATCTCAGGTCTACAAGCTTTCTTTACTAAACAGATGTATGAGCTTAAAATTCTCACTGCCAGTCAGGGCTTTGAGTAAATGCGGGGGGTGAGATTTTAATCTATCCTCTCATTTGACAAACTTACCCTTACTAACCACTATCACAGATGACTGGCAAATTCCTGCCCAGTAGACAGACATGGGCATTGGAAAGGCATGCTTACGAACTATTCTTCTAGGACTTCCCAGCTTTAACTTTTGAAAGGCCAACAGTAGTGACTCTAGGATCTGACACCATCTCTGCCATCCAAGCAGTGGCTTACTGCCTCTGGATGCTCCATCACTTTTGTCCCAGGAGGAGTGACTTTCGACTTGGACTCAGGGCCTGAGTGCTGTCCCTCAGCTCTCCAGCTCAAGACTAGCACCCTACCACTTTTGAGCTCCACACCACTCCGTTCCCAGCACTCTGCTGGCTGATTACAGACAAGTCTCTCACAGGGACCTTTCTTTGCCCGGGCTGGCTTCGAACCGCAGATTCAGATCAATGAGTCTTATAAGGGGCCACTTTACTCCAATTATAAGCAACAAGGTGGTCCACACAGAAGTAGTTTTTAAGCATGCTCTCTTACCTGGAACTTATTAAGGGTCAGTATTAGATCTTGACAAACTTGTAGGAATCACCTGTGCTTCTCTGTGGGCCTGCTGGAAACTGTTACAAAAAAACCTACAAAGAAGCTGGAATGGCAATTAAACATTTTGGTAGCCATAATTCTCCTTTTCTCACTTTGCAATAATTATTTAGGACAATTTTACTTCCAAATTTCTTCCAAAAGGCTACAAAAACAAAACAATTAATACAAAAGGAGGAAAACACACAGGCCTAAGAAAAGTTACGAGTTGGAGATCTCCCAAGCTGGCCCACAACCTCCTACAAGGGTGCAGAAGGAATGGACCCGAGTTGGCCCACAACCTCCTGTAAGAAGGAGTGGACCCGAGTTGGCCCACAACCTCCTGCAAGGGTGCAGAAGGAGTGGACCCGAGTTACGAGTTGGAGATCTCCCAAGTTGGCCCACAACCTCCTGCCAGGGTACGGGAGGAGTGGACCCAAGTTGGCCCACAACCTCCTGCCAGATAAGCAGAAGGAGCAGACCCAAGTACAAGGTGGGCGGGTTGAGTCTCGTTTAGGAGGTCCTCCTGGTCAGTTCCGGCCAAAAACCAAACTGACTCGCGCCCTACAAGCAAAAGCAAAACAGACAAATTACAGGACAAGACAAATGAACAGTGCTGTTTTCTTACCTTCGGAGTCTGGGATCTCGGGGTCTCTGGGGCTATCCCGGACGAAACCCCAAATGTTGTGCCAAGTTTCAAGACCACCCCAAGAAGACCACCGAGATTCAGACACTCCGAAATGCAAAAGCAAGGCAAGGCTTTATTTAACGAGCTGCCAACTCGGGCCTCGTCCTACCCACAGACACAGCGGAGGTTAGGAGGAAGCCTCGAGCTGTGATTACACAGGGCTTATAAAGGCAAAGAACAAGGTTACAACAATCAGCTGTGCAAGCAAGATTAGAACACAGGTACAAATCTGATTGGCTCAGGGTTCGATTCTAAAATGGGGTTCACGTGGTGGGGCCTGACTTCAAAGTCTGGCACCTCAGTACTAGCTATTATAAGTAATCTAGGAAAATATGCAGAGGTTATATGGTGACATTCATACAGGAGATTTAAGCATCACAGTTACTACCTTGAGGAATCCTAAAACCAATCCCCATGGCTAGGGAGGGGCAACTGTACCTCTGCTTCTCTCCAACACCCATCATATTTACTTGGGAGGGTTTAGGGGGCTCAACTTCATCACTTCTCCCTTCACCCAGTTTGATAACAGAGATCACATGCTGAAGTGCCCAAACTCCAAGACCTAACACTCTACCTTCAAAGGAGAAAAAAAGCTCAATTTCATTGAGACAAGTCAAAGCACTGAATCTGTTATTACTTCGTTGAGAAAATCTGTTATCCAAGAGAATGGCATTAGATTTGACCTGTTGTCAGATATTATCTCCTCCAATTCAAAAATGAGTGTGGAAGAAGTAAATTCACAGATTTTGCATATTTTGTTGAGTCTGGTTGCACTTTTTCAGAAATACAAAACAAGGGTTGGTTAAGGCTCAAGTGCCGAGTAGGTGCCTAGCAAGGAAAAGGAAGCCTTGAGTTTAAATTCTAGTAGCACACAAAAAAAAAGTAAAATAATTATTTTACCTCTTCAGAGAAAATAAAAGCTTCTTCCACTGGGGTTCTCCTACTTCTTCCATTCCAGACTTTTTAGTATGTCTCTCCATGTTTCACTCTTCATTTTGATTTCTAACTTCCAGCTTAGGTGTCTATTTTCTTTCTTTTTAAAAATATTTATTTTATTTTTATATCTTAATTGTTATTATAAAGTTGATATACAGAGAGGTAACAGTTACATAAGTCAGGTAATAAGTACGTTACTCTTTGAATAATGTCACCCCTTCTCTCGCAGGGGTCTGTTTCCTTCCACTCGCTGGTCAGATTGTTTTGGTCATTTGTCTTTGTACTTATAGATAGGTACTTCCATTCTGGATTTCAGAAGAGAATGAAGGAGTGTAATGGCAGTATTGAGCTACTGCCTGTCTTAAACTCTCTCTCCTGTCTTTGGGAACCCCAACACTGACTCTCTAGCTTATCTCTGGGCATGAAGTGGCCTAAGTCAGATCTAAATTATATAGATATCTTGGAAAACCAAGCTTGAGTAGAGGCATATTCTATTCAGCCTCAGCTTGCTTTTTGCTCACACTTACATTTTTTTAGCCTTCAGACTTTCAAAAGAGGTGCCCATGACCTATGTATTTTTTTTTTTGTGCTTATGAAACAACAGGACGTAGATCTTCTTGCCATCTCAGATTGCATTACTTCTTAGCTCTCTTGAGACACAATATTTATATTAAAAGAGGGACAGACAAAGACAGAATTGGGAGTCGTTTTTAAAATGAAAGATTTCAAGGCTTTAACTCTGAATTCAGTATCACGGTGGACTAAGACAGTGTTTTCACCACTTATATGCTTTTATTGTGTTTTGGGATACTGAATTTCATGTGTTAAGTAGGAACAATAGTAGACATGGTCTGTGTGCATGTGTATGCGTGTGTGTTTGTGTGTGAAAGAGAGAGAGAGAGAGAGACATTAAATTCTGAAGCCTCTTTAGAGTTTAGTCTACCAGAGCTAGTCCTAAAAATATCCACATAGAGCAGTTTAAAAAAGGAAGATAATATTGTCTAAGTTGTCCTTCCCACAGCCATTATTGAGCCAAGCCCTCACCATCTATCTGTGTTGCTTGTAGTATGGTTTGGGGAGCAATCTGTTGCAAATGAGCTGGAAATCTCTCCTGTTATGTCTAGAGTTAAGACAGTGGCATCTGACTGTTGTTCTAGTGGCAGATAGTAGCGCAATACAAAAAAAACCAAAAAACGAAACAGTAGTAATTCGGCTTAAGAATTTTCTGCAAGGATTTAAAAATCCCTTTGGAGAAATTATCAAACATGTTTTGTGTTTTCTGTTGTGGCAAACACATCAATGTTTGTGTGTTTTTATAACTCTTACCTAGATGAAATTTATAATTCTTACCTGAAATTTCTTTGCTTTTTTATTCTATTTCCTTCCCTGTTTCTTTTTCTATATTCTTTCGTATTTTAAATTTTGTTTTCTCTTTTCTCTTTATTTTTCCCCTATATTTTTCAAATTTATATTTCTTTCTTTCTTATGTATATATATATATATATGTTTTTTTTTGTGCTTATGAAACAACAGGACATAGATCTTCTTGCCATAGTCCTGAGGTTTATCTTAGAGCCTCACATTTGCTACACTGGCATTCTGTGTGTGTGTGTGTGTGTGTGTGTGTGTGTGTATTTGTGATAGTTGTGGAACTTGAACTCAGGACCTGGATGCTGCCTCTGAGCTTATTTTTTCCCCCCAACTCAAGGCTAGTAACCTACAATGTGAGCCACAGCTCTACTTCTGGCTTTTTTAGTTGGAAATAAGAGTCTCATTGGCTTTCCTGTCTCAGCTGGTTCCAAACTTTGATCTTCTGATCTCAGGCCTGCTGAATAGCTAGGATTACAGGCATGAGTGACAGGTGCTTGGCATCATTCTACATTTGAGTCAGTCATACTCCAGCAGGGTTTTGCTTTAGCTATTTTTCAAAGATCAGAAGTTTTCACCCCAGAGGCCAGCTATGGATGGCCAGCCTCTGCTCTCTGCCTCCTCTAGAACTAGCACTGGAGTTACACAGCTCCACATCCAGTGTGTTCTTTCAAATAGTGTCTTGCTAGCATTTTTTATCAGGAAATGCATCCAACAATGGTTTTCTGATCTCTACTTTCATGAAGCCATTAATTTGCAGGTCCTTAAGGAGACTTGGTAAGTAAATGATTTATTTATTTATTTTTGCCAGTCTTGGGCCTTGGACTCAGGGCCTGAGCAATGTCCCTGGCTTCTTTTTTTGCTCAAGGCTAGTAGTCTGCCACTTGAGCCACAGTGCCACTTCTGGCCATTTTCTATATATGTGGTGCTGAGGAATTGAACCCAGGGCTTCATGTATGGGAGGCAAGGACTTTTGCCACTAGGCCATATTCCCAGCCCAAGTAAATGATTTAAATTCACACATTAAAAATAATCACTTTGCCAGGCATTGCTGGCTCATGTGTGTAATTCTTCCTACTTAGGAGGCAAAGTTGGGGGAGAACTGTGTGGTTCAAGGGCATCCTGGGCAAAAACTTCCTAAGACTCCATTTCAGTCATTAAAAGACTAAGTGTAGTGCTGTGCACATGTCCTCTTAGCTACTTGTGAGACTGAAACCTGGAGGACTGTAGCTCTAGGACAATTCAGGCAAAAAATTTGAGAGACTCCATCTCAACAGAAAAAGATAGATATGATGACTGTCTTCCCCACTATGGCTGGAAGTATAAATAGAAGGATCACGTGCTGTCCAGGCGAGTGTAGGCAATAAGTAAGACTCTATTTCAAAAATAACTTGAATGAAACTGGCTCCAGGTATAGATCACCTAGTGGAACAGATGCCTAGCAAGTGTGAAGAGCCAGGTCCTCTACTGCTAAAATAATTTTTTTCTTTCATATTAAATTGACAATAAATTTAGCTATTCTCCCCCCAATTCTGGGGCAAGAGTATTTTATGTCCATTTTAGTTTTATAAGAAAGAGATCTGTGAGAGGCCAATTAGGTCCACAGAGTAATGAGTAGCTAAAAATTATTTTCATTTATGTTGGGGTTTTTAGCTTCCCCCCCTCCCCCCACACACTCTCCTGACCTGCGGGAGAGATGGGGAAGCATGCCCTGACTGGGCGAGCCAAGAAAGGAAAGGGTCGACAGCCTGCCCGCACCCAGTCCTCCCTCATTGGAGGACAAACAGACGCATCCAGGAGCTAAGTCCAGTGCAAAGTCTCGTTTATTGAGGTAGATCCCACCATTAAATAAGGCACAGGAGCCAATCAGGTCAAAGATTGGCAGGAAGGGTAGGGGTGTATGTGCACCTATCTAGGGACTGTGAGGGGAGGCCTGAGCTGTCTGTCAAGGGTGGAAGGCCGGAAGGCCGAGGGACCAATCCTAAGAGGCGGCCTAATTTTACGTCACAGCCCACAGGACTGCCTCCGGGTTCACCATCAGGTGCCATCTTAGCCACATGTGCTCCCAAGGCTGGGAGGCAGGGCCAGCTAGAACCGCCTTTCCAGGTTCCATCATAATAGCCACAGGTGACCCCGGGGCTGGGAAACAGGCGGGGCCAGCTAGTTGCCTCTTTCTGAGGTAACATGCCCTGGCATGTCCCACACATTTAATCTTTGGTTTTAAGTCAATTGAATGAGGCCACGTGCCCACTCATCTTCCTTCCTATGATAACACAAATAACAGTCTGGACTGAGTCTTTACAAATGCAGGTCTTGGAAACAGGAGACATCTCTTGCTTCTACATTTGTTCAGCAAAGCTTGTAGCCTGTACAAACACAAACTTACCCAGTGAAAATATATTCGATGTAAGATACTCCAGGCCAAGCTTTACATTTTATTTTTAGCAGCTTCTTTTAAAAAATAGTTGGGTTTTGTTTGTTTGTTTTGTTTTTGAGAGCTGGGAGCTAGGGGCTCCCACCTGTAATCCTAACTACTCAAAGCCAGCTAAGGAAGGAAAGTCTGTAAGACTCTCATCTCCAGTTAACCATCCAAAAAGCTAGAAGTGGAGCTATGGCTCAAGTGGTAGAATGCTAGCATTGAACATACAAGGTTAGAGACAGTGTCCTGAGCTCAATCCCTCAAACTGGTATACGCGTGCACACACACACACACACACACATACACACACACACACACACACACACCACCCTTATTGACAAAATGGAAAAGAGCCAGGAAAGAAATATGGCTCCTAGATCCTAGATAACAATGAAACAGAAAAAGTGTTAAAAAAAAATATCTTTGTGTTCATTGTTGGCCAACAGCAGTTAGTGATTTACTTGCAGTAAGCATTGTGTTCTTATTTTGTTGTCTAGACAGCCAAATTCTTTTCTGCAGTTCAAAGAACTTGCAGCCAGCGCTGATGACATAGTAAAGAGGGGAAAACAAATATAATAAATTTCCAAATTATTCTTTTTAAGCTCAATGAAAAAAAAAATGAGTCCAAGAATGGTAGTTAGAAACACACACACACACACACACACACACACACACACACACACACACTTCTTTGCCAAAACAGTTGGAGTATTTCAAAATACATAAATGATTATGGACAGCAATCTGAAAACCTTGGAGGATTTTATTTATGCATCATTTAAATAATGAATGTGTGAACAATACATATTTCTACAACCAAATAATGATATTAAAGCAGTAATGCCTCAACATTGGCAATGGATTTGGCTGGTTGATTTGAGTTTGATGGATTAAAGATTCTTGGTGAGAAACATCATTAGTTTGTAAATAGCAAGATGAAATTATTAGCTTAGGAGGAGCTATATATTTGGGAGAGAAGAGTTGTGATTTGTACATGTAGCACATGATGTGAAAACAGAGTTTACTTAAGAAGAAAACCATTGAAAACTTATTTTTTTTTTTGCCAGTCCTGGGGCTTCAACTCAGGGCCTCTGCAGTGTCCCTGAGCTAGATTTGCTCAAGGCTAGCACTCTACGACTTGAGCCACAGCACCAATTCTGGACTTTTCTGTTTATGTGGTACTGAGGAAATGAACCCAGGGCTTAATGCATCCTAGGCAAGCACACTACCACTAAGCCATGTTCCCAGCCCTGATTTTTTTAAAAATCAGTTATGAGGTTTAAATTCAGAGTCTAGGTGCTGTCCCTGAGCTTTTCTGCTCAAGGTCAGTGCTCTACGACTTTAGAACACAGTTCTACTTCCATTTTTCTAGTGGATATTTCGAGATAAGAATCTCATGGACTTTCCTTTCTTGTGCGGCTTTGAATTGAAAATCCTCAGATCTCAGTCTCCTGAATAGCTAGGATTACAGGTGTGAGCCACCAGCACCCAGCCTGGAATTTAATAATAATGTAATTGTGGATTTTTCCAACAGGCAGTTTCCAACAGGCAGAACAATGTGACAGGAATGGCTAGCAGTGATAAGACCTTAGTTCAAGTTCTTTATGGATCTTTCTTGTTTCCATCCCTCGCTCCATCTCTTTTTCTCTCCCTCCTTTCCTTAAAATCAGGGACCTGACACTGTCCTTGAGCATCTGTTTGTTCAAGTCTAGTGCTCAACCACTTGATCCACAGCTCTACTTCTGGCATTTTGGTCCTTCATTGGACATAAAAGTCTCACAGTCCTTTCTGACCTGGCTGACTTCAAAATGTGATTCTCAGATCTCAGCCTCTGAAGTAGCTAGGATTACAGGTGTGAGCCACTAACATCTGGCTTCTCTGTCTTTTTGGCTTTGAGACAGAATCTCTCTATATAACCCAGGCTGGCCTTAAACTTTGGGTCCTCCAGTGTCAGCCTCATAAGGACTGAAATTACAGGGTGTACCATTACATTGAGTTCCAGTATCGTTTATTTTTAATGCTAATTAAACCATGAACCACAGTGAATTTTTCATAACTTTTTATTGTAAAATTGTCAAACACAGACAAGAGCTGAGGATGGGATAAAGAAGCTCCATGGCTCATCACCCAGTCTCACCCATTATCCTAGACATTTTCCCACTCTCAGTCAACATTTCAGTTTTCATCCTCCAAATATATTCTTTAAAACGTATCCATTACCACACTGAAATAGTTGAGAATGTTACATGTGTCTGCACTTCAGATATTTCATTTGGCACAGAAGATGTATATGTATAACTTGGAGAAAAAGATGGACCTGAAATAAGCCAGTCCTCTCATTTATTTCCAGAAGCTCAGTACCCTTGCTCAAAGAAACAAACCAGGTCCCTGCAGTAAAGCAGGTTTTCCTTTTGGGACTTTTATGGTGTTACATGTATATGAACACAGTGTGGAAGTCAGGATGATTGAGTTTGTGTATAATTTGGCTTTCTTCAGACCAGTACATTGATCTTTCACAATTTTTATGAGTATAAATTAATTGGACAAAGGCTTTTATTGTGATATTTGCATACATTCACATAATGTACTTAGATCCACTTTCTGACCAGGCCCAGGACCGTGAGACATGATGCTGGGGAGATTTATAATAAAGATAAAAAAAGGAAGTTTCTTTTGTGAGCACACTGCAAAAAAAAGCCTAAATCACTCCAGTATCTGTTGTGGGGGCTTAAAGTTAGGTGCTGGGCAATGGCCCTGAGCCTCTTTGTGCTCAAGCCACAGCACCACTTCTGGTTTTTGAGTTGGAGGTAAGAGTCTCATGGGAACTTTCCTGTTCAGCTGGCTTTGAGCTCTGATCCTCAGATCCCAGCCTCCTGAGTAGCTAGAATTACAGGCATGAGCACCCATGTGATTATTATTTAGATTACTAACTTAAATAAAACAGATCTCTCCCCTTCCCCCCCAAAGATGTGTGTGGGCCTTGTATTACCAATTGAAGATCATTAGAAGTGTGTCTACATCACCTTGACAACACAATTAAATTTAAAAAAAAGAAGAAAAGAAATGAAGTTGCTGTTCAAATACTAAAAAAAGAGAAAAAAGTGTGCGTAGGGTAGTGCTGAGACCTCCTAAGTAGGGGAATTCTTTGTTTAGGCTGCTTTGGATTGAGAGTATATTATAACTTTCCCTGAGATCTCTATCATACAGGCTTGCCTTCTAGGTTTCAGACTTGCTAGCACAAATTTATTCCTTAAAATATCTCTCTCATGTTACATATATATGTAAATACATAAACCTTTGCAGATTTATATACACATTTTATAGACTCTAGGTTTTTTTTTTTCTAGAGAACTCATAAAGGCATCATGTGATATAGAGAAACTATGGCATTTACAGTGTGTGTGTGTGTGTGTGTGTGTCTGTGTGTGTGTGTGTGTGTGTGCACGCCAGACCTGGCACTTGAACTCAGAGCCTGGGCACTGTTCCTCAGCTTTTTTTGCTCAAGGCTTTTGGTATTTAAGTGGAGACAAGAGTCTATCGAGCTTTCTTGCCCAGTCTGTGCACACGTGCATGCATGTGCATCTGTGTTGTTGGGGACTGAATTCAGCAGCATCCACCACTGTCATCTCTACCTCCAGCTTCTGAGATGGATCTTACTGCATGCTTTGTACTTCATAATTCCCTGTTCACATGTCAGGTCTTCAAACACTCAATGCCACATAGCTCTTTGAACCAAAGTAGCTCTTCTCTTATAAACAGTTTTGTCATAAGAAAGCATTCCCAGGCTTCTTTCCTTGTGATGATTTCTCCTGATGTTTCCTGGTACAATGTTGAGTAAAGAATTCACACAATTTCAAGTGTTTGACTCCAACACTGTCTGCACAGACAACAATGGAATAGCTTTCCTTCCTGTTCTAGAGCCCATGCTGTATTTACATGGCATAAGATTTATAGCCAAGCTGGGCATTGGTAGCTCATGCTTGTAATCCTAGCTTCTCAGGAGGCTGAGCTCTGAAGATCACAGTCTGAAGCTGGATGGACAAGAAAATCTTTGAGAGGGCTGAGAATATGGCCTAGAGGCAAGAGTGCTTGCCTTGTATACATGAAGCCCTGGGTTTGATTCCCTAGTACCACATACATAGAAAACAGCTAGAAGTGGCGCTGTGGCTCAAGTGGCAGAGTGCTAGCCTTGAGTAAAAAGAAGCCAGGGACAGTGCTCAGGCCCTGAGTTCAAGCTCCAGGACTGGCCAAAAAAAAAAAAAAAAAGACAGTCTGTGAGACTCATTCCTCTGATTAATCAGCAAAAAGCCAGAGGTGAAGCTATTGCTCAAGTGGTAGAGCCCCAGCTTTGAGTAGAAAGATAGGTCTAGGTCTTGAGTTCAAGCACCAGAATAATTAAAAAGAAAACAAACAGCAACCAACCCAAAAGAGATTTATAGCCTTTATATGTAGTCTCTTATCTCTTTTGTATATATTATTTCTTAAGAATTGGCTTCTGGTGTTTGTGCCATAGATGTTTGTCGGACTCAGTATTTACTCACATTAAAGAAAGAGGAAAAGGAAAGGAAAGGAAAACAATCAAGGAGTAGACCCCAGGGAACGTGGGCCTGTCCCTAATATAACACTCAAGTACTGGATGGCCGGGAAGCCCTTATTCCAGGGACTGTGCATTTGCCTTCTTGCTCTGCAGAATGTAAGGTTTGCGTGTAGCCTTGCTCAGGCAGTCTCCTCATCCCTCATCACAAGTCCCTGCCACATTTTTCAAATCCTTTCCTTTCTGATTCTGCCCTGGGTCTTGTTTGTTTGTTTGGTGCTGGAGTGTTCCAGTCCACCTTGGGTGTTGGTTCCAGGCTTTGGCGGAGTACTTTATCCTCTTTGAAAACTTCAGTTTTCCTCCAACCCTCATGCTGGGACCCATCAGGAAGAGGTCAGCTGACATTCCACTTTCATGTAATTACAGCTCCGAGGGCAACAAGATAAACACAGCCCATAGCCTCCAGGTCTCTGGGAACACTCCCTTTGCTGTGTACAATGCTGAGCTGACAGAAGAGCTGCAATCTGGAGCCTTCTCCTGGAAATTATCCCATTTTCATGTCACAACAATAGTTGGCCTTGAATGTCTGCTCTTGAACTTGCTGATACCTAGGAAGTTGAGACCTCTGAAAAGCAAGAGAGCTGCCATTGACCTGTGGCTTACAGCAAATAGCTCCAAGGTGTTGGTAATGAGAGAGACATTGTATCAGCTAAGTGTCAGTGATGCTGCCCCAGCAAGCCCCATAAACACTCAGACAAACACTCAGACACTGTGGAGCCATGTATTCCAAACACTGGCATCTCTCCTTACCAGCTGATCCTACCCCCGTGGAGTGTTGTTGTTGTTGTTATTATTATTGTTAAGTAGTGGTAAAATGGGCAGTGACAGCTGAAGAAAGCAATGAGCAGAAAGACAGTTCTCCTAATAGTATTCATCTAAATGATGGCTGAAAAAACAAAGTTCTGTTCCTTTGTCTACAATATCATGGGGATGAAATACAATCTTTGCTGCTCACTTTAAAGCTTGTTAGAAATGTAGACTGGACCAGGAACATTTTTTAAAAATAGACCATAGGGAAGCCTGTGCATACCATTTTCATTTTCTATTGCTAGAATAAATAAAGTGACTTAAAGCAAAATAAACATACCTTCCCTGTGTACAGGTAAGATGTTTCACTGAATTCTATCTTTCCCTCTCCCTGTCCTCCCTCTTTCTCCCTCTCCCATGTGTTCTCCCTCTCCTTCCCAGTTTCCTTCCTTCCTCCTCTCCTATCTCTCATATATTCTTATAACAGTGCATTTAACACCAATTGCTCTGAACTAGAATTTCCGTTCAGAACCCAACACTATTTCTTTCCCATTGATATTTCTAAACTTTTATACCAACTAGTCGTGCTGATATTTCCTATTTGATAGACTTAAAATGAAACAATTCTTTATGAATTCACAGAGCAACCTTGACAAAGATGCACAACAAAAAGCAGAAAACAAGCTAGGCATGGTAATACATGCCTATAATCCCAGCACTTGTGAGGCTGAGGCAGGAGGATTCTGAGTTAGAGTCCAGCTTGGAAAAAGAAAAAGACAAAACCTATGATACTAAATATATTATTACACTTACTTGCTTATTAGATAGAAATGAATAAGATGAATTATGTATATGAATTAGTAAATACTAAGCCCTACAGACACCTCTGACACAAATACAAGAGGCTAATTCTTAAAAAAAAAAATATATATATATATATATGAACTAGGAGACTACATAAAAAGTCTATAAATCTCTTTTTGGTTGGGTGTTGGTTTTTCTTATGGTTCTGGTGCTTGAACTCAGGTACTGGGCACTTTCCCTCCCCCCCAAGACTGGTACTCTACCACTTGAGCAACAGCTCAAGACTTTTTGGTGATTAGTTGCAGAGGAGAGTCCCACAGACTTTCTTTTCAAACCAGCTTCAAACTGTGATCCTCAGAGCTCAGCCTCCTGAGAAGCTAGGATTACAGGCATGAGCTACCAATGCCCAGCTTGGCTATAAAGCTTATGCCATGTAAATACAGCATGGGCTCTAGAACAGGAAGGAAAGCTATTCCATTGTTGTCTGTGCAGACAGTATTGGAGTCAAATTTTGAAATCATTGTATGAGCACATTACTCAATGTTGAACCAGGAAACATCAGGAGAAATAATCACCAGGAAAGAACCCCTTCTTATGACAAAACTGTTTATAAAAGAAGAGCTGCTTTGGTTCAAAGAGCTACGTGGCATTGAGTGTTTGAAGACCTGACATGTGAACAGGGAATTATGAAGTACTGAAGTACAAAGCATGTAGTAAGATCCATCTCAGAAGCTGGAGGTGGAGGTGACAGTGGTGGATGCTTCTGAATTCAGTTCCCAACAACATGGATGCACATGCATGCACGTGTGTACAGCCTGGGCAGGAAAGCTCTAGAGACCCTTCTTTTTTTGCCATTCCTGGGGCTTGAACTCAGGGCCTGAGCACTGTCCCTAGCTTCTTTTTGCTCAAGGCTAGCACTTTACCTCTTAAGCCACAGCGCCACTTCTGGCCTTTTTCTATCTATGTGATACTGAGGAATCGAACCCAGGGCTTCGTGTATACGAGGCAAGCATTCTTGCCACTAGGCCATATTCCCAGCCCCTAGAGACTCTTGTCCCCACTTAAATACCAAAAATCCTGTAGTGAAGCTGTGTCTCAAGTGGTAAAGCAATAGCCTTGAGCAGAAAAGCAAGTTATAAAGTGGTTGTTTTGGGAACTGTGAAATCAAAACAGCAATACTTGGTTCCAGTTTCTTCTTTTTTCCTTGGCTTCTATCCTATAGGCCTTGAGCAGTAATATAGGAGAAAGAGAAACCTGGTTTGCTGGTGGCTCACACCTATAATCTTAGCTTCTCAGGAGACTGAGATCTGAGGATTGTGGTTCAAAGCCTCCTTGGGCAGGAAAGTCCCTGAGACTTATCTCTAAAGAACTACCAGAAAACCAAAGTGGAGCTGTAGCTCAAGTGGTAGAGCACTGGCCTTGATCAAAAACATGTTTAGAAACATCCCCAAGTTAAAGTCTCAGGACAGGCACATACACACAAAAAACAAAACAAAGGAACAAACAAATCAATCCCCAAACCAAGAAATTCTTCATACATGTTATGGTGGTTTCTCTTGGGAGAAAGAGGCAGGAACCGTCAGCTCAATCTTGCTCCCATCTTCCTGAGTCTGCTCTCTGGAAAGACATTGATTCTGAGTACTCTTTTGATGAGTAGGTCACCAAAAACAACAACAACAACAATAACAACAAACAAACAAAAACCAAGACAAAACAAAACAACTAAAATGTAAGCCAGGCATAGTAATGCATATCTTGAATCCCTGAACTTGGGAGGCTGAGGCAGAAGATTGAGAGTGCGAGACCAGTTTGGGCTACATAGGCCAGATTCCATCTCAAAAATTCAGCCAACCAAATAAGTAAGAAACATACTTTCAAGTGCATCTGCATCTGCCTCCAATTAATTAAATTAACAAGAACTGGAGGCTCTTCTGGGGTGCAGCGACTGTCCATGACTCCTAAGGGACGTTTGGCAATGTGAGAGATGTTTTTTGATCATCATCTATGAGGATGGGCAGTGCTACTGGAATGTGGTGGGTAAATAAAGACTGGGTTTCTGCTAAACATAGCCACAGTGCTCAGTATCTTTACTGACAATAGAATTATTGGTTTATAATGTCACTAGTATAGAGATTAAAAAAACAAAAACTAAAAACCTGCCCTAAAGGCTGGGAGTGGAGCTCAGAGCTAGCTTGCTTGCTTCACAATTTTATTTCCTTTAAAGAAATTTGCATAGGCTGGGAATGTGGCTTAGTGGTAGAGTGCTTGCCTAGCATGCATGAAGCCCCAGGTTCAATTCCTCAGCACCACATAAACAGAAAAGGCGGGAAGTGGTGCTGTGGCTCAAGAGGTAGAGTAGCTAGCTTTGAGAAAAAAGAAGCCAGGGGCAGTGCTCAAGCCTTGAGTCCAAGCCCCAGGACTGGCCAACAACAACAACCCCAAAACAACAAAAAAACAAAACAACAACAAAAACAAAAACAAAAACATTTTGCCTAGCAATTCTGTGAAATCTAATTGACTTGAGATGAAGCAATGAGGCCTAAATACTAGAATTTAATTGGAGGAAGACAAGGCTAGCCATATAAATGTGCATTAAATTTGAACGATATGATGTGTGCTCTTATTGGATCTTCAGGGGGAAATCAAGGACCCCAAGTACATTCTTTCCTCAGGGATAGTTAGGAGAGGAGAATGGAAAGGTATCGCCTGGTTTCCTTCTGTTCTGCCCAGAGCACAGAGAACTCATCAGAAATGCATTGTATATATCAGTGGATCTCAGGGTTCCCGCTGCTACTGAGCCTTGTGCGCCCTTTTTTAGGTATGTAGTTTATTTAGCATATTAGCTGAAGCACATTGCATCTTCCCATCCTTCCCTTTCCCATGCAACTCTGTAAATAGTCTGAAGCAAATTAAATATTTCAGGCTGCCACAGCCACAGCCCAGAACCCGCAAACATAAGCACATTTCTGGAATCTAATAAATGGTAAAATACAAATGCAGGTTATGATTGCCACTAAGAAACCCCAGGCCACTATTACTAGTTTCTACACAGAAACCTGGTGGTGCTAGGATCCACCAGGCTCTTAGCTGATTATCTCCTTCCCCTCCTACAGGCGTATAAAAGAAGTCTTCCTTCCTGTGTTTCTGGTATTCTTGACTTGAAGGTTTGATTTCTGACCTGAAGGCTAAACTGTTAACCTGGGTGTGGATACACATGCCTATAATCTCAGGTTCTGGGAGACCGAGGCAAGAGGATTTATAGGTTTGAGGACAGGCAGGGCTACATAGCAAGATTCTGAAGGGCAGGCAGTGGGATGGTGTAGGGAGATGGAAAAGTTACACGGGTTAGTGGTACAGTCTCCCCCATTCTTTCAGCAGGTTGCCCCTTCTCATGTGTACAAACTTCCTTCCTTCCTTCCTTCCTTCCTTCCTTCCTTCCTTCCTTCCTTCCTTCCTTCCTTCCTTCCTTCCTCTCTCTCTCTCTCTCTCTCTCTCTCTCTCTTTTTCTCTCTCTCTCTCTGTATCTATCTTTCTTTCTTTTTTTGCTGGTCCTGGGGTTTGAACAGCCTGGACACTGTCCCTGAGCTTCTTTCTGCTCAAGGCTAGCACTCTACCAATTGAGCCGTTGTGCCATTTCTGGCTCTTTTTGAGGAGTTTTATTAGCAATAAGAATCTTACAGACTTTTTGCTAGGGTTGGCTTCAAACTGCCATCCTCAGATCTCAGATGCTGAGTAGCTAAGATTATGGGCTCGAGCCATGGGTGGCCAGCTGCAAATTTCTCTCTCTATCTCACATACTCCTTAAACTCTCGTGGTTAGGCTCAGTTTTTCTAGCCATGGAGGTTCCTCTGCAGCTTTTCCTGTAGTCAAGCCAGCACATGCTGAGGTGACAAATCAACTCTACATTTTTTCTTGGAGTTTTTCCCCTCTTAATTTTAGCATTTGACCTTTCTGCAAAACAACAATAAAACAAAACAAAACACTGCCACCAACAAAAAACTCCATCTTATGTTTATTCTTAATGTATAAGGGTCATTATATAACTTTATGCAGGGTTTCTGATAATCTGAAAAAAGTTGGAAGATTTTACAATGCCTTTTCTTCTTTAGTGTAGATGATATATTCTGACAAGCCTTTGATATTCAAATCTTGTTTTGCTGGCTTAGAACATAAGTGAAAATTTGCAACTTGTCCTGAGTCAAATTTTTCTACTACTGTGTTACCTTCCCTCCAAGATATCTGCTAATCACCAGTTTAAAGACTGCAGCTAGGAATGAGAAGCTAATGTTGACTAGGGAGGAGTTTTGTTTTGTTTTTTTTGCCAGTGCTGGGGCTTGGTCTCAGGGCCTGAGTACCATCACTGTCTTCTTTTTGCTCAAGGCTAGCACTCTACTTCTTGAACCACAGCATCACTTCCTGTCTTTTCTGTTTATGTGGTGCTGAGGAATAGAACCCAGGGCTTTGTGCATGCTAGGCAAACACTCTACCACTAAGCCACATTCCCAGCCCCATAGGGAGGAGTTTTGCATGCCAGATTTAATTTGTTTTAGTTATTCATTGCAAGTAACCCTTGCCATGGACACATTTCAGGAGAGATCCAAATAGACAAGGGTCTGGAATGACCCTGAAATGTTTTAACTTTTTCAGTAATAATACATAGTTGTAATTGAAAAGTCTTTTTGCAAGAAAAGAATAGTGCATATATATATATACATATATATAAAGTTCTAACTGATTTTACATATAATAAAATGTTAGAGTGCTTGCCTAACATGTGTGAGGTCCTGGGTTCAGTCTCTATCATTACAATAACTCTTTATATCATTTTCATCCAATTACTTCCATACATAAAATATGATGTGTTAAAAGGACACATAGCCAGGGTGAGCAATGGGGATGATGAAGAAACAGCAGTAGCAGCTAATTCTAGTAAATTTTATATTGACAATCAGGCAACATTTCAGAAAATCTTGATAGCAAGTGTCTCTATTATTGTAAATTTGCCTCCAATTTTTAAAATATCATCATTATTATTATTACTATTATTGTCAGGGCCTGGGCACTGTCCCAAATCTCTCTTTCACTCAAGGCTAGCCCTCTACCACTTTGAGCCACAGTTCCACTTCTGGCTTTCTGGTAGCTCATTGGAGATAAGAGCCTCATTGACTTTTCCTGCCTGGTCTGACTTTGAACTTTGATCCTCAGATCTCAGCTGGGTTAGCTGAGATTAGCTGAGTAGCTAGGATTACAGGCCTGAGCTACCAGCACTTAGCTTATGTCTCCAATTTTTAAGTGATATTTTAAGCATGGCTCATCTGTACATTGTATTTTATTACAAATAACAACATTGAGACAAATGAACCCTTATCCAAATCCATTCACATGGCTCTGACCACTCTGAAGCACAGTAAGCAGGCTCAAGTTCTGAGGAAATGGTCCATGAGAATATATTCCATCGCTGCCAAGGACACATGGGCACAGAGAAAATGATTGGCTCATTCTGATGGTCAAATGCTAGACATGTGTATAATCAGTCAAAGAAGTGTTTTCTCAATGTGTGAGTTATATATTGTTTATTTATTTACTTATGTATTCATTCATCCAGTACTGAGACTTGAACTCAGGGTCTGGGCTCTGTCTTTGAGCTTTTTCACTTAAGCATCTACCACTTGAGCCATAGCTCCATTTCCAGACTTTTGTGCCTAGCTGTGCCAATTTTGGATACAGTTTTCTTGTGTCAGATCATTGGGAAGTGCTCATGAAACACCTGTCAAGGAATGGAAAAAAAAGATTTGGAAAGAGGGAGAGATTGAATTGTGCTGCAGTTGGAACAGAGGTCAGAGGTGACATTTTGGAGAGTTCTGGAGCTGAACTGGCCTTCAGAGATATCCTGAATTAAGACCAAGTTACAGAGCTTGTGTGTGTGAGCATCTAGCCACCTGTATAAGCTGCCTGGGATTCATGTTTAATGAAATTGTATTTTGTTCATTGACATCATTATTTTTACAACACATTCAGTAGTTAAAGTCATGTTGATTTTAATAGACTACTCTTAAGTCTATTTCAAGGTTGATTTTCTTCTCATCTGGGGGGAAATTTGAAGGCTATAATTATTTTTAAGTCAGTGAGGAATTTTGATTGTTGTTGTCGGTACTGGAGCTTAAATTCAGGGACTCAAGCTCTTGCTTGACATTTTCACCCAATACTGGCACTCTATCACTTGAGCCATACCTTCACTTTCTGCTTTTTGCTAGTTAATTGGCATTAAGTGTTCCCACACACTTTCTGCCTATGCTGGCCTTGAACCCTGTGAACCCTGATCCTCAGATCTCATCTGAGTAGCTAGGATTACAGACATGAGCCACCAGCACCCAACCTCTCAGTAAGAAAATTCTTTTTGAAACTTTCACCATTACATGTGTTACAGAAGAGAAATGTTATTTTTATGAGCACTGAGCTTTTAGATAATTAGTTTCGTCCTCTAGGGAAAGGTTGATAACTCTGATTTTGAATCTAGAAATTCAAACTCAGGCACATGTTACATCCAAGTCACATTTTGTTTGTCTTCTATTTTCATTTCTAGGATGAACTACAGTACCTGAAATGAGAAGTATGTTATGGGAAGAAATGTTGAGGAAATTACTCAATTATAGGAAAATATTTCTTAATGTTTGGAAGATTATCTCCCTTTGTCCTCATTTTGTACATAATTGTAGCAGAATTTTTAAAAAATTGTATAGAAACAAGAGTTTGAATTTTTTACAAAATATATGTATAAACATTTTCCACATTTGTTTATCAAATGGCTCATTTTCTTCTAAGAATAAGGACAAGAAAATCCTTATTAGAATTTCTATTTTAAAATATATGCAACTTTATAATAAAATCTGTACAACGCTAATATAATAGAATATTTGTCTCAAAGATTTATTGTAAAGAGGTTGGTTATAGTTGGGTTTTCTAATAAAATCATTTTCTTCTTTTTATTGTAGTTGCTTTATGTTAAAAATTATAAATAAAAATAAACTTACAAACATGATATCGTCTGTGTATTTGTATTTATATATGTCACTCCCAGTAAAGTAGGCAGTGGTCACATGCAGATATTCATTATGTGAAATGAGCTTAGTCTGAATTGGGATGTGAGTGGAAAATCCACGCTACATTTGAAAGGCTGATTATGAAAAAATACACACATGCACTGGTCCTAGGGCTTCAACTCAGGGCACGGGCTCTGTTGCTGAGGTTTTGGCTCAAGTCTACAACTTGAGCTCCACTTCTAGCCCTTCCTTCCTTCCTTCCTTCCTTCCTTCCTTCCTTCCTTCCTTCCTTCCTTCCTTCCTTCCTTCCTTCCCTCCTTCCCTCCCTCCCTCCCTCCCTCTCTCTCTCTCTCTTTCTCTCTTTCTTTCTTTCTTTCTTTCTTTCTTTTTCTTTTCTTTCTTTCTTTCTTTCTTTCTTTCTTTCTTTCTTTCTTTCTCTCTTTCTTTCTTCTCTCTCTCTTTCTTTCCTTCTTTCTTTCTTTCTTTCTGTCTTTCTTTCTGTCTTTCTTTCTTTCTTTCTTTCTTTCTTTCTTTCTCTCTTTCTCTCTCTTCTCTTTCTTTCTCTCTTTCTTTCTTTCTTTCTTTCTTTCTTTCTTTCTTTCTTTCTTTCTTTCTTTCTTTCTTTCTTTCTTTCTTTCTTTCTTTCTTTCTTCTTTCTTTCTTTCTTTCTTTCTTTCTTTCTTTCTTTCTTTCTTTCTTTCTTTCTTTCTTTCTTCATGTTTAGTTGGAGACAAGAGACTCAAGGACTTTTCTTGGGCTGCCTGTCTTTGAATCATAATCCTCAGATGTCAGCCTTCTCAGTATACACAGGATTACAGGCATTAGCAACTGGCACCTAGCTGAAAATGGCATTTAATATGTCAAGTTAAATAAAATATATCATTGCTTTTACCTAGTTCTCTTTTTAATATGGCCACCAGAAAAATTAAAATTATATACAGATAAGATACATGGATAGGGGAGAGAATGATGAAAGGGCCAAGTCTGATGTAGATGCATTGTATAAATCCTCTTGTAGAAATATTTGAAGATAATATTAATAAGATTATATGTTACTTGAATCTGTGGTCCTATTTTTATTAGAATAATCTAGAAGATTTAGTGTCTTCCCCAGTATTTTATATGAATCTTTTCAAACAAATAGAAAAGTAGAAACAGTTTTACAGTGAGCACCTTGATATTCTACAGTCAACTACAATTGTTTCATCACATATTGGCACCCATCTATTCTTGTACGCACTTAGAAATACATCTTCACTGTTGAGACATTTCAGAGTAATTTTCAGGCACCACTATGTCTCCTCTAGAGACTTTAAAAAGCAGAAGCTTTCAATTTTGTGATGCACTGAGGACTGGAATTTTTCAGTCATGTTCCTTCTTCTTTAGATTTATTTGTGTACAGAGGCATTGCACACTAAATGTATCAAATTGAGGTAAAAGTCTATGAGTAAGAGGAACATTTAATCTCTGTTGACATTTAAGATCTAGAACACTTAACAAATATTTGGAAAACCTTGTAACATTAAATATGCTGATAGGAAAAACAGAGCAGGGGCTGGGAATGTGGCTTAGTGGTAGAGTGCTTGCCTAGCATTCGTGAAGCCTTGGGTTTGATTCCTCAATACCACATACACAGAAAAAGCCCGAAGTGGTGCTGTGGCTCAAATAGTAGAGGACTAGCCTTGAGCAAAAAAGAAGCTCAGGGACAGCTCCCAGGCCCTGAGTTCAAGCCTCAGGAATGGCAAAAAATGCAAGCAAGCAAACAAAACAACAACAACAACAAAAAACAACAACAAAAAAACAAAGCAGAACAAAACACCTCACCTTATTCTGAGCAAGATTCAGAAGGGTCAGAATGAGTTATGCATGGGTTATAGGAGCATAGTCAGTTACATAATCTACACAAACTTTGCCTTCAATGTAACATATTAAATTTAAAAAAATTTAATGTCAAGGTACACAGGGGTTGCAGTTACATACAAAAGGCAATGTAATATTTATATTATAGGACTAAAAAAGTGATAGGAAACAGTATTCATGACTGATTCACTGGGACATTGGGTACATGTTAATTCCAAAATGTAAGATCATGTGCAAATCAGTTCAAAATATTTGGGTTGTTATCTTTTGGGTAGACCAGGGGGTCCTTTGATGGTATATGACTATCTTTAAAAAGAAAAATAACCATTTGTTTTTATTTTTTATTTTTGCCACTTCTGGGGCTTGAACTCAGGGCCTGAGTATTGTCCCTGGCTTCTTTCTAATCAAGGCTAGCCCTCTGCCACTTGAGCCACAGCACCACTTCTGGCTTTTTCTGTATATGTGGTGCTGAGGAATCCAACCTAGGGCTTCATGTATATGAGGCAAGCACTCTTGCCACTAGGCCCTGTTCCCAGCCCCCCAAAATAACCATTTTTTTATGGATGTTTTCTCATTTACAGATATACTCAGAAAGACATGTTGTTTGATATTGTCAAAAAGAAAGGTCTGTTTGTTTCCTCTTTGTTTCTTAAAACCTCATAGAAACATCCCAACTATTCTATCACCATGTACCAGGTTGAACTTTGTGAGCAATATGGATGTGAGCTTGTGTCAGGATTGAGGACTTACAGAGATGTATGGGTACACACTGATATGGGTACACACTGATGGCATTTCACCAGTGCATGGCATAGGGATGGGAAGCGAGCACAACTTAGCTGGGGAGCTCATGAACAATAGATGCCCAGCTCCACTGCGCTCCACTGTGTGCTGCCATATGGGAAAAATTTATTAAATACACATGTTCATGGTTTTAAAAAGCTGCACAAATAGGCACTGCTGCAAAAGGGTGACTTTCTGACTTTTAACATTTTTTGATAGGGTTTATTTTCATAGTTCTAAATGTGATGCATGTCTTGATCATTCAGTTAAAGCATTATTATTTGAGGGGACAGAATTTCTCTATGCTGCACAGACTAGTCTTGAACTTCTGATCCTTCTCAGTCTCTCCAGTGCTGAGTTTGCTGGTGTGTGCCACTGTGCAATCTTCGTGCTTTTTAAATAGTTTTTTATTATAGTCATCTTAAGTTTTTTGAAACTACTATAACTTTGCTCTCAATTTAGGAATTTGTATAAATCATATGTTTTTCCCCTTCAAGAACAGAAATTTATGAGAAATAATTACTTATAGTAAAAATTATAGTAAATATTAAAATTTATATTTATACTATAAACCTTCAGACGAAGACCATTATAATTGGTTCTGCTAGAATGAATAAACTTTCAGATGGGCATAGTTGCTCATCGCCATAAACCTGGTTACTGAAGGCAGAGATTGGGAAGGAAGATCTTAATTTGATGCTAATCTCCAGCAAAATGTTATTGAGTTCTTATTTCATCCAATAGCTGGGAGTATTGGCACATGCTTATCAAGATGCAGGAAGTATATAAATAGGAGGATTGAAGTAGAGGTTGGCATGGACATAAATGCAAGATTATATCTTCAAAATAACTGAAGAGCAATGAGTGTGGCTCAAATGATAAACTCAGCCTAGCAAGTGCAAGGGCATGAGTTTAACCTCCTCAAAGAAAAAGAATGTTTTCTGTTATTACCCATAATAATAGTTATCCCTTCTAGGCTATTCTGGACTTCCAAAACAAAATACTTTCCTAAGCTAACCTTTACAGTATGTAGTGGCTCTTTTTTTCTTTTATTTTCTCTTGTTCTCTCTCTCTCTCTCTCTCTTCTCTCTCTCTCTCTCTCTCTCTCTTTCTTCTCTCTCTCTTTCTCTCTTTCTTTCCTTCTTTCTCTCTTTTCTCTCTTTCTCTTTCTTTCTTTCTTTCTTTCTTTCTTTCTTTCTTCTTTCTTTCTTTCTTTCTTTCTTTCTTTCTTTCTTTCTTTCTTTCTTTCCTTCTTTCTTTCTTCCTTTCTGATGTACGCACCAGTCTTTGGGCTTGAACTCAGGTTCTGACTCTGTCTTTGAGTTTTTTCTTGCTCAAGGCTAGCACTGTATCACCTGAATCACAGTTCCACTTCCAGCTTTTTTTTTTTTTTCATTGTTTTGATAGTTTATTGGAGATAAGAGTCTCATCAGATTTGCTGCCTGGGTTGGCTTCGAACTACAGTCCTCAGATATAAGCTATATGAGTAGCTAGTATTACAAGTGTGAGCCACTGGTGCACCATGAAAGTAAAAACAGCAACACCTGTTCCTCCCAACCCCACCTCCACAAAAACAAAAACAAAAACAAGAAGCAGGAAAAGGTGTGTAGCTTATAAGTCAGAAAAATATAAAATGCTTCAAATAGTTTGTTATTTGAATTTCCTCATTTTTAACATTCTCTTTCAGACAAATAAATTAAAGGAATATAGAAGACCTATTGCAAACATTTCAAACTAGCCAGTTTGTTTATATAGATCCCATGAAATTAAACTGTGTCTTGTCGTATTTTCTCAAAATACTAAGGTAGGAACTCTTTTGTTTACTTGCTCATTTTATAATACCAGAATAAGTTACTAAAACCAAACCAATATCTTTTATCATCTTCTGTTTTTATTTGTTTTTTGGTAGGCTCCAGAAAAATTCTTAGTGCAAGTTTTTTAAAAAAGAGAAAAAAGGAAAGGAAAAGAAAAGAAAGAAAGAAAAAATTCTTTCCATGCAGAAATCTCCTGGGCTATGTTTTATTGCCACAGAAAATGTTAATGGTTTAGTAAAACTACCCTAAATTTATGGGTTTGTTTAAATACTGAATAAGGGTAAATGTAGTGGTACAGAAATCACCACTAAGACAAATAAGAGAAAATTTATCTTGACATTTTGCCCAATGCCTACCCATTCAGGTTGAGAAAGGCACAGAAGCAAAATAGGACTGGAGAGAATTGAATAAATATGAGGTGTAAGAAATGAAGACTCCATATTTTCCCACAATTCTCTCCTCCATGTGGTGGTCTGTCCTGTCATTGAGTAAGCTGTGGGAACATAGCACTTTTTGGGGCATTCTTTTTCCTACTGAAACCATAATCAGCATGCAAACTATATGACAAAGAGGTTCACCATTTGAGGGAAGTAAATTTGTCTTAGTGTATTCATTCTCTATGTATGATTGTTGAAAAAATAATCTAAATAAATTATATTCTGAAATAACGACCTAGTTATGAATTGTCTGAAATAAAAACCAGTAGCCTTTTCATGTTTCTGTTAAAAAAAGACAAAAACTTGAGCAAACTTCAGTGAAATATAAACAGTTCTATGTATAAGGGTTCCAACACAGTATTGTACACAGCCCTGGAAAGGTGGAGATGAAAAAGAATAACAGGATGGGAACATGGGCACAGTGTAAGAGCTTACAAGAGCCAAGGACATGGATTAGCAGTGGTCCAAGTGAATGGAGGTGGAGGATTGGATTGGGATATGTGGAACACAGGTACTTGGGGAGAGTTAAGATTGACTAAAATATCTAGGAAGAAACTCAAGGTTATGTCTTCCAAGTTTCCTCTGAAACATGACTTTTCTATCCTGCCAAATCCAGATGTTATAGGATACTGAAGGCTCTCTGTGATTTGAGTTTA
This sequence comes from Perognathus longimembris pacificus, assembly GCF_023159225.1. Classification (NCBI taxonomy): domain Eukaryota; kingdom Metazoa; phylum Chordata; class Mammalia; order Rodentia; family Heteromyidae; genus Perognathus; species Perognathus longimembris. The sequence continues at coordinate 42,625,720 of NC_063169.1, forward strand.
TTTTCTGTATGCCATTCAAAAGCTTTCTACTCCAAGACTTTGATATTAACTGACAAAAGGAGAAGTCATCTAGATTGAAATTGTTCCGTTTTCAAATTACCAAGTCTTTGACCAGTTTAGATTCTACACCAATTCTTCCCCCCTGGTTCAGGAGTAGGAGGCATCTCTTTGCTCAAGCCTAATCTTCACTTCAGTTCTGGATTTCAGTTCTTGGTCCTTTTCAACATTGGGGATGCTCACATCCATCTCTTTGGGATCTGGAACCACTTTTATGGCTATAAACCATGTTTCTCAGTACCTAAAGGTCACTGATTTCCCCACTTGAAAAGAACCCACTCTTCACATAATTTTGTGGACTTGGTGTATTTGTTTTCATTTCCTTACAATCATGTTCCCCATTTGCTAACCTCTCCCTGTTCCTTCAAACTTTAATTTCTGGCTCTACTGCAAGGGAGCTATTCTTCCTAAGGTCATCAGCCAAAAAGAAAAAAGAAAATGAAAGAAAGAGAGAGAGACAGAGACAGAGAGAGAGAGAGAGAGGAAGAAAGAAAGAAAGGAAGGAAGAAGAAAGAAAGAAAGAAAGAGAAAGAAAGAAAGAAAGAAAGAAAGGAACGAAGGAAGGAAGGAAGGAGAAAGGGAGGGCTATGCTGAACAATTTTCTGCTTTCAAAATGCCTTTTTATTTGCTTCAAAAAATCTCCCTCTCTATTCCTGGTCTTACAGACTACACTGTGTGAGGCCCATGCTATTGTAGCTTCTGGAAGAGAAATTACACAGAAGGTTTTAGCTTAATCACTAAAATAATACCAAAGTAAAGTGTCAAACCCAAATGGAAGCTTTTACAGACAAATATAAACGAGTTCATGGTCTGTCAATCACACTGGGAGAAAGGATTTTTGGAGAGGATTTCTTAGGAATAGCTGGGAGGTGAGAGTAGTCCCCTCATTGGGAATGTCTTCACCATTTCCAGTCTATACCTCCAATCTAGTGAAGGTGGCTTCAAGAATGTCTTCTTACTTTTACTGTTCATCACCTAGGGTAGAGAACACGGCTATACAGAAAAACCAAAAGTGATGAGATATGGTTGATATGCTCAGAAATGGAGAAACAAATGACTTTGCAATCAGCTTGCACTCCCATTCACAATAACTTGTACATGTTCTTTTAGCTCCTGGCATATAATCAAATTCTGCTCCAAGAGTTGTAAGTGGAATCTGTTAAAGTTTTTCTCACCGATACAAAGAAATTTATGGACCTTGAAGGGTAGAGTAGATTGTGAAGTATAGAGATGTAATCAAGCATAATGGTATGAACCCTCCCATCTTTAGAGAAAATGGCATCTGACACTAATTTATTTGAGTGTTTCCCCTCCTGAATCATGCTAAAATCAAGGTACAGAGCCAAGAAGTTTGCTAAACAAATAACCTCTCCATTTCCTCAATTTGTTTTGCTGGTAGAAAGAACAGTAGCTGAAAAGAAAAAAATAAGGATACTAAAGAAGTAATAATGCTCTCACCAGAATTGGGTTTTGCTCTTGATTTGATGATTAAAGAAATTGTTGATGTACCTGTTTCATAAGCATGGGGTTGTTTGTCTTAATGTCCATAGGTGTTACATATATTTTGTTTTAAATGTGAAGCAGAAAGATGACGTGCTCTTTTTTTTTTTTTTGTCAGTTGTGGGGCTTGAATTCAGGTCTAAGTGCTGTCCCTGAGCAGTTTTTGCTCAACAGTACTCTGGCCCTCCTGGGAATTTTCTGTTACTTGAGCTTGTACTCCTAGCCCTTAAGCTTGTATGCTATTTTAGAGACAGAGTCTTGCTGACTTCTCCTGGGTTGGCCTCCAATGCAAAATCTTCTTGCCTCTGTCTTCCAAGTGGCTGGAATTAGAGGTGGATGCCACCATATTTACCTGAGATGTCAATAGTTCTGGGTGTTCCTAATGAACAAATTACAGTGTCATATTAAAAGCTTTGTTCATGGCTCATTTCAATAGTTCTAGTTACTTGGGAGGTGAATATCAGGAGAACGGAGGTTCAATGCCAGTCTGGAAAAAGTTTGTGAGACATATCTCAGCTAGCAAAAAGCTGGGTATAGTGGTGTGCACCTGTCATTCTAAATCTTTAGGAAGTATAAATGTGAGAATCATGGTCCAGGCTAACCCTAACATAGTAAAGGAAAAAGGACAGAGGACGGGTGGTAGGACACTAGTTTTGCAAATGTGGTCCTGAATTTAGAAACTATTACTGTTAATTAAAAAAAGACTCATGTCATCATCCTTGTATTATTTTCTAGTTTTCTCTCTCTCCCTCTCTTCCCCCTCTCTCTCTCTCACACACACACACACACACACACACACACACACACACACACACACACACACACACTTTTATTTTTCCTGAATAGCCATGATGTCATGAACCAGTCATGCTTAGGAACTGGTTACTGGTAATAGCCTGTCTTGACAAGGGTATTTATGGAAATTTTACTGAAATTCATTGTTGCATTTCTCCTATGATGTTGAATTAGTAAAGAACTACTATGTTTAATTTATATAATCAAGTTTTGGTAAGGGTAGAGAGAGGTGTTTTAACACAATGACCAATAGCATATTGTTAGGAACCCAAACATCAAGGAATAAATCCTGATGTTATCACTTCATGGTCATGAGTTAGAACAAGTTAATCAACCTTTCTGGTTGTACAATGTCCTCATATGTAAACAGGGTTATGTGGGTACCTCCCTTGTTAGGTGGAGGTGAGACTTGAATGGTTGCTTTGTCAAGGCCCACAGAACTGTGTCCAGTGCCCACAGATTCCTGTATAGTGTCCATTGGGGGGACTAACAGGGAAGCATGGAACTGCTCATGCCACTTGCAGAAGTCTAACTTGATTTCTCAGACATATTTAAGATGCCGAAAGACAGTTATATAGGAAAATTACAGGAAGTTTTTCAATAACGTTGCTCTAGACAATATATCTGTCTGAAGTTCTATAAATGGATTTGGAGAAAGAAGGTAAGCAAACTAGGGGAAAAACTGTAGGAAATGGACTCCAGGTTGTTCGAATAAGTAGAGAAGTGAGTAGTGGAGGGTGGAGGAAAGAGCTGTTTTTGGATATGGAATCTGCTGTGTAAAATCCTTCTGTAGAATTTTAAACATATCTAGTATTATATGAGCACTTGGACTTGGACTTTAGCTTTAATAAAAGCACTATTTTTGTACATAACACAGCATGAAAACGTAGGCTTAGTTTGTAAAGATGCTCATGAGCAGAAGTCCAGTCCAAATTGAAATATCTATAATCTCTGCTTTACTTATATATTTTTAGCTTTATGTATACTACAGAGTTTTGAGGAGATGAAATACAATAGTACATATAAAAACCTTTTATAAACCATAAGCCTCATGTAAATAAAAGATGCTGTCTTTATAGGGTACTACTTTAATTCCTCCGTATCCCAAAAGGCAAACTTGATTTAAAGAAGTCATAATTAAGCTATTCCTTTTTTTTTTCTTGAGATTCTACAACAGATACACTGGTGGGCTCCCCAAGGCAGGATGGGAATGAAATTATGTCAACTGAGACATTAAATGCACTAAGCATTAGAGAAACCACAAATTATTTTACTATCTTGAAAAGAAATGTTGCAGAATAAAAAAAATAAATAAAAATAATTTGAAAATATTCCTTGCCTTGCCTTAGCTTGACAACGGTGCTTAGAAAAGCTGAATTTTCTATTTTATAAAAAAAATCTTAAATTCAACAAATAAAGTCAGGCACAAAATGGAACAAGAATTCACTCATTCTAGAAAAGGATATAGCTTTAACAGCTGGAGCAACAAAAAATAACCTATGAATGAAGAGAAGAGGAAAACTTTGTTTTTTAATAAGGGTAACATGAACCTCTAATTCATTTAACTATTTTTTAATTTAATCATTGGTATAACTAGTAGCATAACATCTTGTTTTTTACTGGATAGTATATAAATACTGTAAATATACATACATAATATAGTATAAAAATATAAATACTAGGGCTGGGAATATGGCCTAGTGGTAGAGTGCATGCATCACATACATGAAGCCCTGGGTTCCATTCCCCAGTACCACATACATACAAAAAGCTGGAAGAGGTGCTGTGGCTCAAGTGGTAGAGTGCTAGCCTTGAGCAAAAAGAAGCCAGGAATAGTGTGAGTACAAGCCCCAGAACTGGCAAATAAATAAATTAAAAAAATTAAAATACACACACACACACACACATATACTATAAATACCACAAGGTGAACTTAAAATGGAATTCTCTTCTGCTCTGTCATTACATGTTATTCCCTCTTTTGTTTCTTTTGCTTTTGTATCCTCAGAAATAAAGCAATTGAAGAAAAGGATTGGAAAAATTCTGGGTAAAACTTTAAGTTTTTAGAATAAGTTATTAAATTAATCTAATAAAATATTAGTTTGTTAATTTGGTGCTAGGAAGACTAAAGACGTATAATTGAAGAGTCAAACTGAAATAAATCTATAACTGCAGATTTTTCTAGTGATTACATAAAACTTAGGATACTAGTAACATTGCTGGAAAAATTATATCCTTCTCTAACTGTAACCTAGAGTGTCATTATTAATGGAGTTAAATTAATTGAGGGACATACCAAAAAAAAAGTGCAGCCAGTCCATTTAAATGAAAACAATGAGAAGAAAGGAAGACTTCTGAATTTCAGTAATTATTAAAAGTAAATTGCTACCATAACTGTGTGTTCCTTTTGTATTTGTCCCCTTTGTTTTTTCAAGTTTTTTTGCAAACAATACTTTAACAATTACTAGATATTTCAAACTAATTCACTCTTTTTTTTTTTTTTTTTTTTTTTTTTTTGCCAGTCCTGGAGCTTGGATTTAGGGCCTGAGCACTGTCCCTGGCTTCTTTTTGCTCAAGGCTAGCACTCTGCCACTTGAGCCACAGTGCCACTTCTGGCCTTTTCTATATATGTGGTACTGAGGAATCGAACCCAGGGCTTCATGTATAGGAGGCAAGCACTCTTGCCACTAGGCCATATTCCCAGTCCCAATTCACTCATTTTTTTTAACTGCAATATTGACAAGGACCACAAACTGCCAGGAGCACAGAATAGGGAATGAATGAAGTTCATGAACTCCAAGGAAAGGAGAGCTCAAGTACTGTTTACAGCCTGTCAATGTTTGTTCCAGACAGACATTGGTGTATATTTGCTTTTCACTCAGAAAAACCTTTATAGCAAACAAATGGCTTGATCTTTAAAATAAGGTTCAACCTAGTAAAATTTCAAACACCTTTGGTAAAATACCTAGCTGCTCTCTGCACTGGAAGAGTAAAGCTGAGCACTCTCATTCATCAGTTCTATGTCAGAGACACATACTAGACTGAAGTGGCCAAGAAATAGTATGCCATTAAAAATCATCTGTCCAGTCAATTTGGTTCTATACACACACACACACACACACACACGCACGCACGCGCACACACACACACACACACACACACACACACTATTAATGGGCCAGATTGAATAAGCTGGAAAGAGTGAGTTAATAAAACATTCATAATGGCATCCTGGCCAATCACAAAGAGAACACTGTTACACAGAAACTAGTTGAGAAATTAGGTTAAACATTCCTTCATGGCAAAAGGAAAGACCACAGAAGACCAAGCTAGAGTGCTAAAGAAATAAAAGAAAGGAGAGGCACACATTCAAGATCCTCAATTTCAACACATTCACAACTGAGTTCTTCTCGCTATCCATTATAACAAGTAAGTGAAATACTTGGGCCATTACAATACCTATATGTGTTCTCACTGAAAACTTAGATTTGTCACATTTCTTAGTTCTCCAGTTAGTCAGTCATAAAGTCTTTCAGATACTATACTGTGTGTAGATATACAATGGTGTACTACACTTAGATTGACTAGTCTGCTAAGATACAATAGAAACACTTGGTGCTTGCACATTATCCTTTTATTTATTCCATTTTTCTTATTCTGGGATAATAATTTATTTCAGAGGCATGCAGAGTAACAAATTAGAAAGCTTTTGTCACCTTGAAAGGAGAGAATGAATTCTCCTACTATTCCTTTCCTTCTTAATATTTTTTTGTTAGTACTGAGGCTTGAACTCATGGCCTTACACTTGATAGACTGGTATGCTACTTCTGAGCCACCCCTCTAGTCCTGACTCCTTGCATTCTTGAGAAGGAGTTCTTTAGGGCTCTCATTTTCATTTATCTACAAATGGTTAATTGCTTTACAAGGAAAAAAAAATATTTTTGTTTTTGTTGCCAGTCCTGGGGCGGGGACTCAGGGCCCGAGCACTGTCCCTGGCTTCTTTTTGCTCAAGGCTAGCTAGCACTCTATTACTTGGGCCACAGCGCCACTTTTGGCTTTTTTTCTGTATATGTGGTGCCAAGGAATCAAACCCAGGGCTTCATGTATATGAGGTGAGCACTTTACCACTAGGCCATATTCCCAGCCTGAAATTTTTTTTTTAAATCTGCAAATCTCAGCTTTTATCAGTACTAATATCTTTCAAAATCTAATTTCTGGGGCTGGGAATGTGGCTGAGTGGTAGAGTGCTTGCCTAGCATGCATGAAGCCCTAGGTTCGATTCCTCAGCATTACATAAGCAGAAAAAGCCAGAAGGGGCGCGGTGGCTCAAGTAGAAGAGTGCTAGCTTTGAGCAAAAAGAAGGGGTAGAGTGCTAGCCTTGAGCAAAAAGAAGCCAGAGACAGTGCTCAGGCCCTGAGTTCAAGCCCCAGGGCTGGCAAAGAAAAAAAAATCTAATTATTGAATTTCATTGTTTTTGTTTAGCCATTGGATCAACTTTTACACACACAAAACACACACACTCACACATAACGTCCTGTAAAGTAATTGCTGTGGAAGTTATAAACTACCAATTAAGGGAATTCCAAATGCCAGGAAGGAAACATAACAAAGCTCTGAGAAGGCAGGGCTTCCACTGATAACTGGAGAACACCAAATTAAGACCAATTCACATAACTTCAGTCATGACTCAGAGCCACAGATCATGAGTCATGGGCTTTCATTGAGCTAATGCAGGTGATACACAAGAAAGAGCACAGTATAGGCAAAACCAGGCTGAAGAGTGCATGCTTAGTCCCAAGTGGATCATCAGGTTTCAGAGATGCACATTGTGCCTGGGAGTGTCATATGGATTTATGATCACAACACCTGTGCAGAAATCAGTTTAAGTGATCTGGAACAGAGAGCTACCTGGAGTAGAATTCTTTGCACTAAATATGGCACTATGACTGGATATGGAGTCTGAAGGGAACTTGTGGGTAAAAAATGTAAGCCATAGACTCCACGTGAACATAGAAATAGAGGCAAGATCTTTTATCTATACTCTGGCTTATTCTCTTTACCTTTCTTGTCATGTAGTTGGATCAAGCACACAGTCATCAAATTCATCCTGTCTCTCCTGTGTATCTTGGAAGCCATTTTTCTAATATTCTTTGTCTTGCCATAGTCCATATTGCTTGCTTGCTTTCATCTTTGGATCCATTTTCTGCCAAGTCTGTTAGGAAACTTAGCAGCACTCTATTGGAGTTCTGATGTTAATCTTCATTTGCTGTTTGTTACCTGCCACTTTCTCTAACCTTTGCATACACACAAGCCTTATCATTCTATCTTGTGAGGTATATTATTCTTAGCATGCATGAAGCCCTGAATTCAACCCCATGCAGTGAAAAACACACGTACATACAAACCAGAATGTTTCAGCTTGTAAACTCCTCTATGTTCCTATGACACTTACTCCTTCAAAAATAAGCAAACAGGGCTGGGAATATGGCCTAATGGCAAGAGTGCTTGCCTCATATACATGAAGTCCTAGGTTCGATTCCCCAGCACCACATATATAGAAAACGGCCAGAAGTGGCACTGTGGCTCAAGTGGCAGAGTGCTAGCCTTGAGCAAAAAGAAGCCAGGGACAGTGCTCAGGCCCTGAGTCCAAGCCCCAGGACTGGCAAAAAAAAAAAAAAAAAAAAAAAAGCAGACAGAAAACCCTATATAAATGATTTATTTTTGGTCATTTAGCTTTTCTCATTAGAATTTAAGTTTGAACACAGAATAGAGATTTTTAAAAAATTGTGACATACCAGGTTTGGTGGCATATAGCTATAATACCAGCACTTAGGAACCATAGGCAAGAAGATTATAAAATTGAGACTCTTACTGCAACAGGAAAGATGTTATTCCAAAATATATGCTCTGCTTAGTTCACTGATCTCTGTTAAGCACCCAGAATGGTAACTGACATGTAGTAGGCATTTAATTCATATAAGTAATTTAAATAAATTGATATATACTATATTTGTTTTTCTAGTATTTAAATACATTTTTTTTTGGACTCACACTAATTCAGTGCATTTTCATACACTAGAAAATGGTCCACAGATAAAAATGACACTACCCATGAGCAAATCTGTAGGAAGGAAAAAAATACTGTATTACTCAATCCTTCCATTTACCACTGTCTTTAATTCAATATGCTGCTTAATTTTCCGTCTTAGCACTCATCTAACCAGATGCTCCAGGGAAAAGTCCAATAAATTTAATATTCAAAGCATTTGTATAAAGTAAATAATCTTATTTTTTGATTATGTGGTAATGTTTCCCTGAAAGTTTTCCATTTAGAATGATAAAAGTAATTTTTAGTCAAAGGAATGTACCTCCAAACTTTACTTAGGAATTTTAATAAGCTGAATAGAAAAAGTATACTGGAGACTGAGTTGTATTTTATATGAGATATCGATTATTTTATTTATTTATGCCAGTAATGGGATTTGAATTTAGGGCCTCTTGCTCTCGCTTGGCTTTTCTACTCAAGTCTGGCACTCTACTATTTGAGCCATCTAAAAATCATATTACATTAGTGGTGGGTGGATCTATTTCGCCTATGATAATGAATGACCTTATATAATAAAAGGTTCTTTAGGAAAAATTGGTCCAATGGGAGAACATATATATTTTGTTGAGAAATCACCTGCTAAAATTCAGTCTACTTTGACTAACTGTCTCACAGTTTTGTGTTTTTTTTTCTGTAAAGCCACAATAAATTCCACTCCATGTTTTGAAAAGAAAGAAGATACATTGGGAAGAACCAGTACATTACTTAAAGAATTTCTTCTCTGAACAATTATCTTCTATTGAGTCTAATTCATCTCCCTGAATTCTAATCTATGGAAATAAAAGTTCCAGTTATAGCTTAAAATGATGGGTGAAAAAGGTCTACCTCGAATGTGCCTAGTGAAACCAATCACTGTTCTTGATTCACTAGTTAGTAGTTTTTGAGTTCTATTACATTATAAGCATATATTAGAGAAATGAGATGAAAGCCCTTTGCCGCAAGAAGTAATCACAAAAATTAAGAGAAAATATAAAAAAGCAAAAAAATAAGTGTGCATCAATTCTGTGTAAGTGAATACAAGGTGTGTCTTGCCTTTAGGAGATGTCAGAGAATTTGTGAATGAGCCAGGCAACAGAAATATGAATAGAGTTCCAGCAAGGACAAAGAATAAACAAGAAACTGGAAGCTTACACCATTCAGAGTGACGTGTTAAGGCTCAGCTTGAGGATCATACATTATTTTATTTTATTTGTATTGATTTTATTGTTATTTAAAAGGTGATGCACAGAGGGATTACAATTACCTGAGTGAGGTGATGAGTAGTTTCCTTTTGTATAGTCCTCACTTCCTTCACTCTCTTCCAGTCCCTCCCTCCTGTCACATACACCTGCAGTCCAAGACTCCAGAGGTTGAAACATAGTAACATCATTAAACAGAATCTGCTACCAATGCAGTTTATAAACGGATATTATTTCAATTCAGCTTTGAATTTTTAATAGAGAAGAAGGTAAACTCAATTCAGTCATGACAGAAGTTAACCAGCTCTCTGTAGACAGAATCAGTGGCAGATTCTAAATATTCTCATGTATTTGACTGGGTGAAAAAAATAATTAAGGAAAGAAGATTAGAACTGATAATATATTTTTCTTTCAGAGTCCACTCTGAAGTCTAGCATGAAGGGTTCTGAATATGTTGCCATCTTTCTCCCATGTTTTTTCTCCTTGTAGTGGAATGGGTTTTGGTAATGGTCCTCTACAGTGCTGACAGAAATAGCCCTCTTTCTCACATCTCTCTGCATATATAATGTGAATGAATGAGAGTAATTGTGTGTGTGTGTGTGTGTGTGTGTGTATGTGTGCCAGTATTGAGGATTGAAATTTGAAGCCAGAGCTTGCCCATCAAGCAATCTACCCCCTGTTCTACATCCCTAGTTTTTGTTGTTGTTGTTTGTTTGTATTTTGCTGTTTAGATAGTCTTATTATGTTTGCCTGGGCTGGACTCAATTTTTTTTTTTTTTACTTTATTGTCAAAGTGAAGTACAGAGGGGCTACAGTTTCATATGTAAGGCAGCAAGTACATTTGTTATTCAACTTGTTATCTCCTCTGTCATTTTCTTCCACCTCCCTGCTTCCCCTTACTCTCTCTCCCCATGAGTTGTACTGTTGTTTACACCAAATGATTTTGTAAGTATTGCTTTTGGAATGGTTTGTCTTTTTATCCTTTGTCTCTCAATTTTTGTATTCCCTTTCTCTTCCCTAGTTCTCATAATGCATATACAGTATCCAGGGTTCTAAGATCAGATACAGTGATAGCAGGGGTAAAACCAAGGGAAGGGAATACGAGAGAAAAAGAAAGGAAAAAAGGGTACTGTTTCACATGGCATGTTGAAAATAATTACAACAATGATATACAATTCATTTCCATACGTGGAGTTCATTTCACTTAGCATCATTTGTTCATACGGGCATAGCTATTGGGCTATTGTTGGACTCAAATTTTTGATCCTCCTGCAACTAAGTAGCTGGTATTACAGCATGGTCTACATCTTATATTTGTGCAATAGATGCCTAAGGTCAGAAAAGATTTCTTTGTCTATGAAAAAGATTTCCTCTGTGCCATATAGAATGACAACATTTTCTTTAAGACTTGGATCCAAATATGCTTCTAAACACATCATATTTATCTTTTTCTCCTGAATTATTTCCTTTCAGTTTGTGCCTTAATTATATTATGTCCTTTCAACTCTCTGAATTATTAGAATAATCTCAATACTCCCTTCTTTTCAATTCACTTATTCATTTAATGAAGTTCCTTTGATGGGAGATGTATACATCTCTTTATTGAACAATTGAGGAAAATTTCCATGCTAGGGCACAAAGTCTGTCTCAAGATGAGAAACACATTTAAATTAACTCTTTTTTATTTTAATTTTTTTCCATTATGGAGTTTGAACTCAGGGTCAGGGCGCTTTCCCTGAGCTCTTCTGTTCAAGGTTAGCACTCTACCACTTTGAGCCACAGCACCACTTCTGGTTTTCTGGTGATTAATTTGGGATAAAAGTCTCATGGACTTTCCTGCCCCAGCTGGCTCTGAATCCTGATTCTCAGATTTCAGACTCCTGAGTAGCTAGGATACAAATGTGAGCCAGCAGTCTCTGGCTCAAATTAAGTCTTAAAATAATTTCTGAGTTTTTCTTTGTGACAAATTTATCATATTTGTTCCACAATAGCATATAATTGGAAATTCGCTAGAAAGGCAAGAGGACTAGGATTGAGCTGGGCATGGTGGTACACACCTGTAATCCCTGCTATTCAGGAGATGGAGGAGGAGCATTATTTAAGGCCATTTCAGCAAAAGTAGCAAGATCTTCTAACACAAAAATGACAAAAGCAAAATAGCTCATCTCATTCTATCCATGATAATGATCACAAGATTCAAGAAAAGACCACTTGAAAGAAGAATTTTATGAAGCGTAGTGTAGCCACATTGGGTCCAAAGGCAGCATAGGAGACTACCTACTGGCTGATACACAAAAATGAGCAGAACCATTTGGTTATTTAGGCAGGGGGGAGGGAAATAAGGCATGGATAAGTATGCAAATATTGTGCCTCTGATGGCACTGACTTTGGTACAGCTTCCAAGTTTAAGACCAATTAGAGGCAAGTATAGGTATATCCCTCCCATCCACCCATCACAAGCTTGTCCCTGAGGCATTTGTCTTCTTTCGACCTAAGGACAATTTCTGCGAAGTTCAGAGAGCTGTGGCAAGCTCTGAGTAGCTGCAGATGAGGTCATCTAAAGTTTGTGGCGGCTTGTTTTGCCTGGAGTGCAGGCATTCTTGCAGCTTGTGACTAGAGCAAGGCCTCATTTTGTAGGCACAACTACCATGTTGCAGCAGCCGGAGTGCAGGTCTCTGCGGACAGTTTGCCACTCCAAGTTGTCAATTGTAAGGGAAGGGTCTATGGAACGGCCTGCTCTAGGCAGCTTCACTTCTGTGCAGAGAAACATTGAGGGGCGTTTGCAGATCATTCTTAACACCATTTGACAGTGTTCAACAACCTCTTCCTCCATACCCTATGAAGGATGGAGTCTCTGTCTCAGGCCTAAAGCATAAACAATAACTATCATCAATACTTTAAAAAATCATACCATAAACCACTTATACTATCCATGTGTGTAGAAGATTGACTTCTGACTCTTCCAGCTTTCAGCTTATTTTAGCAATCAGAGAATCTAATGGAGAATAATACTTTATATGTAATTGTTATTTTTATTGTCAGTAAGGTGTTGTACAGAAGTGTTGTACATACGTCAGGCAATGAGCATATATATACATATGCAAAAAGTATATATATATATATATACATACATAGATATAGATATAGATATATGCAGTCTTGTCAGTTGTGGAGCTTGAACTCAACTCAGTGCCTGGGAGCTGTCCCTGAGATCCTTTTTATTTTTTTCCTCTCTTGGCAAGTGCTCTACTACCTTGAGCCACAGCTACATTTCTGGCTTTGTTTGTTTTGGTAATGAATTGGAGATAGGAGTCTCATGGGCTTTCCTGCCTGGGCTGGCTTTGAACTCTGATCCTCAGAGTTCAGCCTCCTGAGTCTCTAGAATTACAGGTGTGAGCCACCAGCACTTTGCATGAGTGTAATTGTTTTGGGACAATGTCATCCCTTTCTTTGCTTCCTCCAGCTTCCTCACTCCTTTTCCTACCCACATAGTATATACTGAATACCATGACTGCATTTGTTCACCTTTCCTCTTTCCATTTCTGTACCCCTCATAGGTTGTGGACCAATGACTCATCAGCTCACATAATAAACCAAAGTGAACAAAAGGCCCACCCACATGGATTATTAATTAAGAGAAAAGAGGAAAACTAAAATAAATAACCGGAAAGACTACTAATAGTTATTCACAGAGTAGCTGGATAGCCTTCAAACCAACAAGAACAAGGAGATGTGTTGAAAGAGATGGGTGAAGAAAAGCCTAATACTTCTTAGACCCAGTGGCACCTTAACAGGATTCAGGCTCATAATTCCCTAAGTTATTCAACTGCCATTGCACAATCAATGCTTGGAAAGATCATTTCCTTAAAACAACTCCGAGGATCAAGTGGTGTATGTCTGGTTCATGGGATTAGTACCTTCTCTAACTTACTGACACACATTCCAGACTACTGTGTTTTCCTGCTAGATAAACTAAATTCTATTTCATTAGCAGTACCATGACAGGCCTGACCCCATACACACTAATGCACTTTATAGTTTTTTTCCGGTAAGTCTAAATAACGGTAAGAATCAGAGCCATTAGCCCTCTTATATTTCCTGTGTTAGTTTGAGCTTCTTTAAGGGATATCTTGGTCTTGTGCTCAAAATAATTTCAATCAAATCATTGTTATTCAGGAAGAGCCTGAATGTGTGTGGGAGTTAAAAATAAAAGGCAAGTGATAGGGATCCAGTTGTGACCGATTGATTGAATGAATTTTCAAACTCATTTGATAAAGATAGTGTTCACTGGTGTTATATAAGATTATTAAAAAGCAGGTGTTATATAATCTTATTAGAAAGCTCACAAATGGAAAAGTACTATAACTCACCTCCAAGAACTTAGGATAGGTAAGTCTTTGCTGTGGATGATAGTTCCTAATGTACAGGAAAAAAAAATCACAGATCATATTCTCTCAGTTTAACTTTCCTGAGAAATATGCATGCTGACTAGCCCTGTGTCTGTTTACTCATTTATCTGACATATTAGTAAAATTTAGGATGTTGTCACTAGAAGCAACTGTTTGGTTTGCTAACATTCTTTTAGGAAAGATACTATGTTTGGATAGTTTTAAAACAATCAGCATCCGGACCAAGCATCTGATAAACTGTAAGGCAGGAATAGGTACTTTAATTTTAGTGTAATGATGACTTATTTCCTCTCATTGCAGACTTGTGGTTTCTTGTTTCTAGAACACAGAACTGAGAGAGAAAAAGTTACAACAGGACTTTGTATAGACATGGAGAAATGCATAAAAAAGGATCATTCATTATCAGGGTGATAATCTAATTTTTTTTTGCATTATAAGGAACAAACTAGTATTGGTAGCTACATTTGAAGGTTGCATTAGAAAAAAAATTAGTTTCATAGACATACAAGTTCATGTCCTTTTTATTTCTTTTATTTGCACTCTAAATGAACATAGGGATTCTTGGCCTAGCCTGAACAAAATGAACAACCTAAAATTAGCTAATTGCCTTTTTTCTTTCTTTTTTTCTTTTGGTTCTTTTCAAATCTCCAGTGAAGGTTAATTTATGACAAAGCAGCTATTGTGTTCATCCACATCTAACAACAGTCAGAGGTTTGTGTGAAAAGTCTAGCCTGTTTGGTTCCTTTATATTGGGAAATCTTTGAAAGTCAAAAAAGACTTTTATGAACTTCAAAAAGGTGTGATGGCCAATTGTTTAACTGCCTGTGAGAAAATTCTCCCACGTATTCGCAGAACACAGTGTTGTGCTGTCAGCAAGCCAGGGTTTTCGCACAGGATATTGTGTGTGCACACACGTGCTGCGGCTGTGCTGTGGGAAGGACAAAGCCCCCAGGTGTACACGGATGTCAGCAGTAAACAGGATGCTAAGTAATAGCTCAGGACACAGGGCCTCTCCTTGGCCTGAGGAACGAGTTCAGAGCGATTCAGGACAAGAATCTAATGAAGTATATATGCAAATAATTTTTAAATCTTTCCTCAAATATGTTTTTATATATTCATTTATGTGAAACAAAAAAAATCCCATTTTAACCTACATTGATAAAAATCCTAACACTAGCCTTCAGATATTCCAAACACAGTTATACATATAAGCTTTAAAAACACACAAAAAACTTTTGTTTTATTGTAATAAGACAAATAAAAGGAGAGATTTTGTTCCAGCAAAATACATAAGTTTATGTTTAAGCAGCACTGACATTGTTATCAGTGGTATAACAGTAAGTTTATATGTTGAGTTTTCTCTTTTTTTGGAGAGAGATACACATGAAGCAGCATGCCAGTAATCACCTTTGGTGGGATCAAGAGCTCAGGCTCTGGGCTGGGGATATAGCCTAGTGGCAAGAGCGCCTGCCTCGGATACACGAGGCCCTAGGTTCGATTCCCCAGCACCACATATACAGAAAACGGTCAGAAGCGGCGCTGTGGCTCAAGTGGCAGAGTGCTAGCCTTGAGCGGGAAGAAGCCAGGGACGGTGCTCAGGCCCTGAGTCCTGACTCCAAGGCCCAGGACTGGCCAAAAAAAAAAAAAAAAAAAAAAAAAAAGCTCAGGCTCTCTATGAGGTAACGTCTTTCAGAAAGTGAAGCCACTCCTTTCTGTTGTGTGTTTCAAGTCCTAATCACAGAAAGTGATCAGCTGTGCTCCCTGGAGTCAATGTGTTGCATCAAAGAAGGCAAGAAGGAATCTAACTTTCCACACCAGTGTTCCCTTATCTCCTATCCCTCCAGTCAAGATTAATCTTAGGCCCATTCCTGTCTCTAGATTTTTCTGCAGAAGCTTCCCCTTAGACCTGACCCCTTTCATATACCTCTCCTGGTTTCCTTGTAGTAAAACTGCAAGCTGTCAGCAGGAGTCCACCACTCAACTTCTGTCCATCACCTACACCTTTGGATTTTTAGCTGCTTTCTCACCATGTCCTTTGATCTATTTCCTTTCTGCTTCTCTGTCTATTTATTAGCTTGTCTTTCAATACCTCTTTGACTTACATGCATGGTTCTCCTACCTTAAAAGAAGATTCTAAGTAGCCAGTCACAGGAAGTTCACCTTACTTGGAATAGTCTAGCAACTCAAGTCACGTTCACTGTTACCCATTTCCACCAGGCCACTCATGTTCTCATGTATTGAAAACCCACACCAATCCCAGCATCTGACCTTTACCTTGATTCAGAGATAGAGAAGGTCATTGGTCAAGGACTAATAGCTAATATCAGAATTTGAAAAATAGAGTGAATTTTACTAGATTTTCCCGAAGCATTTGAAGCTGTGAATGACTCTCCTTCAAACCTTTAAGTCATTTGGGCTTTTTTTTTTTTTTTTTTTTAGTAGTTTTTTCTTTATTGTCAAAGTGAAGTACAGAGGGGTTACAGTTTCATATGTAAGGCAAGTATATTACTTATCCAACTTGTTACCTCCTCCCTCATCCCCCCCCTGAGTTCCCTTGCCCCCATAAGTTGTATGGTTAGTTTACACCAATTGGTTTTCTAAGTATCGCTTTTTCAATGCTTTGTCTTTTCATCTATGTCTCTCAGTCCTTTGGGTTTTTTTTTTTTTTTTTTTTTGGCCTGGGGCTTGGACTCAGGGCCTGAGCACTGTCCCTGGCTTCTTTTTGCACAGCGCCACTTCTGGCCATTTTCTGTATATGTGGTGCTGGGGAATTGAACCCAGGGCCTCATGTATACGAGGCAAGCACTCTTGCCACTAGACCATATCCCCAGCCCCTCAGTCCTTTGGTTTTGACAGCAATTTTCTTTTGGCTCTTTCTCCTCCTGTGATTCTTTCTGATTCCTTTATGGACTTTCCTTTCCCATGGCTTTCTAAATACGGATGCCCGTCTGTTATCTGATCTATGGCCTTTTCATTCTTCATATTGCCTGGATGGTCTCAGTTACCAACTGTATATGCTGTGAGTGAACTGTGTATGCAACTCTTACGCAGTTTTTGTTTCTTGATTTGTTTACTAGAGACCAAGGTGTTGCTAAGGAGCTCAGGCTGGCCCCAAACTTACGATTGCTGATGCATCAGCATCCTAAATGCCTCGATTACTGAGATTACAAGGATGCGTGACCATGTCTATCAGGTGCTTTAAAGTAGCTTGTGGTACATACAGAAGTTTGGGGAGACATTGGGGGTTAACTGCATTCCATTAGTACTATAAAGTAACAAGGTATGTAAGTCAGATGGAATTCTGCTAATCAGGCAAAATGCTGATTATTTAAATAGTTATTATTATAATAGAATCACAAAAGAATCCATCTATGCAACCTGTTCCACAGGACTAAAGAAACTTCCAGAAGTACAGGTTCTGTCAATTCCATCACCTGCATCTGATAACCAGAATCCTCCCAAGGTCATGGCCTACACTTGCCTGTGGCATCATCTTTAAGAGTATACGTTACTGTGCTGGTTGTTTTCTTACTCTGTTTTCTTGAACACATAGGGAGGCAAAGGGAGAATTTCTAACATACTATTAATTAATAGTTTTACTTTCATGGTAAGCACATTTTACTGAAATGATTTGAAAAATTACCTATCTCACCAATAAAATGCCACTTCCCATCTTTACTATGTAGTGAAGAAACCCCTGCTTTTGATGAAAAAACAGATAACAGGAGTGCTGTACTTGTGGGAGGCTCTCAAGGAGTTTAGAGGCTTGGGGTAGAGAGTCAATTTCTCATAGAGGAAGTATGCTTGGCCAGAGACTACACCTGACTAATAACTTATCCTAGGTTTTCTAGAGGAAATACCACATGGTATATGAGCAAGTAATCTAAAGTCAGTGACAATACAATTCAATTCTCAAATCCTTTTCTTCCTTGCCAATCTTTCTTTCACTAAAAGCACAACTTTAATTATAACATAATCAGGACTGGTTATTGATAAAGGAATAACTATGAATGTTTAAATACAATGTCTCTTGTTTACTTTGGATCTGTTTACAATGAAAATTTCCACAAGTACTGAATGCCTTTAAAAAAAAAATCCTATCAGCAAACATCTGAGATACTGGCTCTATTATGAAAGCAATGAAAATGAAACATAGAAGCAGTTTAAAATGTTGTCTGCAAGAAGGGTTGTCAGCAATCCAATCTAGATTAGATCAATTAACAAGCAAAAAGCAAGCTCATTTATCATGTTAAAAACTACATATCGATACAAATCATGTTTATTTAAAGTATGTGAATAGGCTTTTATTTTAGGGAGTGGCTCTTGCACTGGTAACTCTGTTTAGTCACAATCCTGAATCAATAAAAATTTACAAGCATAAAAACAATTGCCCATCTGCACACTCCAGGGAAAATATTAATAGTTTTTCAATTGGAGTTTTTTTTTTAACCTACATTAGAATAGTATTCAGATATTTACTAAAATATAATCTTATGTTTGAATTGCATAGTAAAATTAGGACAATATTTTGAGGGTGTGTTGATTTCATTTTTCTATTAATTAATTTTGATTGTGTCTTATGAAGGTATTTGTTTCTGATAGATTAGGGAACAAAGAAAATTTACTATTTCAGAAGCATTTCTGCATATGTGTAACCTGGAAATGCTTTCTAAGGTAGGGACAATAGAAACCTGAGAATTCTAGTTTCTGATTTCCCAGAGTATCTACAGTCCATGCCTTTCTATACTCAGCCCCATAATTAGTGCCCTACTCCAGATTCTGTTTTGTTTTGTTTTGTTTTTAATAACATGAACATAAGCAGAAATGTAGGATGCTGGAGAAGTTCCATTTCTCTTTTCTCTATCCACCCTGAAAAATTCAAACATAGACCCCACTTGAAAGTTCAAAAAAGGTGATTGTGGGCACCTAATTCAGGATATTTCTTATTGAGTGCCTTTCTTTTCTTGAGCTTTTATTTGTGTGTGCTTTTAATATGCTTGTTTTGTTCACTTGTAAGTATGTGTGACTGTAACTGTACTGTATACTATCTGCTTTCTAAACTAAATTCCACATTTTGTTAGGGTTGGCTTATGTGCCATATTTTGTATCCTCTAGGCCTACTATACCACCCTTCACACCATAGGTCTTAGTAATAATTGCAGTGGCAGTGTAACTGCAGAACTCCAACATTTCTTGCTGCCTCTCTATACCTAACAGTTAGGGCAAGTGTGTCAATGCTCATTATTTGTTTTCCTTTTTCCTTTTATTTTGTGAAGGTACAGGAGCTTGATTTTAGGACCTCATGCTCTCACTTGGCTTTTTTTTGCTCAGGGATGACACTCTACCCCTTGACCTGAACCTCCAATTCCCGAAAACTCATTATTTATGTTGGGAAGAAGCTTTGGATTCTTGGGTCATTGAGTCAGCTGACCACAGGCCGTCTGTCAGAGAGCAGACCGCAGTGGTCTGGTGGTGAGCTTGCCCAGGCACGGATGCTGGGGACCCTGTGGATAGCCTAATTACCCTGTGCGACCTCTTACTATTTTTTATCGTTACCAATGACAGAGTTCTTAAAAGAAATTGCTTCTCCTGGGAACACTACTTTATATTTAACAGTTACAGCTTTGTAAAGAGAAACCTTGGGTGAAAAAACTGTAGCAAGCATTGGGAAAAGTGTATGGTCAATGCTTGCTGTATGGATCTGGCTCTGAACTCAAGACCAGGTAAATGCTGTTTTCCAATATTAGAGTTTGTCTGGAACTTAAAGATGTCCTCTCTCTCTCTCTCTCTCTCTCTTTCAAATACTTAAAAGGAAATTGTAGAGGTTCTTGATAACCAAGTAAAATAACACCCCCCAAAATAAAGTACAAATGATTCATATATCTAGACACAACAGGAAGATTCAAATGTCAAAGATACTGCATTTCAAAAGGTAATTTTTAAAATCTGCAAAGAGTCTACTACTTTTTGGAGGTATGGAGTTCTCAAAAGAGACTTTTGGGCATTGTGCGTAGTGCTTGGCTCAAGGTTTGCTGAGTTTCAGACAAGGATTCTCTTGGGACTAGTTTTCAACGTCTTTCACATTTTTGGCATCCCTTTGCTGCATACTGAGTTCATAGGGCCAAAGCAGTTTTCAGGAAGAAATTGCTCAGGAAGAGATGTGGAGAGACGACACAGGCAGAGTTGCCAAAGTTTGCAGTCAATCAGATCCAACCCAGGTTCCTTTCAGTTTTCAAACCTTGAACGATTTTTAAAAATGTAATACACATGTATCTCATTCATTTACAAGAGAATCTTGGAATTTTAAGAAACTGTTTAATGTCTGAAAAGTCATTTTGATATATTAGCTTCCCCCATGCAAAACCCGAGCTGCACTTCTCCATCAGAAGTTGATTTGAGAATCAAACACTGCAGTTGAACTTGAAACTGTAAACGGATCACTGTGATGTGAATGTTCAAAATCCAATAGTCCACTCTCAGCCCAGTAGTGCATACTTCTCATCCCAGTACTCAGAAGATTGAGGCTAGGCAATCATGAGTTTGAGGAAAAACAAAAGTCCATGTTCATGTCATTATTTTATGTAGCCTGTCATTCCATAGTATTTGTTATACTATTTGTAGATTTATCCTTATTTTATGTGATGCTGTTTCCATTCCAATTAAACTTGAAAGATTATTTCAATAGAAAGTATTGTGAAAGCACAAAGGGCAGTCTGATAGAGTACTAGCTCTGTTGGGGAGAAAACTAGTTGCCACTCTACTACTATCCTAGACATCAAAGTAGAATTCTTAAAGGTAAGACTGGAGGTAGTATAAGGAATGGCCAGTGAAAGCTCCCAGAATACTCACTAGAAAATGTCTAGGCAAATATCAGCTGTTGGTTGAAAGACTGTCTCTTAAATAAAATGGCAGAAGCAAGAACTGAGGGAAATTTTCAAAAGGAGTCATGTTGTATTTAAAATGAGTGGTGGAATTAAAAAAATTAAAAAAAAGAAAATAGCACAAAAAAATAAAATAAAATGAGTGGTGGAGTCAACATGGATTGTTGTTCATAAAAAGTATGGTTCAAAAGGCCTCATCTCTAAAATATATGCAGAACTAAAAAAATTACCTTCTTCCAAAACAAAACTGCAAAGAACCAATAGCCCCCTCATCAAGTGGGCTAAAGACTTACAAAGAAACTTCTCTGCTGAGGAAATGAGAATGGCCAATAGTCATATGAAAAAATGCTCTACATCACTGGCCATAAAGGAAATTCAAATCAAAACAACATTGAGATTCCATCTCACCCCAGCAAGAATGTCATATATCAAGAAAACTAATAATAACAATTGTTGGAGGGGATGTGGCCAAAAGGGAACCCTACTTCATTGTTGGTGGGAATGTAAACTGGTTCAGCCACTCTGGCAAGCAGTATGGAGATTCCTCAGAAGGCTCAATATAGAACTCCCCTATGACCCAGCAGCCCCACTGTTGGGTATCTATCCAAAAGCCCACAAACAAAATCACAGTAATGCCACCAGCACAACAATGTTCATCGCAGCACAATTTGTCATAGCGAGAAGCTGGAACCAACCCAGATGCCCCTCCATAGATGAATGGATCAGGAAAATGTGGTACATTTACACAATGGAATTTTATGCCTCTATCAGAAAGAATGACATTGTTCCATTTGTAAGGAAATGGAAGGACTTGGAAAAAGTTATACTAAGTGAAGTGAGCCAGACCCAAAGAAACATGGACTCTATGGCCTCCCTTATTGGGAATAATTAGTACAGGTTTAGGCAAGCCATAGCAGAGCATCACAAGGCCCAATAGCTATACCCTTAGAAACACATAAGATGATGCTAATTGAAATGAACTCCATGTTATGGAAACAAGTGATATATCACAGTTGTAACCACTTTCAACGCCATATGTGTATGTGTAGTTTCTATAATAGATAATGTTTTGTATCACCTTCCTATGTTTGTACCTACACTATCTCTGTAATCTTATCTGAGTATATTGGAAACCGTGTTTACTGGTATTGGAAGTAGGAAACTCAAAGGGAATACCAAATTCGAGAGACACAGGGTAAAAAAAAGAGAAATAACTACAAAAGCAATACTTACAAAACTGTTTGGTGTAAGTGAACTGAACACCAGGGGGGAGGAGGGAAAGGGGGGGAGGGAGGGGGGCATGAGGGACAAGGCAACAAACAGTACAAGAAATGTATCCAATGCCCAACGTATGATACTATAACCTCTCTGTACGTCAGTTTGATAATAAAAATTTGAGAAAAAAAAAAAAAAGTATGGTTCAATTTTCATCTTTTTTTTTTTTTTTGGCCAGTCCTGGGGCCTGGACTCAGGGCCTGAGCACTGTCCCTGGCTTCTTTTTGCTCAAGGCTAGCACTCTGCCACTTGAGCCACAGCACCACTTCTGGCCATTTTCTGTATATGTGGTGCTGGGGAATTGAACCCAGGGCCTCATGTATAAGAGGCAAGTACTCTTGCCACTAGGCCATATCCCCAGCCCTCTTTTTGATCTCTTGATGCCTCCTCTCTATTGCTCAGGTCTCTCTTTCTCTCTCTCTCTCTCATCACTCACAGGGCTTGAACTCAGGGACTAGGCACTGTCCTTGAGCAATTTTACTCTAGGCTAGCACTGTATCATTTGAAGCTACAGCATCGCTTCCAGTTTTCTGGCAGTTAATTGGAGCAACCTACCTGGGCTGGTTTCAAACTGCAATCTTCATATCTCAGCCTTCTGAGTAGATAAGATTACAGGCATGAGCCACCAGCACCTGGCTTCAGCCTTCTTCATTTTCTTCTTCTCTTGGACATTGCTTGTGTTCCCACTCAAGCAACAAAGAGAAGCTCTCTCTCACAATCCAGAACAAAAGGTGTAACCTGTTTGAGTATTTATTTTTGAAAATAACAAAAACCAAATAAAAATATCTTTGGTCACATCTTCACATAAAAAAATACAATTGAATAAAAACATATGGGGATACAAGAGTCCATTTTTTGTGACTGGAAGAAAAAGGTGCGTCCAAGGGGGGTGGGATCCCCCCCAAGAGTCCACCACTCAGAGAAAGTCTCAAATAAAAAGATGAATTTATTGGGGATGTTCTGGATGGACCGGTCCCAGGTTTCAGAAAAACATATAACACAGAACACAGGGCAGTGGCACAGAGACTTACTTCTGGAGGATTCCAACAAACCAATTCAGCTAATTGGGACGCTATGGAGATGACAGACACAAGACTCGAACATGTGGCATGGCGTAATGGCGCCTAAGAAGGCCTGCCCCTAAATAGGGTCAGGTCAGGGGGCTGGGTCACAGGAAGCTCCCAGTTCTAAGCACTTGACAGACAGGTTCAGTAACCTATAGGCTATGTGCCACCCCTGTCTCTTGGGGTTCAGGATCTCCCATTACTTGGGGATGGGGCTTCCCTTCCTGCAGAAATCCAGGCATGCCCACCAACAATTGCTGTGCAGATTTGGGAGGGTGGGGTACTATTGTTTACAATGAGAGGGAATCTTCCCAGACCTCTGACTAGAAGGGGCTGGAGAGAGCGGAGATGGAGTCAGATTCTTGCCTCTTTCTCTAGCCAGATCTGACCTCCATATTACACTGTTTCGGTATTTATTTTTGAAAATAACAAAAAAACAAACAAAAATATCTTTGGTCACATCCTCACATAAAAAAATACAATGGAATAAAAGCCTATGGGGATAAAACAGTCTATTTTTGTGACTGGAAGAAAAAGGTAATGGCTAGAGGAAAGTGAGTACATGCTACATGAAAACAAAGGCTAAAGAAGAATTTAAGATTGGTGATGAGAAAAGGTGTGGTTAGTGGGCAGAATCAGTGAGTGGAATCTTGGTTGATGTCTGCAGTCCTTTGTTTTATCCAGCCACTTCCTGGTTGTGGGAAATGAACATGACTTCCTTTGCAAATTTCCCTCAGTTTTCGCTTCTGCCATTTTATTTAAGAGACAGTCTATCAACCAAGACTGTGTAGCCCTCTGTGCAGTCTGCCAGTGCATTCTCTCCTTCTGAGTACTCAGCTGGTAAACTCGTGAAAGTGATACTGATGTCTTCCATTCTGCTACACCATAAGAGGTTCCTTGGAATTCCCATATTAGACTGCCAATTGTGATCTGAAATCTCAGCCTTTTCCCTTACTTGAGATCTGTATATGTTTCACTTTCCTCCTTAGTTTTTGCTGGGAAGATAATTGGTGGGCAAAATACCTACCTCATGAGACTTGTGTGAACAACAGAGTAACAAAAGCACATAGAAACACACCAAGCGAGCTGGGAGATGTTTGTATTTGTAAGGTGATAATTGTTAGAGAAAACACTATGAAAATGACTCAGCATACCTTAAATTTAACCTCCTCCTTCTTCTGCTCCTTCTTCCTCTCCCTCTCTTTTTTTCTCCTATTCCTGCTCCTCTACTTCCTTCTCCTCCTCCTCCTTCTCCTCCTCTTCCTCTTCTTCCTTCTAAAAAGCATCACCACAGGAAGAACAAAGAACAAGTACTTCCATACTGGAAAACAATTTTTGGTGGTTGCAAACACTGTGTCTACTCTGCTCTGGTCTGTGAAGAGTAATCTTTTTTTCTTTCCAAAAATATCCCTTAAATATTAAAAAATGTCCTTCTCTTCTTCTGTACAGATATCAATGGGAAATTCATGCTTAGAAAAATTGTCTCCTTTGTGATAAGAAGAATCAAACTGTTGACTCCAGTAACTGAGTCCTCAGAGGTTGACCTCAAATTAATTGAAGGCAGGAAAAATGTGTGTGTGTGTGTGTGTGTGTGTGAGAGAGAGAGAGAGAGAGAGAGAAAGAGAGAGGGAGGGAGGGAGAGAGAGAGAGAGAGAGAGAGAGAGAGAGAGAGAGAGAGAGAGAGAGAGCACTTAAACTCAGAGCCTGGGTGCTGTCCCTGACCTCTTTCACTCAAGGATAGCATTCTACCACTTCAGCTCCACTTCTGTGGGGTTTTTTTGTTTTTTTGGTGGGGGGGGGTAGCTAATTGAAGATAAGAGTCTCCTGGACTTTCCTGCCTGGGATGGCTTTGAACTTCAATCCTCAGATCTCAGTAGTTAGGATGACACGTGTGAGCCACTAGTGCCTGGCAGAATGAATTTTAAAAAATGAATTCATAAAAATAATCTACTTTCCAGTTGTACATGCCTTTGCAGAATCTCTATGTCTTATTTTCTAGACTATATTGTGCTATCAATACAGTCAATGATTTGGAAGAAAGTTGCAGCTCATTGCTTCTATTAACACAGTTACCATGAATCCCTGGGTAATCACTTAACATCTCTGAGCATTAATTTCTTGTCTGAACTTAGAAGAAATAATCTCTCTTCCTGTAACTAGGGATTATAATGAAATAATAATATTAAAAATTAAGCAAGCATATTGTTTTACCCATGCATAAATATTTGGATATTGAAATAATAGAACATTATACCTTGTTGCCTTGCATTGTTTCTAACCCAGATTGTCAAATTGCTAAAAATATAAATTAAAGAAATATGCAATGTCCTATTACCATGATGACAAATATGTAAAATGTCATATGTTTCTGATAACTTTTTATAGGAAAATTTTGTATTCCTTTACTTCTTTGGGAGATGCTTTTGGTAGGTTCCTTCCTTCCTTTCTTCCTTCCTTCCTTCATTTCTTTTCTCTCTCTTCTTTTCTTCCTTTTCCATTCTTTCCCCCTCCCT
This sequence comes from Perognathus longimembris pacificus, assembly GCF_023159225.1. NCBI lineage: Eukaryota > Metazoa > Chordata > Mammalia > Rodentia > Heteromyidae > Perognathus > Perognathus longimembris. The sequence goes on from NC_063169.1 coordinate 42,651,498, forward strand.
ACCTTGCTCCCCCACTTCTTTCTTTCTTTCCTTCTTTCTTTTTTCCTTCCTTCCTTCCTTCCTTTCTTTCTTCCTTCCTTCCTTCCTTTCTTCCTTCCTTCCTCCCTTCTTTCCTTCCTTCTTTCCTTCCTTCCTTCTCTCTCAATCTCTCTCTCTCTCTCTCTCTGCTTTCCTTCCTTTCTTTTGTGCTAGTCCTGGGGCTTTGAACTCAGCCTAGATGCTGTCACTGAGCTTTAGTGCTCAAAGCTTACATTCAGCCATTTGAGCCAAAGCTCCACTTCCACTTCCTGGTTTACTAGTGGTTACTTGAAAATAAGAGTCCCAGGGACTTTCCTTCTTGGGCTGGCTTTGAACCAAAATCCTCAAATCTCAGCCTGTGAGTAGCTAGGGTTAGAGGCATTAACCACTGGTGCCTGGTTTTCTAGGTACTACTTCTAATTTTGAGGTCATTGTAGTCTAAAACAAATAATTTTAAGGATAAATTATAATTAAAAACAAGTTAACCACAATAAAGAAGAAAATAAAGGGATTTTATTATGAAAAAAAGAACTCTGAGCAGCTTTTTACTATCTTTGAGTAGCTGTACAAAGGGGTTTCAGTTTGACATGTCAAGTTATGAGTACAATGCATCTTGATCAGTGTCATTCCTCCCACTCCTCTCCCAATTTCATGCAAAAAAATAAAGAGTATATGTAGCTCAGCATATAGTTTAATACTTGTAGGAGTATGATAAGTGTGTAGGCAAGAAATACTTGGGCAGTGAATAAAGGAAGGAGAGTCAGGGTTGTTTGTTTTTTTTTGTTTTGTTTTTTATTTATTTGTTTGCTTTATAGATTCACCAGTCTTCTGATATAAGGTTGCAACTAAATATGCATTATAACCTTGGTCCAGCAGATTTTTTTGTTTTGGTTGTTCATTTAACAGTTCCAGAGATTGAACTTAGAACCTCATGGTTTTAATCTTTGGGTAGTCTCCTTCTCCTTGACTCTTGCAATGAAGCACTGAATTCTGGTATGCCCTGCACTAGGAGAAGAAATGGGCAGGGGAGAGAATAAGTTATTTAGAAACATAAGTTTGAAGAATCTTGGAACCAATTTCTTGGTAGGTGAAAAAGAATTAAAACCATCCATTTCTGCTATTGATCTAACTTGAGAGAATGTAAATTACTAGGCTGATTTCGATCATTAAAGAGTATCAAGTAAGCCTCTGTGTGTGGTACTATACAAAGAATAGAAACAGAAATGTCCTGTTACAAGGGTATAATTCAAGGCAATTTTTACAAAGGCATTGATAAATCCAGTTATCCCACAAAAGCTTGCCTGTTCAGGTTTTCCTGACTTAAAGAGGCAACCAGGAAATCAATTACTGTACTCTGTTAAGTTAGAAGGACCTCTAGGTTTCCGGAGAGCTGCCATTTAGGGTCTCTGGTTCAGATCAAAAGAAATCTGGCAGAAATCACTGCTTGGAAAGGTGCTGTAAAGACTCCCTTCTAACCCATGTCTGACAGGGCAGATGACAAGCCCCCTTCCCCAGCTCTAAGGGAAAAAGCAGAGTCCAGGATGTTTAACATTCACTAAGCCATGGATACTGAGCAGATCATTTAAGAGGTGGGTATTTATCCATGTGAATGAGGAAGGTAATGTCTTAAACATCCTACATAATTTGAAACATGTTGAAGATAATTTGTGCAAGAAAGTTTGGTTTGGTACATGCTAAGAGAAAGAAGTATCCTCAAATGGAGGTAGAAGATTTTTCTTTGTGCTCTTATGCTTCTCTGGGGTGGGAGTGAGGTAATAGAAGAGTTTTATCTTTTTTTAAAAAAGAATGTAACATAATTTATTCTGTGACTTCTAAATGAAGTCAGCAAAATAAAGCTCAAGGGTTCTCTAATCCAGACTCAGGTACTAGGAAACAGAATGTTTCCATTGCTGTTTGTATCCATCTATGCAAGGGGATTTATATTACCATCCTACAAAATAGATTATTATGGAAGAGAGCTGAAACTTGCTTGCATATTTCAGTTTTCAATACATAAATCATCTAGTGTTTCATGGATATACTTATTCTAGAATATAAAATGAAAATGTAGAATCATTGCATTTTAGACAGCTGTGCTTCTTGTCCCTTTGAAAGAATTGTTTTATCTTTGCAAACATAATGTTAGTTTTCCAACTAACTTTAAACCTACTCTCCTTCTTGTAATAATTTGCAGGACCAAACAATTGTTCAATTTGATATTCTAAGCTTTGGGGGAAAAAAAAATGTCACAGACTTCTAACTTGAATTCCTTTGATAATTCTGTCCTAAAAGTCCATTGAGCATTTTAGATGAGTGTATAAACTCACTTATGTGACTAGTGACTTTTGCTAAAGGAGATCTGATGCTGACACATCAACAGAAAGAACAAAGCCCATCAACAGCTCTGGGGAAGGCATGTTTCACGAGCATTGATGTCTCTACTAGCCTGCCAGATCCAGTGGCCATCTGAGAATAGTAGCTATTGCTACTGCTGACAGAGCTTCCCATGCAGATTGCTACTTAGAAACATGCTGAGCCACCATAAACCAGGGGTGACCTAGGAGTTAAGCTAGCTCAGTAAACATGGAGCTAAATCCTAGATGTAGAGTCTTTGAGTCAGTTCACCCTTCAGGTTTCAGCCCAAGAGTTGCTGATTCAGAGCCTGAATCAGCGATGTGTGTTGTAACATGTCTTCCAGGTGAATGATGTGTGTTGATTTTGAGAGCCACAGCTCTGGGCTGAAGCCACGCGGAGGGATGTTTGCTTCACTTCAGGGCTGTTAGGAAGACTTCAAAAACAAGCACAGTCATCGGCTTGGCTAGAAATATGTCAGAGTGGTGGCAGTGGGAGGGGCGATTGGAATGTATATGCTATGGGGAGTGAGCAAGTCCTGTGAAGAGAAAAAAACCCAAAACTTCTTATTTTGTTTGTTCTACAAACAATGATGTTCTACATCATTGATGTAGTTTTGAAATGATGTATTTTTGAAAATGGAATATAAAGTGTGGAGGCAAAGCAGGAGGGAATAGGGGCAATTGGAGGTCCAATTGTTGCAGACATTGAGTTTGTGTGTGGTCTTAGCATCTTTGAAGAGGCACTAAAGTAACATGAAATGTGCAGTTTAAAGAGAGAGACTAAAGAGGAGGTTGTTGTAAAAGTCTTGGCAGCACTATAGAAGAGGTGGCAGATTTGGTAGTTAGAAGTATAATTAGCAGGTACTGTATTAAAGGAAGCAGAAAGAATGGTAGTGTCTACCAACCTTACAGAATGGGTGAGAAGAAAATGGAGCTGCCAGGGAAGGAGACTGGAAATGCAGAATGTACACAGCCCATGTACCATTCATAGATAGTGAGTTAAAGATGTTATGAGATGTCTTTGAGGAGGGTCATTTGAGCAGGTTAAAATTTACAGTTAAAGTACTCATGAGGGAGAGGATGGAGGATAAGCTGTGTGGGTGCTAGTCAGAAAGGACAATGGGAAGCTGTAGAAGTTTGCTTTTCTTCATAATTTTAGCTTACAGGTCCTCTTAATAATCCATTGTATCAAAAGTCACAACAAAGGAAATGCAGTGATGTGTAAAACCGTTCCTCTGCTCTGGTTCCAGATCTTTGCAAGCTAAAGATCTGGGTACAAACCAGCTGATGTGAAGTTCCAGCTGTCACAGAGTTCCAGAAGCTTTAAAAAAAGGCAGTGAAAATAACACCAGCTCTGAGTGTGTCGTGAATATCCAATTATGTTAGATAATGATAGTAACAATATAAATGTTTAATGTGTCAGCGTTCCAAATCCAACCTGCCCATGTATCATTGCTTCTTTTGCTTCCTCTTCTACTTAACAGTTGTTATACACAATTGTGTACCACAAAACAGGTCACTTTTTCTGTATAACTCAACTTCCTTTGCTTTGTATCCTTTCATGGGCTTTCTTTGTTACATACAAGAATTGAGAACAAGCTTTGTTTTGTTTTTTTTGCCAGTCCTGGGGCTTGGACTCAGGGCCTGAGCACTGTCCCTGGCTTCTTTGTGCTCAAGGCTAGCACTCTACCACTTGAGCTACAGCGCCCCTTCTGGCTTTTTCTATATATGTGTTGCTGATGAATTGAACCCAGGGCTTCATGTATATGCAAGCACTCTACCACTCAGCCACATTCCCATCCCCCAAGCTTTTGTTAACACATAATTTTCTATAGTATATTAGGGCAAGGTCAAAGGCAAATCCTACTTTATGAAACCTCGTTCTCCCTGTCCTTCTCTTCTTACTCGCCTTTTCCATCCCTCTCCTCCCCCTCTCCCTTTTCTCCCTTCTGTTCCTCCCCCTTCCCTTTCTCCCCCTCTCTGACATCCCCTCTCTCTCCCAGTTTTTCTTTTTACTTCCTCCGTCTCTCCTTCCCTCCCTCCCTTTCTTTCTTTTCTTTGGTTTTCTGAGATAGGGGATTGATGAGTATCTGAAGCTAGTCTTGGATTTGCTTTGTAGCCCAGGCATCCTCCTGCCTCAGCTTGCCTTGTCTTGGGATTATAGGTGTGTGTGTCCCAACTATAATCATGGTTTTGAATTTAGGCTTTGCAATTTATGAATTATATGACCTAAACTTTAGTGTTTTGATTTTTGAAACCCACTTTCCTCATCGGCACAAAAGATTTAATAACTGTAGTTTCGCAGAATAGCAAATTGGAATTCAAAAATTTAGATTCTATAGAAACATTAGATCAAGGGCCCTGCATTGAGAAAGTCTTTTTCCTAGATTTTTAGTAAGGTCAGTACCTAAGGGAAGTATCTGTGAGGACTGATAAGACTATTAGGTTACTGAACCATCCTACAACATGTATCAAAGTGAAGAAGAGAAATATTTGCCAATCCCTTCTCAGAGAAGATGTTTGCATCTGGAAGAAATACTTTGATAAACTCACTGAATGTGAGGTGAGATGCCCAGAAGTATTTTCAGTAAAAAAAAACAGATGGTCATTAAGCTGCCTTACATAGAGGGTGGGTTCCATTTAAAAGGAAGCTTTAATTGCTGATGTCTGATAGTTGACTTTAACCTCTGCTCTGCTCCGTGAAGCATACAGTTCTTCCTCTAAATGGATGTTAAATACATATTTTTAATATTAAAATAATATTATGGACATTAGTTGGCCAGTCTACATTCTTGTGTGTTTGCTCTTATACTGTTAGTGTAGCTAAAAGGGCAGAGTAGAGTTCGTTGTGGGAGAATGGTTGAGACCAAAGACATAGAATTCACGGGAGGATCATTCATGGTAGAATCTAGTATTCTCTCCCAGATTATTCATGTGATATCCCATGCTTTGCTGAAGCAACATTCCAGGGCTGGCTCTACTTGTATTTTAAACCTTGAAGGAACTTGTATCATGTTCCAAGAAAAAAGTATGGATCTGAGGAAGCCCATGAACTGACACAGATTGGGGTGTAAACCAACTGCACAACTCATAAGGGAGAGGGAGGAAGGTGAAAAAAAATGAAGGAGGAGGTAACAAGTTGGATAAGAAAATGTACGCATTGCCTTATATATGAAATTGCAACCCCTCTGTACATCATTTCATCAATAAAGAAATGAATAAATTTTTAAAAAGAGGAAAAAAGAAGATGCTTAGAGTTTGAAAAATTTGTGAGATACCCATGAAGTGGTGGAAGAAATGAAGCATAACATTCTCATAATGTACTCTGTGGATTTTATATGTGTAAGTATCAGTTTGGAAATATTTCCCTTTTATAGTTTTTCCTTGGCACTGCTATGTCCATTTGCCCTACCTATGATAGTTTTCTCTTCAATAAGTAAATGATGAAAGCACTGTAGCAAACTCATGACATGACAAAGTAAAAAGTGTGGCATTTAGTGTTTTGCATCTATTTTCAGATTCTTAATGTTTTTCTGTAGTTTACCCTTCCTCTTAAACTATGATCATGAAAGTTTTGCCAGTTTCTTACATATCCAATCTGCCCTTCCAGTTTTCTGGCCAAACCCCAGGCATGGTCTCACCCCCACGTGCAGAGTGATGGAAGATCCAACTCCTGTGAAATGCACAAACATTGTCTACCTTTCTGGAAGTACCGGTGGCTGTTGTAAAACAAGAAGAATGAGGAAGGGAGAGGAGTCCGGGAAGAAGAGGGAGAAATAGATTCTTTTTTTTATTACATGAAATGTATGTTTTGAGTTTGGGAAAAGGAGTGTGATTGGGTTTCAAAGCAGATTTGTTGGACTTGCCACAGTTTCACTGTAAAGGTTGTTAAAACTGTCCAGTGTGACACAGGATTTGGATAACTGGTGATCAGAACATCAGATTAGTCTTCAGTGTGTACTCGTAAATGCATTGATAAATCACCGTGAAGATGAAAATGTGAGGACATGCAAATCGAATGGCAGCACATTGCTTATAGATTTACTACAAATCTTAGCCTTCAAAATCTCTTAAATCAAATTTAGATCTTTTCAAAAAATCATCAATGGCAAAATGTACCATGTCCTATTTTTAATTAGGGAACACCTGGCAACTAGGAAATAGAGGTGAGCTCTGGAGAGTTTAATGGTTATTGCTCATAGATTTTCTTTTTATTAAAATTGGTTTGTGAGAAAAGAGAAGCTACTTTAGTATAGATCAATGGCTCAAATTGATTAAATTTTTTTCATCCAAGTTACAGAAGGAACTGACTAAAAAGCAGAGGCAATTTTTTTAAGCAGCAAAGCAGCTCTTCAATACAAATATTCATTGTTCAAATATATAAATATCTCTTTATTTATTACTTGTTAGCCGACCTAAATAAAATTTAGACATTAAAATTGCTTGTTGTGTCATTTATTACCAGATCTCTGAGGTAGTAAATTGAAATAGTATTTCTGAAAATAACTTGTGTCCAAAATTTAGTACTCAATACCTGTGAATGTGACTTTTTTTTGGAATTCTTGGCAGATATAATAAAGTTAATGGTGCCAATAAAATGATATCATCTAGTTACTGCTATCCTTATCAGTGAAAATAGTAGAAATTTGAGACAGGGGAAAGGGCCAGGTGGAATGCAAGCATCTACTAATGATATGCTACCATAACCAAGGAACATCATAGTGCCACCAGAAGTAGGAATAAGTCAGGATGGATACTGCCATTAAGACACTGGAAGTGGTGAGAGCCATGCCAATGTCCCAGAAGAGCTTGATTTTGAACATTTATCTTCCAGAACTGTCAAAGAACATATTTTGGTGGTTTCGAGCTTGTCAGTTCATAATAATTTACTTTGGTACCCTAAGAAATTAATTGTCTATTAGGACTTCCTGTGGAGATGGATGTGTTTTGTATTTGCACTGTCTGCCATAGTAGTCACTAGTTGCATATGGCTTCTGAGCACTTACAAGTGGCCATCAAAAGCAGGATCTTCCTTAGATTTCTTAGGATATACATTTAGGAGACTTGTGGCAAAGGATCTTAGAAAGAGAAGTACCTTAGAGTAATGCACTGAGGAACTGTGACATGGGAACACAAAGGACGAGGAAACCTGAGGAAGTCTTATGTTTGCACTAATTTAAATTAAGACTGGTGAAATTTTCTCTGGAATACTACACACACATATACTTCAGTGGTTTCCATTAAAACTAGGAGTTAGAACCGTAGCAAATCTGGAATGTAGGCACATGGAATCAGAAAGGCTAATGAATTCCATAGTCATCAACCATCCTGTTTCAGATCACAGAGCAGAAGGCCGTGGTTTCAACATGTGAAATAAATGTAGGGGTCACATAATGGAACTTTAAATTGTATTTCAAACAGGCCATTATTAGGAAAATTGTGTGTGTGTGTGTGTGTGTGTGTGTGTGTGTGTGTGTGTGTGTGTGTGTGTGTTGAGGCATGTAGTCTGAGGAAGAATAATTTATGTGATCTGGGAAAATTCTTATGATTTCTTGTCTCTGTCTCTCTTTCAGAAATACTATGACTCTAGCAGATACCTACATACACTGTATTCTATTACTACTCTATGAGCAGTAGTCTGTGGCTTGTCGTATGTACCCAAAGAGTAAACAATGGCAGGAAACCATTTGAGTAACTGTTTTGTAGTTAAATCTCTGTTCATCACCCAACAGGATTTTTGGTTCTACTGTATGGAAAGAACTGTTTCTGTAACCACTTTCAGTGAGACTGCAGCAGTAACTAAACACTGCTGTGTGATATTGAATGAACAAAGGTCTCACCTCACAGAACAGGCCACAGAGAGAAGACCCTGGTTCTCATTTTTCCAAGCTTTAGGAAATGTACCAGAGCAAAGCATATTTCAAGGAGTGTCTTACTAAAAAAGGATCCATAGAGCCAAGTGGTGGTAGCTTGTGCCTGTAAACTCAGCTATTCAGGAGATGGGGACCTGGGGTAGTAAGAATTGAAACCAGCTCAGGCAGAAAAACCTGAGACTTCATATCCAATTAATCAGCAGAAAAGCTGGGAGGACAATCATAGCTCAAGTGGTAGAATGTCATCTATGAACAAAGAAAGCCAAGCCATTGTATGAAGCTCTGAGTTCAAGCCCTGGTATTGGCAAAAAGAAAAATCATATAGTATTGGAGTCCACTGATGAACACATTGTAGAATGTGGAAGTCTCAGGCAGTTGAAAAAGTTTCTTTTCATCTTTTGAAAACTATTATATATACAAGATAAAATTTAAATGCATTGTTTGTTTCTTGGTATCAATGATCACAAAATATTAAGAAACTTACAAGAATTTTGTTGTTGCTACAAACAATACCATGCTTTTTAAGGTTTAAAGTCTTCTGCAATATAAAAATCCTTTGTTTGCCTAGAAGTTTCTAATACTATGTATCAGTTTCCAGGACATTTGTTATCTTGTATGTTTCATAAAATACATTTTTTAAAGATACATTCGTTTTATTAACAGTAGTAAAAAGACACATAAAAGTTCTTCTAATTTAAAACTTCTTATTTTTACATATGCATGTGCATGCTTATAAATGTCTCTAAATATTCAGATCATAGTATTTTGTTCATAGTTTATTTAGAAAATTCCATGTCATTTTATCACATTGAATTCAGTATGTATTTTTATGTCACATTTCATAACCTCTGTTGGACTTCTGAATATTGATTAGTCAATCAACTTTTGTTTGGTCTAATACATACATGCAAGGGAACATTAATAATACTCTTTGATCTATAGCTGCTTTATAAAAAATAATGCATTCTGAGCTCTAAATCAGATGTCCCCTTCATTTGTGCCCTATAGCCCTCACATGTTTTATTTTCTTTCTCTGGTTGGTACCAGTAGCTCAAGAGAGAGCTGGAAAAGTATGAAGATGAAGACACTTCTGTGTTTGTCCTTGCCCCTCTCTCTCATGGCATAACAAAGAGCAGATTGCTAGACAAGTTTCCATTTAGATATTCTAAACTGGAATGGTCTGATGTTTGGAAAACTAATATCTACAGTATAGGAACGGTTAAATTCAAAGTTATCTCAGTCATCATCTCTTACCACCTGTCCACCATTTATTCAACTTACTCATTTGCTTTTGAAATTGTATCTTGTTTGTGCTTAGGTTGTAAGATTTTTTGTTTGTTTGTTTTTTAGGAAATGCTAATTGTTCAAGGTGTAAAGGGCCTTCATCTTTCAAAATAATTTGAAGTTTCTTTTGACTACTACTTTTCTGGTGGCAGAAAAGCTGAATTTGGCTACCTCCTGGATTTCACAAGCTTTTAAAATGGAGGAAAAAATAGAAAATTACCAAACAAAGAGCCGTACTGAAACTGAAAAAAAAAAAGTTCTAACTCAAAAATCATTCCTCCCAACCCTCAGGATAAAGACAAATTGCAGTTAGGCAATGTAATAGAATAATTGCAAGCATATTTTCTCCAAAGCCCTAAGAGACTAAATTATTTTTCCAACAAAATGTTTTATCACAAGCAAAAGCTTTCAAATATTTGTGTGACATATGAGTCTTCCTCTCTTCATTGTCTAATGGATATTTTCAGATGGGCTGAATTTTTTTTTCCTGAACTTATTTCTGTACTTTTTAAAAGAGAGATTTTCTTCCTTAAAACTTTGCTTTGGAAATTGTGTGGACCATAGGGAAGGGTGTGTGTGTGTGTGTGTGTGTGTGTGTGTGTGTGTGTGTGTGTTGTTGTTGTTTTTAAAGAAGGTTGGTATTTTAAATTAAGAAACAATCTTTTGGCTGGGGATATGGCCTAGTGGCTAGAGTGCTTGCCTCGTATACATGAAGCCCTAGGTTCGATTCCCCAGCACCACATATACAGAAAATGGCCAGAAGTGGCGCTGTGGCTCAAGTGGCAGAGTGCTAGCCTTGAGCAAGAAGAAGCCAGGGACAGTGCTCAGGCCCTGAGTCCAAGCCCCAGGACTGGCCCAAAAAAAAAAAAAAAAAAAAAAAAAAAAAAAAAAGAAAAAAAGAAACAATCTTTTATACTGATGAATTTTAATGTTGTGAACTAATTTTGATTTCTTGATATTCCAGCTTCCTTGACTTTTATCTTATTTATTTAGATTTCCTTCTACTTGTCTATTCTCTGTTTTTAATGTGTTTATGTTCATCTCTTTTATCCTCATGCTTTTTCAAATTTCTAAACTGTAGGTGTTTTTTTTAGGATTATCTCTGTCTGTCTCTCTGTAATCTTTAAATAAGTGTACAAAGGTGTTTCAATTTAGCATGCCAGTTTATGAATAAAATTTATCTTGATCAATAACACTCTATCAACCCTGCCCCCACATCCTGTTTTTGGATTTCAGTCTTTCCCTTTTCACTCTACCAGCATCAATGACCACAGAGAGGTATGGGAGATCACCTCCACAGAGATGCTATTTGAGAGCATATGTCTGGACCCAGTCTCCTAAGTCCTAGCTCTTCGTTTTTCTTTCTGACTGCTTAAAAATCTTCATCTAATTTTTCCCCAGACACTATCACCCAAGATATTCAAAACAAAGCTTATCATATTTCCTGCCGATCATCCCGACTTTTCTTGAGACTTTGTTTTTTTGTTTTTTACATTCTGTTAATAACAATGATATGGTATCCTGGAGCAGCTCAGATGTCCTTTATCTGCTTCTACTTCCTAAGTCAACCATTCCATTCACATATCCATCCTCTCTTCTGTCTTTTCATCCCTAAGTTTATTTCAGACAGCCTTTTATTTTCTGCTTGGCTAATATATGTGATGCCTTTGCTTGCTGTCTCTTTCCCTTCTCAAGTTTACCCTGTGCAACTAAAACGCAGGTGTCCTAAGGAAATACTATTAATTACATATATTCTCTAAACAAAATTTCTTAAGCAGTTGCCATTTCTTGCTTGTAAAATTCTGTCTTAAAACAAAGAATTAAAAAATTCTTTGTCTTCAATGTGCCCTCTCATATGGGATTATAGCAAATTTATTTGGTCACAGTAATCTGCCCTGCCCCATAAGCCAAATGGAGACGGGGGCGGGGGGGGGGGGTGTTGTGATTGGTAGGACAAATTGTGATCTCATAATTCTTAGCCTTCATCAATACTATTTTTTTTTATGAATGATTTCCTGCCAATTGCCTGTCTCAGCTTGTTAAGATCCCACTTGGTCTTCAAATACTACAGTCATGCATGAAGCCTTCCTTTATCTCCTAGCCAGATGAAATTCCTTCTGTCTCTTTAATCTTTCTGCATTATTGTGTTTGTACATTTCCAGCACTAACTACCATTCTACTTTGCAGTTGAGATATTTGAGGGTATACTTATTTCAATTAAACACACAAATTATATTTGAGATAAAATGAAACACACCAATTATAGTGTAAGATCTCTTGGGAACAGAGCTATCTTAAATACATTGGCCTTGGATGTATCATGGAGAAAAAGCCTATGCAGGGCTATGTCTTTCCATTATTCCTTGTTTTAATAAATTGTGAAATGATTAACACATGCATTTTTACCCAACATTTCTCAGCAGTTGTTTCAGATACCTGAAATATAAGATTTGAGTCCCCCAAAATATTGTTTTTCACAATTTAGAATACAAAAATGTCTCATTTCATTTTTTAAAAAAAAATTTAGTTGTTTGGAAAAACATATTAGATAGGAAAAATAAATTGATTTCCTGTATGATTTATGTGTAAATATTACTTCTGCATTTGTTTTCAGAAGGTGGTAAAGAAGCCTCCTAGTCCCATCTATAAATTGTCTGTATATTATCTATTTGCTATGCTGGTTGTAAAAGTTATTTGGATTATGTCAGGAAAAGCACACAAAACAGTGCTTATAACATTTAGTTAATATTTTTAGTAGTCATAAGATAGTCTTTTCCTCTCTGACACTATCTCTTAATTTGACTCATCAGGAAGTTACACAGTGGGCATAACAACTATCTGGTAATCCTGTCTTCCGAGGCTCTGCTTATATTGTCAATGTTGCAGTCATGTTTCCAAAGAAGCACAGACTGGGCAGTACTGAGTTACTGACCTCAGAAAGTCACAAGAGCAATTTATTACCAGCAAGGCAAATCCAAAAGTGGATCCATTTAAGTTGTTTCTCATGATAACATCTTACATTCCTTAATCCCTGGCTGAGATGTTAAGTTCTGTAGTCATTTGGGAGATCTAAGAAAGCTACTGTTCTAGGTATTTGGATGGGTGCACACCCTCCTCCTTTTATTTTGAGTCAAATCTGCACAAAGATCACTTTTTGATACTTTCCCTTAAGCTGTTTATATCAAATATATATTTTTGGAAAGCATTGAATAAATATGCAAAGAAAATAATAGTAATGCAAAAACTCTCCAGAAAAAAGGAAATTAAAAAAAAAGCAACCATAAACTATAAAGATAAGCTCAGAGGTATGAAGCTCAGCGGTAGCTAATATTTTCCAAATAATTTTATTGTACACAGCAGTCAAAAACCTCTTTATTCTTTAATGGGCATTTCTAGCTCCTTTCTTATACTCTTGACAATTTTATGTCTGGTCTACACAGCTGTAACTATAACCACAGGCCACTTTTTTTTTTCTCATTATATCACCTACCAATTTGTAACAATAACCTCTCTTTTTTCTTTAGCCACAACCAGCACTGTGGGAAAAAGAAAACTTGCCCTCTTACTTAGTTCAATATGACAGACAAAAAGCATAGGGAGACTCAACAGGAAAGGATTGTCTTTTTTCTTTCTTTGTTTTTGCTCTTTGATGCTACTATTTCAAAGCACATTTGCAATTTTTTTCTGGGTTTTGTTCTGCATTTATTAAACCAATGAATTTTCCAAGGTTTTAGATTTAATGAGAAGAATAAAATTATTTGGGTTAAAAAAATCAGTATTGAAGTTCAAACTTTGATTTATTTAAGAATAGTAAAACACTTGTGCTTAGATTATTGATTTAAACATTTGACAAATTGTTGCTAGTCTCATTTTATTTCTTCTGGAAACATATTCTCACCCCAAAATTGAGGAAAACAGTTGTTTTAAGTCTTATTTTTCTATTTATCTATGAAAATGCATTTAGTAGTATGCTTTTAAGTTATTCTCTTTCTCTACTGTGTGTGTGTGTGTGTGTGTGTGTGTGTGTGTGTATGTGTGTGTGTGTTGTGTGCTGGTCCTGGTTGGGGCTTGAACTCAGGGCCTGCACAATGTCACTGAGCTTCTTTTGCTCAATCATTTGAACCACAGCTCTACTTCTAACTTCTTGGTATATATATATATATATACATATATATATGTATATATATATATATTATCAAACTGAATTACAGAGAGGTTACAGTTTCATACATTAGGCATTGGATACATTTCTTGTACTGTTTGTTACCTCGTCCCTCATTCCCCCTTTCCCCCTTCTCCTTTTCCCTCCCCCCCCCATGAGTTTTTCAGTTGTTCAGTTCATTTTCACCAAACAGTTTGTAAGTGTTGCTTTTGTAGTTGTTTGTCTTTTTTTACCCTGTGTCTCTCAATTTTGGTATTCCCTGCCAATTTCCTGGTTCTTGGAGATAATTGTCTCACAGTCTTTGATGCAAGGGCTGGTTCTGAACCACAATCCTCAGATCTCAGCCTCCTGAATAGCAAGGATTACAGGCATGAGCCACTGGTACCCGGCCAGATTATTTTTGATCTATTGTTTTTATGTACAAATTATATAACTTAGGAATTTGGGTATTAAAAAGTATGTTTTCCTTTTACAGAAATGAGTCTAAAATGACTTTCATTAAAACAGGAATAAAATTATATAAAAGTTCCTTGGAAATCAACCCCAAATAAATATAATATATAAAGAAAAATTCAGGTAGTGCAGAACAAACCTGTTTGGAGCTTGGTAGGAGATTTCTGGTGCTGCCAATTCTGTTTCCATAGCACCCAAAGTCCTTTCCATCTATTCTTTTTTCCTTTCTTCCTTTTCCCAGTACTATAGACACAAACTAAAGTGGAGAGCAGGAAAGACTACTTTATCCCCCACCTTTTTTTGATCTGTACTGTAAAAAAAATTCACTGACAACAAAAAGGTTAAAGAAACCTGTCATGATTCAATATAATTTTTAATTTTTGTTTGTTGTTTTTGGGCAGGATAATGCTACTACTGGTTTACTCAAGAATTTGAAAACTTACTGGCTGCAAGTTTGCAAAAATCATAAATGCCTTGTGTAAGTACATTGCATCTTTTTCTCTCTCTACATTTAATACAATATTTCATATATTCTGTCCTTAATATACCAGTTAACACCAAATATGCATTTGTCAACACTTAGTCACCCTCATTCACACTTGAAGGAAACAGTGTAGTGAAAGCACTAGTTTACTTTTCCAGAGGCTCATTTCATTTACATTGTTAAATGTAAGTTAAGTGCCCATCGCACAGTCCCTCCCACTAGACTCTTCTAAGGCCAGCCCATTTTTCACAGTCAGTCCTGATTTGCACTTCTTCCACCAAATGCCACTGGCTCATCCTGCTATGATCTTTTCTGTTCTTTCCTTCTAGACCTTGATTGTTGGGATCTATACCTTAATACCTCTTATGAATTGCAGTGTACAAACACAAACATCTATGTAATAATAATATCTGATTTAGATGTTGCATTTTGTCAACACAGTGGTTGGTGTTTCCTGAAAGTGGGAGTTGTTTCCTGAAAGTGAGAGCTGTCAGTATATCATGGCTGATAACTATAAAACTTTTTTCTTTTTATTTTTCAGTCCTGGGGCTTGAACTCAGGGCCTGAGCATTGCTTCTGGCTTCTTTTTGCTCTACTACTTGAGCCACAGCTCCATTTCTGGCTTTTTTCTATATATGTGGTGCTGAGGAATCAAATCCAGGGCTTCATGTATGCAAGGCAAGCACTTTACCACTACACCATATTCAGAGCCCTAATTATAGAACTTTTATGCAAGGAACATTGTTCTTTTAAAGAAAAGGTGTTCTATTTATTTACAGTTATGTTAATTTAGGATTATTTACAGGTTTTGTTCAAAAGCATTAACAGTTTTGACTCATATTTCAAAATTAGTTTGTAACATTTGGTGGACAGTGTGATTCCAGCATTCTGTCAGTAGTTGCCTAACAGGAAAACCACTAGAAGACTTTTATATCCTGTGCATTTAAAAGGTGTTTGTGAGCATTTGGGCAGAGCTAAGCTGCCAGGGTGGTGCGTTAATCTGATAAGGAGCCATTGCTTCGCAAGATAAACAAGAGTGCTATAAGTGAATGACGTTTGTGATTCTGTCATATCCCTTGAAGATGATAGAATAATCACAGTCTCAGGGATAGATTAATGACTCAATTTCTGATAAATTGAAACAGAAGCTTTTTTTTTTTTTTAAGATTTGGATAGAATTTGGTTTCCTATTTTGTTGTCTATCATCATTTGAGTGCAAATAGCTAGAGCAAATGATTGGGAATCTGAGATGCACTTAGAAAATAAAGGAGAAAGGGCACTATATACACAGCTTCAGAGATAACAGCATTATCACAAAAAGGCCTATGGATGTGGTATTTATGCCTTTCTGTAGACTAACAGCTGTGGAAATACTGCTCAGTAAACAGATCTCAAATTTAGATTTGAATATGCAAGCAGTAAACAAGCAGTCTTTACATTTTGTAGCATAAAAGAGTTACATTTGCAACCCTTCCACTGCAGGTTAATAGCTTCAGTAGGAATGACCCCACACAGGAGAGTTAATATATTTTCCAAGCATTTTATTCTGAATGTTACTGTGATCTATGGAAGGTAAAGTAAATAGTTCTGTCAGTACGCTTGCCTTAAAATGCCCACAAATATGATAGTGTTATTCTTTATGGCTCAAACTAGGTTATACATCTAAGAAAACTTGAAAAATCATATAAGTGGTATATTTTCAGAATTATTTTTCTATCACCATGTTTTTGTTAAAGAAGAGAGAAAAGAAATGCTACTTCTTGTATGTAAATAAACTGATTACTATTGTCTACAAAGGCAAGAGAATGGAAACAGACAGAATCATACATCTGCAGCCTATACAGTTTACCAAATTATCAAATTAGCTGAGATGAGATTCCCTAGCTGTTCATTCATATTTCCTACTCAGCATCATTTTTTTTTTAAATTCTACATTTGACCATGGTCTTAGAATCCTTAAGCTCCAGAGTCAAGTACAAGTCTTTGAAAATGAAAGAGAAAACAACTTTTGGTATTTTTAGAATTCCTAACCTGAGATTGCATAATGTTCGGAGGCAAAGATCTCTACTCATTGCACACATAGTTTTATATGTCAGGTGAGGAGTAGATAGATATGAAAGATATAAGAAGCCATTTACATATTTACATATTTCCCCAATTAAAGAATAGGTTTTTTTTTTTTTTTTTTTTTTTCCAGTCCTGGGGCTTGGACTCAGGGCCTGAGCACTGTCCCTGGCTTCTTTTTGCTCAAGGCTAGCACTCTGCCACTTGAGCCACAGCCCCACTTCTGGCCATTTTCCGTATATGTGGTGCTGGGGAGATTTAAAAACAAACACTAATAAAGCCAAAACAATTGTATTAGACTATAATAAAAAAAAGTTACACGAATGTAGTTCTTCTCAAATTACGGTTTGGGTTATTATTTTTGTGGTCACATGGGTTCTTTGTTCTTTGTACTGTATTTGGCTCTGTCATAAATTCCTCAGTGTATGCATATCAGAATTAACAAGTCAATCAGTGTTTGGGGTTTGGGTGTTTCATTGCTCTTTTAATTAATGTAGGCTCAATTGAGAATCTTCGCTTGAAGAACCTAGGTAGAAAGTCTTACTCTAGGTAGTCTGCTAGAAATGTGGCAGCATCTTCTTTATTAGTAGATGAAGCCTCTATAGTAATTTTTATATTTTTAAAATTCAGACTTTTTTTTTTTTACTACATTGTTAATAATTCCTTTTTTTCCCATTAAATGTAGCGAGGTCATTTGCTTCAGAAGATTCCTTGCTGAAGTCTTTAAACAGGTTTAATATGGTCTGGTGCAACGTATTACTAACAGTAGTATCATAATTTCAAGTCTTTCATGAGAAATTTAATACCTTTCCCAGTTTATTTGTTTGTTTGTTTTGGCCAGTCCTGGGCCTTGGACTCAGGGCCTGAGCACTGTCCCTGGCTTCTTCCCGCTCAAGGCTAGCACTCTGCCACCTGAGCCACAGCGCCCCTTCTGGCCGTTTTCCATATATGTGGTGCTGGGGAATCGAACCGAGAGCTTCATGTGTAGGAGGCAAGCGCTCTTGCCACTAGGCCATACTCCCAGCCCACCTTTCCCATTTTAACTAAGCAGCTACTGAAGCTAGAACTTTGCAAAATCAACATGCATTTCTTTTTCCTTCTTCATGACTTCATGGATAAAGGACTCATTCTCCTTCTATACTGTAGGTCTTAGCAAACTCAGTTTATTTTTTTATTTTTGCTTTCCTTAATAATTCAAGAACTTTTACCTTTTCACTTATAGGAAACAATTTCTCCTTTTATTATATCTGAATTGCCAGAATCACTGTTCTTGCACAATGGGGGCGTTATTAAGATGATTGCTGCAGTGACCTGATAGCTGACCTCGCTAAGTGAGTAATGGACAGGTAGTATATACAGCTGGGTGTCCTAGACAAAGGAACGATTCACATCCCAGCTGAAACATGGCTGAATGGTGCAAATGTTCCCCATGCCATTCTGAATGTCACATGATTTCAAACTCATGCATTATTTTTTCCTTGAAATTTCCATTTAAAATTTTCAGACTGTGATTGACCTCAGGTAACTGAAACCAAGAAAAGCAAAATTTTAGGTAAAGAGGAGCCTCTGTGTAAGTATAAATTATGTTAATATTTATTATGCAATAACACTTCAAATTTCAGTTTCTGCTAATATCATCTCAAAAGTAGAGTATTTTAAAACTGTAAATATATTTCACTTGACTATAATTTACATGATGTTTCTCTGCTTAAGATTAACTAATGTGGTACTTCAAAGTTGACTTCTATATCTTCATTTTTTTCTTATTTCTAGATATGTGGTTTAATAGTCACACAAAGGTTTTGTATGATTTGAAAATATCATCATACAACTAGGTTTGATGCTACATAAAAAGTATTAAAAATAGTAAAAAAAATGAAACCTTTTGGGTAATTTGATGTAATTCTTTTTTATGCAAGACCTTAATGAAGCCAATAAGTTGCAGCATATCAGTTCTTCACTTTGCTGAGCTTGTTATTCAAGACATGTGAGTTAATGGGAATTCAATGAAGAATTAGTAAATATTAAAATTTTGGAGAAGTTTTTTACAAATCTACAACTTACTCTGAGAAATACAGAAAGAGACAGAGAAAGAAGGAAGGAAGGAAGGAACGAAGGAAGGAAGAAAGGAAAGAAAGAGAAAGGATGGAAGAAATGAAGGACGAAGGAAGGAAGGAAACAGGAAATTAAAGGAAGAAAAAAGTAAAGAAATGAGACATTAGTCTGTGCAATGTGCATTGCTTGTGACTTGAGGAACAAAGGGTAGAGTTTATGTGTCAGGTAAAGTAATTAGAAACACACTGATTGGATGGTCCTAAGTGTGTTCCCAACAAACAGTGAGTATAACAGATATGGTGATGAAACTGAGATGGTCTTCTTGAAAACCTGTACTTGCTGACCAAAAAGGCTGACTGGAAAAGCATATAACCATGACCAAGGCCCTAGAACGTACTTGGTCTTCCTTACTAGGTGATCTGATTAGAGTTGGTGTGACAAGGATAACAACCTGGGAGGAACTATGCTGAATGAAGTAGAAATTTAGGAACACAGTTTAGGATTAACTCAACCCAGTCTTTCTACTTGCTAGTTTTTCTTACCAAATTGGCATTTTCAGTTGACAAAACAGGGAAGAGAACCTCCCTGCCCTGCTTACTTGATGTGCACACATCAGTTAGGTACACTGGAGCTAGATACTCTTTCAATCATTTACAGACTTTGGAGAAATGCTGGGACTGAGAGCTGACTTTAGACTGTTACCGTGCTCCTCAAAATATATGAGGGTCTCAATTTTAATCCATTGACATATAAGCTCATATTTCAGATAAGAATCTTACCTCACAAAAAAATGAGCATGGCTTCATGTGTACAGAAATGTTGTTTCTGTTTTATCTGGCTACATGGGTTTTGCACCTGTTTGTTCTTAAATTACATGGGAAAATGAAAACTCCCTAATATTTGCTTTTGAGTCATCCTAACTGATACCACTTTTCAAGGAAAGTATAAATTATCATGGTTGTGAAAACTGGTGGACTGATGCAGTCTGAATGCTTAGCATTCCTTGTCACTGAGTAAAGAGAGAGAGAGAGAGAGAGAGAGAGAGAGAGAGAGAGAGAGAGAGAGAGAGAGAGAGAGAGAGAGAGAGAGAGAGGGAGAGAGGCTTTCTTGTTGGGAACATGGTAGAAATTTTAGAATTCCTTCCAGAAGTTGAAGGAATCTAAATCTACAACAGCACATCATTTTTACTTCTTTCTTTCTTTCTTTCTTTCTTTCTTTCTTTCTTTCTTTCTTTCTTTCTTTCTTTCTTTCTTTCTTTCTTCCTTCCTTCCTTCCTTCCTTCCTTCCTTCTTCCTTCCTTCCTTTCTTTCTTTCTTTCTTTCTTTCTTTCTTTCTTTCTTTCTTTCTTTCTTTCTTTCTTTCTTTCTTTCTTTCTTTCTTTCTTTCTTTCTTTCTATGTAATTTTATTGTCAAGGTGATATACAGAGGGGTAACAGTGACCTACATAAAGTAGTGGGTACATTTCTTGTCAAACTTGTTTCCCCCTCTCATTTTCCTCCTAGCTTCCCTCCCCCTCCCCAAGTTGTACAGCTCATTTCCAATATACTGTCTTGTGAGTATTTTGACAGTTTTCTCAGGATTTATCTTCAGTCTCGAAAATGTTTACCTAAGGTCTCCTGCCAGAACACATTATACACTACCAGGACCGAAGCTAGCACCTGTGAGAAGCAAATCCATGATGAGTAAAGCACTTGGATTCTGGGTGGAAACAAATAACCTATTGGCCCATTGCAATTGTGTCAGCAAAAGGACACAGACAACAGCTTGACATGCGTTGGAGTCACAGCCCTGCTTGGATTCTTCCATTAAACCACTCTTACTGTATTGTAAAAGTGACTGTGTTTGATTTGTATTCATCTGGTAGACAGTTTGGTCCTCCTATTCCTCCTCTTCTTCCTCCTCCTCCTCCTCTTGCCCCCCTCCACCCCTCCTTCCTCCTCCTCCTCTTCCTCCTCTTCTTTGTGCCAGTCTTGAGTCTTGAACTTAGGGCCTGGATTCTGTCCCTGAGCTTTATTTCTCAAGGCTATTGCTCTATCACTTGACTCACAGCTTTAAAACAGAGCAGACTCTCTCTACGTGGCCAGAGAAAACTGTGGTTTACAACCTGTGATAAATCATGGCTCCAAACAGGCTCACCAATGTTCTTTTAAAAAAACTTTTTTTTTACTAGGTTATTTATGTTTCTGACTTTTAATGTTGGAAGTATTTTGTGAGCCCATTCTAAAATGGTGGGAGGGGAGGAGTAGCAAGAATTCCTACAACAATTTAGTTGTAGGAAATAATTTTTTAAAAAGTATTAAAAATATCTGGATCTTATTATAAGGGTACAGAAAATGGAGACATATTCATTCAAAAACCTCTACTAAATCTTGATAATGACAGTAGAATCTCTGGCATTTGAATCATAACACAATGCCTCTTCTCTTCTTCCTGAGCCTCCCCAGGCCTGGAGTCTGGGACTGAAGGGAGAGGTTCTCTGTCTCTCTCTCTGTGTGTCTGTCTCTGCTCTGTCTCTCTGTGTCTCTGTCTCTGTCTCTCTGTGTCTCTGTCTCTGTGTCTCTGTGTCTGTCTCTCTCTCTGTCTCTCTCTGTCTTTGTCTCCCTCTCTCTCGCTTTCTCCTTTGTGCCAGTACTGGGGGGCTTGAACTCAGGGTCTTGCACTCTCAATTGGCTTTTCCACTCAAGGCTGGTGTTCTACTAAGTAGTAGAAACGGAGCCACACTCCATTTTTCACTTTTTTTTCTGATTAATTGGACATAAGAGCCTCACAGACTTTTCTGCTCAGTTTGACTTTGAAGCATGATCCTCAGATTTCAGTCTCCAGGTCAGCTGGGATTATAAGCATGAACCTCTACACTACACCCAACCTTATCCACTACACTGCACCAAATCTCAATTCTTTTTTTTTTTTTTAATGCTGTGATAAAGTCTTCAAAAATCAGAAGCCAGTGTGGGTGGCTCATGTTTCTTACGCTTCTTAGCACCATGAGGTAACTTTACTACAGGCAAGCAAGAGTAACTGAGAAAAGAGATTTCCTTTTTCTCCTGACTCAAGCCCCATGAATAGGAAAGAAGCTCTACCCTGGCATGGCATGAACATTATACCACAAAGCCCTGGTAGATCCAGTTCCAGCTCAGTTATATTGCAGAGATACTACCGATGGGAAGAGGTGCTCAGGGTAAGGCCAAGAAGAGTAGGAACAAGCGTATCATCAAACCATGAAACAAACCATGAAACAAGTGCCACTCTGTAGACGCAGGCCACTGTCTCTGTCAGGTGTTGTGTGGTGACATACACATAGATTCTACCCAGGAAGAGTGGTAACCCTTAAGAAAAAAATGCTCCATCACCCTGTCTGAGTAAAATGACTTCTTGTGGAGTTAAGTCTAAAGAATCCCATGCCATAAGGTGTTTTTCAAGCAGAATGGTGATTTGGGTATAATTCAAAAGACTGTCATAGATCCATGACACCAGTGTTGATAAACAAAATGACAGAGTCAGAATTCTAACAGAGCAACCACAGGAAGTGTGATACCCAAAGAGAGTGGAGTCATTCCTGCTGTTAGGGAAAGCTGGGTGCACGCCCTGGCATCACACTGTGCGTCACAAGGAATCAAGCAATGACGGAAAACAGATGTCTCACTATCACGAGAGGGCAGATGCATAAACTCGCCAACCACTGATTGAATCAGAAGCTTTTACTACCTTGGAGCAATACCTAACTTTAAAAATAAAATTACATATATCCTCTGCAATGTAGATGACTATGTACACGTGCCTGAGTGTGCCTTCTCAGGAATTAGCAGAGAGGTAAAATGAAAGCTATTTATCCCTCATTGAAAACCATTTGAAAACAAACTCAGCTGTGATAAAAATGTCCAACACACACACATACAGTGGGAAGGTGTAAAAATCTAACTGGCTGAAGGGACGTGTGGATAGGTAGCTTATGCCGAGCCAGCAGCAACCCTGAAGGAGTCAGGTTGAAGAATAGAAAGAATACTTGGGGAACCTGAGACTACACTAGGGGAAAACAGACTCTCACAGAGTCAATTCAGCCAATTCACTAAAGGAATACATCAAGCACTAATTAAACTTTAGCCTATAATCACCACCATCTTCCACTATTCTCTCACATCCCATAAATCCTGGCTGGTTTATTGGTCAGTCCTGTGGCTGAAGGTTGACATGGGCCAACAACATGACCAACACCATCAGAGTTGAGTCACAGTGAGTATAATCAATTGTATATGTGTTGTGTGTGCATACGCCTCTGTATGTTTGTGTGTGAGTGTGTGTTTTCAGTTAATGATGAGATTCTGTGTCATTGGGAAATACACAGAGGTGAAGAGTCACAATGGGTGGAGTATGCCTTGTAATAAACAGACTGGGGCTTTGCCATTTAGACCACAGACAGAATTCTTCACTGGCGAACAGTTATTTGATTCCACACTTAACAGTTTTACCCTGTAAGTTTCTTGGCTATTACACAAGTCTACTTTGAAGATTTAAGCCATGATTCTCAAGAATGCCCTCTAATATCTTTAAAAGGAAAAGAACCATTGGTCTTGGCATGATGCCCTCTTTGTTCTAACATGGGCCCCCCTTAGTAGGGGGTCAGCAATGTCTTCTAAAGACTACAGATGGCAGATGCCTGCAATTTCTCTCAGTTTTCTCCAATTTCCTCTGGCCTTTGCATTGCAAATGAGCAAAAGTGAATTCCTTTCAAAGGCATAAAAATAAATGTTATACTCATAAGTTAACTATAAGTTTTTTAAAAATATTTTATTTTATTTTCTTATTTATTGTCAAAGTGATGTACAGAGAGGTTACAGTTTCATACGTTAGGCATTGGATACATTTCTTGTACTGTTTGTTACCTCCTCCCTCATTCCCCCCTCCCCCTAAGAGTATATTTGGTTTTTGTTTTGTTTTTGTTGCCAGTCCTGGGGCTTGAACTCAGGGCCTGAGCACTGTCCCTGGCTTCTTTTGCTCTGTCACTTGAACCACAGCGCCACTTCCGGCTTTTTCTATACATGTGGTACTAAGTAATCGAACCCAGGGCTTCATGTATACAAGGCGAGCACTTTACTACTAAGCCATATTCCCGTTAACTATAAGTTTTAAAGTTAAGTTGTAAGTTAAGTCCCTAAGTTAAGCTACAGTTTATTTTCTGATATTCCTGTCATATCTCTGTGGTGTTTCATATAGCATTCATCTCTACCCACAAACCCTTTTCCACCTTTACTCTCTTTTGTTTCTCCTTTTCTACACATTATGAAAAAAGAGTCAGTGTTAGATACTGTTTTGGGTTTGACTTTTCTTCATGTTCTTGTTTTGGAAGAACATATGTTTGCATGTAATTTTTCAAAGAATATGCATTTTTATTATTTGGAATCTGATTATCTGATTCGAATCTAGTGTTTTAACAGACATATGCATTGTTTGAATTTTTAAAAAATGGTTGGGTACCATTCATTTGATGTTATTGAAGGGTACCTTGGGCGCTAGTTCAGACTCACCAAATATGTCCATTTACTGGATTGAATGACCTGAGTTGGCTCTTTTTTTCCTGTTCAGTCTTTAATACCTAAAGTTACAAATATGACTCTGATGTTACACTGAAAATATTATCAGGTTCATACATTAACATAGAATCCAGTTTTGAACCTTATTTTTCATATATCTATAATTGCACTTTAGAATAAAAAATAGTTGCCTTTATTTTTCTTAATCTCTCTCACTAATTCAAAATCCTAGTTTTTTTAAATTTTAAAACATTTTTCGGGGGGAGGGGGGTATGAGGGACAAACAGTACAAGAAATGTATCCAATGCCTAACGTATGAAACTGTAACCTCTCTGTACATCAGTTTTATAATAAAAACTTAAAAAAAACCATTTTTCCTACATGAGGTCTTTGTTTTCTTCTCATATTCCACATTCTATCATTTTAAATCTCATTCGCTATCATCATTGCCACATTGCCTCCTTTTTATTTTGTTGCTCATTATCCAATTCCAAAACTCTACAGTCAATTCCAGGTATAATCTCCAAATCTCTACAGAGTAGCTCCAGCTATCAGGCTTAGAGACAAATCCCAATGTTCAACATCTGCTCAGACCCTTGCAAGAACTTATCTAGTCTCTCCATTTCTTGCACACTGATGGGTACGTTCTTTAGAGAAGAGCTCTGTTCTTTTCAGAACCTTACTCACACTATCAGGTGTAATCTAACACAGCAAAATTTTCTAATACAGACCTCTATAGAACCTCTACTGCTTTCTCAACTTTACTGCTTGCTACTAGTCTGTCTGAAAAATGAGAATGCTCCAATATCCTGTAATCCCCCTCAAATCAAGTGAGTTTTTAACGCCTGAATTAATTTCCCTCCATCTCTACCCATGAGAGGTCAGCTGTAACACTACATAGCATCCAGATCTTCAGAATCCCTCCTTTCCCTTCTCTCTTTTCTCCACCCTCTCACTGAAAATGTCCTTCCTCTTCTTGTCTCTGTATATTACTTTGCATCCACAACCTTGGTGTTAGTGTCTTCTTGCCAAGAAGGGTTTAAGTTCCCGTTGCTAGCAATTTTTACTACTTCATTTTCTATTCTCTGTCAGGATCAGTGAAAGCTTTGGTAATTCTATGCTAATTCAATGAGGGTGTGGAACAACTTTCAATACTTTAAAACTGTCTTTTCTCCACAGGTAATTTCTCTATGTGGTAGAATTGTCTTTTCGTGGAGCTACTAATAATGGGACACTACATAACATGAAATTGAATTTATAAAGAAAATAGAAGGTAGATACATATTCTCAATTTCTCTTGTGACAATACAGTTGGTTTTGCAGACAGCCTTGGTCTCTAGAAGCTGTGGTCAGAATTCATAAACTCTGTAAGCCTGTTTTTTGTTTTGTTGGTTTTTTTAGAGTAACACTATTGGTTCAAAAAATGAATAACTAAGCCATAATTTTACGGAGTACAATCTTCAGGTGTATTTTATCTTTTTTGAGGTTATTCAATTGAGGAGTGAGTTCTAAGTCTTCAGTTTAAAATTTTGACTTTGCTTCCTTCTCATATAGTCAAGAATGGAATGTTGGTTGAACTGTTGAAGAAAATAATGGATCACTGCAAAAAGTAAGAGTGCATTTTAAATTTTTTTTTCAAAAAAAATTTTTTTTTTATCAAACTGATGTACAGAGAGGTTACAGTTGCATACGTTAGGCATTGGATACATTTCTTTCTTTCTTTTTTTTTTTTTTTTTTGGCCAGTCCTGGGCCTTGGACTCAGGGCCTGAGCACTATCCCTGGCTTCTTCCTGCTCAAGGCTAGCACTCTGCCACCTGAGCCACAGCGCCCCTTCTGGCCGTTTTCCATATATGTGGTGCTGGGGAATCAAACTGAGAGCTTCATGTGTAGGAGGCAAACACTCTTGCCACTAGGCCATATTCCCAGCCCCTGGATACATTTCTTGTACTGTTTGTTACCTTGTCCCTCATTCCACCTCCCTTTTCCCCCTTTCCCTTTCCCCCCATGAGGTGTTCAGTTCACTTACAACAAACAGTTTTGCAAGTATTGCTTTTGTAGTTGTTTGTCTTTTTTTTTACCCTGTGTCTCTCGATTTTGGTATTCCCTTTCAATTTCCTAGTTCTAATACTAGTATACACGGTTTCCAATATACTCAGATAAGATTACAGAGATAGTGTAGATACAACCACAGGAAGGTGATACAAGAACATCATCAATAGTAGAAGCTACAGATACACATGGCACATTGAAAGTAGTTACAACTGTGATATAACAATCGTTTCTATAACATGGAGTGCATTTCACTTAGCATCATCTTATGTGATCATAAGGGTATAGCTATTGGGCTCCTATGACCCTCTGCTGTGACTTGCCTAAACCTGTGCTAATTATTCCCAATAAGGGAGGCCATAGAGTCCATGTTTCTTTGGGTCTGGCTCACTTCACTTAGTATAATTTTTTCCAAGTCCTTCCATTTCCTTACAAATGGGGCAATGTCATTCTTTCTGATAGAGGCATAAAATTCCATTGTGTATATGTACCACATTTTCCTGATCCATTCGTCTACTGAGGGGCATCTGGGTTGGTTCCAGATTCTAGCTATGACAAATTGCGCTGCCATGAACATTGTTGTGCTGTTCGGTTTATTGTGATTTTGTTTGTGGTTTTTTGGATAGATACCCAAAAGTGGGGTTGCTGGGTCATAGGGGAGTTCTATATTTAGCCTTCTGAGGAATCTCCATACTGCTTGCCAGAGTGGCTGAAACAGTTTCCATTCCCACCAACAATGAAGTAGGGTTCCCTTTTGGCCACATCCTCTTCAACAATTGTTATTTTAGTTTTCTTGATATATGACATTCTTACTGGGGTGAGATGGAATCTCCATGATGTTTTGATTTGCATTTCCTTTATGGCCAGTGATGTAGATCACTTTTTCATATGTCTCTTGGCCATTCTCATTTCCTCATCAGAGAAGTCTCTTTGTAAGTCTTCAGCCCACTTGATGAGGGGGCTGTTGGTTCTTTGCGGTTTTGTTTTGGAGGAAGGTAATTTTTTTAGTTCTGCATATATTTTAGATATGAGGCCTTTGTCCGTTGAATGGCTGGTAAAGATCTTCTCCCAGTCTATGGGCTTTCTGTTTATCTTGCGAGCTATGTCCTTTGCCCTGCAGAAGCTCTGCAGTTTGATGTAGTCGCATTTGTCCAACCTTTCTTTGATTTGTAGCCTTTCTGGGTCTTTGTTAAGGAAGTTCCATCCTGCGCTAAGGAACCCAAGTGTTTCTCCTACTTCTTCCTTTAGTGTTTTCAGGGTGTCTGTTTTGATTTCGAGGTCTTTAATCCATTTGGAATTGATTTTGGTACAGGGTGATATATAAGGATCTAGTTTTAGTTTGTTGCATTTGTTGAACCAGTTTTGCCAGCACCATTTGTTGGCTATCTTTCTTCCAAACTAATGTTTTAGCTCCTTTATCAAAGATTAAGTAGGCGTAGTTCTGTGGGTTCATTTCTGGGTCTTCAATTCTGTTCCATTGGTCTTCAGGCCTGTTCTGATGCCAATACCAAGCTGGTGCCAATACATAGCTTTATAATACAGCTTGAAGTTGGGTATTGTAATTCCTCCAGCACTGTTCTTTCTGCTTAGGATTGTTTTGCTATTCTAGGTCTTTTATTGGTCCATATGAATTTCTGGTTTGCTTCCTCTATTTCATTAAAAAATGGTGTTGGGATATTAATGGGTATTGCATTGAATTTGTAGATAGCCTTTGGCAATATTGCCATTTTGATTATATTAATCCTCCCAATCCAGGAGCATGGGAGGTTTTTCCATTTCCTTAGTTCTGACTTAATTTCGTTTTTCAAGCTTTTAAAGTTCTCATCAAAGAGGTCTTTCACTTCTTTGGTTAAGGTTATTCCTAGGTATTTTTTGTTTTTTGGGGCTATTGCAAAAGGAGTTGCTTTCCTGATTTCAGCCTCGGTCTTCGGGTTGTTAGCATATAGAAAGGCCATTGATTTTTGAGGGTTTATTTTATATCCTGCAACTTTGCCAAAGTTTTGGATCAGCTCTAGTAGCTTGGGGGTAGAGTCTATCTATCTTGTTGATTTTTCAAAGAACCTACTCTTTGTGTTTTGTTGATTCTGTTGATGTTTTTTTTTCTTCTCTAATTGATTTAATTCTGATTTGATTTTAATTATTTGCTTCCGTCTGTTGACTTGGGGTTTGGCTTGTTGTTCTCTTTCAAGGAAATTAAGGTGCTTCCTTAAATTATTGAGTTGCTGTTTCTCCAGTTTGTTGGTGTATGCACTCAGAGATATAAATTTTCCTCTGAGGACTGCCTTTGCTGTGTCCCAAAGGAGCTGGTACTTTGTGTCCTCATCTTGGTTGAATTCCATAAACATTTGAATTTCTGTTTTAATTTCTTCAATGACCCACTGATGGTTCAGCAGTGTGTTGTTTAGTCTCCATGAATTGTAGGATTTTCTGTAGTGGCTGTTTGAGTTGAGCTCTAATTTTATTCCATTGTGGTCTGAGAGAATGCAGGGAATGGTTTTGATACTTCTGAATTTGTACAGATTTTCTTTGTGCCCTAAGATGTGATCTATTTTGGAGAATGTTCCATGTGCTGCCGAAAAGAATGTGTATTCTGTTGTTGCTGGGTGGAATATTCTGTAGATGTCGGTTAAGTCTAGTTAGTCTATTCAATTATTTAGTTCTGTGATTTCTTTGTTCAGTTTTTGGCGTGTTGATCTGTCCAGAGGTGACAGTGGAGTGTTAAAGTCCCCAACTATCAATGTGTTTGGATCTATGAGTGTTTTTAGAGTCAGTAGAGTTTGTTTGATGAAGTTGGGTGCTCCTGCATTTGGTGTGTAGATATTTAGGATAGTTATATCTTCCCCTTTACTAGTATGTAGTAACTTTCTTTGTCTCTTCTTACCTTTTTGTAAGAGTCCTTAAATTAGAAAAAAAAGTGATAAAATGCTCATGTGCATGTACATGTACATGCATTCATACCCTGATAATCTAATATTCAAAGTATAAATGTTGGCATATGGGAAAATGGAACTGGTTAACTTGTGTGGTCTGGGAGAGATGAAGAAGAATGAAGGAAGGAAGTAGGTAACACTGATAAAGATGCCTATTGTTCATATATTGACATGTTGAAACCTCTTTGTACAATTAATTAAAGATCACAAAAATATGGACCTTGATATTTTGATATCCTTCCCAATTAAAGCACAGTGATTTTAATTGTGGGGACACTTCTTTAACTTGAAAATATGACTGAAATGTAGTCACTCTAGTTAGATCTACTTAAGAATATAGATCAGTTCACATGAAAAATATTTCAAAACCTAGCCCATGGGAAGCTCAAGAGAAGTGATGACTTGTTTCTGGCTGCCAGATCAGTCAGACTTGGAAAATCGGTTCTTGCATTTGAGTATGACATAAACCACAGGGATTGGGTGACTGCCTTCCTACCATTCAGTGACCATGTGACTGAGCAGGCATGAATCTATTTTGAGTCTGTAAAATATACTGACTGATGTAATGTGGATATGATTTTCATTTTAAATAAAAATTTGCGGCAATCTCAAATATGAAACCTAAAAAGAGGTCATTTAAAGTAGTGTTAGATACTCTTGAAGCTAAATGTTTTCTGTGAAAGTTTCATTTGTGTGAATCAACTCTGAAAATAATTTATTTAATAAAGAAACCTTAACTTAATCTGATCTGAAATCACGATTTTTTTCTCAGATCTAAGTGGTACTTATACTTTTTTGCTTTATATTAGCCTACTATCGCTTTCTCTTATGATAAATAAAAATATAGAATTATATGTACCTACACTTGATAAAATTATAAAATGACAGTTCTTTTCATCAAATCCTCCTTTTTGGGGGATATCACTTGATAAGAGTGAAACAAACTTTATTTGATGTTTATTGCAAAAATATTCTGGTGTGGTAAACAGCAATGACTACCATCTCTTTTAACAGTGAAAAGATCTAGACATATGGAAAATTATTTTATAGCCACCCTTTAGAATGAAACAAAGTAAATGGACACTATTGGATCAGAAGAATGGAAATTTAATGTAAAACCAGTTTAAGTCTGGGAAACAGTTGGCAAATAAAAACATTTTGTTTATAAATTTCTAAGCAGAAAGGCAGAAGAAACTGTTTTATTTTTTCTTTGCACATTGAAATACATAACATTTCCTACTCTTACAAAACAGGTTTCCTAACTTAGCACAAACTTCCTCATGTGAATTCCATGCCTTTAAATATTATTTGTCTGGGTAATGACACTGCTTTATCCATCTTGTTTTCCCACCAAAAATGTATGTATGACATCCGGAAGCCATCAGGGAATACAAGTAAACTGAATTCCCATGGTCTGTAGTACCCATTGTTTGAAACACAATAAGCTGGCAAGAGAGTAGCTTAGTAATAAAACAAGAAACAAGTGTACCTGGACACATACAATGGGCCACATTCATTAAGTAGACAAGCTGTCCTGTCACATGAGCTTTATGTCTCTCACAGACTAGCAGGTATACAATATTTTAAAAATTTCCTTGACTAACAAGAGCCCACCACTTCCCCTGAGAACTAATCATTGCTATATAATTTTTTGAAGGGAAAATAAACCAACTTTTTCAATGGAAAGATACAATGACGGCCTGGTAACACGCCTTGCTTTCTTCTTTTATCAATATGACCCAAAATAATGCAGTTTTTGTAAGAAGAGTCCCAGAAAAGGACAGTCATGCATCCATAGGAAAAGCAGAAAGGTATTAGACTCACAGCCAGGAAGACATCTTTTAAAAATATTTTAATTTTTTTGTGAGTTGGCTTTCCATCTTTATGATTGCTTGTCTCTGGTAAGACAAACCACAACAAGAACAACATAACAAGAGCATAAAATCTCTTTAAACTGTTAGTATTAATAGTTGATATTTGCAGGATTTTAAGAAATAGGCATTAAGCTGAGGAATTAGCAGTAACATGAAATCTTGATTCTAAGGAGAAAATTAATTATATGCATTACATTTGAAGAAACCTGAATTAATCAGGTGACAAGAATAAAGGTTTACTGTACTACTTCCAGTTTCTAATAATCTATGGCTAGAACTTTGACATATTTAAAACGTTTAAAATAAAAACTTCATGCAAAAAAAGTTGTAAGCTTTCATATACCCAGTGTGAAAACAGATCAGGTATTTAATATTGCAAAGAGCTGCTTGATTTGGGCCATTCCTACCATGCATTGTGTCTACTTGCTAAAGATTTGACGCTGAGATCTGCCCAAGACTTAATCAAGATTACTTCTTCAATTTTACTTAACAATAAAATTCTTGACTACTAACTGATTACAAAAATTTTAATGGTGTTCAAACTACATGAAGAACAATACTAATAGCAATGCATGTGAAATCATTTTCCCTTTGTAAAATGTTTTCAATTTTGACTGCCCCAACATTGACAACCAAATTATAATCCCTTCATTAGCCAATACAATATTTTTGTAGAATTTATCTCAGAATAAAATGAGTATGTTTTTATTCACATACACAATTTAAACTATAATATAAGCAGTTAGGCAATTAGCAAAACTATCCTAGATCATATGTAACTAAATTTAAATGGAAGTCAAATTTAATATGGGACCACTTGTGTGGTTAAAAAATTAACTTGAGAGAGAAAAGAGTAGACACATAAAATTAGAAGGAAGGAGCTCATTATGTTAAGCAAAATAACAAAATACTTACTGAGAAGTTGTGGTATTGCCACTGAGTCAAAGTGGCAAAATTTTTGAAGAATTTGAGTTTACAACTAGGCTTACTTTTATTATTGGACAGTCAATGACTTTTCATTTAAAAAATTAATTTCCCCTTGCACAACAAGTCATTTCAGTTTACATGATAATTATTTTACATAAAAATATGGAGCTGAAATAGTGAAAACTTCATACTAATCTGAAAGGATTCTCATCGCAGAACTGTGATTTATTTCCTAGTCAGTTCCTCTCTGCATCACGGACAACATGAGTCACTATTGTTTTTCCACACTATGTTCTTAAAAAAAATTAATTGTATTGTCAAGGTGATGTACGGTGGGGTTACAGTTACAAGCGTAAGGTAGTGAGTACATTTCTTGTCATCTCTGTTACCCCCTCCCTCATTTTTCTCCTACTTTCTATTCCCACACTATGTTCTTTTAAGCCCTTTCTGGATCAATTTCATTGATCTTCTTGCTTTATGCCTTTCTTCTTTTTGGTCTAGCTTGAATTATTTGAACAACTGATTTTGAGTCTTTGGGTCACCCTGAATATGACTGACGATCATGTGGAGATGAATTTCCTTTTGTGGAATATGGTAAACATAGGTGGTTGGAAATTAACACAATGTGGATGTATCACAGTATTTGGTAATCAGGGATTTAAAAACCATGAGGTAGGGGTTAGGAAAATGGATTGTGCACTCACAAATCCTTGGCTTGACCTCTTAACACATAACACTTTTTGACTGTATTGTCATCAGAAAGTGGATTGAACTTTCTGAACTTTTATTTTCTTCTCTGATAACAAGGGGCAATATTAATACATGGTAGGAATCATATTTATGGATGGGATGATTAAAGGCTTTGTGGAAAATAGGCATCAGAAAAAAAAAAGCTAAGGCAGAAAAATACATTATTTTTCCAGAGGCTATGAATCAATTTTAAAACAAAGTGGGAAAAAAATCTTAGCCATTTAATATATATTCATGGCAAGCAGGGAAAGAAGAAAATCTGTGTTTGATCCATAATCTATGTAGTATTTGTGTGAATGCACAAAGGAGAAATAGTCAATACATTTCTTAATACTTTGATATTCAAGTCAGAAAAAAATTATGAAGACATTTAGTGGAAATGAAGAGATACTACAGGTAGTTGAGTTGGGAGCTGTATTTTCTTTTATGTTTATTAAGCATAAGTAAAATTCTATGTGTAAGTATATTTTATCTAAGTTAGAAATATTCTGTCTTAAACTTTTGAGCAAAATAAAGATGTAAATGCAGCTGTTTTTTATGCCTTTCTTATCCTTAGCATTCCAAAAATAACCTTGCCACATACCAAATAGTCACTATTTTTAAGTCATTATTTTCCTTGTTAACAAAAATTAAACTGGTAATGTTTTTGTGTATAAGAATAAAAATTCTGCCAGACATAGTATTGCAAGCCTGTGGTTGCAGCTACTTGGGAGGTGGGTGTAGGAGGAACAAAGTTTCAGGCTCGCCCAAGGAAAGTGAATGATGAGCGCCTATCTTAAAAGCAACTAAACATAAAAGCACAAGAGCATTACTTAAGTGGCAGAGGATGTGAAATCCTGAGTTCAGTTCTGATTAGTAAAATATAAGTATAAAAATATTACAATAAAACTAAACAAAATGTAGAACGTTTTCATCCAAATTTCTTTTTGTGAGATAACTCATCCTTACAATTGGTGTATCTTTCTCTCTCTGTTTGTAGATGAACATATGTCTTACAAAACAGACCCAAATACACATACCATGACAGTTTTAGTTGATAATCTCTTGGGCCTAGCATCAACTGTAATAGAGCCACAATAAATAATTACACTAAGGAGTAAAGGAAAGTATAAATGATTTCTAGCAACAAACAGAGAAAGAATGATCCAGAAACTTTGATCAAAAGTTTAAAGTATTATCAGTTTATTCGAATTATTATTTTTAATATTTAGATAAATTTAGTTGTAATTTTTTTTTTTTTTTTTTTTTTGCCAGTCCTGGGGCTTGGACTCAGGGCCTGAGCACTGTCCCTGGTTTCTTTTTGCTCAAGGCTAGCAGTCTGTCACTTGAGCCACAGCGCCACTTCTGGCCATTTTCTATATATGTGGTGCTGGGGAATCGAACCCAGGACTTCACGTATATAAGGCAGGCGCTCTTGCCACTAGGCCATATTCCCAGCCCCTAGTTGTAAAATATTAAATTCCATGTTAAAGGGAGAAAATAATTACATTTATGTTTGTTTTCTATTTCACAGTTGAGGTTTTTGGGTTTCTCCAAGTATATTTCTTGTATTTTGGTGTTTCTCAGTTTGACATGAAAGGTAATAGTTCCAAATAATACTGTGGTTATATCCTGCTTTGTTATTAATGATAGTAAGATTTTTTTTTGGGGGGGGGTGTATATCCTGAGGCTTTAACTCAAGGCCTGGTCTCTGTCCCTGAGCTTTTTCGCTCAAGTCTAGTTCTCTAACACTTGAGCCACAGCTCCATTTTGGATTTTTTTTTTTTTTTTTTTTTGCCAGTCCTGGGCCTTGGACTCAGGGCCTGAGCACTGTCCCTGGCTTCTTTTTGCTCAAGGCTAGCACTCTGCCACTTGAGCCACAGCGCCACTTCTGGCCATTTTCTGTATATGTGGTGCTGGGGTATCGAACCCAGGGCCTCATGTATATGAGGCAGGCACTCTTGCCACTAGGCCATATCCCCAGCCCTCCATTTTGGATTTTTGATGGTTAATTGGATATGTGTCTCAAGGATTTTCATGCCTGGGCTGGCTTCAAACCATGATCTTAGCTTCTTAGCTTCACGGGTAGCTAGAATTACAGACATGATGAACGGTACCCATCTGGGAATAAGAATTTTAATATTAAATGTTCAATACTAACATTCTAATGTTTTATATCATAGTAGAATGTTGGTAGCTGGTTTCAGAAAGGTAATGTTTAATATATTAATAAGTATTCATTCACATTTTTCTATACATTTTCTTAAAATATTTATTTTTCTGGTTAATCATAAAGACCATTATTCTTTGATCTACTAATGGTATAAATTACATGAACTAGTTTCTTAATGTTAAATTATTTTAGCATTCTTGGAAGTAATTAAAATAATTACTTCCTCCTGGTCCTTTATTTTAAGTTGTGATAATAATCTGAGATTTGTCTTCTTTTTCTTTTTTAAAAAATTAATTGTTGGCACTAGGTTTATTTTATCTTTACAAGGCAAATTGGGAAACTATCCCTTTAGGTCTATGATCCAGAAAACTCTAAACCATACATTAAAGAATTACTTGTTCTCCAAGCTAAGCAAGGTTTTCAGATAGGATAATCTATACACATCTTTATTTCTTGCATAGAAATAGAAACCAAATTTTTAATTTTGACGTAACTGTAGATTCACACTTAGTTGTCAGAAATAATACTGTATTATTGAAAAGTGCAAGAACCTATGTGAACACGCTAGAACAAAAGGACTGGCATAGGGGGTGGTTCCAGTGGAAGAGGCTTATCCAAGCATTCCATCACTGAGTTCAAGCTGCAGTCATAAATTTTTTTTTTTTTAAGAAAGGAGAAGGGGGAGGGGGGAGGAGAGAGGAGTGAAGAGAGAAGAGAGAGGCAGAGAAAGAAAGGGAGAGAGGAAGAAAGAAAAGTGTTTATTAGTTTCTAATTGTTTGGATATTTTCTTGCTTTCTTCCCTTAGTGATTTCTAACATTTTATTTGATTCAAGTTGGAAGATAATAATATTTATTCAGAGAATTTTCATGCACATTTTATGAGTTAACACTAGAATAGTTCATGGCACAAGACAAACATTTGATTAGTTTTATTACTGTTTGAAAACAACTAAAATCTTACACACTCTCTTTCAACAAATGCAAAATTGGTACTGGAAAGATTTAGCAGTGTAATACATACAAAGGAATGTGAATAATAAAAATTAGAATACAGAAGTTATTCATATCAGACATTCTACATAGATAAATAAAGATTTATTTATTTATTCATTCATTTATTTTGGTCAGTCATGGGTCTTGAAGTCTGGACTTGAGCATCCAAGCTCAAGGATAGTGCTCTGCTACTTTGAGCCACAGCACTACTTCCAGCTTTCTGATGGTTAATTGGAGATAAGAGTCTCATAGCCTTTCCTGCCTGGGCTGGCTTTGAGCCTCAATCCTCAGATCTCAAGCTCCTTAGTAGCTAGGATTACAGGTGAGAGCCACTGGTGCCCAGCTAAACCCAAGATTTTATAGATAAACTCTTTAAAGCTTCAACAGATTTTAATATTGTGATTAAATAAGATATTTTATGAAGAGAAGTATTTTTCACTTTTGCTAGCTATAGAAAATTATAAAAGCAGAAGAAAACTTCAGAAACAAATATAACAAAACAATACTTGGGTTTTGAGGAATAGTAAACATAAATGAAGAGAAGGGAAAAAAACTCCCACACTAAAATGTGTTTTCAACCCACCAAAACTAAGACACATAAAAATAAAAGATGATGAGAAAGATAATCCAAAGTTAAAGTGAAAACAAATTACGTCAAGAGTAAATGCAACCTATGAAAAATCATTATAGGATTTCAAATTTGTTTTACATATTTTTTTTCCAATAAATTCTGACTCTTTGTCATGCACACCTGTCAGGTGCTATTCTAATTATACAGCAGGAAGATCAGCAGGCCAGGTTTAACTACACTCTTCTACATGCAGATATGAATTGCCAGAGATTTTTAATTTATTTTTTAACTGTAATCTTGTCTTATATGGGCATGATAGGTTAGCGGTTGGCTTAACTTTTTGCTTGCGCTAAATGAAAACAATAATATGGGAAAAATCCAAATTCCTAGAATCAGGGATATTCCTCTTTAGATAGCTTAATAATATTGCCATTGTGTTTGTTTCAGAAAAAACAATAGGAACTTAAAGTAATAGATATGGGGGGCTGGGGATATAGCCTAGCGGCAAGAGTGCCTGCCTCGGATACACCAGGCCCTAGGTTCGATTTCCCAGCACCACATATACGGAAAACGGCCAGAAGCGGCGCTGTGGCTCAAGTGGCAGTGTGCTAGCCTTGAGCGGGAAGAAGCCAGGGACAGTGCTCAGGCCCTGAGTCCAAGGCCCAGGACTGGCAAAAAAAAAAAAAAAAAAAAGTAATAGATATGGAAATGATTTTCCTTGGAGCACCTTTAACATTTGAAAAAGTTAAAACAACTATGCTTTTCTTAGTTCCTACACTGGTAATGATCTCTTTGATTAACTAGGTTCATTATAGTCCCTTTTACCATCAAATTATGGTCTTGTTTAGGGCAACCTTGGTCATATAAAATAAAAGCAATTGTGGATGTTTAGAATGCAAACCTTAGCATTTCCCATTTGGGTGAGCTCAGTGGGTGATACTATTAGTTCTGAGCCAAACTGCAGGAACTGGCTTCCAAATAGCTTGACCTAAAATAAAGATAATAGAGGAGCTATTTTCTCTGGTTTCCTTTCACAATTGCTGTTGGGTTTTTTGTTTGTTTGGATAAAAATGCCAAGAATCATTCCATCATTTCGTTAAAACACATTTCTTGCAGAATCCTTTCCTTCTCCAGATGGAAAAAACAACCCTGTTTAAGTTAGTGCAATAAATCTTAGGAATAAAGAAACTATTGTCACCTCTTTGTGCAGTTGGTCACAAAAGGCTGTGTGAAGCTGCATTCCAGAGGTGTATTCATTCAATTCTACAAAGTGGCCCTTTTAACAAGCACTGATTTCTTCTAGACTTTTTTTTTTGATGTTTCCACCAAATGAGGTTACTATTGACCCTTTGTAAGTAGCTAAAATATGGCTTTGTAAGTAGCTAAAATATGGCTTTCCCCCAAAAGGATTAGCTTATATTTCCATCTTAGTTTGAAATTGCTTTTCGATCAAATATTTCTTCTGATTTGCATAGCAGCTTTTGTGGGATACAAAAGTGTTACTTACCATTCTTCATTTTCTTTAGCATAATATCTTCATTTTGGTATAACATTTTTATACTATTGTGTTTTGTGTCAAAGTTATGCTAGAATCATAAAACAAGTAAAGAATAGCCATTCTCATCCATTTTGCATAAAAATTTCATGTAAAATGGCGTGGGTTTTTTGTGGTAATCATTTGGTGTTATTTGTTAGTGAAGTAATTCTTCATGGAATTGCCTTTATGAGGCTCTTAGTTATAAGTTTAATTTCCCTAGTAGACATAAAGTTATTTAAGTTTTTAAAATCTTGTTTGTTCCAGTTTTGTAAGTTGCCTATGTCAAGAATTATTCATATCATGTAGGTTGGCAAATGGACTGGCAAAAAGTTGTATATTATTTCTTAGTATTTTAATGCTCATGGGGTCTGACCTGATATTTCCTCTTGATAGTTCAAGAAATTGAATTATCCCTTTTCCATGGTCAGTCTTGCTATAGCTTTATTAATTTTATTAAGCTCTCCTAAGAATTAACTGATAACATTAATTTTCTCTTTTCTATTTTGTTGAATTTTGCTGCTACTATTATTCCTTTTTATTCCTTACTATTTTGGTTTAATTTTCTCTCCTAACTCCTGAAGATTCCTAAGTTGTCAATTTAACCAGTTCTTTTTCTCCATTGTATTTAACGCTATATATTTTCCTCCAAGTACTATGCTCACAGAACTCAGCAATGTGGTTTTCTATATTTTTGTAAATGTTCAAATTATATAATTTCCTTGTTATTAAGAAATATTTTCTAATTATTATTTTTTATTGATTCCTAGAATTCTGCTTGGTCAGATAACAAATACTTTAAATTTTTATTTTTGTAAAATACAGTTGGAGATGGCAGCCGAAATTGGGAGGATCACAGTTTGAGGGCAGCCTGAGCAAAAAGTTTTGTAGGATCCCATCTCAACCAATAAGACAAGATGGCACATTCCTGCGATCACAGTCACATGGGAAAAATAATAGGAAAATTAGTGAATCATTGTTCATCCCAACCCAGCCATCGCTGCAAGATCCTGCTTGAAAAATAATGAAAACATGTCTGCAAAATGATGAAAGCATGTGGGGTACTGATGGCTCAGATCTGTAATCCTCGCTACTGAGAGCTGGAGGACTGTTGTTCGAAGCCCGTCTAGGGAAAGGAGCACCGTGAATGCTCCATCTTCAAATAACCAGCAAAATGTCAGAGTGGAGGCATGGCTCAAGTAGTAGACCACCAATCCTGAACAAGAAAGTAGAGCAAGAATGTGCAGCCTTTAGTTCAAGAAAAAGAAAGAGCAACCCTGAAAGATAATGAAAGCAAAACAAAAGAAAAAAATACTTAAGACATACTTTTTTTGTCCTATTGTATGTTCCAATGAGACATTCACACTTTTCACAAGGATAAATTATACAATATCTACCTAAAGTTAGAACATAGCTTTAAGAAGTATCGTTTATCTCTTTTATCCATCCTGTTCAGAAATCTGCTTTGTCTATGATTAATATTGTCATACTGATGTTTTAATCCTTAACCACTGAAAAATATAACTTTTCAATTCTTTTGTAAAATATATATATGTGGTATAGGTATATTCACATACAGATCAGAGGTTTGTTCTCACTTTTCTTGATGGCTTGACAATCCCAGTTTTCAGATTGACATGGCTGGATTAAATCTGTCCCATTGATGTTTGTTTTCTGGTTGTCTGACCAGCCCCTTTTTCTTTTGGTATGTCTTCCTTTCTGCTTTCTTTTAGTTACTCTGTTAGTTCTCAATATTTCATTTGAACCTTTCTGTTGGAAAAGATTCAAGGTCTATAATGTTAGCTATACTTTGTTGCCTCATTATTTATTGCTTGGTTTAGAAATTATTGTATGTATCCTCTACCATAGTATGCTTCAAGTTCATTCTGTACACATTCAAGTAAAATTCTGTTCAATAATATCATCCTTCATTTTCAAATATTTAATACTGATGAACGTAATAAATTCTACAATGCCAATGTTATTATTTTCCCCTAGAAATCTGTTTTTAACCAAAGAAGCTGTGGGAAGAATAAAAATGAAGTAATTATACTGTATTTTTTCCTTAGTACTTAAGTGAATTTGAGGTCTGAAGGTAACTATTGAAGTTGCAGCTAGCACAGTGTAATTAAAGTTAATATATTTAGGCCAAACATGGTCATACACACCTGTAATCTCAGCTGTTTGGAGGTGGAGGTAGAAGGTTTGTGAGATAGAAGGCAGACTGAGCTATATTCAAGCTCCCAGCAGCCTGGGCTTCATAAAAATCCAGTCTCAAAAAAAAAAAAAAATCAAACAAAACCAAACAAAGAATAGTCAGGAAGTTCCATGTTGCCACCCATCCTGGTTCGGAGATGTGTCACAGCTATTTCTGTAGTTTAAAATCTAAGACAAGTATTACTTTGCCTTTTTTTTTTTTTTCTTTTTGCTTATCCTGGGGCTTGAAATCTGGGACTGGGCACTTTCCCTATAGTTTTATACTCAAGGATAGTGTTCTACCACTTGAGCCACAGCTCCACTTCGTGTTGTTGTTTTAATGCGTAATTGGAGATAAGAGTCTTGAGGACTTTTCTGCCTTGGCTGATTTTAGACTATGATCCTTAGATCTCAGCCTCCTGAGGATCTAGGATTATGGGAATGAGCTACCAGCCAGCAAGTATTACTTGTTACAAAGAGTCAAAATAATCTAAAAATCTTAAACAGAACACTTAAATTTCATCTATTTTCTGTTAGAGTTAGCTCTTTTTACTAATTACATATTTTTTGACCTTCTAATTTTCCCATTGGTATTTTGTTCTTTATTTACTGGACATAGTAGCCTCTGAGTGATATGCTGCTGCTGATGTTTGGAGGTTGGATTGGATGAGTTCTGAGATTATTTGATGATAGAACCACTTATAAATCAGTAAGTTTGGGCTGGGAATGTGGTTTAGTGGTAGAGTGCTTGCCTACCATACATGAAACCCTGGGTTCGATTCCTCAGCACCACATAAATAGAAAAAGCAGGAAGTAGTGCTGTGGCTCAAGAGGTAGAGTAGCTAGCCTTGAGAAAAAAGAAGCCAGGGACAGTGCTCAGGCCCTAAGTCCAAGCTCCAGGACTGGAAAAATAGTAATACTAACAATGATAGTAATAATAATAATAATAACAACAACAGTAAATAAATAATCAGAGTAAAAAAGACTGGTGATAGAGCACCTGCTTAATAAGAGTGAGACCCTGAGTTCAAACCTTTCGATTGCAAAAAAAGAAAAAAGACAACAACAAAAAATCAGTAAGCTTGTTTTTAAAGGAAATTAGCTGATAAACATTGCAATATACATTTCCTTTGAGGAAAGAAAGACACATCTAGCTATACTGTAGTTGTGGAGAAAGGAGGAAAGGGAGAGAGACAGAATTACTATGAATACCAACAACCTTTCTTCTCATATTACTTATTTGCCATACAAAGAATAAATGAATTAAGCATAAAAAGTATTATTTCACAGATTGCTTTTGCTGACTATTTAATCTTAATGTTCATGATGAAGTGGGCATTATGTAATACATTTATATTCCTTCTCCTACTGTTAAAAAAAAAAAAGAAAAAAGGGACAGCCACAAACATGTTGCCACTTTATCCAAGTTCTGTTTAGCTTTCAATTTAGGAATAAAAAAGTTAGGGGTTGAGCGCCAGTGGCTCACACCTGTAATCCTAGCTATTCAGGAGGCTGAGACCTGAGGATTGTGGTTTGAAGCCATCCTGGGCAAGAAAGTTTATGAGACTCTTTTTTTTTTTTAATTCAAATTTTTATTATCAAACTGATGTACAGAGAGGTTACAGTTTCATACGTTAGGCA
The DNA here is from genome assembly GCF_023159225.1 of Perognathus longimembris pacificus. Lineage (NCBI taxonomy): Eukaryota > Metazoa > Chordata > Mammalia > Rodentia > Heteromyidae > Perognathus > Perognathus longimembris. Next base: position 42,693,391 of record NC_063169.1, read on the forward strand.
TTGGATACATTTCTTGTACTGTTTGTTACCTTGTCCCTCATACCCCCCTCCCTCCCCCCCTTTCCCTCCCCCCCCCCCCCGGAGGTATTCAGTTCACTTATACCAAACAGTTTTGCAAGTATTGCTTTTGTAGTTGTTTCTCTTTTTTTACCCTGTGTCTCTCAAATTTGGTATTCCCTTTGAATTTCCTACTTCCAATACCAGTAAACACGGTTTCCAATATACTCAGGTAAGATTACAGAGATAGTGTAGGTACAACCACAGGAAGGTGATACAAGAACATCATCAATAATAGAAGCTACAGATACACATAGGATGTTGAAAGTAGTTACAACTGTGATATAACAATTGTTTCCATAACATGGAGTTCATTTCACTTAGCATCATCTTATGTGTTCATAAGGGTATAGCTATTGGGCCTTGTGATGCTCTGCTATGACTTGCCTAAACCTGTACTAATTATTCCCAATAAGGGAGGCCATAGAGTCCATGTTTCTTTGGGTCTGGCTCACTTCACTTAGTATAACTTTTTCCAAGTCCTTCCATTTCCTTACAAATGGAACAATGTCATTCTTTCTGATAGAGGCATAAAATTCCATTGTGTATATGTACCACATTTTCCTGATCCATTCGTCTACGGAGGGGCATCTGGGTTGGTTCCAGATTCTTGCTATGACAAATTGTGCTGCGATGAACATTGTTGTGCTGGTGGCATTACTGTGATTTTGTTTGTGGTCTTTTGGATAGATACCCAAAAGTGGGGCTGCTGGGTCATAGGGGAGTTCTATATTGAGCCTTCTGAGGAATCTCCATACTGCTTGCCAGAGTGGCTGAACCAGTTTCCATTCCCACCAACAATGAAGTAGGGTTCCCTTTTGGCCACATCCCCTCCAACAATTGTTATTATTAGTTTTCTTGATATATGACATTCTTGCTGGGGTGAGATGGAATCTCAATGTTGTTTTGATTTGCATTTCCTCTTTGGCCAGTGATGTAGAGCATTTTTTCATATGTCTATTGGCCATTTGTTTATGAGACTCTTATCTCCGATAAACTACTCAGCAAAGCCAGAAGTGGTGCTGTGGCTCAAGTGGTAAACTGTTATTCTTTAGCAAAAGAAGCTCAGGGAAAGTGCCCATGCCCAGAGTTCAAGCCCCAGGACCTTCAAAATAAAAAAGGAAAATGGCCCCAGGGAGGAAAATAAAGTATGATTTGTAGTGAGTATAGACTTTCAGCCTAGGAAAGATGAGTTTTAAAACAAGATAAAAAATTATAATTTAAGAAGTTTTTCCTTGTTGCCCAAAAGATCTTTCTATGTTGAGAATATTCATCTTGATTACTTTTTACTTCGTTTGATTTTGCAATTCCTCTAATTTCTTTCTTTTCTTTTTACACTCACAGACATTTTTTGTTGACTCTATCTGAAACTTGTTCAAAAGTGAAACATTAATTTTTTTTATGTAGGTAATAGTTTTAATTATGGAATGTGTAGATAGTCTTATCCATAGGCGAAACATAATTTTTTGATTATGCCTTTTCTTTCTTTGGTAGATTGTCTTTCAGGTAAGCATTAGTATTTTCAAAGTTGTATTTCAAATCTGAATACCACTGGTTTTCACTGATTTTTGTTCATTTCTCTTGGAAATTTTTCTTTACCCTTGTCTCTGAGGCTCTTACTCTTTTTCACATTTTTAGGTGCATATTCTTTTTATTCAACTGAAAAGTCAAGTTGGTTACACTTAAAATTAGCCCACATAATTGCTATTCTGATTTGAAAAGTGCTATAGCTGATTTAATCTGTTGTTTGGCTGATTACATTCTCATGACAGCCAAATCAGCCATGCATAGACAAATCCTAGAAATTATAGTTGGCACAGACAACTCTTTCTGCAGTAGAGAAAATGGAGTGGAAAGGTGAGGCAGCTTACTCTAATTCTCACCCTTCACTTATACCTCTTTCCATGGGCTGCCAATCAGGAAGGTTAAACTAACATTCTTTGTTGCTTTGACTCTCATTCAAATCACTTATTTTGTTATCAATAAGCTTTGAAGGAAAAGATCTAGAAAATTTCCGAGTATTGATAGTTCAACAAAGAAACAGAGATAAGCTTATTTATCTCTATTTGTTTCTTTGTTGAATTGTAACATTTCTGTTGTTTCTGGTCATTACTGTTTTGGGGTAAAAGCTGATGATTCAAAGTTGTCTTTTAAACCCTGAGTGGTAACTCTTTCCACCCACATCTATCTGTCCGGTCGGTCTGTCTATCTATCTATCTATCTATCTATCTATCTATCTATCTATCTATCTATCTATCTATCTGTCTGTCTGTCTGTCTATCTCTATCTCTATCTCTCAATCATCTGTCTATATAAATTTTTCAAGTTAGTAATGTGGATATTTTAGAGGACAAATCATGTATGAAGCAAGATCATTTTTAAAGTTCATAGCACAGTAGCTGATCAGTGAAAATATTTGTACAATACTTGCTGTTCTTCAAGGATGAATGCTGGTAATTAGATTGAGGTCAATAAGCAAGCTTTTCCTCCAAGGCATAGACTGTGATTCAAGTGTATCAGATAGAGTCAATGAAATTGGAAAGGATGATGGAATTTGTTTCAATTAAACTGCAGAAAAGTTGGATTAAAATCCAGATAACTCTGTCTTTTCCTATCTGTGAGGAGATCAAGGTTTGCTTTGCACACGTGACTCAAATATATTTTATGAGGTAAAAACTCCAGCAAAATGATACAAGTTGAAGGAATAAACCTTTTGTTTTACAGTGAACTGTTAAAAGGCTTACGCATCTTAATAAAGTTAAAAATGCTAATATTTGGGAATTACCGGTAGGTGTAAGGAAAATGAGGATGAACAGGCCCGTGTAAACAGCTCTCTTTTTCAGAATTTTATTTTTGGTTTTGGTGCATGAGAAAAGGCTGAGAGGTTGGTTTTGCCTTTGTCATTGATAAAAGTATTGCATAGCAAGTGGGTGTTAGATGTGTCATCCTGCACTATTATATCTTTAATAATAAATAATAGTGTATTATATTTCATTTTCCCCACAAGTTTTATTTAAATGTGTCCTGTTGCCTCATTGAGGTAGACAGTGGCCACACAGAAGAAGCAGATATTTTAAGAAATATGGCTTTATCATTCATGCAGCTTTCACACATTGAATGTCAATACCACAGAGCACTCTGCCTAGGGACAAACTCAGAGAGTGGGGTGCTTGAATGGGCATCAGAAAAAAGCTATAGTAGTTTTTATATAAAAAAAATGAAAAGAGAAGTAGATATTAAGTAATCCTACTACAAATAAGAACTATCTAAGGTAATACATTTGTTAAATGAGATTAAATTATTACCCAGTGCATATATACTTCAAAATATTATGTGGCCCATGATAATTGTAATTTTATCTGTCCACTTACAAACAACACATAATGCACTTTTTTAAATTAAAAATAATTTTTATTTTAACTTCATGTTTGGAAGAATGATGATTACAAATGTCACAAAACTAAAAGCACCTTCAACCCAAAGTAAAATAAGGTACAAAAGATAATGGAATTAATTACTCATGCAATATTCAAAACCATGAAAAACCCAGAAACATAACCATGTAATATCTGTGATTTGACTTTCTATAGAAAAGCACTCCAATCATTTAACTGACTGTTAACAACAATACTAACTATAGGCTGTACGATGTTCCTTTAAAGTGAGGGAAATATGCATATATATAATATTTATGAATTTACAAATCTGTACATTATAATTTCACAGTTGAAAGAACTATTTTTTGCCAGAAGCCTGGCAAACATTTTTCACTTTAAAATGAAATCAATCCCTTTTCAAAAGTCTTGCTAAAATGTAAATATTGAAAATAACATCTAAGAGATTTTATACAAACATCACATACACTTCATATTCCACAGTTTACACTTGTACATATTGTTTTTGATACCTTGGCATATCCCATCTTGAATATCATTTAGAGGAAGAAATGTTACTTAGGAAGAGCTACTGAATGGTCTTGCATTTCTTAAAGCTAACCTGATATACAATATATATGTCTAAAATCTTTATATATATATTTCATATCATTGATATGAAATTTTCATTACCATTTAAAATTTTTTTTCTTAGTTTCTACCATAAAACACAAACCTTAATCTGTTAATGAAAATAAAATCTGTTTACAAACGTATCTTTACAATCACAGTGGCCATTCCCACTAAATTACTCTTCTATTTATACTATATTCCATGTCATTCTTTCTAATAACTTCCTTCTTATACCTTCCAAACATCAGTTCCTATTCTCTGCTTATTACAGCTTGTGGTAGTAGCCTTGTTTCTACTTCTGAGAAGATGTTGCACCTCTCCATACCTTTTAGTGTTCATGAATTGAAAGTGCCCTGGCTAAGTGATAGCTTTATAGTAAAAAATGCACTTCTTTGAATAAGAAGAGACCACCACAATTGTAGTGCTTATCCACTTTCCCATTTAGAATTCTGTAACTCTGCCTAGTCAAACTTCCTTTGGTCTTAGATTTATAAAGTACATAAACATTTTAGTAGAACATAATTTTTTTTTTCTCAACCTGGAAGCCTGTGTTGTGTAAAATCACAGAATACTAAAATCCACTGCTATTCAAAGAAATATAAATCAGTGAAGTGGTGATCATGACTTTGCCATCCACTCAACTGGCAAAAATTGAAAAGAGCTTTAATCCACTACTGCTTGCTGAGATGAGGGATGAAAAATCACTCTCATTGTTCTTTGAAGGAAAGTAAGAAGCTACAGCTTTTATGGAAGTTTATATGCATAAATATTATTGAATTTTTTTATCATTTGGAATATCTCATAAAAATAAAAAGAACCAGTCATATCTGTATTACATGTAAATTTGTATATATATGCCAAATTTCCACACTTACTGTAAAAAATTGTTACTCATAGACAGGCAAACAAAAAACATAACAAAAACCTGACAAAGCAATAGTGGAATTACTATATATTCAAAGTATGAATGAATGAGTGAATGAATGAATAAATAAACAAGACATCAAGTGACTTGTGAGAACTTTCATAAACTTCAGTTGAGTGAGAAAAGTACACAAATTTTAGGAAAATGTGGAATTCATGGGATGTAATCTTAAGCAACATTTCTTCAACAACTCTTACAAAGCTACTGAGACCTTTAAAACATCTGTTGTTGGATAAAATCTGGAACAAAGTCAACATTTCCTCTCGCAATTTGAGAATAAAATGCTTTCTTCAATCATTTTGGCTTAAGCCAGTACAATAGTTCATATAAGCAATCCTTGTGAAAATTAAAGACTTTATTCAAAGGCAAAGCTTCACCTCTTCCCATCTGGACCAGCTGTGATTTCTGACTCTTTTCATATCAGAGGAGTAGTGATGGAGAAAGAGAGGAAAGATATGTAAAAAGCCAGGCAAAATTTTGGATAACTGTTATCCTGAGCTGATAATATCCAGGCTTGACAAAAGTTTAAAGCTGACTCCTGTTTTAATGGATGGTTTGTGAGTTCTTCAGATAATTTCCCTTTACTGGACATGTTTCCTTGAAGCTCATTTGACCTGGGTTGGTGCAAGTCTTTAACCTGGTAGTGTGCAACTAGTTACAGCTTCCTTGGACATCTTCTGGCTCACCATAGCATTCATCTGCAGAAGACTTTTTACCTTTCCTCCCAGGAATGTTAGCAGTTCCATGCTTACTCTTCTTTTTGTGGGCTGTGTTTGACCCTAGGAATACACCTCTGGCATTATGTTGACAGACCAATTTATTTCTAACAATGGTTCTGATGCTTACTGTCCCTCAGAAATTCTTCTTTTAGTTCTGTCAGCAGTGGTGGGATAGAGGTGGTATAACCAGCTGTGCAACTGTCTTGCCCTCGAGTCAATCTCTACAGTCCTGGCCATGCTTACCTAACTGGTTCCTTCCCTCCTCCCTTCTTTGCTTTCTTCCTCTTGTTCTTGTTCCTCCCTCCCTCCTTCTGCTCTCTTTTCCTTCCATTCTTTCTAACAAGGTCTTGCTGTATAGCTCTTGTTGGCCTCAATCTCAAAATACTTTGGCTTCAGCTTCCTGTGTCAAGGTATTAAAACCATGAACCACCACATCAGCCAAAATTATCTTTTAGTATATTTGATATAATCCCACTTTATATGTACATCAGTTATCTGTTGCTGCATGACAAGGCTATCAGTCTTATTTGCTTAAAACATCACACACAGCTTTTATATCAGGCATTGAGACAAGGCTCAATTGGGCTCCTCCTCCTCCTCCTCCTCCTCCTCCTCCTCCTCCTCCTCCTCTCCTCCTCCTCCTCCTCCTCCTCCTCCTCCTCCTCCCCCTCCCCCTCCCCCTCCCCCTCCCCTCCCCCCTCCTCCTCCTCCCCCTCCTCCCCTCTCCTCCCTCCCCTCCTCCCCTCTCCTCCCTCCCCTCCTCCCCCCTCCTCCCCCCCTCCTCCTCCTCCTCCAATTCCTTCCCCTCCTCCTCTTCTTCTTCTCTCCCCCTCCCCCTCCTGTCCTCCTCCTTCTTCGGCATCACAAGGTGGGAAGTAGGGCTTGACTGGGAAAGATCTATTTCTCAATTCATGTAGCTAGTGGCAGCACTTAGTTCCTTGTGGGTTACTGGTTGGAGGCACCAAGTTTCTTGCTCTCTGTTAATGAGGGACTGTGAATCTGTATGGGAAGTTGGCCTGTTGTATTTTAGTATAGTTTAAATGAGTAATATTTATCACCACCCAATGGTCATTACTGAGTTTATTATAAATCAGCACTATTTTCCTAGGTTGTAAAGTTTATACAAGGATAGTTTTTAAGTTGTTTACCTCAGAGGGTTTGACTTGGTTTTCTTTTCCAGGCAGTACTGGGGTGTGAACTCAGGGCCTCTGGTAGGCAAGTTCACCCTGTGAGTCATGCCCCTTGCCAGCTCAGTGTACTTTCATTGCTTTTGTATTTATGTACCTATTATTAGAACAATGGTAGGACTGGAGCTCTACTAGATTACCTATATAGCTAAGAAGTCCTAGGTTTCTCTTCATGTGATTTCTTTCAGTTGAATTTTAAAGAGATGACTTCATTTTATCTTTCTAGGAAAGAGTCTAACTATAAACAAAATTAAGTCCATGAATAACGATCTCTATCATATATTTTTCTCTCCTCCTGATCGTCCACTACTCTTCTCTGTCTGTCTCTCTGCCTCTCCCCTAGCATATAAACACAATTAGGAGTAAAGAAGCCAACAAATTAATATCTCTCTCAAATTGTTAACAACATTCAGATGTGCTTCTAATTTAAGCCCCAATTACACTTCCATTTTTAGTTTTTCCATACACAGCTGCATGCCATGATCTTTACAGTTTTCCATTTGTCAAAATGTCAACAATGATGTTTTTTAAAGTCCTAGAACAATATCCTTTTTTTCTCTTTTGAATATTGTACTCAGAATCACCAATAGTCTTTTCCATATTCTTCATAAAAATTCTGAAGAGTTAGTCATAAAGATGTTACCACTTATGTATATAAATAGGACTGAAAAGACTGAAACACATTTCTCCCCATTACTTAGAGGTGTCATGCCAAGTCTTTAAGCACGTGGACTTGCCTTCTAGCACATGTGCTTTATTCTTGCACCATATTCATCCCTGACATTGACTGCTGTCCACTATCATAGCCTGGTTTTTGTCTCTCCTCACTCACCTTCCACCCCAAATTGCTTAAAGAACTTGAAGAAACATCAAGGACTATGGTTCCGTAAAATACTTTGCCATAGAACTAAGGATAATGTAGATTGTGTGACTCCCCTTTGTTACAAAGGAGGCACAGATAAGACTGGCATTACATTTCCAAAAATCAAAAGGGAAACCCATTTCTCCTAACCTTTCCTGACACTCTTACTAAGCCATCCTTTGGATTTTTTATTTCCTAGAGTTAAGAATTTAAACTTCGTGATGTGAGTCCTACTGTCCCTGTAACTTGAGGGGAGGATTCTGGGCAATAGTTTCTGTACCCATGAGAAAATAACTGACGTACCCTTTCTCTCAAGTCTCTAATACTCAGATTAGGACAAAGTACTAACCTGGCAGAGCTGCAGGAGTCAAATGAAGCTGCCTATATGAAGTTCATAGCATATTGTGGGGCATTGTAAACAATTAAGTATGAATTTACTACCACAGAAGTGTGGTAGATTTTCTATACTCTGGGGATTGGTGCTCTCTAGAGAATTTAACTGTCAGCTTGATGTGCTTTGTGAGGTGTTACCAGTTAGTTCCTGGAGGAGTGTTATGAGCAAAGCTGATGTGTGGGCCTTTCCTGCATCAGTAAGCCATCAGTTGTCATCTTTTCCTTCCTTCCTTCCTTCCTTCCTTCCTTCCTTCCTTCCTTCCTTCCTTCCTTCCTTCCTTCCTTCCTTCCTTCCTTCCTCCCTCCCTCCCTCCCTCCCTCCCTCCCTTCCTTCCTTCCTTCCTTCCTTCCTTCCTTCCTTCCTTCCTTCCTTCCTTCCTTCCTTCCTTCCTTCCTTCCTCCCTCCCTCCCTCCCTCCATCCCTTCCTTCCTTCCTTCCTTCCTTCCTTCCTTTTTCCTTTTCTTTCTCTTCTTCCTTCCTTCCTCATCCTCCTTTCTTTTCTCCCTCATCCCTTCCTTTCCCTCTTCCACTTCCCTCCCTCTCTGCCTTCCTGCCTTCCTTTCTTCTTTCCTACCTCTTTCACTCCTTTTGGTCTCCCCCTCCCTCCCTTCCTTTTTCCCCTTCTGTCACCCTCTCTCTCCCTCTCTTTCCCCCTCTCCATTCCCTCCCCTCTCTCTCCTTTTCATGAGACATTCTCTTTTTTATTTTACCTCACAAAACTATCTTGGATTAAGATGGCCAATCCTTGAGGTTGACTTGACAATAAATTTTATCCTGTTTTTATTCTACTGGCTTGTCTGTCTGTGGTAATGATGCATTCAGGAGCATAAACCACTTGATTCTTCTTTGGTATTCATCACACTAGGCTGCTAGAATAATTTCCTATATT